>NW_028251869.1:0-633603 GCF_964263255.1 Lissotriton vulgaris | reverse complement strand
CTGTTGTGCTTTAAATATTTTCAGCCCGCCACTTTCTGAAAGAAAACCTCCATCGATACGTGAAATATGTTACATAGAAAAAAAACTTCTCTCATTATATCACATGTTTCCACTAGGCCAAATCATGTTGCCGCGATTCGCAAATCTTGTAATTCTTCCAATCAAATCCCGACATTTTCTATTTTCGCAACTTTCAAAAATAAAATATTTGAGATTATTTTCACAATCCTGGACTACTAATATCTTACTCTTCTTTGTCAGTCATGTTCTCCTTTTCCTATGACACTGATACTGCTTACTATGAAGCAGACTTACTTGCATTAGGTTTATATAGTTGAATTTTTAATCGAGACAGCATTGCAGACTTACATTCCCTCTACTTAAAATTTTGGTTTTAAAAACACCAGGTAAGAATTTTTAAGGTCAAACGGCAATTTTTTTTTGAACGTTACAACAGAATCATTACAGAATGACCAGCCGTTTCCAGACTTTAAGTAAGCTGTATAATGTCCTGATGTTGTTGATGGACCATCGTGATAGATAATTGCTACAGTAACAAAAGTCCTCCCTGATATTGACAGCTGAGAAGCCACAAAATTTTTTATTAAAGTTGACAATTTTGTTCCATCAGGCCTACATCGTTGCATCATTAAAATGACATACTGGCCATATCTACGTATAAATAATGTTGACATCATATCACATTTACATTGGCTACACTCCATGTTGTGATCCGCTGCATTTACTAGCTTATTAAAGGAGACTGATTTACTGTCTGGCAAAGTTAAATATATAAATCTTTCTGAGTCTACACTAGTAGTACTTGATACCATACAGTTCTCGCAGTCATGCTGCCATTGATAAGAAAGCCCAAACAGGTGATCTACATCTACACCCTCAACTTGCAATATATCAAGCATATACATTAAAAACTCCTGACAATCTTGCTGATTATTTTCAGAGAAGTCTGTTTGACCTGAACATTCATCTAACAGATAACGAACTTCAGACACACTTTCTACTTTTGTTCGATCACTGCTACATTTCTCGAAAACAGAATTCAACAAACAGCATAAAATTTGTTCAGAATTCAACAGAATCTGTTCTTTTAAACTCTCTAGTGAAAAGAGAACATTAACCACTACATTTGCATAGCAGTTGACACCAGAACTGTTTTCAAATTGAAAACCGACAACATCTTCAACAGAATCCACTTTCTTTCTGCTAACAATTTTCGGTTCATTGACTTTTAGTCTTTTTGCAACAACCTCCCTACTATTACTGCTATTTCTACGTTTGCGGCCTACCACACGTTTCTCAAACAAAGGATATTGAGGCAAATGTGGCGCATACTCTCTTCTTAACCTATTGTATTCCTTAACACAATCTAGATCCGCACAAATGTTTGTGACATCACAGTCAATCAAGTACAATCCCGATAAAGTTCTAACTCGTGACAATGCCACATATGCCATACCCTCCTTGAACACAGAACTGCCAATATTCACCAATGCACAGTCTACACTTAAACCTTGCGATTTATGGATTGTCACCGCATATGCCAAGCAAACAGGAAACTGTTTACGGCGAACATATAAATCTTTAACAAGCAAAAACCTAGCAGAACAACGACCAATTTGCTGTACTTCCTCAATGCCATCAAATTTAATTTTTAAAAATTCTATTCCATCTCTATTTCTGTATTTCTCAAAATCAACAACATTACCCATTGATCCATTTACCAGACCTCTTTCTACATGTAAATTCCTTCTCAAAATAATTCGGCAATTTAAACACACATTCAAAGTCTTTTCAAAACCCGCTGTTTTAGATATAGTCTTCTCTAATGAATCCAATTTTGATTTCAAATTGTCTGACAAAATAATTGTTGATCCCATATGCTCTAATTTGTCGATAGCTTCAAGTTTCACAATCTCTTGCTTTTCTAAATTCAACATTTTGTTGTTGAAGATGGCACATTCTGCAAGAGTTGGCATGAGACATATCCCGGATTTCTTCTCAGTAATTTTCTGAAAAATATTCTCAGGCACAATATCTTGTTTGGGATACAAATTTGACAGTAACCGTGCATTTAAAGCTTCTTTCCCATGCTCGGTCACTTTTCCAATTCTAATATCTTGTAGAATATTCTTGTAATCTTCATCCTTTGCCTGACGCATATTTTGATGCAGTTCTGCATAATTGAAGTTTAACCATATATTGACGTTGCCAATGCTCCCTAGGCACTTCCTGGTATCTTCATGCGTGAGTATTTTGAACACAGGTTGACCTTTTACTGGTGTCAGCTGTAGAAGATCTCCGAAAACAATAATGTGTTTCCCACCAAATAAGACATCATATTCAGTTTTAAGTACTTCTTGCATTCTCAAATGCACAAAGGCAAGCATGACATTGGAAACCATGCTTACTTCGTCAATGATAAGTAGTTTCATTTTCCTCAAAACTCTTGAAACTTCACAGCAAGCATCTCCAGATAACTTGTTGTATTGTAATTTGTTGTCATGCTCCACCGGCAGCATCAATAGACGATGCAAAGTAATACCTTTAATATTATGTGCTGCCAGTCCAGTAGGAGCGGTGACAACACAAGACAGCGATGACTCAGTCCTTTCCTGCAAATAACAAGAGATTGCTTTAATGAGGAAACTTTTTCCAGTTCCCGCTTCTCCACTCACGTACAGTCGGACAGGCTTCAACGACGTACACGAGCACTCTTTCTTCTCATGACTTAATCCGTGCTCAATTTCCTTGGTAACTTCATCATATATTTTCCTCTGCTCAACGTTGAGTTGTTTTTCCAAGTCTTGTAAGTTAACTGAATCCTCCTGAGCATGTGCCATGGCTCTTTCTACTTCATTCATAGCAGTGGCAGCTTCATTTTCGATAATAGGTCCTCCAAGTGGATCTTGACTCAATGAAACAGAACTCTGACTGTCCTGAGAACTGTCTCTGGCAATCTCGGCTGCAATCGTTGCTTCCTGCTCAATTTCCAAAGTTAGCATTTCTTGATATTTAGAAAAAGCAGGACATTCTATGGACTCCTTGGCTGCATTGAAAGAGTCTTCGTAACAGAGGAAATCTCCAAGCAGTTCCTCTTCTGCACGCCAAGGCTTGAAAAGTTGCAAAAGTGCTAAATAGAAAAACTCCTTTTTTTCTGGAGATTCGCCACTTAATTTTCGATGGTTTACTAATTGGCATTTTCTTTGCTTGACCAGGCATCCCTCACTTCCAATTACAGCATACACTCCTTTCTCAATATCTTCTTTGATGTTCCTCTTGAATATATAATTTTGGAGAACCTCATATAGACAAATATTCTCAAGGTGACTGCTTCGATTTGGATAATATGTATCCAACATGTTGGTCTTCAAAATGTCGGTACTGTTTGGTTCCTTTTCTGCCAAATACTCAATTTCCCGAACAGGTTTTAGAACTCGATTTCGCGTTGCAGCAAGACCAAGACTCGCCCAAACGAGACTCCTGGATTTGGCATAGAGACTTGCTGAAGACAATCGATCAGAACATTCGTAAGCTCCGATTTCTCGATGCGACAACATCTTCAGACTGAAACTGTACAACTTCTTGCTGAGGCTCTTTTCATGGGAAATGTCCTCCCACATATCCTTCAGTTCGGTCTTTTCTTTTTTGGTGATGTAAGATGTCACATACCGAGCCACAGCCATACAGTTGTCAGCCACAAACTGTATATCCATGTTGGCATTCCACATGGACAAAATCACTGGGTTGTAGTCATTGATGTACTTGGACTCTTCGTTCCTTTTCAAATTGTATGTATTCTTGGGTGATTTCCTCGTCACATTATGTCGCAGCGAAGACATCAAACTGTTCACTCTTCCTTTAGAAATCACCGGTCGTGGAAAGTTGAAACGACATTTGGTGTAGAACTTGTCCTTGTTTCTGAATTTACGACGACAGTACTTTCCACAACGATGGCTTTGGAAACGTAGAACTTGTTCTCTTAGACTTTTCTTCTCCGTTGCGTTTGGAACAGCACACGTAGAATACTGTTCGATGAAATTCATCACTAAGTCATCCGGATCTGTTCCAAATTTAGGTGCATCCTTGATCCACAGCAACATATGTATATGAGGGGCACCTCTTGCTTGGTACTCCTTTCTCCAGAAGAAATCCAACACCTCTCCAAGAGGTGGATTCTTTTTATTTGTGATGAAAGACATCATAGCTTCAAATCTATGATTGAAGTACCTGCATACATTCACAGGATCCAAAGAACACAGTTCTCCAGGTGTCTTGAATTCAATGTTTTCAATATTTCCATTTGCCTCTCGTAGAAATTCAAGTAAGTCATCCCAGCCATACTCGGCACAGCTCAGAGTGAGGAACCATGTCGGAGTTCCTAAGTTCCTCAGCATACATTTTAAGTCACCATGACGACGGTACCAGTACTCATTAGTACCACGCTGACACGCCATGAGATTAATTAAGTGAGAATCCAAAATACTGTCTTGGACATTGACTTTATGCATAAAGTCACTTGCCGAGATGTTTCGCATCTGTATACCACTTTTTAAGATGTGGTTCACTGCATATGACAGTCCAGACAGATCGCTTTCAAACAGGAGATGAAACAAATAGGGAATGCATTGCCGAAACCTAGGATCTTCTGCATACAATCGTAAAGTCCGGTATTCAGACGCAGGAATTTCACGAGGTCGCTCATCATATCTTCCTCCTTGACCTGTGGGAAATAGCTGTGGGAAACACCGAGCTTCCAAACTTTCCTCCCAAACACTAATGGGACTCCCTTTGGCTTGTTTCATTTGAAACAACTCAATAGCATTCCCCATCACTTCCTTGGAATGCAAAGGATGAACACTATAATGTTCATATATTTCTTCACTTTTAGAGGCCTCTACTTTCTCAATTTGGCCAGCACACAAATCGCTATCCTCTTCATCACTTACTTCCTCTTCTGCAACATATACATTCTTATAGTACTTATTATTTTTCTTCAAATACACTGTTGCCTTTTTGACTTTCCTAACATCCACTAAATCTTGCCATATTTTCTTATTCTTTGTCGGAACCCCATTAACCAAGATAACCAGAGGTTCCTCTTCCACTTTTTCTATTCCAATTGTGTTAATGTTTTTGTTCAAATCTAGAGGCAAATAAACAACTCTTCCCTTTAATCCTCTCTGTAAATCTGCTGGAGGCAATTTCCCTGTCTTTGGCTCCATTCTTACAATAGCCTGAAAGGGATGGATACTTTGAATCAAAATAGATTCATAAGTATTTAAATCCTTCAATTCAGAAGGAATCTCAACCAATTCCAGATTATTATGAACTGCCCTAGCAGGCATCTGGTTTTGGTTTAATTTATTACAACAATAAGTACACACACGTTGATCCGATCCCAAATCAAAATAATTTTCTACCATCAAGTATGTGGCTAAATCCTTCCATTCACTATTATTTTCCCTTTCACTTTTTGCATATAAATCCACTACCTTAGTCTGATTCTTATAATAAGTGCGTCGACAACATACACAAGTGAAATTAGGCCTCTCACTTGATTTCATCTGAAACGTGGCAATTTCCTTCTGAAAATTATCTGTACTGGAAACCTGTACATTATCTTCCACATTACCCTCTACTTCAGGGTCAATTTGAACATTCTCATCTTTACTACCAAAGTAACAAAACTCAATTTCTTCACAAAGATTCTTCACATCTATTTCAGAACCATGCAAAAGAGCAGCACATAACTGTTTAAGCATAATTGCTGGACTCTTAGCATAATACAACATTCTCACTAATTTTCTCACTTTATTATGATGCACTGCTAGCATCCTGAAATGATGAAAAACACTCTGGCATACTCTCCTGGAAAGACAAGCCAGTGAATGACCACGCAAACCTGTCATTTGTCTCACTCTGCAAGGATCTAAATCTTGCAACAACTTCATTTTCTGCTTCAAACTTTTCTTATTAAATGTCCGTATAAAATCACATAGCAAATTGATGGAAACCTGTCGCACACTGCAAATAGAACTACACTTCCAAATGTACACAGGACCCTTAGGACGTCTTCCTAAAACCTCATCACTTAGCGCCTCTTCTGTCTCTGTTGTCACAAGTAGTTCTTTTTCAACTGGACAACCATCCTTCACTTCATAAGCTCGACCACTGATGTCAACTGCATGCACCAAATCATTATCCTGAAAATAAGTCTCCTCATTAAAAAATGCCTCAGAACTTGAACTATGCATCCATTCTCCAGAAAAAACTTCACAAAAGTTAGTACGATTTACTACTCTCTTCCATCTACTTTTTGTTTTGAAATCAGAAATTACCTTGCTTAGTTTCCTAATTCTATTGATTACCAAAATAAACAACTTTCGCTTGATTTCAAAAGCATGATCAATAATTTTCTCTACATTTTTCTTCTTCCTATAAAATGCCGCTTTCTGTTGGCCTTTCTTTTTAATATTTTTCAATAAATTAACTAATATCCTATTACGGAACATTCGTTGTCGAATGTCCCTAAACTGTTGTTTCCTTCTACTATCATGCACAGAGTTATCTCTTCCTCTACCAGTAACATTTGTGATGGGTCTCTCCTTTCCATTTAAATTACTTCTCTTTTTGTTAAGAGACACATTTTTTTGAGCAAAATTTTTTTTACTACAAATATTTCTTAAGAATGATTTCGTGCTCTTACCCGGACCTTTCTTGGTGTTTTGACAAGTATTTGGGGAAGAGGACTGCTGCAATAAAACATCATCCTGCTGTCTTTGACGTTTTCTAGCCTTTCGTATTCGACTTCTGGAAGGCATTTTCCAAACTATGAAAGAATCTGCAGTTGAATCTGTGAAAAAATATAATATAAAATGTTATTAACCACTATTACCAAACAGTAAATAAATAACAGTCATCTAAAACTTAATGCTGTACTAATTATTTAACATAGCAAATATTTTCCACCAGCACTGCATCACAAAAATGACACTCAATGGTACAAAACAGGCATACAACACTCATAAATCACTCCCTAATATTTTAAATCATTAATTCAGGATGACGATAAGATGTAGCCTATCTAAAGGTTTGTTTAGGCCCAGATCTTTGGACTGGGGTGAATGTGTGTCATTGATCCACATTCAGTCCATCACCTGTTTTGTTTATTTGAGGTGAGGCCAACACATGGTTGCAGATAAGATTTTCACTGAAAAAAAACCAAGGTAAAAAAACATGTGAAGGCCTACCAATGAAGTAAATCATTAAATGAAAACCAATACATTTCTGGAAATATGCACTACTAGTGCTTCATAAGATGTTTTGGATCATATTTATAAGTTATTTGAGTATCTAGTATGCTATTTTACATTCTTCATGGTGCAAATTTATTGTAAATACGCTCCCACCTGCGGTTGGCAAATTTAGATTTTGATTATGGGAGTTAGATAGGCATGTTAATAATTTCCCAAAAATGGTATATAACCCCAAACAACCTTTGAAGCAAATGCTCTTAGCCATGTTATCCACCTCCCATTGGATAACATGGCTAAGAAATGCTTGCAAATGTGATAAAAAAAGGCCTGCAATGCATGAATAACGCAGAAAAATCAGCGATATTCATGCATTTTCCAACAAATGCTCTTAGCCATGTTATCCACTTCCTATTAAATAACATGGCTAAGAACTGCTCAGGGCACCATGAGGAACGCTTTCCATTTAAAAAGGGAAAAATAACATCAAAGACACTAAAATGCCTTCTAAATATGAACCCAAACAACCTATGAAGCAATGTGAAAAAAAACTGCCGCAATGCATGAATATAGCAGAAAAATCAGCGATATTCATGCATTTTCCAGCAAATGCTCTTAGCCATGTTATCCACTTCCAATTAAATAACATGGCTAAGAACTGCTCAGGGCCCCATGAGGAACGCTTTCCATTTAAAAAGGGAAAAATAACATCAAAGACACTAAAATACCTTCTAAATATGAACCCAAACAACCTATGAAGCAATGTGAAAAAAACGGCCACAATGCATGAATATAGCAGAAAAATCAGCGATATTCATGCATTTTCCAGCAAATGCTCTTAGCCATGTGATCCACTTCCTATTAAATAACATGGCTAAGAACTGCTCAGGGCCCCATGAGGAACGCTTTCCATTTAAAAAGGGAAAAATAACATCAAAGACACTAAAATGCCTTCTAAATATGAACCCAAACAACCTATGAAGCAATGTGAAAAAAAACGGCCACAATGCATGAATATAGCAGAAAAATCAGCGATATTCATGCATTTCCCAGCAAATGCTCTTAGCCATGTTATCCACTTCCTATTAAATAACATGGCTAAGAACTGCTCAGGGCCCCATGAGGAACGCTTTCCATTTAAAAAGGGAAAAATAACTTCAAAGACACTAAAATGCCTTCTAAATATGACCCCAAACAACCTATGAAGCTCTAACAGTACATATCCTGAAATTTAATTCATTTCAAAATTCGTTTTTAAACACAGCATATAAATCAATTGTATACCTGCATTCATGAAGAAATGACTAAAAATGTCCTTGAGACACATGAAAGTGTTTTCTGGAATGCCCTAGCACCATTTTTGGGACACTATTAACATGGCTAGGTAACTCCCATAATCAAAATCTAAATTTGCCAAGCACAAGTGGGAGCGTATTTACAAGACACTTGTCCCATGAGGAACACTTTACATTTTAAAAGGCGAACACAACATCTTAGACACTCAAATACCTTATAAATATGGCCCAAAACAACCTATGAAGCTCTAGCAGTACATATCTAGAAATGTAATTGATTTCTTAAATCGTTTTTAAAAGCAACATATCTGTTTCAGCTTACATAACAGACCATGAAATGGCCTCCATGTATTACAATATCTTGTGTAACTGCATGCCAGAATGTTACACCAAATATGCAATTATAATTTCTCTTTGAAACTAATTCTATTAGTATATCACTAGAGACAAAACCACATTTTAAAAACACAGCTTTCTTCATCATTTTCTCCTTAAATCATACTATTCTCTATCTAAATTAAATAAATCTTTTCTCACCTTAGCAAATATTTTTTGAGTTTTGAAAACAGTCTCAGAAATACACCAAATTGTCTTCAGCAGAAGAAAAAGGATGCACTCCAAAGGCTGCAGCTATTGAAAGCACAGAAATACAGATATTCTTTTCACATATCTCTCATATTAGCCAATCATACCTCTTCCCTCACTTTTTTCAAATCAAAACCCTTCCCCCCTCTGCCCTGTCTGCCTTGTTTCCATAGCAACCACCTCCTGGAAGACCTCTCATGTTTGCAAATTCACACAACAATGTTTCAATTGAACTCTGAACTCTCAGTGCACCTGCGTATCCAGTGCAATCTTTCATTAAATGTTTCTTCCTTGACCATTCAAATTACATCTTTCAAAGAACACATCCATGCACCCTAACTTTCTGTTTTCAGAAATGGAAATGCACCAATCACTGCTAATGAATCATTAGCATTGTAAATCCACAGTTTTTTTTCTTTAGAAACTCCTACTGTTTCAACTGCCCTTTCATTACCACACTTCATCTGACTGCAGAACAACCTTCTTCCACCATGTTTAACGTCTGGATTGTTGGACATAGTTACATCCACTGGGCTCAAAGGTATGCTGAGAGCAGAAATTTACACAACCTCAATTTACAAGATGTGGAAATTAAGTGGTTGGGCCAAAGAGGATTAAAATGTCACCAATTGATACCATTGGTGAAAACCTTTATGCATTTGCCAAAACCTGACCTGTTAATAGTGCACTGTGGAGGTAATGATTTGGGCACTTTGACAGGGGTAGGTCTGGAAATGCTTTTAAAGGACACCTTGGAGCAATTAATGGCACTTTTTCCTCAAACTGCCTTGGTATATTCCAATATATGCCAAAGACAGAAATGGAGGTGGTCCAACCAATTTTGTCCACAAATTGAGAAAGCGAGGAAGCATGTAAACAAATCTGTTTCAGCTTACATGAGAGACCATGGAATGGGCTCTCTGTACAACAATAACTTGCGTTACTACATGCAAGATATCTACAGAGGAGATGGAGTTCACTTCTCAGATGAGGGCAACAGAATTTTCATTCTGAATTTAAGACTCTGCATTGGTACCTACTTATAAGTACCTAAATGTACCATAAACCCAAAAGCTCTTCTCAGAGCTACCCTACATCTGATCACTCACAATTATTATTTTTCTCTAACTTTTTTCACTAATTTTCCACAAAATTCGCTCCCCGGAGCGCTACCCGGTTCGCTAACCGAAAGCTAACCTCGCGGAATTTTTTTAAAAAAAAATTTTTTTCCGCACATATAAGCCTCCTCAGCCACGCTCAGAAAACCTAGGGGGTCAAGATAAGTCTACCATGACCCCTTCTACCCATTCTAAACATTATTTGCCCTCCATCTTGTATCTTAATGCGAACGAAACACAAAATGGTGGACTCCCGTGACGCTTAAGGTTCGCTAACCGGGCAGCTTCCCGGAAAGCGGTCCTAAAAAAAGGCGGGAAAGTAATTTACAGAATAACGACTAGAAACACTCTCACCAAATATAGATTAGCTCATACTACATAACAATCCCTTCCATTCTCACAAATTTCATTGAAATTCCATTTAGCCATTTAGCCTGTAGACCTCTCCAAGTACCGTGAGGTAAATTACTTCACAAAACACATCTGAATTGTTGGAATTGACAACCAATGAAAATGTTACTTTCATTTTCTACTTTTATTACCTGACATTTGATTGGTTATATACCTGTATATATATAAAGGGAGAGAAGGAAACACAGCCATTTTGACTACTACTTCTTGTTGTACCTCCTATTTCAAAAGCTTCAAAAAACTTCAACTTCTTTGTGAAGGTAAGTTATAATTTAATATATTGTGCACTATGACTTAATATAGTAGACTTTTTCTGCTACATATACACTATCCCTCTGTAGTAGTAGTGTCTTGGTTAAATCACATACACTTTTTTTTAGTCCTATTTCCACTCTCATACTATACACTGCCAAAAGATAAATTCACTGATAAAAACTGCCTATCTAAAATTAATCCCAACAGTGCCCTATCTCTACTAATATATATTTTTTTAATCCAAATTTCAGGCAAAATGGAAGGCGAGCAGCAAGTTTCATTTTCGATTGAACTGAAGGAGAGCAGCCAAGACAAACTTGATGACTTTATGGATGACAGTAGAGACCACGAACTTCTACAATGTGTTGAAGCAGTAGACAACTTGCTTCAAAATGAAAAACAATTACACCCTATAATAAATTATGACATTTCTGACAATGAAATGTTAGAAAATTTAATAAAGTATGAAACACAATCATAATAAAAAAAATAAATAAATAAAGAAAACAAAAAAAAACAAGAAAAACAACAAACAATTAACATACAGTATTAGAAAAGTCTTTCATTCTTTTATCCATAAAGTTCGCTGCCCAGAAAGCTATCCGGTTCGCGAACTTGGCGCTTACCACGCAAAAAAAAATTTTTTTTTTTGGACCCTCCTAGGCCCTTTTAAAACCTCCACATAAAACCTAGGGGGTCAACGAGGATCTACTATGCCCCCTTATGGTAATTTCCCCCTTTGTTTTGGCCTCCTCTTGTCTCTCGATCCTACCGAGAGACAAGATGGCGGCCGCTCCGGACTGTTTAGAATGTTGACAGACACCGGAGGGCCAATCAGCTTCTCATCGCAAAGTTCCGTTACGCGAAAGGTTCGCTAACCGGATAGCTGCCCGGAGCGCTGTTACAGATATATATCTTGATTTAAACGTTAATTTCTCAAAATCCACTGAAGCACATATATTGAGACCTAGCAAAGGCACATCGGGCTAACAGTCCCTACAATTTTGCCAAGTTTCGTGAAAATCCATTCAGCCGTTCGGGCTAAAAGTGAGTCCAACCGCCCTATGGAAATTAACATGGGAAAAAGGCGTTTTGGGACCCCCCTTTTTTCTCGGCCCCCCCTCCACAAAACCCCCCCAAATTTTCAAGGTCTGCTCAGAAACAAAATGTGCCATTTTCCTGAAAATTTCAGCCAATTCCGTCCACGAACGCAAAAGTTATTAGGCATAGAATTTTCAGAAATCCCATAGGGAAAAAATCCTAACTATATATACCTACTGGCGACCGCCAGTAGGTAATATATATATATATATATATATACATACATATCCTACAGGCGGTCGCCAGTAGGTAGTTAAAGTTAGAACCTAGTTACCATAGGAAAAGCATTTTTTGATTTGCTAATAACTTATGCAGTGTGGTGTAAAAAGTGGCGTGGCCTTAGAACACCTCTTTGAAACACAAGTCTGTTGCTCTTACTGGATGTACCTGGTGGGCTACTTGGCCGCCAGGGACCTTCAGGATACAAGGGGACTTAATAGGGATGTCATAGTTAGAAATTAGCATTTAAAAATACATTGAAATTCACTGAAAAAACCATAGGTTTCAGGGACGTTATAGTTAGCTGGTCATTTCACTCTTACAAAGTCATAGAAATTCCACCGTTATAGTTAGTTCAGTCAATTATAACTCACCAGCAATGCACTGATCATGACCTCACATATTACATCATTCATGACATGGTCAGTGACAACTCTGATGACATCGCAAATGACATCACTGATGAAAAAATCCACGTGAAAATATGATGCACCTCCTCAAACTCTAATATACCCTTTGATACACCAATTGTAAAATACAGACTACCATTTTCTAAATCATTGACACACCAATACCAGTTACTGAATACACACTCACTGATTCCTAGGTCTACACACACATCCACTCAATCATCCATACAATCACTCATACATGCAGTCACTCATCAATACAACACTATAATATGCACTCATACACATATACAGACACTAACACACCACCACTGATCCAAGCAGTTACTCACACACATAGTCAGTCATGCTAAGAATCAATCACACTCCCATTTACTCACCAATACAATTATACACACACCACCTCATTTATTCATACAGATACTAACGCATACTTACTCTCTTATATAATCAATGATGTAAGAATACACTCATCCATACAGCCAGTCTCACAATCACTGACCATCATGTAGAGTCATTTATATACTTCAACTCTCAGATACACTGCCTTTTACTAATGCAGTTACTTGGACATGCACCACTGAGACATCTATTCACTCACCGAGACACCCATACACACACTCACTCACCCATACAGCCGTTTCACCATGTACTCTTGAACCCATACACCTAGTAAATCAACCACTCACACATCAATGCACAGAGTCACACACCTACCACCCACCCACCCATACACAAACTCATTCTCCCAAACAAATACTCAGACAACCAATCAATAACCTATATAGACACTCACATAGCTACTGACCACCCCATGCAGCAGCCTGCAAAACAGAAAGTCTGATACAGACATTCCCACAGTTTAGTCACTAACCCATGCATTCAGTAAGACACATTTAATCACTCACTTATACAGTCAGTCACGCACCTACTAAATCCACTATCCAGACACTTAAACACCCACTCATTCTTCAATACACCTTGGAATATATATAAAACGTATTTAAACTTTACAGAAACACACAGTCACTGGATGATGTTATCAGTGATGTCATCAGTGATGTCATTTGATATGTCAACAGTGATGCCATCAGTGATGTCACTGACCATGTCATAAATGATGTAATATGTGACGTCATGAGCAGTGTATTTGCTGAACTAACTATAATGGTGGAATTTCTATGGTTTTGTAAGAGTGAAATGTCCAGCTAACTATAATGTCCCTGAAACCTATGTTTATTTCAGTCAATATATATATATATATATATATATATATATATATATATATATATATATATATATATATATATATATATATTACCTACTGGCGGTCGCCAGTAGGTAGTTATAGTTAGGACCTAGTTTCCATAGGAAATCCTCAACATTCTATTTGGATTAACTTTGGCCCTGGTTGATGAATCTTTGCGAATTTCTCAAAGAAGATGGCTCGGTCCGCTGCGCTCCTTCCCTGAAAGTTTGGGGGGGATTCGTCAAGTGGGGGCTGAGCTAAAAGGGGGGTCCCAAAACGGGTTTTCTCCATGTTATTTTGCATAGGACGTTTAGACACGGCTACAGCTCGAACGGCTGAATCGATTTATAAGAAATTTGGCAAAACGGTAGAGTCCGGCTCGCAGATTATGCTTTTTTTGGAATGGTGTAAATCCGTTCAGTAGTTGCTGAGAAAATGAAAGTTGAAGTCAATTATATATCTATACGCACGCACGGGTGCGCACACTCAAGCGGCTGCGCGTGAGCGGAATTTTTTTTTGCTGTGTGACGTCTGTTAACGTTCGATTAGAAGGAAATCAGGAAGTGTTGACCGCCATTTTGTTACTGCGAGTGAATATATTGTTCATTTCAAAGCGTTGGAACATGGAAAGGGGAGAAGGTAGAGATTGTCTGGCCGCGTAGGTTTTCTCAGGGTGTGCAGTAAGGCTCTTAAACGCGAAAATATATATATACCTTTTTTTTTAAAGTTGCGGGGTGCGCGCACCGGGACGCGCACACCTATTTACAAGAGTGTGAAAATGGAGATAAATCAGAAGTTTGAGTGCTTAGATATAAGGTGGCTCTGAAAAGAGCCCTTGTGTTAATTGAGTTTTTTCAGCATTTATAAGTAAGTACCGATGCAGAGTCTCATGTTACAGAGCAAGATTCTGTTTCCCTCATCCGTGAAATGAACACCATCTCTCCTATAGATGCCTTGCATGTTGTAACGCAAGTTGTTGTGGTAAATAGAACCCATGCTATAATCTCTCAGGAAAGCAGAAACAGATTTATTTACATGTTTCCTTGCTTTCTCAATTTGTGCACAATGTTGATTGGACCAATTCCATTTCTGTCTTTGGCATATATTGGAATATACCAAGGCAGTTCGAGGAAAAAGTGTCATCAATTGACGAAAGGTGTCTTTTAGAAGCATTTCCAGACCTACCCCAGTCAATGTGCCTAGATCGTTCCCACCACAGTGCACAATTATAAGGTCTGGTTCTGGGAGATGCATAAAAGTTTTCATCTATGGTATCAATTGGTGACATCTCAATCCTCTTTGGCCAATCCACGTTATCTGCACATTTGGTAAATCAAGGTTGGAAATTTGTCTGTTTGCTGCATATTTTCTACTCCAGTGAATATAACTGTGTCCTAAAAGCCAAACCTTCATTTTCAAGGCAGATGCACTCGTACTCCGATGGGTTCTGGAAGTGGAATGGTAGTTAGAAGCTGAAAGTCAGGATAAAAAAATGGATGAGGCTTGGTGTGGTTGGAAAAATAAAAATGATTGGTTGATTGTAATACCTCAAGATTGAAGACTACGTTGCATGTTAATGTTTATGTAAAACGAAAAGTACTATTGGTTGTGAAAAAAATGACATGTAACAGAGCTGTGGATAGGCAGGTGTTTCTGGAGGGAAAACAGTCTTCTTAGTTTGCTGTAGAACGTTGAGATATGAACTTTTGACCTGTGCCTTCAGCCAGGTGCAGAATGCGGTGTTACCATGGAAACAGCCAGAGATGGCAGTGGGTGATGGGTGACTTTTATGTGACATTACAAATATTGTGAGGGACAACCAACTGAAATGTAAATTTGATTTCAAAATTTTGCGGGAAGAAATATGATTGGTTGAAGAGACATATATGAGTCTGTATTGACAGGATATCTGTGCCATTGAATTTTGGTTGCAGTGATAGAAGCATTATTGAGAGTTCCGTCAAACGAATATCTGTTTTGTGACTGTCACTGTTCTACATCGTACAAAGCATTGGTAAAGGTAAGTCTGTAACTGTTTGTTTTGTCATGTACCGTAAAATGTGGTTTAGTCACAAAAATTGGTTGATTTTCCTCACAGTCTGAAAGTAAACTCATTTTTGGCTGTCATAATGTCTTGTATTTTTAAAACTATTTTTCCATTTTGTTTCATCACTCTTTATCGACATTATTTGTTTGCAATTATTAGTTTTACATTTTGCCTAATAAATTTCAATAAGCTAAGTGGTGTTCAGTCATGTTCTTATGTAATCTTTTACTGTTAGTTTTTTAAAATCACTGTGAGTCAGAGACAAAACTGGAACGAAATTTTGGGGGGGGGGCAAATTAAAAAAATTTTGTTAGCAAACTTGAAGGTTTAATTAGTTGGCAGAGTAAAGGTGCAGGGGCTTTTAGGAGGGGTAAAATAACTGCAAGGCCTACTTAACATTCAAATGGATGTTTATAGAGATGTGAAACGTTCAGGTGCGGCGGTGTGTGTACCTAGAATATATATGTTACCTTAGGCTGCTACACCAGACGGGAGGGGGGGGGCTGAAGTCCTGTGAATTTAATGGGGGTTGCGCGCCTTTTCTTGACATTCTTTCAAGTGTAAATTATAGTTTTGTATGTAATTTTGGTGAACAGCAAAAAATGGAGTATAAAATATGTTTAATATAGAGAGTAATTATTTGTGTGATTTTGAAGCGTTTACATATAATGAGAGAAGTTGATTTTGAAGTGAAAAAATGGTATTAGCAGAGATACAGATAATGCAGATAGAGAGAGAAATGGTACATCACATGGGATACCGTCGTCAAAAAGTGCTAATGCTTAATGAATTCCTAAACTTTCTGTCTGACGATAGAATTACAGTGTGGTTTGTGGCCGAGGGCTGCACTGGTGGGGGTGGGGTGAGAGGGGGAGGGGGCCAAGTAAAATAAAATGAAAAGTTGTGACCATGAGGTTGTACACAGGTTCGTGTAGTACAAATGTGAAACCGTCGACAAAAAGTGGTAATGATTAAGGTATTCATAAACTTTCTGTCAGACGACAAAATGACAGTGCGGTTTGTGGCCGCGGCCTGTACTGGTGGGGGTAGGGTGAGAGGGGGAGATGGTCGAGTAAAATAAAATGAAAAGTTGGTACATTACATGTGATACCGTCGTCAAAAAGTGCTAATGCTTAATGAATTCCTAAACTTTCTGTCAGACGACAAAATTACAGTGTGGTTTGTGGCCGTGGCCTGCACTGGTGGGGGTGGGGTGAGAGGGGAGGTGGTCGAGTAAAATAAAATGAAAAGTTGTGACCATGAGGTTGTTCACAGGTTCGTATACTAGAAATGTGAAATCGTCCAAAAAAGTGGTAATGATTAAGGTATTCATAAACTTTCTGTCAGACGACAAAATTACAGTGTGGTTTGTGGCCGCGGTCTACACTGGTGGGGGTGGGGTGAGAGGGGGAGGTGGTCGAGTAAAATAAAATGAAAAGTTGTGACCATGAGGTTGTACACAGGTTCGTGTAGTAGAAATGTGAAATCGTCGACAAAAAGTGGTAATGATTAAGGTATTCATAAACTTTCTGTCAGACGACAAAATTACAGTGTGGTTTGTGGCCGCGGCCTGCACTGGTGGGGGTGGGGTGAGAGGGGAGGTGGTCGAGTAAAATAAAATGAAAAGTTCTGGCCATGAGGTTGTACACAGGTTTGTGCAGTACATGTCTTCATACATTGAGGTAGCAAACCGAGTATACAAATATCTCTCTCCCTCCTGCCGTTTGACTCCATTTTAATCTCCCTTCTGCTTTCCGTCTCCGTTGCCCTGTGTTATCTTACTGTGTGTGTGTCTGTCTGTGTCTGCCTTCAGTCTGGGCTGAGGAAGTTTGCTGTGGAGGCACACACAGATAGTCGCATCAAAGTACTTGGAACATTTTCAAAAAAATATTTAAATAATTGAGATGCTTTTTTGAAGCGCTAGTGAATGTCTACTTTCACAATTACTGCTCGGTTGGCTCCACAGAGCAGAGGGTATGTCGTATTTCACTACTTAGTGCCTCTGCATCTGCACTCTGTTCTCTGGTGGCTGGCGGAGAAGTGTTTGTTATTGTGGAGATGAAAGCGTGATAAGTAGTGAAATACGACATAGCGTCTGGTCTGTAGAAGCGGGGGAGTAGTGATTAACACTGAGTCAAGTGGAACTGCAGCGGTGCTTGGTAACAGTAATAAATTATTTTTTTACAGAGGTACAACTGTTTGCATGGTGCCCAACCCACTAAGAAAGGGTTGACAGGCCGTCATAGGCCTGCGGGCTCTAGTATGAGTAAGTCAGGTCGACAAAAGAAAACATGAAGTTAGTACAGCTTTAGTATACAATTATTTCAGTTGAGATTATGGATTAAAAGAGAGAACGTGTATATTTGAAATGTTTATTCAGAAATGCACTGTTTTCAAGGCAAGTCTCTTATCTAATACGAGTACAGACATTGCAAGAAACAAAGTAATCGGTATAGTCACTAGTAAATAGAATACAAACGGTATAGTTGATGTAAAATGAATATTGTTTAGCAAAATTAATTGTACACTGTTATGAGGAAGTACATTATATTTTATTAAATCTAAAAAGGTGTCTTGCCTTTCAGTTTAGGAACGATACATGAAAATGCTAGTGGTTAGACATCAGCTCATTAACAATTGGCTCTCTGCATGCGAAGCACTATCAAGTTTGCGTTATGCTATTGTGTAAGGAAAAAAAAGGCGCCAAAAGCGACAAGTTGGCTGGAGGTGCATGTATGTAATCTGTTGGAACGTTCGAAAATCAGTGTTGAGAAGAACTACTGTATTGACATATCTTTTGAAGGTTTCAGTATTGCATTTGAAATACAGCACGAAAAGCAATGGAAATATTAGTGAAAGAACATATTTTTCTCTTATGCATTAAAAATATTTCAGTTCATGGAAAACTAAAGGAGGAGAGGTGTGTGAGGCGGAATTAAGTTCGAAATCGAGTAGCTGAGGAAAAAAAAATTAGTCCACATAAAACACAAAAATCTGACTAGCAGGTAATTATAATGTCCACTGTTAGTAAAGCCAATAGGTCTGTTGATGTAAAAAAATATCCAAGAAAACGTGAAAAAGATAGGGAGGCATAACGAAATGTGGACGTCAATGGCTTGCATAAGAGTCATCCTGCAATTGTGTAGGCGAAGTAGGCAGCTACCGCTTCTAAAAGGAAGTCACTGTTATGATCCGAAAACATGTCAGCCATCCAATTGAAAAGAGGAAAACCGCATTCATGGTCCTCTATTACCGGAGCCTCTGGGACCATCAGAGGGCAACTCAGTGTTTTTTCTATGTAGCTGTGTGCCAGGAAATCTTGCGCCGCTGGGAATATATTCCAATGACCCAGAACTCCTTGTATCGCTGCAAAGGCCATAATCCCTCCGTTGGAACAAAGCTGTTCATGATCAATTAATGGATTCATGAGATGATTGTAATTCACTTCAGGAGGTACCAAGTTGCAGAGACATAAGTCCAGGGCCCACATGAAATCACAGCTCAGGCAATGAAATACAGGCTGCACGCAGGTGAAATAGGAATATCGAAATGATAATCGATATGATGCATTCAAAGTCGAGAGTGGTAAGATGCCGTAGTAGTCAAGCATCCTCTGGTGAAATAGTTCTAAGTGTTCCGGCTCGTTTGCGAAGACAGGAGGGACATCCATTTTGAAATAAACAAGATAGGAACAAAAAAGTCGCCGAACTGGTAGTTCAACAGGAAGTCCAGAAAAATAGGTCGCCGACTATGGAGTGAAGAGTAGCAGAATGACTTGATATAATTTCTGGCAGACCAGTCACTAAACCATTGCTTAGTAGTTATAAAAAAATAGCATGTCTTGAAGTGGAGGATGCGTTAAAAATTAAGGGAGTCACCTCAGCAAATTGTAAAGGAAGGTCACTATTTTATAAGGAATGCACTTCTCTGTGAATATTAGGTAAGTGATAGATATGTGTGCGAACAGATGGTAGGGTAACTTGTTTTTGTGACAATAAGACTGTTGTTCATGTCTTGTGATTCAAGGCCGGAATTCGCTGCCAGATGGAAACATCAAGGTTCACATGCGGGGGTAGATAAACTAAATTCTTAAAGGGAAGCATATGCAGAGTGATTATTACCACGTAAGCTTTGCCGTTTAAAAAGTCATAGTAATTTTCATTACATGAAAAAAAAAATTACCACTGTTGAAGTATAAAGAAAAAGTCGGCATTATAGCAGGCACTGGTGTATCTTTGAAAAGACATGCAACATTACAGCGATTCTAGTTAAATAAGTTATGTGATTGAAAGTGCCTGCATGTGGACGACTAATTACATGTTTGAGTACAGTCATTTCTATAAAGATTTAAGGACAGATTAACATGCTCCGTGCGGCAGTTTTGCTTCACTTGTCACATGTTAAAAGTGATGCTGAAGTGGCGTAAGGGGAATGTAAATCTGCCCGACATTTTTTTGCCGTCTCAAAGGCATTTGTAAGTGAGCGACTTAGTTTTATGACTGTAGGAGGTACTGAGCCGCTGGTATCTATTTATGTAAAGAAATGTATAGAATTTAAAGAGTGAAAAAACGGGAAAGGTAGACTAATTAATTTGTGCATTAGCCATGTTGCAGTCTTGGCTTCGGATACTAAAAAGGGAAAAGTGTTTAGGCGTTCAATGTGGAGCCTTGAAAAAAAACGTGTGTAATGGAAAGCAAACGTGGTTTGGAAATGAAATGTAAAGGTTTAAAGCAGGGGTTTCCAAAGCGGTCCTGGAGGGCCAGATGCATGCCAGATTTTAAAAATTACTACATGTTTTTCAATGGGGTTATCCAAAAAATATGGCATGGATCCGGCCCTTCAGAACCGGTTTGGAGACTCCTGGTTTAAAGAGAGAGGAGAAAATTAAGATAGTTTCAGGGCTTTAAGCTGGCTGGGTCTGTTCGAGTTTCAGCACAGGCAGTTTCTTAAAGGTAGGCTTGTTGTGTATTGGGCTGTACTTTTGAGGCCTGGCGTAGGCAGACTTTTTAGTTAATTTGTGCAGCTATTAATCTGTGTCAAAGGTATTCGTACTTAGTTGCTGTAGGTATGATGTTTCGTGTTGTACCATACCTATATGTAAAAAAATAGAGGGCAAAATTTACAGTGTGGTTTGTGGTTGAGAGCTGCAATGGTGGGTGAGAGTTTAGAGGGGAAGTGGTGGGGGTAAAGGGAAAAAAAGAGCTGTGATTTAAAATTTTGCAGAAGTTCTTGTAACAGATACGTTCTGCACTAAGTTAGTGGAGTCAGTATACATATATCTGTGTTGCTGTTTTCGTTTTCTCAACATACTGTTTTTGTGCTGTTTACTTTATATATTTTAGTGTGTCTGGCTCGCCCTCTGTTTCTTTGTCTACTGTGCAGTTTTTCTGCATGTTGCCTATTCTTCGATTTTTACCGTTGCTGTCTCTTATACATTTTCTCTCTATGCAGTTGTTGTTCTCCCTCACATGGGCCTTTAATTATGAAGGCCTTGTGCCGCTGGTGCATCACTTTTAACATGGGAAAAAGTGACGTATCTGTGGCGCAGGGCTTTCATAAATGAGACGTTTTGTATCTTATTCTTTTTGTTTCTCTTGGTCTCTTTGTGTTGGTTGTGGTTTTCACTATATTTATTCATTTCTGAGATTGTTTTATTTTTGGCCTGAAAGCACTCTTAACTTCACACTCCCTTGTGATACCTCTGTTCTTCTCGTGCTCTTTTTGTATGCTTCTCTGTCTCCTGTTCTCAGTCTTCCTCCTAGATTGTCTGTATGGTGGTGTATATCTCTTTTCCTCTTATTCACTCTTCTTCTCTCCATCTTTCTCTCTCTTCTGCTTTGTTTGTCCATCTCTGTGTTCCTTCTGCTCTCTCTCATCCTATTGTAGTGTTTGCTTGCTGTCCTCTCTGTGTCTGTACCTCCTGTCTTTTGTCTTCTTTGTTCTTTGTCTGTTATTTCTACTTTGTGACTCCGTCTGTACGGTCATCTTTTTCTTTATTATACCTTCCCTTTGTTTCTTGACTTTTTAGTGGTGGTGTTATTTTTCTGCCTATCTGTTTGTGCTTTGAATGCTAGTTTGTCTCTTTATGTTCCTCTTCCTGCTACTGTCTCTCTCTTTCCTGTAGTCTGTGTCTCTCCTGTCCTGTATCTATTTTGTACTCTATATTTGATATTTTATTTTATATTTAGTTATGTTATGTGTTAAATAAACAATTATTGAACTTAGTTAGGCATTAGGATATCTAATGGTAGAGAATCTTGGGGAATTTATCTGTTATGCTTGTTCTTTGCTACAATGGCTCTATGTTGTGTAATAAATATGTCTGTAATATGTCAATTACATTTTATTATTTTCTTTTTTATAGTGTTTGGTGCTGAAAAGCAACAACCTGCCTTCCATATCACAGAATTCCAGGAATTATATTCTTTTTTTCAGGTGAGTTGTTATTTTTGCAAAGGCAATTTTTTGGGGTGCAAATTAAAATAATAAAGAAGATTTTTTTAAATATTTGTAAAATTTCGGTTTGGACCATGATTTTATCTTCTATTTTTGCCATGTCTGTATCTGCTTGTACTAGATATGTATTTTGAGATATTTTTCCACTGACAGTTGAAATTATCTTTTTATGGGCCTGGTGCATGTGTTCTTTTTGATGGAGTTCAGGTTTACGTATCATTTGAGTATAATTCTTTCCGGTTTCCATGAAATAATTCTTGCGAAGTGTTCATTATTTTTGAAATCATGCTGTATTATGTTTGGCAGTCTTTTTTCTTCATTTACAGAGGGGTATTATGATATGGTTCTTGGTGTGATGGGCATCTTTCCTGCATATCTGTGACTGTACCATCTATAGGCACTGTTTTACATATATTTGCAGAGCTTTATTATGATGTGGTTCTTCATGGTTAGCATGAAATTTTGTATATGCTATGAAATTCACATGCTGAGTATGCTGTTTAAACATAAAAGCAACTGTCTCTGTGGGAAGTAGTAATCTGTTAAGTGAATGTTATGGTTTGTACAATGTGAGCCTTCTCTTTAGAGTGTATATAGTTTGAATAGCACTTTGTAGTGGTGAACTCAGAAAATGGATCTCTAAAAATTAATTCTAAAGTTTATCAATATTTCTGATATCTAGAAAATCTAAAAACAAATTTTACAGTAAAATGTCTTTTTACAGCAGTAATTATTTAATGCAAAAAAAAAGGATCAGTGTTAATGTTTAGGGTTATACTGCCAATTTGTTTTCAAAACAAGAGGAAGGTGCTATCTTAATATATGTAGTTAATAAGTTAGAAATTATAAAAATATATGTAGTTTAAAAATTAGTAAAGGTACTTTTAAGTTATATATTTATGAAAAAAGATATAATTTAGTCTCTATATTTTTTTAAAAGGATACAGAAGATCAAACAGAATATAGAGATGGAGAATTGTTCTCAAGAGAAAGAACTTCATTTCGAAATTATAAATGAAGTGATGGACGAAATATTAGAAGCTGTGTTTCAGGAGGAAATACAAAATGAGAATGATGATTTCATGGACATTTCCTTGGACTCTGCCTATTTAGAGCTGGTGAAAGGGGATGAGGACTATGAATTAGATGAAGTCCCTAATGACGTTATGCTGGAAGTTCTATTAAATTATGAACTTTTAAATGAATAAAATTATTTTTACTAGTAAAGCATTCTTGAAGACAGTTTTCTTGTCCTATTCGTTGTTCATCTGCTTTATGAGAGTGATAAGACATGTTCTCATGAAGTGTAAAAGAGATTGTAGTAAAAAAGATCAAAGCACTAGGATGACTGATAGTTCTTGAAAAAAGTGTACTGTTTGTATGCTTTAAAAAATTAGAATAGAAAATATGTCTATAATGTTAACACAGCTATGGACTGTCATAAATTTAGAACCAACATTCACTACATGATTTCCTACTCTGTTCAGAGACTTTTTCTTTGTCTTTATTCTACTTAGAAAATGAATCTGTGGTTTTAATTTGTACGTTATATGCTAGTAGCCAACTATAATATTTGTAATGTTTGTGTTTTACAGATTGTCATTTTCATCAAAATCGTAAATTAATATGCCGACCAGAAGTGAAAAAAGAAAGCTCTATAAACAGACTTACAATTTGAAGAAGAAAGAAATTCAAGAATTATCAAAAGAACAAAGGACGGATAAAAAGAAGAGTGCTCCTGGTAAGAAAACCAAAAGTTTTTTGAGAAGATTATGTCAAAGGAAAACTGTTAGCGCTAACGTTCAAAAGGAAAAAGAGTTATCAGTATCGAGAAGGAGAAATGGAACCAAACATAAAAATGTTTCTGGAATCAGCAGAGAGGAAAATCTTTATAGTAAAACTCGGACAAATCAGTTTACACAAATCAGGAAGCGTATGTTTTATAACAGAGTAGTTTCGAATTTATTAAAAAAGGAGAAAGTTTGTAAAAGAAGATCTGCTTTTTTTAAATAGAAACAACATATAGAGGGTATTGTTCAGTGCGCGTTTGAGACAAAAGAAAATTATTTATTTTAGTACTTAATAGAATAAATACACTAAATAAGGCAATCCGAGTTTTAAAAGCTAAAAGTAAATGGAAGAGACACATGAATAGAAGTAATTTTTGTAAAGTGTTTTCTGGGAAGTGGATGCATACTTCAACTTCTGAACCATTTTTTAATGAAGAGAGTTACTTTCAAAGTAACGATTTGTTGCATGCAGTTGACACCAGTGGTCGAGCATATGAGGTGAAGGATGGTTGTGTAATTGAGAAAGAGAAAATTGTGGTTAGAAATGCAGAAGAGGTGATGGCTGGAGAAGCTTTAGAGGGACGTCCTAATATTCCTGTTTACAGTTGGAATTGTAGTAGCATTTGTAGTGTACGACAAGATTCAATTGATTTCTTTCGCAATTTCTTACGTAAGTACACTAAAGAAAGTCTTTAAAAAAATTGTAATGTTGCAAGAATTAGATCATTGCAGAGTGCGAGAAAAAATAGGTCTGCAAGGTCATTCTCTGGCTTGTCTTTCTAAAAAAATATGCCAGAGTGTGTTTCATCACTTCAGGATGTTAGCAGTGCATCATACCAAAATGAGAAAATTAGTGAGAAAGTTGTATTATGCGAAAAGTCCAGCACTTAAACTCAAACAGTTAAATAGTGCTCTTTTGCATGGATGTGAATTAGATGTTAAGAAGATTTGTGCAGAAATTGAGGTAAGTTATTTTGGCTCAGAGGAAGATAATGCAGAAACTGATATAATTATAGAAGGAAATGTGTTAGAAATTGTTGTAAATGTTAATATTGAAAATTTTGAACAGGAAATAACAAAGTTTAAGGTTATTGCAGGCGAGAAACCAAATTTTTCTTGTGTCTGTTGTCGACGCATTCATTACAAAAGTCAAACTAGGTTAGTTGATTTATATTTAAAAAGTGAAGATGAAAGTAATAGTCAATGGAAAGATTTTGCAACTTATTTGTTGGTGGAAAACTATTTTGATTTGGGTTTTGAGCAACGTATTTGTAAATATTGTTATAATAAATTATATGAAAATAGAATGCCTGCTAGAGCTGTCCATAATAATCTTGAGTTGATAAATATTCCATCGGAACTGATGGATTTAAATACTTATGAGACTATTCTGATTCAATGTGTACATCCTTTTCAGGCTATTGTTCGTATGGAGCCTAAGACTGGCAAATTAAATCCTTCAGATTTACAAAGAGGATTAAAGGGTAGAGTTGTATATTTGCCACTTGATTAAAAAAAAATATGGAAACAATTGGTGTTGAAAATGTAGAAGAGGAACCTCTAGTTATTCTAGTTAATGGTGTACCTACAAAGAGTAAGAAAATCTGGCAAGATTTAGTGGATGTTAGAAAAGTCAAAAAGGCAACGTTGTATTTAGTCCAAAACAATAGGTACTACAAAGATGTATACGTAGAAGAAGTAAGTGAAGAAGAAGACACTGATTTGTCTATTGGACAAATTGAAAAAGTTGACTTATCTAGAAGTGAAGAAATTTATGAGCATTACAGTGTTCATCCACTGCATTCCAAAGAAGCAATAGGGAATGCTATTGAATTATTTCAGATGAAAAAAGCAAAAGGAAATCCTATTAGTGTATGGGAAGAAAGTTTGGAAGGTCATTGTTTTCCACAGTTATTCCCTACAGGTGAAGGTACACAATATGATGGTCGACCTATGCAGATTCCTGCATCTGAGTACCGGACAACAAGATTATATGCAGAAGATCCGAGGTTTCGCCAATGCATTCCATATTTGTTTCATCTTTTGTTTGAGAGTGACTTATCTGGTTGTCTTATGCAGTAAACCATATCTTAAAAAGTGGAGTTCATCTGCAAAATATTTCAGCAAAGGAATTTATGGATAAAGTGCAACAGAAGGATAGTGTTTTGGATTCACACCTAATTAATTTAATGGCTTGTCAGAGTGGTACTAATGAGTATTGGTACCGTCGTCATGGAGATTTGAAGTGCATGCTTAGAAACTTAGGAGCACCTACATGGTTTTTAACTCTAAGCTGTGCAGAGTATGCTTGGGAAGATTTACTTGAATTTCTTCGGGAGGCGAATGCAAACATAGAAAATATAAACTACAAGACACCTGGAGAACTGTGTTCGTTAGATCCGGTTAATGTTTGCAGATATTTTAATCATAGATTTGAAGCTATGATGTCTTTTATTACAAACAAGAAAAATCCGCCTCTTGGTGAAGTACTGGATTTCTTTTGGAGAAAAGAATACCAAGCAAGAGGTGCTCCTCATATTCATATGCTGTTATGGATCAAGGATGCTCCTAAATTTGGAACAGACTCGGATGAGACTGTACTGTCTTTTATTGAACAGTATGCCACTTGTGACATACCTAATAGTACAACTGATAAGGACTTAAGAGGAAAAGTGTTACGTTTTCAAAGTCATCGTTGTGGAAAATATTGTCGGCGAAAATTTAAATCAAAGAGTAAATTCTACACCAAATGTCGTTTTGGATTTGCACGACCGGCACTTTCAAAAGGAAGAGTCAACAATTTGATGTCATCTTTGCGACATAACATCAGAAGAAGGTCACCTAAAAATACGTACAATTTAAGAAGAGGTGAAGAATCCAAATATATAAATGACTATAACCCAGTCATTTTGTCCATGTGGAATGCTAACAAGGACATACAATATGTTGCAGACAACTCTATTGCTGTGGCTCGATATGTAACGTCTTACATCACGAAATCTGAAAAGACGGAACTTAAGGAGATGTGGGAAGACATTTCTCATGAAAAGAGCCTAAGCAAAAAATTGTATACGTACAGTTTGAAGATGTTGTCTCACCGAGAAATTGGAGCATATGAATGTTGTGAAAGGTTATCATCAGCAAGTCTTTATGCAAAATCAAGGACTATTCTCTGGGTGAGTTTGTGTCTTGCAGAAACACAAAACCGTGTTCTGAAACCTATGTGCAAGAAATTGAATATTTAGCCCAGAAAGAACCAAACAGTACAGACATTCTGAAAACAAATATGTTGGATACATACTATCCAAATAGAAGTACTCTGCTTGAAAACATTTGTCTGTATGAAATACTTCAAAACTACACTTTTAAAAGGAATATTACAGAGAATATTGATAAAGGTGTACATGCTGTAATTGGACATGAAGGATGTCTGGTGAAACAAAGAAAAGGACACTTGATTAATCATCGAAAACTGAGTTGGGATACACCTGACAAAAGAGAATTTTACTATTTTGCTCTTTTGCAACTCTTTAAACCATGGCGTACAGAAGAGGAACTACTTGGTGACTTTGATAGTTATAAAGATTCATTCAACGCATCTAAAAGTAGAATTGAATGTCCTGTTTTTAGTAATTATCTCTAAATGTTGAATGATGAAATAGAGCAAGAAGCAACAATTGCAGCGGAGATTGCTAGAGATAGTTCACAAGGTAGTCAAAGTTCAGCTTCATTAAGTCAAGATCCACTGGGACAACCAATTATCCAAAATGAAGCAGCCACTGCCATGGATGAGGTGGAAAGAGCAATGCAGCAAGGTCAAGAGGAAGTAATACATTTAGAAGAATTAAAGAAGCAATTTAATCGTGAGCAAAGACAGATATATGATGAAGTGACAGAGCACATTGAGCATGGCTTTCGTCATGAGAAAAAAGATTGCTCATGTATGTGATTTGAACCTATTCGACTATATGTAAGTGGAGAAGCTGGAACTGGTAAAAGTTTCCTAATTAAAGGAATTACTACATATCTACAGCAAAGAACTCAGTCAACACTGTCGTGTGTTGTTACTGCTCCAACTGGATTGGCAGCACATAATATTAAAGGTATTACTTTACATCGTTTACTGATGCTGCCAGTTGAACATGAAAATAAATTAAAATATCACAAGCTATCTGGAGAAGCTTGTTTTGAAGTTTCTAGAGTCCTTAAAAAAATGAAACTTCTTATTATTGATGAGGTAAGCATGGTATCCAATTTAATGCTTGCTTTTTCGCATTTAAGAATGCAACAGATACTTAAGACAGAGTATGATGTGTTATTTGGAGGTAAACATGTCATAGTTTTTGGAGATCTACTGCAGCTAACTCCTGTGAAAGGACAACCTGTATTTGAAACTGTTACGCATGAGGAGACCAGAAAGTGCCTGGGCAGTATTGGAAATGTTAATATATGTTCACATTTCAAATATACTGAACTGATTCAAAATATGCGACAGGCAAAGGATGCTAAATATGGAAATATTCTTCAAGATATAAGGATTGGAAAACTAACTGAAGATGCGAAAGACACTCTACGAACACGATTACTTTCCAAGCTGTTTCCTAATGAAGATAATGTACCTGAGAAAATATATAGTAAAGAGGTAGCAGATAAGTCAGTGATATGCTTGATGCCAACTCTCAGGAATGTTCAGTTTTTAATGAGAAAATGTTGAATTTAGAAAATCAAGAAATTAAGAAACTGGAAGCTAAAGATAGAATAGAGCATGAAGGTAGTACTATTGTTTTGTCTGAAAAGTTGAAGTTAAAATTGGATTCTCTTCAGAAAACTATATCTAAAACTGCTGGCTTAGAGAAAAATCTGTATGTATGTTTAAATTGTCGGATAATTTTACGAAGAAATGTACATGTAGAAAGAGGATTGGTAAATGGAGCAATGGGTAATGTTGTTGGTTTTGTCAATTACACAAATAGAGATGAGATTGAATTTTTAAGAATACAATTTGATGGAATTGAGGAAGTTCAACAAATTAGTCGCTGTTCAACTCGTTTTTTGCTTGTGAAAGACTTATATGTCCGTCGGAAGCAATTTCCAATTTGTTTGGCATATGCAGTGACTATTCACAAATCTCAAGGTTTAAGTGTAGATTGTGCTTTGGTAAATATTGGAAGCACTGTATTCAAAGAGGTTTTGGCGTATGTTGCTTTATCGCGAGTTATAACTTTATGTGGACTTTATCTAATTGTTTATGATGAGACAAAGATTAGTGCAGATTTAAATTGTGTGAAGGAGTATAATAGGTTAAGAAGAGAATATGCTCCAAGTTTACCTCAATATCCTTTAATTGAAAGGCGTATGGTTGGTCAGTAAAGGAGAAATGAGGAAAAATGTGCTGAAGTAGTCGAGAAACGAAGAAAAAAAGATGTAGCTGTCGTTGGTAGGCGTCAGACAAAGCTTAGTATTGAAAAGATTGTTGGATTTAAGTTTAAAAACAGGTCTGGTGTCAACTGCTATGCAAATGTAGTAGTTAATGTTGTTTTTTTTCTAAAAAATGTTAAGCAACAGATTGTACAAAATCAGGAGCAAACATTTTGTTGTTCATTAAATTCTGTATTTGAAAAATGTAGCAGTGGTGATAGTGAAGTAGCAAGTGTTTCAGAACTAAGGAATGTTTTAGACATATGTGCAGGACTAAATCAATTTTCTCAGAATATTCAGCAAGATTGTCAGGAATTTATTATGTATATGTTTACAGTTTTGGAAGATGAAGGTGTAGATATTGATAGTCCTTTTGGCCTTTCTTATAAATGGGAACATAAGTGTGATAATTGCTCATTTTCAAGTATTACTGATATACACAGTGAAAGATTTATATATTTAACATTACCAGACTGTAAAGAAGTGTCTTTTAATAAACTAGTTAAAGATGCGCATCAGAACATGGTCTGTTCTCAATGTAAGTCTGAAATGTTATCAACTTTATTTATCCACAGATATGGACAATATGTAATTTTAATGTTTCAACGATGCAGAGCTGATGGGAGTAAATTGTCAACTTTAATTAAAAATGTTGTGGCTTCTCAAGTATCTATTTCTAGAAGAACATTTGTAACTGTAGCCATTATTTCTCATGAAGGGCCTTCAACATCATCAGGACATTACAGAGCTTATTTGAAGTGTCCAACAGGCTGGACGCTTTGCAATGATAGTCAATTGACTTTTAAGAAACGTTTGCCTTTTGCCTTAACTAACTCCTATCTGCTATTTTTGCAACCCAAATTTCAGTAAAATGACTTGTGTAGGAAGATTAATACTGTAAAGATATGAAACTCTGTTGTTCAGAAATATCATGTGACTGAGGGTGTGCAAATCTAGAAATGAACTTTGTATATGGCATAGTGATAGCATCAGGTACAAGTTTACTTAATGTTTGATGGTATAGAACACGTTACAAATTTTAACTGGAAAGATTCAGAAAAGAATAGATAAGACTAAGATTAAGAAATTTCAGAAAAAAACGACTTAACTCATAGTATTTGGCCACGCGGAAAAATATGAGACAACAAAATGAGTACTTCAGATAATTATTTTAGAACATATATGGACGCAAGTTTTTGGAGAGGTATTTAAAAGATAACGAGTTAACTTATACAATTTGGCCACGCGGAAAGGTATGAGAGAAGAAAATGTGTACTTAAGATAGATTTTTAAAGAAGATACTTGCACGGGGCTTTGTTGAGATATATTTAAAAATAGGTCGTATAGTTTAATTAGTTTGTAACTGTGGAAGATGTAGTGTGCTTACTCAAGAAATTGCGAATTTGAGAAAAACATTTAAGACATGTTTTTTTCAGGTATTTATATTATGTATGGAGATTTTGTATGGGTTTTTTAAACACAATCATTTTGATTGTGTTTTTTTTCCCCCGCTGTTATATGATGATTAATATTGAAATCACTGTTTATAGTGAAAATCAATGTATTCTGAGGACAGCAAAAATAAACCATGTAATATGTTGTTTAAGTTATTTTGTTACATTGAATTTAGAAATATGTATTACAACAGATTTTTTTACTGTCTTCCACAGATATTACATTTATAAGGTAAGTACAACTAATAACATCCGAGAGTTTTGTCTGCCTCTCTCTTATTCTTATTGTTTTGATCTCCTTCCTTTCTCAGTACTGTTTAGTCACAGTTATTCCGTTTAACTCATTCACATTTTCTGTTGTTTAATTTTTTCTCTATTTCTGTAACATCTTTTCTGTCACTATCTTATTCATTCTATCTATCTCTTCAGTTTTTTTCTACTGTTGTCTCATGGTGACTCACCTTTATTGACTTAAATGTAAAGGGCCTCACTTATGAAAGCCTTGCGCCACCGATGCACCAATTTTCCCATGTTAAAAGTGACGCATGGGCGGCGCAAGGCCTTCATAAATAAGGCCCATACTTTACTTCTCTTACCCTACTTTATTTCAATTTATATGTGTCTTGCAGTGCTTGTCTATTTGTACCCCGTTTACTTTCTGTTACTCACCCTTTTTCACTCTGTTTCTCTTACTGTTTTTCCTTTATTTTATTTATCTCCTTAAGATATTCCCGTACTCTTACTGTGTTTCTGTAAGAGACTGTTTAGTTTGTGTACTATCACTGAGCATACTTTTATTTTCTCTCTTACTTTACTTTCGTTTAGACACTCATTCTTTCAGTGCTATTATCTCTTTCAATTAATTAAGTTATTTATTGATTTATATACTAGACATTCTGTCTCTGTCTCTTTCTCTCTCCCTTGGTCTTTTTTTCTTTTACTTGTCACACATTCACCCCAGTCAAAAGATCTGGGCCCAAATCCATCGTTTTTTTGTACTCCACACCACCCTGGGTTAGACAATGGCGATATGCAAATCAGCTCTGACCCTGTGCCCCATGGGAACAGTCCAGTCCGAACTACAAAAGCCATGTCCTTCCCAGAACGGAATCAAGCATCCGAGGACCGGACCGGTTTCGAGGTAACACCTCTCATCAGCCCGGCTAGCTTGACTCCAGTGGTGTGGAGTGCCTGGGACCCACGTCTGAGCATCCCCAGCGCACTTATGGCGGTATTGCAAACAAAACAGGTGATGGACCGAATGTGGATCAATGTCACACATTCACCCCAGTCAAAAGATCTGGGCCCAAATCCATCGTTTTTTTGCACTCCACACCACCCTGGGTTAGACAATGGCGATATGCAAATCAGCTCTGACCCTGTGCCCCATGGGAACAGTCCAGTCCGAACTACAAAAGCCATGTCCTTCCCAGAACGGAATCAAGCATCCGAGGACCGGACCGGTTTCGAGGTAGCACCTCTCATCAGCCCGGCTAGCTTGACTCCAGTGGTGTGGAGTGCCCGGGACCCACGTCTGAGCATCCCCAGCGCACTTATGGCGGTATTGCAAACAAAACAGGTGATGGACCGAATGTGGATCAATGTCACACATTCACCCCAGTCAAAAGATCTGGGCCCAAATCCATCTTTTTTTGCACTCCACACCACCCTGGGTTAGACAATGGCGATATGCAAATCAGCTCTGACCCTGTGCCCCATGGGAACAGTCCAGTCCGAACTACAAAAGCCATGTCCTTCCCAGAACGGAATCAAGCATCCGAGGACCGGACCGGTTTCGAGGTAACACCTCTCATCAGCCCGGCTAGCTTGACTCCAGTGGTGTGGAGTGCCTGGGACCCACGTCTGAGCATCCCCAGCGCACTTATGGCGGTATTGCAAACAAAACAGGTGATGGACCGAATGTGGATCAATGTCACACATTCACCCCAGTCAAAAGATCTGGGCCCAAATCCATCGTTTTTTTGCACTCCACACCACCCTGGGTTAGACAATGGCGATATGCAAATCAGCTCTGACTATGTGCCCCATGGGAACAGTCCAGTCCGAACTACAAAAGCCATGTCCTTCCCAGAACGGAATCAAGCATCCAAGGACCGGACCGGTTTCGAGGTAACACCTCTCATCAGCCCGGCTAGCTTGACTCCAGTGGTGTGGAGTGCCTGGGACCCACGTCTGAGCATCCCCAGCGCACTTATGGCGGTATTGCAAACAAAACAGGTGATGGACCGAATGTGGATCAATGTCACACATTCACCCCAGTCAAAAGATCTGGGCCCAAATCCATCGTTTTTTTGCACTCCACACCACCCTGGGTTAGACAATGGCGATATGCAAATCAGCTCTGACCCTGTGCCCCATGGGAACAGTCCAGTCCGAACTACAAAAGCCATGTCCTTCCCAGAACGGAATCAAGCATCCGAGGACCGGACCGGTTTCGAGGTAACACCTCTCATCAGCCCGGCTAGCTTGACTCCAGTGGTGTGGAGTGCCTGGGACCCACGTCTGAGCATCCCCAGCGCACTTATGGCGGTATTGCAAACAAAACAGGTGATGGACCGAATGTTGGTCAATGTCACACATTCACCCCAGTCAAAAGATCTGGACCCAAATCCATCGTTTTTTTGCACTCCACACCACCCTGGGTTAGACAATGGCAATATGCAAATCAGCTCTGACCCTGTGCCCCATGGGAACAGTCCAGTCCGAACTACAAAAGCCATGTCCTTCCCAGTACGGAATCAAGCATCCGAGGACCGGACCGGTTTCGAGGTAACACCTCTCATCAGCCCGGCTAGCTTAACTCCAGTGGTGTGGAGTGCCTGGGACCCACGTCTGAGCATCCCCAGCGCACTTATGGCGGTATTGCAAACAAAACAGGTGAAGGACCGAATGTGGATCAATGTCACACATTCACCCCAGTCAAAAGATCTGGGCCCAAATCCATCGTTTTTTTGCACTCCACACCACCCTGGGTTAGACAATGGCGATGTGCAAATCAGCTCTGACCCTGTGCCCCATGGGAACAGTCCAGTCCGAACTACAAAAGCCATGTCCTTCCCAGAACGGAATCAAGCATCCGAGGACCGGACCGGTTTCGAGGTAACACCTCTCATCAGACCGGCTAGCTTGACTCCAGTGGTGTGGAGTGCCTGGGACCCACGTCTGAGCATCCCCAGCGCACTTATGGCGGTATTGCAAACAAAACAGGGGATGGACCGAATGTGGATCAATGTCACACATTCACCCCAGTCAAAAGATCTGGGCCCAAATCCATCGTCATAAGTGCGCTGGGGATGCTCAGACGTGGGTCCCAGGCACTCCACACCACTGGAGTCAAGCTAGCCGGGCTGATGAGAGGTGGTACCTCGAAACCGGTCCGGTCCTCGGATGCTTGATTCCGTTCTGGGAAGGACATGGCTTTTGTAGTTCGGACTGGACTGTTCCCATGGGGAACAGGGTCAGAGCTGATTTGCATATCGCCATTGTCTAACCCAGGGTAGTGTGGAGCTCAAAAAAACGATGGATTTGGGCCCAGATCTTTTGACTGGGTTGAATGTGTGACATTGATCCACATTCGGTCCATCACCTGTTTTGTTTGCAATACCGCCATAAGTGCGCTGGGGATGCTCAGACGTGGGTCCCAGGCACTCCACACCTTTGGAGTCAAGCTAGCCGGGCTGATGAGAGGTGTTACCTCGAAACCGGTACGGTCCTCGGATGCTTGATTCCGTTCTGGGAAGGACATGGCTTTTGTAGTTCGCACTGGACTGTTCACATGGGGCACAGGGTCAGTGCTGATTTGCTTATCGCCATTGTCTAACCCAGGGTGGTGTGGAGTGCAAAAAAACGATGGATTTGGGCCCAGATCTTTTGACTGGGTTGAATGTGTGACATTGATCCACATTCGGTCCATCACCTGTTTTGTTTGCAATACCTCCATAAGTGCGCTGGGGATGCTCAGACGTGGGTCCCAGGCACTCCACACCACTGGAGTCAAGCTAGCCGGGCTGATGAGAGGTGTTACCTCGAAACCGGTCCGGTCCTCGGATGCTTGATTCCGTTCTGGGAAGGACATGGCTTTTGTAGTTCGGACTGGACTGTTCCCATGGGGCACAGGGTCAGAGCTGATTTGCATATCGCCATTGTCTAACCCAGGGTGGTGTGGAGTGCAAAAAAACGATGGATTTGGGCCCAGATCTTTTGACTGGGTTGAATGTGTGACATTGATCCACATTCGGTCCATCACCTGTTTTGTTTGCAATACCGCCATAAGTGCGCTGGGGATGCTCAGACGTGGGTCCCAGGCACTCCACACCACTGGAGTCAAGCTAGCCGGGCTGATGAGAGGTGTTACCTCGAAAGCGGTCCGGTCCTCGGATGCTTGATTCCGTTCTGGTAAGGACATGGCTTTTGTAGTTCGGACTGGACTGTTCCCATGGGGCACAGGGTCAGAGCTGATTTGCATATCGCCATTGTCTAACCCAGGGTGGTGTGGAGTGGAAAAAACGATGGATTTGGGCCCAGATCTTTTGACTGGGTTGAATGTGTGACATTGATCCACATTCGGTCCATCACCTGTTTTGTTTGCAATACCGCCATAAGTGCGCTGGGGATGCTCAGACGTGGGTCCCAGGCACTCCACACCACTGAAGTCAAGCTAGCCGGGCTGATGAGAGGTGTTACCTCGAAACCGGTCCGGTCCTCGGATGCTTGATTCCGTTCTGGTAAGGACATGGCTTTTGTAGTTCGGACTGGACTGTTCCCATGGGGCACAGGGTCAGAGCTGATTTGCATATCGCCATTGTCTAAACCAGGGTCGTGTGGGGTTGCAAAAAAACGATGGATTTGGGCCCAGATCTTTTGACTGAGTTGAATGTGTGACATTGATCCACATTCGGTCCATCACCTGTTTTGTTTGCTATACCGCCATAAGTGCGCTGGGGATGCTCAGACGTGGGTCCCAGGCACTCCACACCACTGGAGTCAAGCTAGCCGGGCTGATGAGAGGTGTTACCTCGAAACCGGTCCGGTCCTCGGATGCTTGATTCCGTTCTGGGAAGGACATGGCTTTTGTAGTTCGGACTGGACTGTTCCCATGGGGCACAGGGTCAGAGCTGATTTGCATATCGCCATTGTCTAACCCAGGGTGGTGTGGAGTCCAAAAAAACGATGGATTTGGGCCCAGATCTTTTGACTGGGTTGAATGTGTGGCATTGATCCACATTTGGTCCATCACCTGTTTTGTTTGCAATACCGCCATAAGTGCGCTGGGGATGCTCAGACGTGGGTCCCAGGCACTCCACACCACTGGAGTCAAGCTAGCCGGGCTGATGAGAGGTGTTACCTCGAAACCGGTCCGGTCCTCGGATGCTTGATTCCGTTCTGGGAAGGACATGGCTTTTGTAGTTCGGACTGGACTGTTCCCATGGGGCACAGGGTCAGAGCTGATTTGCATATCGCCATTGTCTAACCCAGGGTGGTGTGGAGTGCAAAAAAACGATGGATTTGGGCCCAGATCTTTTGACTGGGTTGAATGTGTGACATTGATCCACATTCGGTCCATCACCTGTTTTGTTTGCAATACCGCCATAAGTGCGCTGGGGATGCTCAGACGTGGGTCCCAGGCACTCCACACCACTGGAGTCAAGCTAGCCGGGCTGATGAGAGGTGTTACCTCGAAACCGGTCCGGTCCTTGGATGCTTGATTCCATTCTGGGAAGGACATGGCTTTTGTAGTTCGGACTGGACTGTTCCCATGGGGCACAGGGTCAGAGCTGATTTGCATATCGCCATTGTCTAACCCAGGGTGGTGTGGAGTGCAAAAAAATGATGGATTTGGGCCCAGATTTTTGACTGGGTTGAATGTGTGACATTGATCCACATTCGGTCCATCACCTGTTTTGTTTACATTATAAATGTGGCGCACATTAACTGGTGCATCTCTGGGGATGAACCAGTTAACATAAATCTGCCCCATTGTTTAAAAATCTGCGTTTAGTAGAGTGTTGGGCCTTTGTAGTGTTATGTTTTTTCTGTTATTCTATTTAGATATGTAATATTGCAAGTTTTTTGTCAGGAAAAAGAAGCCATGATTATTGGCTTTGCGAATGATTGCAAGATTCTTAAAATCAAAAAGCAGCAACCATGGCATTGTTCAATATAGTATTGTAAATACTTATGTTCAAGAATGATGAGAGAGTAAAAGAAGGTTAACCTGATCTTTTAAACTTATTCACAGGCTTCTTTAAAGGAAGTGTTCTATATGATTGTAGCGTGGGTGTTTCACTTTTTTATACCTAACACAATGCATTCTGTATGCTGTAGCAGGAGGAGTACTACATACTTGAATATTCTTCAGTGCTTATTTTCATTTACTAAGTGGTAATGAGACCGACACAGAACTTCAATGGGCGGGAGGGGCTGCTGCTGTGCTCCTGGAGGACTGCGAGGCCGCTGCAGCAGTGGGAGTGAGGCCTCTCAGAGGGGAGCAGCGCAGTTCCTTTTGATGGCCACAATTACAGATAACAGGGTAGGGATGTCCGTGGAATTTACGGATGGTTAGTCAGTCTAGAATGTGCGCAGCGCCCCTGGTACCTCATTACGGCGCACAGGGGAGCCGCGTTGCACAGTTTGAGAATCAGAGACTTAGGAGATAAAATTCTTCATAATAGCAAGGCCCCTAAGCGATAAAAATCACCGCTGCTTGGCGTTGTAAATATCGACGGTATGGGCGGAATTTTCTACGGTGTTAGTGCTTTAATATCAATGAGAACACATATGTGATAGTAAATGCTGTAACAGCCGCGGTACTTAACATTATCGCGTGAAAACAAACGTTTTCACACAGTAATGTGTGCCTTGTAATTAGGGGATGGGGTGGATTTAGTTTTATTTTCTACACTCTTTTGTTAACGATGTCGAATGTTTCATTAGAGCAGTCTTTAACAGTTCTGCGATAAACTAGTTTATTGCACCTCTTTTTCTCGCAACGCCTCTTTTGTGATAGGGTGTTTTGCCGTCCAACCACATTTTGCATGTGCTTTAAAGTACGCCCAGTTTGTATGTCAGTAACTTACTGTACGCAATATATGCAAAGTGGTCTTATGGCAGGCGATGCAATGCCGTTTTCAAGAAGGTGCAGCAGAATATTTTCAAGGATAGGTAAAACATTAACGCCGCTTTTATCGGCAGAAAACTGCAGATATAGCGGCAATAACGGCGTTGATAATATGCTCTATGAATTGCAATCGAATCTAATGTTAGATGTAAAGACAAGTAACGTAGGTTTCGGTTGCAATTCATAGATCATATTATGAAGGCTATTATCGTCGTTTTATCGGCAGTGTCCTGTGGATGAAATCGACGATAATGTATTACGTCTCCTTCATAATATTCCGAAGTATCGTCGCTTTTTTGCATAATTGTCCTGAAAAAAAGCGTCAATACTTCAGCTTGTGAATAGAGCTCTTTTTGGTACAATGAGTTACAGCCTGATTCATGAAAGACCCGTTTTGCGAGTCTCTAATAGCGATTCATAAGGAATCGCTATTACAGGCTCGCAAAACGGGATTCATGTAGGAATAGCCAAAAAAAATGTGATTCCTACTTATTCCTTATTTGCGATTAGCAAATTGCTAATCGCAAATAAGGAATAACTCCCCATTCATTCCTATGGGCCTAAAGGGCCATAGGAATGAATCAGGAGTATTCCTTATTTGCGATTAGCAATTAGCTAATCGCAAATAAGATAGCGATTTAAAGGGTGCCAGGGGTGTCCAGAGGACACCCTGTAGCACCCCTTAAAAGCTAATTCTAACAGGTGTTGCGCACACACATGACCAAGCAACTGGTTTGACCTCGCGGTAAATAGTGGCCCGAAATTGCGATTTCGCAATTTGGAAATGGATGATGAATTTCATTTAAGGAATCTCAAATAGAGATTCCTTAAATGTAATTCCTCGCAAATTTGCGAATTCGCTATTACCGATTTTTGCATTTGGGATGATGAATCCCAAATGCAAAAATCGCACAAGCAAAGGGCCAGATTCTCAGAATCTGGCCCTTTGCGAGCGCAATTACCTTTGATGAATCAGGCCGTTAGTTCTGAAAAGAACTTTTTATTTTTTTATTTTTTTATTTTTTAAAACAAGTGTTATGTTGTTTTTGATTTTTAAAACTTGCACCAACATTTTCAACTGTGACACAGGATCAAAATGAAAGAAAAAAAGGTATCTTTTGTCGGAGCATTTATGACTCTCAATTTTTATTTTAATAAGATTGAGGCTCTGCTCTCCGTACAGAAGAATTTCTCCACAGTCGTTGCATTTCATGTGCACCTTCGCAAAATATGGTCTCAAGTCCATCTCTGCACTCGATGGAGATACATGTCGTCGACCAGAAGATGTGCTGGCCACCTCTGATGGTAGTTGCGTGGCCAGGGCTCTTGTCAATGCCTTTGCAAATTGCACAGGGTGCACTTGTTTCACATGCCTCATCATGGTATGTATGGAAAAGGAATACTTTTTGGACGGATTTCCTCTTGATAGAACTGAGTCACATATCGTGCAAGTTACTTTTGGCGCATTCACTTTCTTTTGATCCTGAGGATAAGTGAAAAATTGCCAGAAGAAAGATTCTTTCTTTCTTCTTAAAGGTAGTCGATCATTTTGTTCAGATTCGGAAGATGAATTCGAAGCGGCACCCATTTCAGCAAACTCTTCCGAAAGATGTAAGACGTTGTTCTCCCTTGAGAGTACAAAAGATAGTGAGGGAAGTGGGTGGAGTGCTCCGTGAAAATTCCAGAATAGAAACTACTAAGAACCAATTGGAAGTGTTGTTTTCAAGTCACATGACTTCACATGCGCGTCTCAGGACGTGTACGCGGTGACAGTATCTGGTCACGTACGTCATTTGGAAGTAGCGGTCTAATTCAGTGAAGTTTCAAAACGTGAAAAGGAGTAAACCTAAACACATCCTGATTTTGTACATCTTCTGAGGGGGATTCAAGCATACAATTGTTAAAGTATAAAACCTTTTATGTTTTTGAAAAAATACCGGGATGTGTGCATCCGGTCACGCACGAAAGTTTAAAAAGACATTCGGCTCCATTTACTGAAAAGTTTCATAACAATAAAAAAGAAGGCTAGGTACAGTCTCTTTGACGTACTATAAGTTCTTTGAGGGGTCTATGAAGAAACTCGATGAGTTGGAATTGCAATGTTTTCTCGAAATATATAGGAGGGTGCGCGCACCCGGTCGTGCACAAAAGTTTAGAAAGGCGATGTCCATTTACTGACAAATTTCAATACGTTCAAAATAAGGCAAGGTGCAGAGGGTGCGCGCACCGGGTCGCGCACAAAAGTTTACAAAGGCGATCTCCATTTACTGACAAATTTCAATACGTTCAAAATAAGGCAAGGTAGAGACTTTCTAATCCAGTACCGCTTTACAAGGAGTCTCTATACAACTCTGACAGTCAAGAAAACGGTTTCTTTCCGAAAAAAATATTTGCAGAAATTCATTGACAAAACTATAGGTTGCATTCACGATATAGTTCTGAATTAGCATTTTAAAAACCTATGAAATTCACTGAAAACACCATAGGTTTTACACACGTTATAGTTAGGAAGTAGCATTTAAAAAACCTATGAAATTCACTGAAAAAACCATAGGTTTTACACACGTTATAGTTAGAAAGTAGCATTTACAAAACCTATGAAATTCACTGAAAAAACCATAGGTTTGACACATGTTATAGTTAGCTGGACATTTCACTCATATAAAACCAATGAAATTCCCCCGTTATAGTTACTTCAGCTAATTATAACTCGCGCGCCCGCAATGCCTACCATTTTGCCAAGTTTGGTGTAATTCTGTTCAGCCATTCAGGTCGTATTGCCGTGTCTACAGGTCCCATAAAAAATGCGATTTGAAAAATTTCAAATTCAATTTTCTCAAAAACTACTGGAGGGATTTTCACCTAACATAGCAAAGGCACATCTGAATACCAGGCCCTACCATTTTGCAAAGTTTGGTGTAATTCCATTCAGCCGTTCGGGCTGTAGCCGTGTCTAAATGTCCCTATGGAAATTAACATGGGGAAAACACGTTTTGGGACCCCCCTTTCGGCCCCCGCTTGACGAATCCCCCCGAACCTTTCAGGGGAGGAGCGGAGCGGAGCTGGCCAAAATTATGGAAAATTAGACACAGATTCCGCAATCGGCGGCAAAGTTATTCCCAATAGAACGTTGAGTGCATATAGATTAATTTTTTCTCTGCCTCCGCTTGACGAATCCCCCCGAAACTTTCAGGTAAGGAGCGGAGCGGAGCGAAGCAATTTTAAGGAAAATTGCAGGCAGATTCCTCAATCGACACCAAAGTTATTCCCAATAGAATGTTGGGGATTTCCTATGGTAACTAGGTCCTAACTATATATACTAAAACCGGAAAAGGAAATGATTTGTAATTCAAGAGCCGTTTTTTGCAAGCCCATGAAGAAGAGGGTCACACCTTGAGACGCGTTGGCGCAATTAACTGTCTGTGAAGGGAGAAGCAGGCGGAGATGGATAAACAGCGCTGTTGAGTTGCTTTTCCGAAATGCTCAAGGCACATTGCACAAATATAACTTTACGGCAGCCTGGCCGTGGAAAATGCACTATCAATCACGGAGGAGAAGTGTTTATCTCCATGGATGAGGCCGGAGTTTTAACACCTTAAGACTCCCTGGGCACAGTGCTGTCTTGCCAAGAAACCTGCTGAAAACTCGCAGAACCTACTAAGGTAAAAAATGAAAGCATCAATTTAAAAATGAACTCTTGACTTTACTCACGGACTTCAAGTCCCAATATGCAGTGGAATGACGTGGGAGTGAATGCACGCCTGACTGGGGGTTTGAATAAATAAAACCGGAAAAGGAAATGATTTGTAATTCAAGAGCCGTTTTTTGCAAGCCCATGAAGAAGAGAGTCACACCTTGAAACGCGTTGGTGCAATTAACTGTCTGTGAAGGGAGAAGCAGGCGGAGATGGATAAACAGCGCTGTTGAGTTGCTTTTCCGAAATGCTCAAGGCACAATGCAAAAATATAACTTTACGGCAGCCTGGCCGTGGAAAATGCACCATCAATCACGGAGGAGAAGTGTTTATCTCCATGGATGAGGCCGGAGTTTTAACACCTTAAGACTCCCTGGGCACAGCGCTGTCTTGCCAAGAAACCTGCTGAAAACTCGCAGAACCTACTAAGGTAAAAAATGAAAGCATCAATTTAAAAATGAAGTCTTGACTTTACTCACGGACTTCAAGTCCCAATATGCAGTGGAATGACGTGGGAGTGAATGCACGCCTGACTGGGGGTTTGAATAAATAAAACCGGAAAAGGAAATGATTTGTAATTCAAGAGCCGTTTTTTGCAAGCCCATGAAGAAGAGGGTCACACCTTGAAACGCGTTGGCGCAATTAACTGTCTGTGAAGGGAGAAGCAGGCGGAGATGGATAAACAGCGCTGTTGAGTTGCTTTTCCGAAATGCTCAAGGCACATTGCACAAATATAACTTTACGGCAGCCTGGCCGTGGAAAATGCACCATCAATCACGGAGGAGAAGTGTTTATCTCCATGGATGAGGCCGGAGTTTTAACACCTTAAGACTCCATGGGCACAGCGCTGTCTTGCCAAGAAACCTGCTGAAAACTCGCAGAACCTACTAAGGTAAAAAATGAAAGAATCAATTTAAAAATGAACTCTTGACTTTACTCACGGACTTCAAGTCCCAATATGCAGTGGAATGACATGGGAGTGAATGCACGCCTGACTGGGGGTTTGAATAAATAAAACCGGAAAAGGAAATGATTTGTAATTCAAGAGCCGTTTTTTGCAAGCCCATGAAGAAGAGGGTCACACCTTGAAACGCGTTGGCGCAATTAACTGTCTGTGAAGGGAGAAGCAGGCGGAGATGGATAAACAGCGCTGTTGAGTTGCTTTTCCGAAATGCTCAAGGCACATTGCACAAATATAACTTTACAGCAGCCTGGCCGTGGAAAATGCACCATCAATCACGGAGGAGAAGTGTTTATCTCCATGGATGAGGCCGGAGTTTTAACACCTTAAGACTCCCTGGGCACAGCGCTGTCTTGCCAAGAAACCTGCTGAAAACTCGCTGAACCTACTAAGGTAAAAAATGAAAGCATCAATTTAAAAATGAACTCTTGACTTTACTCACGGACTTCAAGTCCCAATATGCAGTGGAATGACATGGGAGTGAATGCACGCCTGACTGGGGGTTTGAATAAATAAAACCGGAAAAGGAAATGATTTGTAATTCAAGAGCCGTTTTTTGCAAGCCCATGAAGAAGAGGGTCACACCTTGAAACGCGTTGGCGCAATTAACTGTCTATGGAGGGAGAAGCAGGCGGAGATGGATAAACAGCGCTGTTGAGTTGCTTTTCCGAAATGCTCAAGGCACATTGCACAAATATAACTTTACGGCGGCCTGGCTGTGGAAAATGCACCATCAATCACGGAGGAGAAGTGTTTATCTCCATGGATGAGGCCGGAGTTTTAACACCTTAAGACTCCCTGGGCACAGCGCTGTCTTGCCAAGAAACCTGCTGAAAACTCGCAGAACCTACTAAGGTAAAAAATGAAAGCATCAATTTAAAAATGAACTCTTGACTTTGCTCACGGACTTCAAGTCCCAATATGCAGTGGAATGACGTGGGAGTGAATGCACGCCTGACTGGGGGTTTGAATAAATAAAACCGGAAAAGGAAATGATTTGTAATTCAAGAGCCGTTTTTTGCAAGCCCATGAAGAAGAGGGTCACACCTTGAAACGCGTTGGCGCAATTACCTGTCTGTGAAGGGAGAAGCAGGCGGAGATGGATAAACAGCGCTGTTGAGTTGCTTTTCCGAAATGCTCAAGGCACATTGCACAAATATAACTTTACGGCAGCCTGGCCGTGGAAAATGCACCATCAATCACGGAGGAGAAGTGTTTATCTCCATGGATGAGGCCGGAGTTTTAACACCTTAAGACTCCCTGGGCACAGCGCTGTCTTGCCAAGAAACCTGCTGAAAACTCGCAGAACCTACTAAGGTAAAAAATGAAAGCATCAATTTAAAAATGAACTCTTGACTTTACTCACGGACTTCAAGTCCCAATATGCAGTGGAATGACGTGGGAGTGAATGCACGCCTGACTGGGGGTTTGAATAAATAAAACCGGAAAAGGAAATGATTTGTAATTCAAGAGCCGTTTTTTGCAAGCCCATGAAGAAGAGGGTCACACCTTGAAATGCGTTGGCTCAATTAACTGTCTGTGAAGGGAGAAGCAGGCGGAGATGGATAAACAGCGCTGTTGAGTTGCTTTTCCGAAATGCTCAAGGCACATTGCACAAATATATATATATATATATATATATATATATATATATATATATATATATATATATATATATATATATATATATATTCACTGAAAAAACCATAGGTTATAGACCATATATAGTTAGGAATTAGCATTTACAAAACCTTGAAAATTCACTGAAAAAACCATGGGTTATAGACCATATATAGTTAGGAATTAGCATTTACAAAACCTTATTTTACTCACACAAAACCATTGAAATTCGCATATATAGTTAGTTGCACTAACTATATATCGCGCACCCGCAATCCACTGCAGATGATGTCACATATTACATCATTCATGACATGGTCAGTGACATCACTGATGACGTCCAGCTGGACGGCGAGTGAAACGCTAAGAGGCGCCCCACTGCAGATGAGGTGCCTCCACCTGGGGAGGCAGGAGGCCCGTTTGCGCCGCCTCCCCCCCGCCCAGGCACCCCACGCCGACTTTCGGCGCAGCATTGTAGGATGGCCACACCAGTACAACAACTTGCTGGACACCACCTCGGTGCCATCCTGATCTCGGCGCGTTGTGCTGCCTTCGGCCTACTGTAATAGCAAGTGCGGGCGCAACTCAGCTGGACGGCGAGTGAAACGCTAAGGGGCGCCCCACTTCAGATGAGGTGCCTCCACCTGGGGAGGCGGGAGAGGCCCGTTTGCGCCGCCTCCCCCCCCCCCGGGCACCCCACGCCGACTTTCGGCGCAGCATTGTAGGATGGCCACACCAGTACAACAACTTGCTGGACACCACCTCAGTGCCATCCGGATCTCGGCGTGTTTTGCTGCCTTCGGCCTACTGTAGCAGCAAGTGCGGGCGCAATTCAACTGGACGGCGAGTGAAACGGTAAGGGGCGCCGCATTGCAGATGAGGTGCCTCCACCTGGGGAGGCGGGAGAGGCCCGTTCGCGCCGCCTCCCCCCGGGCACCCCACGCCGTCTTTCGGCGCAGCATTGTAGGATGGCCACACCAGTACAACAACTTGCTGGACACCCCCTCGGGGCCATCCGGATCTCGGCGCGTTGTGCTGCCTTCGGCCTATTCGCACATCGGTCCGCTACGACGCCGCCTCACAGGCCAACGGATTTTGTAGGCTTTTTATAGCCCAAAGCCGCATAACATTGGTTCATTTTACTTTTGGTTTCCTAATGATGGAAGGCTTGATCATATGACCTAAAAATAACACTTTTCATTGGATTGAAACATTTTTTTTTCCCAAATGATGAAAGCCCCACCTTTTTTTTTCTCACTCGGCAATCCAAAAAGGTTCCGTTAGATAACAACAGAGGGGACAGGCAACAAGAACCATCAGTCAAAAGAGGGGAGGGCAAGTTCTTCCCTACCGGGTCACGTTGGGGCTCCACCGGAAGTCATCGAATTGGTAGTCTATAGTGTTTCTGGATGTTTCAGACTGAAGCTGGCGTCAGCATGAGAGCACCACCATCTCCTGGCTCCGTCGTGGCCATTCCGCAAGCAATCATGGCAGCCGCTCCCCACCGGAAGCCTGCGGGAGTCGGGGGCCCCAATGACTTTTGTAGAATCTTCAAGGCTGAGGGGACGCTTTCGAGAATGGGGCCCAAGCCGTAGCACGCAAATGTCCGAGTTCAAATGTGTCCCAGGGCCATTTTAGTGGACCAGGCCCAAATCCGAAGAGCCGGCCGCCATTTTAAGAGTCCTGTGGCAGCCGCCTATCGCTGCACCGCAAGAGTGGGCGCAACTCAGCTGAATGGCGGATGAGGCACAGTGCTGCAAAAGTGGGCGCTAAATAACTGGATGGCGAGTGAAACGCCAAGGGGCGCCCCACTGCAGCAGAGGAGCCTCCACCTGGGGAGGCGGGGGAGGCCCGTTCGTTCCGCCTCCCCCCCCGGGGCGCCCCACGCCGTTTTTTGGCGCAGCATTGTAGGATGGCCAGACCAGTGCGACAACTTACTGGACACCACCTGGGTGCCGTCCGGATCTCGGCGCGTTGTGCTGCCTTCGGCCTATTCGCACAACGGACCGCTACTGACTAAAAGACAAACCAAAGCAGCCCATTGTTGCTTTGAGATGGATGTTGCAGCAGGCTGCCATGTAAATAGTTGTTTAAATTTTTTTTTTTAACGTGTTTACTTTGTTGGAGCGTTGTATATATTTATAAGTTATTAAAGTGTTATAATCCTACTACTTTGTTGGAGTGCTATATATTTTTAATGTGACACATAATTGTGAAGACTTTGATGTACAAAAAGGCATCCCTGGAATCTTCCGCTTCAGGCTCGGTCCCACACACCCTTACAGTGAGAATCCCCTCCCCAATCACAATACAGGATCGTTATCAGATAGTAGGAACGCGTGTGGTGTGACGGATCTCTTGAGGTGGGGGCCTTGATCTACTGTAACTCCTTTGAAGAGGGGTGATTCTTTACAGTTGGGGCCATAAACTACATCCGCACGGCTTGGTGATAGCCTGGGACCGGCCTGGACAATCAGACACAGAGGAAGAAGAGTGTCAGAGGGTGCGGTAGTGAATAGGGTGAAAGGGAGGTGTCGGGCAGGCACAGGGTGTGATTCTCAGGGAAAAGCAGCACAGATGGGGGGAGGTTTATGGCCCATGCATGAGAGAGAGAGCGGGGTGACCAGTGCGTGGGGGAGATGCTTGCGAGGGTGGGGAGCCATGCTGAGGATCGGCGGCGTGCAGAGAGTGGGTCTGGTCAAGGCATCTAAAATGGCTGCCGTGCATGACAAAAGTGTGGCATTGGAAAAAAGGCAAGATGGCGCAGACAATGTTTATCAATACGGATTAATTTATAACAATTATTTTTAACAAAATATTTACTCGCAGTGACAAAATGGTGGTCAACACTTCCTGATTTCCTTCGAATCGAACATTAACAGACGTCACGCAGCCCCCCCCCCAAATAAAACGCTCACGCGCAGCCGCTGGAAGACATGTGTCAACATATATGAGCATCCTCAGCCACCCTCAGAAAACATAGGGGGTCAGGATACGTCTCCCGTACCCCCTTATACCCATTTCTCACATTGTTTTTCCTCCATCTTGTAATTTAATTAAAACGAAACACAAAATGGCGAATTCCCGTTCCGCGAACCGGGAAGCGCTTCTACCGCGAAAAATCAAATTTTTTTATTGGCCCCACGGGACCCTTTAATAACCCCAACATCATTCCTAGGGGGTCAAGAGGGGTCTACCTTGCCCCCTTTCATTAAATTCCCCCTTCGTTTTTCTCCTCCTCTTGTCTCTCGATCCTACCGAGAGACAAGATGGCGGCCGTTCCGGACTGTTTAGAATGTTGACAGACACCGGAGAGCCAATCAGCTTTGCTTCGCAAAGTTCCGTAACGCGAAAAGTACGCGAACCGGAGCGCTACCCGGGACGCTGTCACAGATATATCTGTTTTTTAAAACGTTAATTTCTCAAAGTCCACTGGAGCACATATATTGAGACCCAGCAAAGGCACATCGGGCTAACATTCCCTACAATTTTGCCAAGTTTCGTGCAAATCCATTCAGCCGTTTCGAGCTAAAAGTGAGGCCAAACGCCCTATGGAAAAATGAATGGGAAAAACGCGTTTTGGGACCCCCTTTTTTCTCAGCCCCCCCTTGACGAAACCCCCCCAAATTTTCAGGGGTTGCTCAGAAACAAAATGTGCCATTTTCCTGAAAATTGCAGCCGATTCCGTCCCCAAACGCCAAAGTTATTAGAAATAGAATTTTCAAAAGTCCCATAGAGAAAAAATCCTAACTATATATACCTACTGGCTATCGCCAGTAGGTGATATATATATATATATATATATATATATATATATATATATATATATATATATATATATATATATATATATATATATATATATATATATATATATATATATTACCTACTGGCGGTCGCCAGTAGGTATATATAGTTAGGATTTTTTCTCTATGGGATTTCTGAAAATTCTATGTCTAATAACTTTGGCGTTTGTGGACGGAATCGGCTGAAATTTTCAGGAAAATGGAACATTTTGTTTCTGAGCAGCCCCTGAAAATTTGGTGGGGTTTCGTCAAGGGGGGGCTGAGAAAAAAGGGGGGTCCCAAAACGCGTTTTTTGCATTGAGTTTTCCATAGGGCGGTTGGACTCACTTTTAGCTCGAACGGCTGAATGGATTTGCACGAAACTTGGCAAAATTGTAGGGACTGTTAGCCCGATGTGCCTTTGCTAGGTCTCAATATATGTGCTTCAGTGGATTTTGAGAAATTAACGTTCAAATCAAGATATATATCTGTAACAGCGCTCTGGGCAGCGATCCGGTCCGCTTACTTTTCGCGAAACGGAACTTTGCGCGCAGAAAGCTGATTGGCTCTCCGGTGTCTGTCAACATTCTAAACAGTCCGGAGCGGCCGCCATCTTGTCTCTCGGTAGGATCGAGAGAGAAGAAGAGGTGAAAAACGAAAGGGGAATTTAATGAAAGGGGGCAAGGTATCCCCCTCTTGACCCCCTAGGAATGTTGTTGGGGTTATTAAAGGGTCCCGTGGGGAAAATAAAAAAAAAATGATTTTTCACGGTAGAAGCGCGGCCGCGAACTGGTAGCGAAACGGGAATTCGCCATTTTGTGCTTCGTTAATTAAATTACTAGTTATAAGTGGGTGCGGGAGACGTATCCTAATCCCCTATGTTTCCTGAGGGTGGCTGAGGAGGCTGATATATGTTGATACATCTCTTCCAGCGGCTGTGCGTGAGCTTTTTTTTTTTTTGCTGCGTGACAGTCCGGAGCGGCCGCCATCTTGTCTCTCGGTAGGATCGAGAGAGAAGAAAAGGTGAAAAACTAAGGGGGAATTTAATGAAAGGGGGCAAGGTATCCCCCTCTTGACCCCCTAGGAATGTTGTTGGGGTTATTAAAGGGTCCCGTGGGGAAAATAAAATGATTTTTCACGGTAGAAGCGCTTCACGGGCCGCGAACTGGGCCGAAAACTGGTAGCGAAACGGGAATTCGCCATTTTGTGCTTCGTTAATTAAAGTACTAGGTATAAGGGGGTGCGGGAGACGTATCCTAATCCCCTGTTTCCTGAGGGTGGCTGAGGAGGCTGATATATGTTGATACATCTCTTCCAGCGGCTGCGCCATCTTGCCTTTTTTCGAATGCCACAATTTTGTCGTGCACGGCAGCCATTTTAGATGCCAGGCTGGTCCCAGGCTATCACCTAACCCTGCGGATGTAGTTTATGGCCCCAGCTGTAGAGAATTCAGACATGCCAATCCTCCTGATTGAGGCGTGTGACTACTGATTTCAGTGCTAGTCTCCCGCCTCCCGATTTCTGCAAGCAAAAACCCGGGGGCATATTACGAACAACTAGCGATAATTTTTGTCTCTAACTTGTTTAGAGACAAAAATTATCGCCGCACATCGGCGATTTTTATCGCAGATAAACCTTGCTATTATCGCAGAAAAGTCAGCGATATTCATGTATTATCGACCTAATGCTCTTAGCCATGTTATCCACCTCCCATTGGATAACATGGCTAAGAACTGCTCAGGGCAGGTGTTAGATTTTGGAGATATTCGCGCTTAGCGCGAATATCTCCAAAAGTTGGTAATAGAAGGTAGCGATGTTAGGGACTGTTTCCAGTCGCTAACATCTTGGCACGCCACTTTGCATGTCATTAGTGATAAGTATCACTGACATGCAAAGCGGGGCCCAAGATGGTCGCTATCTCCTTTTAGCTGTCACTAACTGGTGTTAGCGACAGCTTGGTAATAGGGAAATAATTTTATCTCCGCTTTCATGGCTTTTAAAGCCAAAAAAGCGGAGATAAACCCCCTTGATAATATGCCCCACGATTCCTTGGGGGTTTCAGCTGACAGGGCTTGGTATTGTGTTACATGGTAATTTTTCCATGAAACGTCAGAGGGTCGATGCAGGGGTTCTAGAAGAGGTGATAAACCATTTAAGCCTCATGAACAAGCGCATGGTCTTTTAAAGATTTGTGAAGTATTCGGGGCGGCGGTGTGTGTGTGCCCTCTTTCTGTGCGGGCGGGGGGGCACTGCCAGCAATTTGCCAGGTCAGGTAGTGTTCAACACGTGCATCACCCTTTCTCTGCCTGCTATTGCGCTCCATGCTTCGGAAAGGTAAGAAAAAGAACGTGCATTTGAGTTTGAAATGTCCGATCCTGCAGCAGCACACTTCCAAAGCCCACACATGACAATAACCCGATTCAAGGCCCCATTCACCCGTTTTTAAAAAAATAGATAACACTCCAACAAAGTAAGGTTATAAAACTTTATTAACTACTAACTTTAACGAACGGAACAAAAACTAAAAACATTTAAACATTTCTCAACACAAAAAGCAACAATGGTTAGAAGCTGTCTTTTGTGCGAATAGTCCCAAGGCAGCACAACGTGCAGAGTTCTGGACGGCACCCAGGTGATGTCGCCTGGGTGCCGCACTGGTTTAGGGATCCTACAATGCTGCTCCGAAAATTGGCGTGGGGCGTCCCGGGTGGGGCGGGGGGAGGCCTCGTCAGTAGCGGTCTGTTGTGCGAATAGTCCCAAGGCAGCACAACGTGCAGAGTTCTGGACGGCACCCAGGTGATGTCGCCTGGGTGCCGCACTGGTTTAGGGATCCTACAATGCAGCACAGAAAAACAGCGTGGGGCGTCCCGGGTGGTGCGGGGGGAGGCCTCGTCAGTAGCGGTCTGTGTCCAGTGTCACATGGCTGACACAACATGTACGACAGGCACCCAGGTGATGTCCAGTAAACTGCCGCACTGGTTTTGGTATCCTACAATGCTGCTCCGAAAATTGGCGTGCGGCGGCCCGGGGGGGGGCGTGGGGGAGCCGGCGTGAACGGGCCTCCCCAGGTGGCGGCCATGTAGCTGAGTTGCGCTCGCTCTTGCGGCCACAGCGTCTCGCTCACCATGTTGTTGAGTTGCTCCCACTCTTGCAGTGCAGCGATAGGCGGCTGCCACATGGCTCTTAAAATGGCGGACAGCTCCTCGGTTTTAGGCCTGGTCCACTGAAATGGCCCTGGGACACTTTGGAACTCGGACGCTTGCCTGCTAGGGCTTGGGCTCCATTCTCGAAAAGCGTCCCCTCAGCCGTGAAGATTGTATAAAAGTCTTGGGGGCCCCCGACTCCCGCAGGCTTCCGGTGGGGAGCGGCTGCCATGATTGCTCGCGGAATGACCACGACGGAGCCACGGAATGGTGGTGCTCTCATGCTGACGCCAGCTTCAGTCTGAATGATCCAGAAACAAGGTGGGGCTTTCATCGTTTGGGAAAAAAAAATGTTCTAAACCAATGAAAAGTGTTATTTTTAGGTCATATGACCAAGCCTTCCATCTTTAGGAAACCAAAAGTAAAATGAACCAATGAAAAGTTTTATAAAGAAGTCACATGACCTGTTATGCGGCATAGGGCTAGAAAATCCGTTGGCACGTGAGGCGGCGTCAGTAGCGGACCGATGTGCGAATAGGCCGAAGGCAGCACAACGCGCTGAGATCCGGATGGCACCGAGGTGGTGTCAAGCAAATTGCCGTACTGGTGTGGCCATCCTACAATGCTGCGCCGAAAGACGGCGTGTCCAGCTGAGTTCCGGTCACTCTTGCGGTACAGTGAGTCGAACGCGCCGAGATCCGGATGGCACCGAGGTTGTGTCCAGCAAGTTGCTGCACTGGTGTGGCCATCCTACAATGCTGTGCCGAAAGTCGGCGTGGGGTGCCCCGTTGGCTTATGAGGTGATGTCAGTAGTGGACCGATGTGTGAATAGGTCGGAACCAGCACAAGGCGCCAAGATCCGAATGGCAAGTCCTGGATATTGAGTGCCATAGTTGAGAGTTCTGAGCTGTGCTTGTAAGACTATCTGAAGCTTATTTGCACCTGCTGCAGTTTCACTGTTGCCCAAGGTGGTGTCCAGCAAATTGCTGCAGTGGTGTGGCCATCCTACAATGCTGCGCCGAAAGACGGCGTGTCCAGCTGAGTTCCGGTCACTCTTGCGGTACAGTGAGTCGAACGCGCCGAGATCCGGATGGCACCGAGGTTGTGTCCAGCAAGTTGCCGCACTGGTGTGGCCATCCTACAATGCTGCGCCGAAAGACGGCGTGACCAGCTGAGTTCCGGTCACTCTTGCGGTACAGTGACTCGAACGCTCCGAGATCCGGATGGCACCGAGGTGGTGTCCAGCAAGTTGCCGCACTGGTGTGGCCATCCTACAATGCTGCGCCGAAAGTCAGTGTGGGGTGCCCCGTTGGCTTATGAGGTGATGTCAGTAGTGGACCGATGTGTGAATAGGTCGGAAGCAGCACAAGGCTCCCTGCACTGTTGAGCTTTTTTCAATGCCTGTTTTTTGTTGTTTCCCCTCCATCAAAAACAAAAAAAAATATATAAAACTGTGCAAAAATACAAAAAAATGTTTAGAAAAGCAGTGCTTGTAAGACTGTCTGAAGCTCCTTTGCACCTGCTGCAGCTTCACTATTGCCCTGGTGTGGACAAAGATCTTCCATGACTTAGGCTGATTGAGAGTTTGTAGAAAAATGGCTTCAGATTTTCCACATATTACTCTTCAACATTCTTCCTAAATGTAACAATGTGAGACTCACTAGGAGAACGGCTGTTTATCTTTCCTTTCAAAATGCTGCCAACAATATTTTCTGAATGGAAGACACCATCTTGTAGCATAAAGGGCCGAAAGGGGTTCTGGTCTGGCCGATTGTTGGTGAAGACATTTTGACTATATCTTGGACCTGCCCGGCCTCGCCCAAAATGGCGCCGGTATAAATGGGACTCGTAACTCCTTGCCCGCAAATGTATATCTAGAAAATGTTATTGTAAGTGGCCCTGTCTTATTTTACTTACAAAATGTACGTCCACCGATTCCGCAACTGTTAGACACCTTAGTTCTTGCAACCTAATGGCCCGTTCGTTACGTTCCTCTACAGTGTAAATGTCTCCTCATCATATACGATTTCAGTTTGCTCCGTGGCCGGCCCACGTGGTTATAGGCCCGTATTTGTATACTGATATTTTCACAATAAAGGTTTTTAAAACAAAACACGGTAGTAGTATTTACATTGGTAAAGTTTTTACTTTTAGTCACTGTTTTCGAATCAGTAAAAGGCAAGTGAAATAAAGCAGTCCAATTACATGACGGATAAAAGGTATAATATGTAGGAACGCAGTAAAGATAAATGGTCAAGGGCAGTTGTGTTTTTCATTTCTGCAACATAAAGTGATCGATAAGAATCTGATAATCAGGCGTATCGGCGACTAAGACAGCAGGCCGAGTCTCTCTTACTCAACGGCTCCGTCATGGAACGAAGAAACGCCCTTTTTCTCGAAAAAGGAATATATTTTACTTGCAGGACAGTTGTAAATTTTCCGGGAAAGTACATTAGCCTGGAATATTATAACATATGTTTGAAAAAAAAATAATGTTCGAAAAAAATAAAAAGCGTAATTTTTAGGTCATATGACCAAGCTTTTCATCATTAAATTAACAAAAGTAAAATGAACCAATGAAAAGTTTTATTAACAAGTCACATGACCTGTTATGCTTACGTTACGCGCTGCGCGCCGCGCCTCGGATCACTTCCGGGTGCGCTAACGCGGCGTGTCATAAAACGCATTACGCGACAACGTAGGTCAAGAATATAGTCTAAATGTCTCCACCAACCAGCGTTAAGAACACAACCCCTTTCAGCAGTCCAAAAAGTTCTGTTAAATGACAACAGAGGGGACAGGCAACAAGAACCATCAGTCAAAGAGTGGAGGGCAAATTCTTCTCTTCCGGGTCATGTTGGGGCGCTACCGGAACTGATCGAATTGGTAGTCTATAGTGTTTCTGGATGTTTCAGACTAAAGCTGGCGTCAGCATGAGACCACTACCATCTCGTAGCTCCGTCGTGGCCATTCCACGAGCAATCATGGCAGCCGCTCCCCACCAGAAGCCTGCGGGAGTCGGAGGCCCCCAAGACTTTTGTAGAATCTTCACGGCTGAGGGGACGCTTTTCGAGAATGGGACCCAAGCCCTATCAGGGAAGCGTCCGAGTTCAAAGGTGTCCCAGGGCCATTTTAGTGGACCAGGCCCAAAACCGAAGAGCCGGCCGCCATTTTGAGAGTCCTGTGGCAGCCGCCTATCGCTGCACCGCAAGAGCGGGAGCAACTTAACTACATGGTGAGCGAGACGCTGTAGTCGCAAGAGCGGGCGGTAAACAGCTGAATGGCGGAAGAGGCACAGTGTAGCAAAAGCGGGCGGAATGGCAACTGAAACGGTAAAGGGGCGCCCCACTACAGCGTGTCTTCAGGTCAAACGGATTGTGGGACAAAGTCCAGAATAGAAGAGTCATCAAAAGGCAAAAAGTTCCGCCGGATCCCGGGAGCCGGCCGCCTATGTCGGGGGCGATCTCAGGCTACACCAGTGCTATAAGACTTGGGGAGGGGGCAGGAGCCAAGCGTCTTCTCCGAGTCCGTGTCATCACACCGCCCCTCGGGGGCTTCCGTCAAGCGGTTTAGGGAGGTACCATATAACATTGTTTTCAAATGCAGTCAGGTCCACAAACGACCCTCACTTACTTTGGAATAGTGAAGCTGCAGTAGGTGGAAATAAGCTTCAGACAGTCTTACAAGCACTGCTTTTGTAAACATTTTTTGTTTTTTTTGTATTTTTGCACAGTTTTATATATTTTTTTGTTTTTGATGGAGGGGAAACAACAAAGCACAGGCATTGAAAAAGGCTCAAACTCAGAACTCTGAACTATGGCACCCAATATCCAGAACTTTCCATCCGGATCTTGGCGCCTTGTGCTGCTTCCGACCTATTCACACATCGGTCCACTACTGACATCATCTTATAAACCAACGTTATGTAAATAGTTATTTAATAAAATGTTTTACCCTGTTTCTTTGCTGGTGTGTTGTCTATATTTTTAATATTTGCATAGGGTTTGTCGTTATTTTGGGCGGGGTGGGTGACGGAGCCGAGTTGTCTTGCAGCCCTCATGGTGTGGAGCTCAGTTCATCTCACTATTTTCGTATTTCTCATGAAGGGTTGTTTATAATATTTCTATTTTAGCGAGGTCAAAAAGAGATCCAATTAGTGGCCTACTGATTTTGCTCGATTACTTTTATTTTTTTACACGATTTTTCACGATCTGCAAAGACTAAACAGAGTATTGCGACTTTGTGCTTGTTTGTAAATAGAGAATGAACCAAAGAGAATCAATTGAAAAAAAGTAAATGCTTGGATAATAATCAATCAAATGGAGAGACAAACAGGCAGGACGGATTACAACGGGGGTAAAGGCCTGCGTTAACTACTCTTCACTATCTGCAAAGAGAGAGTACTACTAAGAGAAAAGAGGGGAGGGGGGCAGCGTTCAAAGCACATCAGCGTGCATAAATACGAAAATGTTTTTATCTATCACGTACTTTACATTTTAAAGCTTTTCATATTTGCTATTAAAAAACCAATGAAATTCACAGAAAAAACCATAGGTTATAGTGGATATATAGTTAGGAATTTGCATTTACAAAACCTTGAAAATTCAATGAAAAAACCATTGGTTTTAGGCCATATATAGTTAGGGATTTGCATTTACAAAACCTTATTTTACTCGCATAAAACCATTGAAATTCCATATATAGTTAGAAGCGCTAACTATATATCGCGCACCCGCAATCCACTGCTGATGATGTCACATATTACATCATTCATGACATGGTCAGTGACATCACTGATGACATCACTGATGACATCTCAAATGACATCACTGATGACATCACTGATGACAACTCAAATGACATCACTGATGACATCACTGATGACATCTCAAATGACATCACTGATGACATCACTGATGACAACTCAAATGACATCACTGATGACATCTCATTTGTCATCACTGATCACATCACTCATGTGATAATACAATGAACCTCTTCAGACTCTAATATAACCTTACATACACTCAGTATAAACAGACACTCACAGACTGTCACTCATCCATGGAGTTACTCACACACCTAGTCAGTCATGCAAAGAATCAATCACACCTCCATTTCCTCAACTATACAGTTATACACATCTTACTTATTCAAACATATAATAACACATATTTACTCTCTTATATAATCCCTGATACAAGCTCACAGTGATCGATACAGCCACTCACACATTCACTGGCTCTTATGTTCAGTTATTTATATATGTCAACTCTCACATGTATTGTGTTTTACATACGTACTTACTTGCACATGTAGCAATGAGAAATCCATTCACTCACCAACACACCCATGCACAGTCAACCGCCCATATAGCTGTTTCCACATGCACTCTTGAACTCATACTCCTAGTGAATCAACTGCTTACACATCTATGCACAGAGTCACGCACCTCCCAGCCACCCACACACACACTCAGCCTCCCATTCAAATACTTGGGCAACCAATCAATAACCCATATGGCCACTCTTATAGCTACTGATCAACACATGCAGCAGCTTACACAACAACAAACATACTGATGCACAAATTAAGACAGTTTAGTCACTAACCCATGCACTCAGTGAGACACATTTAATCACTCTTTCATACAGTCAGTCATGCACCTACTAAATTCTTCATCCAGACACTTATACATCCACTCATTCTTCAATATGTAAAACATATTTAAACTTTACAGACACATACAATCGCTGGATGTTGTCATCAGTGATGTCATCAGTGATGTCATTTGAGATGTCATCAGTGATGTCATCAGTGATGTCACTGACCATGTCATGAATGATGTAATATGTGACATCATCAGCAGTGGATTGCGGGTGCGCGATATATAGTTAGCGCTTCTAACTATATATGGAATTTCAATGGTTTTATGCGAGTAAAATAAGGTTTTGTAAATGCAAATCCCTAACTATATATGGCCTAAAACCAATGGTTTTTTCATTGAATTTTCAAGGTTTTGTAAATGCAAATTCCTAACTATATATCCACTATAACCTATGGTTTTTTCTGTGAATATATATATATATATATTACCTACTGGCGGCCGCCAGTAGGTAGTTATAGTTAATATTTTTTTCAATGTTAAATCTCAAAATTCTATTTGGAATAACTTTGGCGCTGGTTGACGAATCTGACTGAAAATTTCCTCAAAATGGCCTCGCGGCGTTCCGGTCCTTCCCTGAAAGTTTGGGGGGATTCCTCAAGCGGGGACCGAGATGAAAGGGGGGTCCCAAAACACGTTTTCCCCATGTTAATTTCCATAGGGCGGTCAATTTCACTTTTAGCCCGAACGGCTGAATGGATTTCCACCAAATTTGGCAAAATTGTAGGGACTGGTAGCCCGATGTGCCTTTGCTATGTCTCAAGATATGTGCTCCAGTGGATTTTGAGTAATTTAGGTTCAAAAAAATATATATATCTATGGCAGCGCCCCGGTACGCGCCCCGGGTAGCGCTCCGGGCGCGCCACGCGAGGTGCGCACGGAAAGCTGATTGGCTCTCGGGTGTCTGTAAACATTCGAAACAGTCCGGAGCGGCCGCCATCTTGTGTCTCGGTAAAATCGAGACACAAGAGGTGGCTAAAACAAAGGGGGAAATGACCATAAGGCGCCAGGGATAGACCCCCTCTGACCCCCTAGGTTTAATGTGGGGGCTATAAAAGGGTCCCGCGGGGCATTTAAAATATATATTTTTTTCTCGTTTCGCGCGGGGGGAGCGCCCGGTACGCGCACCGGGGGAGCGGACCAGGGAGCGTACTATGAGGAAAAAAGAATGACAGAGTTTTTAAAAAATGAAACATTTTTTTAGAAATTGGAGGTAGTTCTATAAAGAACTTTTTTTTTCTTCTTTTTGTTGTTTTATATATTTTTTTGTATTTTTTGAACATTTTGTACTTTGTTTGGCTTTTCAAAACAGTTTTATATTTTTTTTGTATTTTTTTAGGGGGAGAAACAAAAAAAAGGGAATTGAAACTGGCTCAACTGGAGCAAAAAAACAAAAAACCCCAAAAATTACTTCTTTTTGGGGCACTTGTGATTGTCACCTAAAAGGACGATGAGTTTTACGCTCTTTTCACCATAGGCGATAAGCTTGCCACATGCAGTACAAGTGATTTTAAAATCAGCAGATCGTGGCTGAATACAAGGCATCATCTCTGATGTTTCTGGTCCCGATGAAGTGGGTTCGTTTCTTTGGGAGGTGGTCCTTGAAGACTGTGGGAGGTTACTGGCCAGTTCCTTGAGCTCTGCACGAGAATAGTTGTTAGGGTGCTTACGGGTCATATATCGAATCATGGTATTGTTACCAAAGGAATATTTTTTGTTTGGGTTGCCCCTTGAGAGTTCTTCCTTACAGATTAGGCAAGTTACCTTGGCCGCATTCACTTTTTTCTTGCCCTCTGGTAGTGAAAAAAACTCCCATACAATGTGTGACTTGGGCTTGTATGGGGTATTTTGTTCAGGCAGCCATCTTCTCCTCCCCTCCTCCTCTTCCTCTTCCTCCTCCTCCTCTTGTTGACCACCAATGTAATCTTGAGCTGGTCCTCTTGGTTGTTGTGGTGGTGGTGGTGGGGCAGGTGCACCAGCTGCTGCTGCTACTGAAGCCATTATAAAGATCAAAAAGGTACAGAGAGGTACAAACAGGTCTTCCTCAGTCAAAGGACAAAGTCAGAATAAGGAAAAAAGGTGGGGTCTTTCATCATTTGGAAAAAAAAACTGTTTTGAACCAATGATAAGTGTTATTTTCAGGTCACAAGACCAGGGGCTTCATCATTATGAAACCAAAACTGTTATGAACCAATAAAAAGTGTTATTTTCAGGTCACATGACCCGACGCGCTTACGCTACGCGCCGCCGGGCGCGCCCCGGGTCGCGTCGCGTAAGCGCGTCGGATGTTTACGTTGCGCGATCGTATTCGCTCGAGTACTTCCGGGTGCGCTTACGCCGTGCGTATCACGCGGACGCGGATACGCGATACATCACGATCATGTTTTCGTTCGTGATATTGGCGCTTACGGGACGCTCCCCGGAGCGCGCCCCGGGGCGCTTTATAGAAGTACGCTTTTCGGGGCGCTCCCCGGGGCCTGCACCGGGAGCGCTCCAAAAATAAAAAAATGGGAAAAATTGTAGGGACTGGTAGCCCTATTCTTGAGTGGTTTTTACGAAAATTAACTTTGGAAAAATATGTATTGTGCTACATTGGACTATATATATGTTGGAGCCAAAATGTAGCCCAAATGTAGCCCAATGTAGCCCAATGTAGCCCAAAGATGGCCACCAGAGACAAAAAAAAAATATAGCCCAACTGTAGCCCAATGACAGAATGTATCGGAGTGTTCTAAACAACTAGAGCGCTAACAGTCTTACTTATAAAGTGAGACTTATAGTTAGGAATTAGCATTAAAAAAACCTATGAAATTCACTGAAAAAAACATAGATTTCAGACCAGTTATAGTTAGGAATTAGCATTTAAAAAACCAATGAAATTCACTGAAGAAACCATAGGTTTCACACCAGTTATAGTTAGGAATTAGCATTTAAAAAACCTATTAAATTCACTAAAAAAACCATAGGTTTCACATCAGTTATAGTTAGCTGGAAATTTTACTGACATAATACCATTGAAATTCCACGTTATAGTTAGTTGGACTCACTATAACTTGCGCGTGTAATGCACTGCTGATGACGTCACATATTACATCACTCATGACATGGTCAGTGACATCACAAATCAAACAAGTCACCTTCGCAGCGTTGACTTTTTTGAAACCCCTTGGGATTTTGTAGAACTGCCATACGAAGTGCTCTTTTGGTTTGTAGGGCTGATGAACTTCTTGCAGGAACTGCCTTGAGCCTTCCTCCTCCTCCTCCTCTTCTTCTTGACCACCAATGTGATCTTCTGGTGGTCTTTTTGATGGTGGTGGTGGGGCTGATGCTCCAGCTGCTGCCGCTACTGTAGCCATTTTTAAGTAGAATATATTAGAGACAGATCTCCAAACAGGTCTTCCCCAGTCAAAGGACAAAGTCAGAATAAAGAAAAAAGGAGGGGGCTTTCATCATTTGGAAAAAGAAACTGTTCTGGACCAATGAGAAGTATTATTTTCAAGTCACATGACCAGGGCTTTCATCATTTGGAAACCAAAAGTGTTGTGAACCAATGAAAAGTGTTATTTTCAAGTCACATGAGCAGGGCTTTCATCATTTTGAAACCAAAAGTGTTGTGAACCAATGAAAAGTGTTATTTTCAGGTCACATGACCCGACGCGCTTACGCTACGCGACCCGGGGCGCGCCACGGGGCGCGCCCCGGGTCGCGTAGCGTAAGCGCATCAGAACGTTTTGCGATCGTATGCGCATGCGTGCTTCCGGGTGCGCTTACGCTGTGCGTCATATTATGCATCAAGCGGCTACGCGATACGTCACAATGTTGTTTTTGTTCGCGGCAATAGCGCTAACGGGGCGCTCACCGGTATGCACTGCGCTTACCGGTGAGCGCATCGGTACGCGCCCCGGGAGCGCACCGGGGCAAACAAATAAAAAAAAAATATATATATATATTACATAATTATAAAATATAAAATTTGTTATAAAAAATATTACATTTCATACCTATGGAGATTTGAAATTTGAAATTCACTGGAAAAAAAATAGGTTTGAGGCCCTGTATATAGTTAGGAATTAGCATTTAAAAAACCTTTGAAATTCACTGAAAAAAACATAGGTTTCACACCAGTAATAGTTAGGAATTAGCATTTAAAAAACCTAGTAAATTCACTGAAAAAAACATAGCTTTCACACCAGTTATAGTTACCTGGAAATTTTACTGACATAAAACCATTGAAATTCCACGTTATAGCTCACTATAACTTGCGCGTGTAATGCACTGCTGATGACGTCACATATTACATCACTCATGACATGGTCAGTGACATCACTCATGACATCACTGATGACTCCATCCTTGTGACAGAGTGACAGACCTCCTTTCAGTGTAATGTAACCCTTGGAACACATATTCAAAAATAGAAACTAACATTTACAAAAAAGTGGAGATACCTATACCAGTTACAACAACCAATTCAGTAATTCCACCATTTATATACACATCCACTCATTCACCAACAGTTCTATATAGTCATTCATACATATGCTCACTTATCATATGTAGTGAGACACCTTTACATCCGTTAACAAACCGGCAGTCTTTCAAAAGTTACTCACACACATACTCACACATGCAAATAAACTATTGAACATCCATTTATTTGCATATACAGCTATACACACATTAGCACATTGCTTCTAAGGAAACCTACACATACTTACTTTCTTAAACAATCACTTATATAAACACATACATTTTTAAACAGGAACTCTTTCAATCTCTCACTCTCATATATACTCACTTATATACATCAATACTCACATATACTAGATTAAAACATATGTAGTTACTCATAAAGACACTAGTGAGACAGTCATTCACTCACTAACACACACATATACACACTCTTCCACCATTACAGTCCTGCACATATGCTGTCTTCAAAACACATACAAACAGTGAGTTAGTCATTGATGCATCTATGTGCTAAGTAACACTCCCACCAAACCATACAGACACTCATGCTGATACTAAAAAAAACATCTAATAACACATATACACACATATGTAGCTACTCACCAACCCATGCAGCCACTTATACACAAAGTGAAACACTGATACAAACATTTAAATATTTAAACAATATGGCCGGGATGCCCGCCACCCCCTCCCAACACCACTTCCCAATGGGAGAAGACAGACACAGGTTTGAACTTTTGGAAGGCGGGGGATTAAAATATGAAACAAAAATGTAAAACATTAAATAAAAGTTTCATGAATTATGTACAATTTTACTTTTATTACATTTTGATGAAGACATGTTCTTTGGCTAACCTTAACAGATCTCTAATACAAAGGTTTCCTAGCCGAGTCTAGCATCCTGAAAATGCATACATTCTAAACTAAAATTGTACATCCTAGCATTAAGGGCCAACGGCAAGGTTTTAACCAGTGTCAGATCCCTACTACCAAAATCCCGCCCTCACGGTGTGAGTGGCGCATGCGCAGAGGACTTTACCCTCATTGCCAACTGTAACTTCCCTTGTCGTGGGGGCCACCTTTCACTCGACGCCATCTTAAAGGTCGTCCGAGGTCCCGTGTGAGGTATCTGTAGGAAGGACAGTGTGGACTCCCCCCCATCCCCACACTCTCTTCCGCCGTCGCGGATATCCGGCCCCCGGGAAATTCGTAAGAGGGGCATCTAGCCGCCTCCCCCTGGGAGGGGCCTATGGCCGTCTCCCTCTAATCGACCCATCCTTAGTGGGTGCCGCCTCCCCGTGGAAGGGGCCAATGGCCGCCTCCCCCCGGGCGCTCCCATCCATTCTGGGTGGCGCCCCCCTCTAGGGACCTTGAAATTACTGCTCACGATCATGACCTTACCGCCCGACCAAAAAATAAATACGACAGTTGTTTTATCTACTAAGGGAAGAAAAATTTTGACATAGCCTTGATGAGTCATCAACTTTACCTTTCTACAAAGGGAAAAATTGTCCTAAAAGCAGAAGCAACATCATTATATGAAACATTCCTTTACTTCTCTACAAAGGAAAAAAGGCCTATACACTTCTTTCTAATCAAACTTTATTTAAACAAACATTGCAATAGGGGCTGGTGGGTGGGTCAAAATTGCCGCTTGTTCCGTCGAGGGCTCACGAGCAACGAGTTGGTGCAGCCTTCAGAGCACAGGAACAAGAGGACGCTTCTTCGGATTCCCGCTCTTTTATCCGTCTGCGGGAGGGCGGGGACCCTCCTCCGGTATGCCTACTGGGTGTGGTCTTCCGTGCGGGTGTCTAGGACAACCCCTCCTGGGCGGGAAAGGGCGCGCCCCGGCTACGCCACTTTGGGCATACCAGCCGAGCCACGCCCCCCGCCCAAAATGGTTTCCCGGGGGGATCGGGGCACCCATCCATACGTTCGGGGGGACCGAGTGGTCGCCCCTTTCCATATGGCCGGGATGCCCGCCACCCTCTCCCAACACCACTTCCCAATGGGAGAAGACAGACACAGGTTTGAACTTTTGGAAGGCGGGGGGAGTTACCCCCCCGGCCATATTTATTAAAATATGAAACAAAAATTTAAAACATTAAATAAAAGTTTCATGAATTATGTACAATTTTACTTTTATTACATTTTGATGAAGACATGTTCTTTGGCTAACCTTAACAGATCTCTAATACAAAGGTTTCCTAGCCGAGTCTAGCATCCTGAAAATGCATACATTCTAAACTAAAATTGTACATCCTAGCATTAAGGGCCAACGGCAAGGTTTTAACCAGTGTCAGATCCCTACTACCAAAATCCCGCCCTCACGGTGTGAGTGGCGCATGCGCAGAGGACTTTACCCTCATTGCCAACTGTAACTTCCCTTGTCGTGGGGGCCCCCTTTCACTCGACGCCATCTTAAAGGTCGTCCGAGTTCCCGTTTGAGGTATCTGTAGGAAGGACAGCGTGGACTCCCCCCCATCCCCACACTCTCTTCCGCCGTCGCGGATATCCGGCCCCCGGGAAATTCGTAGGAGGGGCATCTAGCCGCCTCCCCCCTGGGAGGGGCCTATGGCCGTCTCCCTCTAGACGACCCATCCTTAGTGGGTGCCGCCTCCCTGTGGAAGGGGCCAATGCCGCCTCCCCCCGGGCGCTCCCATCCATTCTGGGTGGCGCCCCCCTCTAGGGACCTTGAAATTACTGCTCACCGATCATGACCTTACCGCCACAGGCCGGATAGTTGACCGACTATCCGGCCCCCCCCACTCCTCCTAAAGGTCATGCTTCCTCACACCCCTTAGCCATGCTATGAAGTCTCCTATGAGTAAATCATTCCCCTCCCTGGACAGGTGAACCCCATCATTCAGATACATGTGATCACCCCGAATACACCCGTGAGGAATGCTATGCAACTGCGCGGAGCGAAACAATTTCCCAATTTTATTGTTGACCCTTTTCACTGAGTGGTTCAACGCTGACACTGAAAGACCCCCCGGCCAAATCTTCCTGGGGATCATGTGGGACCAGGCAATCGTGCACCCCGGGAGTTTCTTAGCCAACCAGCTAACTGCCGACAGGATGTGTTCTAATAACACTCGTCTTCCCAGCTTCACTAAGTCATTGCCCCCCAGGTGTACTATGACTACAGATGGCGGTGACCTTTGCCGCCCTAAAAGACCCTAAAAAAACGATTGAAATTGGTCAAAACAGAGCCCGCCCTTCCCATGGAAGTACACTCTGTACCCGTATTCCCCAGATGCACGAGTTGCGTCACCTGCCTTGAATACGTCCCCGGCGCGCCTCACATATGAGTGGTCCACGACCCATACCACTCTCTCGCCAGTCGGTGATCCTTGACCACTGGTCTCCTGATGTTGGGTCGACTTCCAATTCCGCCCCGCGTGACAGGCTCGCGAAACTGTAATTCAAACAAAAGACAAGAAGCGTGAGTGCATGTCAATTGACTTTTACAACATGTGCAATCGCACATACCTTTTGAAGCAATTCGAGGACCAACGGCCTAGCTGTTTTACTTCCTCCGCACTCTGACCCCAGGCCGTAGCCTCAGTAGCAGCCCCTATCCTAAATAAGTGGGTCCCAAAATCGCACGGGTCCATGCCCGCGGCAGCGATTGACAGTGCTAGCACCCTCTGAAACTGAAATCTCGTCAGTGGGGTGCCATCATTGTGCCTAAGCAGGCTCCCCCCCCATTTAGCCGTCCTCAGTGCCAAGTATTCCTCTAAACACTTTATCGGACAAGTGGGGGACCCTCGTGCGCGCTGCACGACAACACTATCTCCCATAGCTCCCTGGTCTGTCTTGGACCTGGCTATCGAGATTACCATTGAATCGCCCCTTATTTGTAAGTGATCCCTGCACAAGCCTCCCTCCATATCCTTCTTGTTCCTTGCTACGAGCTCGCTTACCCGCATAGCCCCATGGAATGCCAAGGCGAAAGCTGCCCAGAACAGAACTGCTTCGAACGGGGAGGAGCACGTCTCATCCAGCTTTGCTAAAAGCAGAGACAATCTGTTTAAGCAAATTGGGCACCGCGTATCCTGTTTGCGACCCTCGAGGCGTTGCCAGCCGCGGAGTGCCTTCCTAACCAAAAAGGAACCCGTCGGGTCACTTATGCCGTGCAGCTGTGCCATGAACGAAATGGCCGCCCTATGTCTATTGGCTGTTGCCGCTGATCGGCCTTCTCTGTGCAGCGCTACCAGGAACCCCAGGAAGGATTCCTCCTGCCCCCAGCTCTGTCTCCCTGTCGGACCCAAAAATGTGCAGTAGGAACGAAACGCTCCTTCGTAAGCCTTCCTTGTCCTGGGAGCTAAGCTGGCTGCCACGAGGTCTTGTAATCCGGGGCACCGATTAGCCATAGCACTTCGGGGAACGGTGCCGCCAGTAGGTCCGCTGTGGGTAGATGGCCCCTGAAAGCCTGCATTTGTGAACGAGAGAGTGCATCAGCTGCATAATTCAGTACGCCTGGCACATGTTTTGCCCTGAACTGTACATTCAATTTCATGCAACGTAAAACAATTTCTTTCAACAATCTCAAGATCCACTTGCAGCGGGCTGCCTGCTGATTAATGCACTCAACCACAGTCATATTATCAGACCAAAACACCACCGAGCGGTCCCTGAAGTCATCTGGCCATGCCATCAGAGCAACCCAAATGGGAAAGAGCTCTAAGAACCCAATGTTACCTGTCAGACCCCTGGAGTGCCACCACGTCGGCCATACTTGTGCCGACCATCGGTTACCAAAGATGGCGCCAAATCCCACACTCCCAGCTGAGTCGGTCCACAAACCTAGTTCATCCGAAGATGCTGGTGGTTTGTTCCACACAACTCGACCGTTGAAGTCCGCCAGAAATGCCAACCAAATGCGCATATCCTGGCGAACCTCTGCCGACAGTCTCGTACGGTGGTGTCCCTCCTTGAGGCCAACCATAGCTTGTGCAATAGAGCGTGAGAAGGGGACGCCATTGGTATCACCCTTAAGGCAAAGTTAAGCTGACCCACTGTTTGTTGTAACTGGTGCAGGGTCACTTTCTCCTTGCCCAGGCATTGCGTCAAGGAAGCCCTAAACTTGGCCACCTTTTCCATCGGTAAACGGAAACATCCTTCCACTGAATCAAGCTCAATTCCCAGAAACTCCAGTGAAGTAGATGGTCCAACCGTCTTACCTGGTGCCAATGGGACTCCGAACTCCCGCATGAGGATGCAGAAGTCCTGCAGCGCCTGCGCACATTTCGTATTGCCGGCCGCTCCCAAGAACAGAAAGTCATCTAGATAGTGCATAACGTCCCTATGCCCCATGGCCTCGGTGAATGCCCACTCTAAAAAACAGCTGAACATTTCAAAATATGCACAAGAAATGGAGCAACCCATAGGCATGCATTTATCCATGTAATAACTCCCTTGAAACGCAAAACCTAGCAAGCGCTGGTCTCGCGGGTGTACCGGGAGCAACCTGAATGCCGATTCGATGTCCGATTTCGCCATCAGCGCTCCGGGGCCTAGGTGATTTAATATGGCAACGGCATCGTCGAACGATGCGTACCGCACCGAACAAATATCCGGGTCAATGGCTTCGTTCACCGAGGAACCCCTTGGGGCAGACAAGTTGTGAATGAGTCTAAACTCCCCTGGGTCTTTCTTTGGAACCACCCCTAGCGGGGAACACACGAAATCCGCCACCGGCGGGCAATGAAAAGGCCCCGCCACCCGCCCCAAGCCGACTTCTTTGGAAATTTTCTTTGCTGCTACGCTTGGGTTCTGTTGGACAGATAACTGATTTTTACAAAAAGAGTCCCCCCGAAAATCCCCCGCCGGGATGTTGAAGCCATATAGGAATCCATTCCTCAACACCCCGGCGGATACATGATCAGGGTATTTGTTCAACCAAAGAGTCAGAGCCATGATATCGACAGGTGTAGGCAATCGGTTCCCAAGCATCACCTCACTCTTGCTTAGACCCTCCTTTTCCTCCCGTTCCGCTGTTCTTAGATCTACAGCTACTCTCCGGGTGTGAGGAGTTCCCACAGCCCGCATGCCTGAACCTACATGTTCCCTGGGGCCTGCTACAGTTGCCTCTATTGAAGCCCCAACAAACCCCCCGCTTGCCGCCATTTCCGCCGGTCTTGGGCTGAAATTCCCCACCGGCGCCTGCTCGAAAGGGCACCGCAGGCTTCTGGTGAACTGACCCCGACCCGCTCCCGCCCGGCGAGGACGTACCTGCCGCACCAGGCAAGAGCTGCTTGTGCCATGACACCGAGTCGAGGCAGTCCCAGGTCAAAGATGTATCAAACTCTTTCGCTTTTCGGAATTTCATGTCATATCCTTTCCACTCATCCCCCTCATACATAGTATAAAAATCCATAATCCTATTCTGGTAACAGGACAACTCGGTCAGCACTTCCGGCTTTCGTTCACCCATGACTGCCGTAAATATCTAAAAGGCCTTTACCCAATTCGCTACGGTCTCATCGACCCTAAATTCCGCCATCTTGGCCCGCCATACACTGGGGTGCCATAATTCTTTCTGGGATTTTGCATATTCCATCTCGCGATGATCAGTCAACAATGAAAACATATTCACATATTTCTCCCCCATATCAATTCCTTTGTGGCCGCAGGGATGTGCTGGGCCACCCTTTCGCGCCTTGAAGGTAACGAACCTTCCCCTGCCATTGGCAATGTGTGCTTACCGGGTTCTACCGTCGTGTCTGCCGCCTTTTCCCGGCTATCCGTAGGTACTCCTGGCGTCACCTGTGGGGGAACAAGAGGAACATTCGCCGTCCCGGCTTCTCTCGACTGCCGTAACTGCTCGATTATTAGCCTAGCCTCCTCGGCCGGGTCCCCCGCGGCCACTGCCCCCCCAGCTTTCTTCTTGAGCCAGGGTAACACTGCCGCTAACTGGATGGCCAGTTCCGGGGGCATCTCCTCATCATTAAAAGGGGTAATTACAACCGGGATTGGTAAACCTATATCTGGGTTTGGTACCGGGGTGTCTGCTGGTGTGATGGGGGTGACTGGGGGCACGTCAGGAACCGGATCCTCCCCGGAAACTGCCCTCCTCTTAACACGCTTCCCCCTACCCTCAGGGACGATTCCCGGCAAGGCCGGGCCTATTACCTTCTTAGGACGGCCTGCGCTGTTCTGAGCCACTAACTGTTTTTTAACTTTGGCCAAACCTTGACCGATCGAGTCAACTTTACCGAATTTTCGGTCCATGATCGCCATTTGATTCGACAAGGTGCGCAGTACCTTCTCCAACTCGGAGCTCTTTCCTGCTTTTTTGCCGGCCATAGCTTCGTTTACTCCGCTCTAGTCGATCAACGAGGTCCCAGATCCTTCGTACTCCAAATAACTGAAAGAGAAACAACAAGATTACAAGTTCTCAAAATTGCTGCTTGTTCTGTCGAGGGCTCACGAGCAACGAGTTGGTGCAGCCTTCAGAGCACAGGAACAAGAGGACGCTTCTTCGGATTCCCGCTCTTTTATCCGTCTGCGGGAGGGCGGGGACCCTCCTCCGGTACGCCTACTGGGTGTGGTCTTCCGTGCGGGTGTCTAGGACAACCCCTCCTGGGCGGGAAAGGGCACGCCCCGGCTACGCCACTTTGGGCATACCAGCCGAGCCATGCCCCCCGCCCAAAATGGTTTCCCGGGGGGATCGGGGCACCCATCCATACGTTCAGGGGGACCGAGTGGTCGCCCCTTTCCATACTCGCTAATTTATGTATTCACTAAGATACACTTAATAAGCCAGTTAACCAATCATTTAAAAAAAAAAAAAACATCCATTAAGACACTTATTTAAACATTTATTCTTCCATCGACCTTTACATATACATATATAAAACATATTTATTTTTAGAAAGACACACATTCACTGGATGGTGTCATCAGTGATGTCATGAGTGATGTCACTGACCATGTCATGAGTGATGTAATATGTGACGTCATCAGCAGTGCATTACACGCGCAAGTTATAGTTAGTCCAACTAACTATAACGTGGAATTTCAATGGTTTTATGTCAGTAAAATTTCCAGGTAACTATAACTGGTGTGAAACTTATGGTTTTTTCAGTGAATTTAATAGGTTTTTTAAATGCTAATTCCTAACTATAACTGGTGTGAAACCTATGTTTTTTTCAGTGAATATATATATATATATATATATATATATATATATTCACTGAAAAAACCATAGGTTTCACACCAGTTATAGTTAGGAATTAGCATTTAAAAAACCTATTAAATTCACTGAAAAAACCATAGGTTTCACACCAGTTATAGTTAGCTGGAAATTTTACTGATATAAAACCATTGAAATTCCCACGTTATAGTTAGTCGGACTCACTATAACTTGCGCGTGCAATGCACTGCTGATGACATCACATATTACATCACTCATGACATGGTCAGTGACATCACTCATGACATCACTGATGACATCTCAAATGACATCACTCATGACATCGTCCAGTGAATGTGTGTCTTTCTGAAAAATAAATATATTTTATATATGTATATGTTAAGGTCGATGGAAGAATAAATGTTTAAATAAGTGTCTAAATGGATGTTTTTTTAAAAAAAATTGATTGCTTAACTGGCTTATTAAGTGTATCTTAGTGAATACATATATTAGCGAGTAATGTTTAAATATTTAAATATATGTATCAGTGTTTTACTTTGTGTATAAGTGGCTGCATGGGTTGGTGAGTAGCTACATGTGTGTGTATATGGGTTATTAGATGCTTTTTTAGTATCAGTATGAGTGTCTGTATGGTTTGGTGGGGCTGTTATTTAGCACATAGATGCATCAATGACTGACTCACTGTTTGTATGTGTTTTGAAGACAGCATTTGTGTAGGATTGTATGGGTGGATGAGTGTGTATATGTGTGTGTTAGAGAGTGAATGCCTCTCTCACTAGTGTCTTTATGAGTAACTACATATGTTTTAATCTTGTATATATGAGAATTGATGTATATAAGTGAGTATATGTGAGAGTGAGAGATTGAAAGAGTTCCTGTTTAATAAGTATGTGTTTCTATAAGTGATTGTTTAAGAGAGTAAGTATGTGCAAGTTTCCTTAGAAGTAATGTGCTAATGTGTGTATAGTTGTATATGCAAATAAATGGATGTTTATTAGTTTATTTGCATGTGTGAGTATATGTATGAGTAAGTTTTTGATGACTGTCGGTGTGTAACAGAATGAATAGGGGTATCACTACATATGATGAGTGAGTATATGTATGAGTGAATACATAAAACTGTTGGTGAATGTGTAAATTTGTATATAGATGGTGAAATTACTGAATTGGTTGTTGTAACTGGTATGGGTATATCCACTTTTTTTTTAATGTTAGTTTCTATTTTTGAATATGTGTTTCAAAGGTTACTTTACAGTGAAAGGAGGTCTGTCACTGTGTCACAAGGATGTTGTCATCAGTGATGTCATGAGTGATGTCACTGACCATGTCATGAGTGATGTAATATGTGATGTCATCAGCAGTGCATTGCACGCGCAAGTTATAGTGAGTCCGACTAACTATAACGTGGGAATTTCAATGGTTTTATATCAGTAAAATTTCCAGCTAACTATAACTGGTGTGAAACCTATGGTTTTTTCAGTGAATTTAATAGGTTTTTTAAATGCTAATTCCTAACTATAACTGGTGTGAAACCTATGGTTTTTTCAGTGAATTTCATAGGTTTTTTTAATGCTAATTCCTAACTATAACTGGTGTGAAACCTATGGTTTTTTCAGTGAATTTCATAGGTTTTTTTAATGCTAATTCCTAACTATAACTGGTGTGAAACCTATGGTTTTTTCAGTGAATTTCATAGGTTTTTTTAATGCTAATTCCTAACTTTTTATACAGACTCATACCTATGTGTTTTTTAGTGAATTGCTAAAGTATGTTTTTGTAAAAATGAACACTATAATGTATATTGAGATAATATTTTTAATTTAAAATATTTTTTTTTATATTTCACTTTGGTGCGCTTTCGGTGCGCGCACCGGTGCGCGTACCGTCAGCGCACTTATAAAAAAAAAAGAAAAAAAAAATAATGAAGGAGGGACTGTGTAATAGATAGTAAGACAGATAAAAAGTGTAAAAGGAAGTAACTAAGAAAAGAAAAATGAATAAGAGAGCAAAAGAAAGAAGAAATAGGAAGAACACTAAAGCAGAGGTTAAGGGAGAATATAAATGGATATTGAAAGTAAAAAGAAGGACAGTTAAGTATGAGAATGACAGGTAGTGACGGAATCAGAGGAAAAGAATAGCAGTGATTGAGGGAAAGTAAATATCAGTGAATATAAGTAAAGAGGGGTGAAAGAGGGTACATATAAGTGAATAAGGGCAACACATGGGGAGTAATAGAGAGAAAGAAGAGAGAGAGTAAAAGAAAGACAAAAGGAAGAACTAACTGAACTACAGTATAATGAGTGTAAAAGAAAAAAAAAGGAGAAAGAGAAAGAGGGTTAGGACACTAAAGCAGTGGTACTGTGAGAATATAGAAAAGATAAAAAGTGGTGGAAGGAACTGAGGAAATGCAGATAGTCCCTATTAGATTAAGAAGTTGTGAATGAAGTGCAGTAAAGAAACAGCGATGAAAAAAGAGTGTAAATTAGTAAAGAGAGGTAAATAAGGGTGAAAAAGAAAATGAGTGCATAACAATGTGAACACAATATAAATTACATAATGCAAACTACACAATAACTTCTACAATATGTTACATTATTTATTTTTGCTGTTTTCAGAATATATTGAATTCCACTTAAATTAGTGAGTTCAAAGTCTTCATCATATAACAGCGGGAAAAAAAAAACACAATCTAAAAGATTGTGTTTAAAAAAACCCTTTCAAACATACATCTCATATATGTACACTAATCTTTGATTCACTTACTTTTCCATGAGGCCAAGTAGAAGATAGTGAAGGTCCTTTTGGTAGAAAAAAAGTCTGCTGTTCCTTATAAGTTCCATTTCATCGACTTCCTATGAAAAAAGATCTAAAAACATCATACCATACACAATCCTCACGGCCAATTTGTGTCTGATATATCGGTATTTTTTACTTTGAGATCCACTTAAAGTATCTACATGAGATAAATAATTTAAAATATTAGATTAACTAACTAACTAACTAACTTTTATTAACTATTCCCGTCTTCAAAGGCCAATTCCCTTTACTAAAACTTTGGTTTTAAAAACACTAGATAAGAATTTGTAGAGTCATAAGGCAAACGTTGTTTATAAGTTAAATGAGAATCATTGCAGTAACTCCATCCATTTTCAGATTTTAAGTAGCATGTATAATGTCCTGAGGTGGTCGAAGGTCCATCATGATAAATAATAGCTTCAGTTGTAAAGGTCCTTCCAGAAATTGATAACTGAGAAGCCACAAAATTTTTGATAGAAGTTGTCAATTTAGTTCCATCAGGTCTACATCGTTGCAAAACTAAAATGATATACTGCCCATACCTTTGTATAAATAATGTGGACAGCATTGTACAGTTACATTGGGTACACACCATATTATGATCTGCTGCTTTAACTAGATTTTTAAAAGACACTGATTTACAGTCTGGTAAAGTCAAATATATAAATCTTTCAGTGTCTATTCTAGTAGTACTTGATAAACTACAATTGTGGCAGTCATGCTGCCATTGATAAGAAAGACTGAAAAGATTATCTACATCTACTCCTTCATCTTCCAAAACACCAAACATATACATTAAAAATTCCTGACAATCCTGCTGAATGTTTTGTGAAAATTTATCTTGACCAGAACACAAATCTAAAATATTTCGAATTTCCGTTACACTTTCTATTTGTGGTGTACCACTGCTACATTTCTGAAACACAGAATTCAATAAACCACACAATCTTTGATCCCGATTTTCAACAATCTGTTCTTGTAAACTTTTAAGAAAAAAAACAACATTAACCACTACATTAGCATAGCAGTTGACACCAGAACTATTTTCAAACTGAAATCCAACAACATTTTCTCCACAATTCTTTTTCTTCCTGTTTTCAATTATAGTTTTCTCTACTTTTTGTCTTTTTGCAACTACCTCACTACAATTATCCTCATTTCTTCTTTTTCGGCCTACCACACGTTTTTCAAACAGAGGATATTGAGGCAAATGTGGAGCATACTCTCTTCTTAACCTATTGTATTCTTTAACACAATCTAGATCGGCAGAAATCTTTGTCTCATCACACGCAATCAAGTACAATCCTGATAAAGTTCTGACTCGAGATAATGCCACATATGCCATACCCTCTTTAAACACAGATCTTCCAATGTTCACCAATGCACTATCTACACTTAAACCTTGAGATTTATGAATTGTCACCGCATACGCTAAACAAACAGGAAACTGTTTTCGGCGAACATATAAGTCTTTTACAAGTAAAAATCTAGCAGAACAACGACTTATTTGTTGTACTTCTTCAATGCCATCAAATTTTATTTTTAAAAATTCAATTCCATCTCTATTTCTGTAATTCACAAAATCAACAACATAACCCATTGCTCCATTTACCAGACCGCTTTCAACATTTAAATTCCTTCTCAAAATGATACGACAATTTAAACACACATTCAGAGTCTTTTCAAAACCAGCTGTTTTTGAAATACTTTTCTCCAATGAATGCAATTTAGTTTTCAAATTTTCTGACAAAACAATTGTTGCACCCATATGCTCTATTTTATCTATTGCTTCCAGTTTCACAATCTCTTCATTTTCTAAGTCTAACATTTTTTGATTGAAGATGGAACATTCTTGCAGAGTTGGCATCAAACATATCCCAGATTTCTTCTCAGTCATTTTTTTAAAAATATTCTCTGGAAGAATGTTTTCATTTGCATACAAATTTGAAATTAATCGACTATGCAAAGCTTTTTTCCCTTTCTCAGTCATTTTTCCAATTCTTACATCTTGTAGAATATTTTTATAATCTTCATCCTTGGCCTGTCGCATATTTTGAAGCAGTTCAGCATATTTAAAATTTAGCCATATATTAACATTTCCAATGCTTCCAAGGGACTTCCTGGTATCTTCATGCGTGAGCATTTTAAACACTGGTTGTCCTTTTACTGGAGTCAACTGCAATAGATCTCCAAAAACAATAATGTGTTTTCCTCCAAATAACACATCATAGTCTGTTTTAAGAATTTCTTGCATTCTCAAATGCACAAAAGCAAGCATTAGATTTGAGACCATGCTTACTTCATCTATGATAAGAAGTTTCATTTTCTTCAAGACTCTTGAAACTTCAGAACACGCATCTCCAGATAGCTTGTTGTAATGCAATTTATTATCATGTTCAACTGGCAGCATCAATAAACGATGTAGAGTAATCCCTTTAATGTTATGTGCTGCCAGACCAGTTGGAGCAGTTACAACACAAGACAGTGGTGAATCAGTCCTTTTCTGCAGATAACTTGCAACGGCTTTAATTAGAAAACTTTTTCCTGTCCCCGCTTCTCCACTTACATACAGTCGGACAGGGTCAAATAATATACATGAGCACTCTTTTTTCTCATGTCTGAATCCATGTTCAATCTGCTCTGTGACTTCATCATATATCTTTTTCTGCTCAATGTTTAGTTGCGTTACCAAATCTTCTAAGTTAACTCCATCCTCTTGAGCTTGTTCCATAGCTCTTTCCACCTCATCCATGGCAGTGGCAGCTTCATTTTGGATAATTGGTCCTCCTAGTGGATCCTGGCTCAATGAAGTAGAACTCTGACTATCTTGAGAACTGTTTCTAGCTATCTCTTCAGCAATTGTGGTTTCTTGCTCCATTTCTTCATTCAACATTTGCAGATAATTTAGAAAAATAGGACATTCTATGGTATCCTTAGTTGCATTAAAAGAGTCTTCATAACAGAGAAAATCTCCAAGTAGTTCCTCTTCTGTACGCCATGGCTTAAAGAGTTGCAAAAGAGCTAAATAGTAAAATTCTCTTTTGTCTGGAACTTCACAACTCAATTTTCGATGATTAATCAAATGGCCTTTTTTCTGCTTCACTAGACATCCTTCATAGCCAATGAGTGCATATTTTCCATTATTGATATCTTCTGTGATGTTCCTCTTATAACTGTAGTTTTGAAGAACTTCATACAAACATGTGTTCTCAAGGTGAGTACTTCTATTTGGATAGTATGTATCCAACATATTTGTCTTCAAAATATCTGTACTGTTTGGTTCTTTTTCCGCCAAATATTCAATTTCTTGTACAGATTTCAAAACTCGGTTTCGTGTTGCAGCAAGACCAAGACTCACCCAAATGATTGTTCTTGATTTGGCATAGAGACTTGCTGATGATAACCGATCAGAACATTCATATGCTCCAATTTCTCGATGCGACAACATCTTCAGACTGAAACTGTATAATTTCTTGCTTAGACTCTTTTCATGTGAAATGTCCTCCCACATTTCCTTCAGTTCTGTCTTTTCTTTTTTGGTGATGTAAGATGTCACATATCGAGCCACAGCAATAGAGTTGTCAGCAACGAACTGAATATCCATGTTAGCATTCCACATGGACAAAATCACTGGGTTGTAATCGTTGATGTACTTAGATTCTTCATTTCTTTTCAAATTATATGTGTTTTTGGGAGATTTTCTCGTCACAGTATGTCGTAGAGATGACATCAAATTATTTACTCTTCCCTTAGAAATCACTGGTCGAGGAAATGCAAAACGACATTTCGTGTAGTACTTTTCCTTGTTTTTAAATTTTCGACGACAGTACTTTCCACAACGATGAGATTGAAAACGTAAAACTTGTTGCCTTAAATTGTTTTCTTCAGTAGATTTTGGAACAGCACATGTTGAATACTCTTCAATGAAACTCATCACTGTTTCATCTGAATCTGATCCAAATTTGGGTGCATCTTTAATCCACAACAACATATGTATATGAGGAGCACCTCTCGCTTGATATTCCTTCCTCCAAAAGAAATCCAAAACCTCTCCAAGGGGAGGATTTTTTTTGTTGGTAATAAAAGACATCATAGCTTCAAATCTATGATTAAAATATCTGCAAACATTCACTGGATCTAAAGAACACAGTTCTCCTGGTGTTTTCAATTCTATATTTGGTATGTTTTCATTTGCCTCTCGTAGAAATTGAAGTAAATCGTCCCATGCATACTCAGCACAACTAAGAGTGAGGAACCATGTAGGAGTTCCTAAGTTTCTTAGCATACATTTCAATTCTCCATGACGACGAAACCAATACTCGTTGGTTCCACGTTGACATGCCATGAGATTGATTAGCTGAGATTCCAAAATACTGTCTTGCAGATTAACTTTCTCCATAAAGTCCCTTGCACAAACATTTTGCAAATGAGGTCCACTTTTTAATATATGATTAACTGCATAAGAAAGCCCAGACAAATCACTTTCAAACAGTAGATGAAATAAATATGGAATGCATTGACGAAACCTTGGATCTTCTGCATATAATCTTAGAGTCCGGTATTCAGCTGCAGGAATTTGAACTGGTCGATCATCATATCGTCCACCACAACCTGTTGGAAATAATTGTGGAAAACAACGAGCTTCCAAACTTTCTTCCCATACACTAATGGGACTTCCTTTTGCTGCCTTCATTTGAAACAAGTCAATTGCATTTCCCATTACTTCTTTGGAATGCAAAGGATGAACAGTATAATGTTCATATATTTCTTCAGTTCTAGACACATCAACTTTTTCAATTTGACCAACTGAAGAATCACTATCTTCTTCTGTAGCTGTTTCCTCTACTCCAACACTTACATTTTTGTAGTACTCATTGTTTTTAACTAAATACAACGTTGCCTTCTTGACTTTTTTAACATCCACTAAATCTTGCCAAATTTTCTTACTCTTTGTTGGAACCCCATTAACTAGAATAACTAAAGGATCTTCTTCTACTCTTTCTACACCAATTGTATTAATATTTTTCTTTACATCTAGAGGCAAATAAACAACTCTTCCCTTTAATCCTCTCAGTAAATCTGATGGAGGCAATTTCCCTGTCTTAGGCTCCATGCGTACAATAGCCTGAAAAGGATGGACACATTGAATCAAAATAGATTCATAAGTATTTAGATCCATCAATTCAGAAGGAATATCTATCAACTGAAGATTATTATAAACTGCTCTTGCAGGCATTCTATTTTCATTTAATTTTTTCAAACAATAAGTGCAAATACGCTGATCCAAACTCAAATCAAAAGAATTCTCCACCAACAAATAACTTACAAAATCCTCCCATTCACTATTATTTTCCAATTCACTTTTTGCATATAAATCAACTAACCTAGTCTGAATTTTATAATGAGTCCGTCGACAACACACACAAGTTACATTAGGCCTCTCACTTGATTTCACCTTAAACTTGATAATTTCCTCATCAAACTTTTCAATACTTGAAATTTGTCCATTATCTTCTGCATTACCATCCATTACTATATCTATTTCTACACTGTCCTCTTTGTTCCCAAAATAACAAAACTCAATTTCTTCACAAATAGTCTTCACATCCACTTCAGATCCATGCAAAAGAGCACTATTTAACTGTTTAAGCTTAAGTGCAGGACTTTTTGCATAATACAACTTCCTCACTAATTTCCTTACGTTATTATGATGCACTGCTAACATCCTAAAATGATGAAAAACACTCCGACAAACTTTTCTAGAAAGACATGCTAGTGAATGCCCTTGCAAACCTGTGCTTTCTCTCACTCTGCAAGGATCTAACTCTTGCAGGATCTTCATTTTTTGTTTGAGACTTTTTTTACTATATGTACGTAAGAAATTTCGAAGCAAATCAATTGATTCCTGTCGCACACTACAAATACTACTGCATTTCCATGTGTACACTGGACCCTTAGTACGTCTCCCTAAAACTTCATCAGCTAACACCTCTTCTGCATCTCTAGATACAAGTTTCTCTTTTTCCATCACACAACTATCTTTCACCTCATATGCACGACCATTGGTGTCAACTGCATGCACCAAATCATTTTCCTGAAAGTAACTCTCCTCATTAAAAAAAGGCTCAGAACTTGAACTATGCATCCATTCACCAGAAAATACTTCACAAAAATTACTCCGATTAATAATTCTTTTCCATCTACTGTTCGATTTGAAAACATCCATTGCCTTATTAAGTATCCTAATTCTATTGATTATTAAAATAAATAATTTTTTCTTAACTTCAAAAGCCTGATCAACAATCTTTTCTACACTTTTCTTTTTCTTGTAAAAAGCAGCTTTTAGTTTACTTTTCTTTTCATTTTTTAGCAAATTTAAAACTACCCTATTGCGAAACATTCGCCTACGAATGTCCCTAAAAACATTTACCCTTCTATTGCTAACCATTCTCTTCTCTCCTGGTCCAATGGAAACATTTTTTGTGGGCTTCTCTTTCCTTTTTAGATTTGTTGACTTTTTCTGTATATTCACATTAGCAATTTCATTTTTTTTCCTACGACATATGTTGCGAAGAAAAGACTTAATTGGCTTACCAGAAGCTTTTCTGGTGTTTTTTGAAGTAGTTGTTGAAGAGGATTCCATAAACTCTGTTGTTGATGTTCTCCTTTTCCGTATGGTATTTTTGATATTTCTTTGCCTTGAAGGCATTTTTGCTTCCTTTTCAGAAGTTGATTTGAATCTGTTGTTCTGTTAAAAAAACACATGAAAGACCACTATTAGCAAACAACAAAGTAATGTTAAAAAGCAAACAATATAAACAATAAATTGCAACATATTTAAGTTTATACAATAGCAACTCATGGCTTTATTTTTAAAGGCCTTGCGCCACCAGTGCGTCACTTATTACCCATGTTTAAAGTCAAGCATCAGCTGCACATGGCATTCATAAATAAGGGCCAAATGCAAATACCAATCAATTGCACCCAAAAATCGATTTTTCAATAACATGTAAGAAACACTGCGCAAAACCTAAGTACAACCACTCAATATCATCAAACAAAGTCAGGGTCTGATTTATAAAGGCCTTGCGCCACCAGTGCGTCACTTATTACCCATGTTTAAAGTTTTGCATCGGCTGCACATGGCAATCATAAATAAGGGCCAAATACATATACCAATCAATTGCACCCAAAAATCGATTTTTGAATAACATGTAAGAAACACTGTGCAGAACCTATGTACAACCAATCAATATCATCAAACAAAGTCAGGGCCTTATTTATGAAAGCCTTGCGCCACCAGTGCGTCACTTATTACCCATGTTTAAAGTCATGCATCAGTTGCACATGGCAATCATAAATAAGGGCCAAATACATATACCAATCAATTGCACCCCAAAATCGATTTTTCAATAACATGTAAGAAACACGGCGCAGAACCTAAGTACAACCACTCAATATCATCAAACAAAGTCAGGGCCTTATTTATGAAAGCCTTGCGCCACCAGTGCGTCACGTATTACCCATGTTTAAAGTCATGCATCAGCTGCACATGGCAATCATAAATAAGGGCCAAATACATATACCAATCAATTGCACCCCAAAATCGATTTTTGAATAACATGTAAGAAACACTGCGCAGAACCTATGTACAACCAATCAATATCATCAAACAAAGTCAGGGCCTTATTTATGAAAGCCTTGCGCCACCAGTGCGTCACTTATTACCCATGTTTAAAGTCATGCATCAGCTGCACATGGCAATCATAAATAAGGGCCAAATACATATACCAATCAATTGCACCCAAAAATCGATTTTTCAATAACATGTAAGAAACACGGCGCAGAACCTAAGTACAACCACTCAATATCATCAAACAAAGTCAGGGCCTTATTTATGAAAGCCTTGCGCCACCAGTGGGTCACTTATTACCCATGTTTAAAGTCATGCATCAGTTGCACATGGCAATCATAAATAAGGGCCAAATACATATACCAATCAATTGCACCCAAAAATCGATTTTTCAATAACATGTAAGAAACACTGCGCAGAACCTATGTACAACCAATCAATATCATCAAACAAAGTCAGGGCCTTATTTATGAAAGCCTTGTGCCACCAGTGCGTCACGTATTACCCATGTTTAAAGTCATGCATCAGCTGCACATGGCAATCATAAATAAGGGCCAAATACATATACTAATCAATTGCACCCAAAAATCGATTTTTGAATAACATGTAAGAAACACTGCGCAGAACCTATGTACAACCAATCAATATCATCAAACAAAGTCAGGGCCTTATTTATGAAAGCCTTCCGCCACCAGTGCGTCACTTATTACCCATGTTTAAAGTCATGCATCAGCTGCACATGGGAATCATAAATAAGGGCCAAATACATATACCAATCAATTGCACCCAAAAATCGATTTTTGAATAACATGTAAGAAACACTGCGCAGAACCTAAGTACAACCACTCAATATCATCAAACAAAGTCAGGGCCTTATTTATGAAAGCCTTGCGCCACCAGTGCGTCACTTATTACCCATGTTTAAAGTCATGCATCAGTTGCACATGGCAATCATAAATAAGGGCCAAATACATATACCAATCAATTGCACCCAAAAATCGATTTTTCAATAACATGTAAGAAACACTGCGCAGAACCTATGTACAACCAATCAATATCATCAAACAAAGTCAGGGCCTTATTTATGAAAGCCTTGTGCCACCAGTGCGTCACGTATTACCCATGTTTAAAGTCATGCATCAGCTGCACATGGCAATCATAAATAAGGGCCAAATACATATACCAATCAATTGCACCCAAAAATCGATTTTTGAATAACATGTAAGAAACACTGCGCAGAACCTATGTACAACCAATCAATATCATCAAACAAAGTCAGGGCCTTATTTATGAAAGCCTTCCGCCACCAGTGCGTCACTTATTACCCATGTTTAAAGTCATGCATCAGCTGCACATGGGAATCATAAATAAGGGCCAAATACATATACCAATCAATTGCACCCAAAAATCGATTTTTGAATAACATGTAAGAAACACTGCGCAGAACCTAAGTACAACCACTCAATATCATCAAACAAAGTCAGGGCCTTATTTATGAAAGCCTTGCACCACCAGTGCGTCACTTATTACCTATGTTTAAAGTCATGCATCAGCTGCACATGGCAATCATAAATAAGGGCCAAATACATATACCAATCAATTGCACCCAAAAATCGATTTTTCAATAACATGTAAGAAACACTGCGCAGAACCTAAGTACAACCACTCAATATCATCAAACAAAGTCAGGGCCTTATTTATGAAAGCCTTGCGCCACCAGTGCGTCACTTATTACCCATGTTTAAAGTCATGCATCAGCTGCACATGGCAATCATAAATAAGGGCCAAATACATATACCAATCAATTGCACCCAAAAATCGATTTTTGAATAACATGTAAGAAACACTGCGCAGAACCTATGTACAACCAATCAATATCATCAAACAAAGTCAGGGCCTTATTTATGAAAGCCTTGCGCCACCAGTGCGTCACGTATTACCCATGTTTAAAGTCATGCATCAGCTGCACATGGCAATCATAAATAAGGGCCAAATACATATACCAATCAATTGCACCCAAAAATCGATTTTTGAATAACATGTAAGAAACACTGCGCAGAACCTATGTACAACCAATCAATATCATCAAACAAAGACAGGGCCTTATTTATGAAAGCCTTGCGCCACCAGTGCGTCACTTATTACCCATGTTTAAAGTCATGCATCAGCTGCACATGGCAATCATAAATAAGGGCCAAATACATATACCAATCAATTGCACCCAAAAATCGATTTTTCAATAACATGTAAGGAACACTGCACAGAACCTATGTACAACCAATCAATATCATCAAACAAAGTCAGGGCCTCATTTATAAAGGCCTGGCGCCACCAGTGCATCACTTATTACCCATGTTTAAAGTCATGCATCAGCTGCACATGGCAATCATAAATAAGGGCCAAATAAAAATACCATTCATTTGCACCCAAAATCGATTTTTCAATAACATGTAAGAAACACTGCGCAGAACCTAAGTACAACCACTCAATATCATCAAACAAAGTCAGGGCCTTATTTATGAAAGCCTTGCGCCACCAGTGCGTCACTTATTACCCATGTTTAAAGTCATGCATCAGCTGCACATGGCAATCATAAATAAGGGCCAAATACATATACCAATCAATTGCACCCAAAAATCGATTTTTGAATAACATGTAAGAAACACTGTGCAGAACCTATGTACAACCAATCAATATCATCAAACAAAGTCAGGGCCTTATTTATGAAAGCCTTGCGCCACCAGTGCGTCACTTATTACCCATGTTTAAAGTCATGCATCAGCTGCACATGGCATTCATAAATAAGGGCCAAATACATATACCAATCAATTGCACCCAAAAATCGATTTTTGAATAACATGTAAGGAACACTGCACAGAACCTAAGTACAACCACTCAATATCATCAAACAAAGTCAGGGCCTTATTTATGAAAGCCTTGCGCCACCAGTGCGTCACTTATTACCCATGTTTAAAGTCATGCATCAGCTGCACATGGCATTCATAAATAAGGGCCAAATACATATACCAATCAATTGCACCCAAAAATCGATTTTTGAATAACATGTAAGGAACACTGCACAGAACCTAAGTACAACCACTCAATATCATCAAACAAAGTCAGGGCCTCATTTATAAAGGCCTGGCGCCACCAGTGCATCACTTATTACCCATGTTTAAAGTGATGCATCAACTGCACATGGCAATCATAAAAAAGGCCAAATAAAAATACCATTCATTTGCACCCAAAATCGATTTTTAAATAACATGTAAAAAACACTGCGCAGGACTTATATACTAACATACAATTTCACTTCTAAAACAAAACTATCTGCTTCCAAATATTCTCCATAGAGCAAATAAATCTCTATCTAAATTAAATGAATCATTACTTACCTTTACAAATGCTTTTGGAGATTGAAAACAGTGTCAGACACACACACCAATTTTTCTTTAGCAGAGGAAAAGGTGTGCTCTCAATACACTGAAACCAAGACTGGCATAGAAAATCTCTATCTTTGTACACATATGCCTTAATTCAACCAATGAAAACTCTTCCCTCACTATTTTCAAACCAACACCCATCCCCCTCTCAAACCTTTCTATCTGTTACCATAGCAACTCCCTCCTAACTGAACTGTAAGGTTCAAAAGTTTATCTTACAATGTTGCAAATTAACTCAGCAAGGATGTTTGACCTGTCAATACAGCAGCCTATACAGGGTATTTTTGCTTTTGGTGACTTTTTTTAAACCATTCAAATTGCTTCTTTCACACAACATAACCATACACCCTAACTTTCAGTTTTCAACTATCTGAATCCACCAATCATTGCTTGTGATTCAAGAGCACAGAAACTCCACAATTATTTTTTTGTGAACTCCTACTGTTCCAACTGCCATTTCATTCCCACACTTCATCTGACTGGACCAGAACCATCTCACATCATGTACTCTGTTTGGGTTATTGGACATAGCTACATCCACTGGGCTCAAAGGTATGCAGCTAGCAGAAATTTTCATAACCTTGATTTATCAAATGTGGAAATCAAGTGGATTGGCCACAGAGGATTAAAATGTCACCAATTGATACCATTGGTGAAAACCTTTTTGCATCTGCCAGAACCTGACCTTATAATTGTGCACTGTGGTGGAAACGATCTAGGCACATTAACTGGGGTAGGTCTGGAAATGCTATTAAAGGACACCTTTCATCAATTGATGATACTTTTTCCCCACACTGCCTTGGTATATTCCAATATATGCCAAAGACAGAAATGGAACTGGTCCAACCAATTTGGTCCACAATTTGAGAAAGCACGGAAACATGTAAATAAATCTGTTTCTGCTTACATGAGAGACTATGGAATGGGTTCATTATACAATAATAACTTGCGTTACAACATGCAAGACATCTACAGAGGAGATGGAGTGCACTTCTCAGATGAGGGGAATAGAATATTCCTCCTGAATTTAAGAATGTGTATTGGAACCTACTTGTAGGTACCTAAATCAACCACAGAACCCAAAAGCTCTTTTCAGAGCTACCCTAACTCTGATCATTCAAAGCGTTTATTTTTTTCTAACTTTTTTCACTATTTTTCACCAAAGTACGCTTTCGGGTGCGCTTAACGGTGCGCGCACCGGGCGCTCCCCCCGTGGAAAATTAATTTTTTTTTTTTTTTTTTTTTACGTTTATGAGCCTCCTAAGGCCCCCTCAGAAAACCTAGAGGGTCAAGAAGTCTCTACAGTGCCCCCTTCTACCCATACCGAACATTGTTTACCCTCCATCTTGTGTCTTGATTGTACCGAAACACAAAATGGAGGACTCCCGTAACGCTGCCGGTGCGCGTACAGGAGCGCGCACCGGTAAGCGCTCGATAAAAAAAGGTGGGAAAGCAATTTACAAAAAAACCACTGGAGACACTTTCATCAAATATAGAATAGGCCCTACTACATAGCAGTCCCTACCATTTGCCCAAATTTGGTGAAATTCCATTGAGACATTTAGGCTACAGGCCTGTCTAAATATCCTGAGGTAAATTACATGACAAAAACACACTTGTAATGTTAGAATTTACAACCAATTAAAAAGTATCTCTCATTTTCTACGATTATTTCCTGACGTTTGATTGGTTAAGTACAAGAATATATATAAAAGAAGAGAGGGAAACACAGCCATTTTGACTACTGCTTCCTGAAGTACACTTGAAAACAAATTTCACTGACAACTTCAACTGATTTCTCTAAGGTAAATTGTTATTATGGAAGTATATTGTACACTTTAAGTTAATTTCAGAAAAAATATTCTGTTAGTGATATGCTATCCCTCTTTAATAGTTAGAGATAGAGATAAACTTCTCTGTAATAGTTATGGATTGAGTTAGGCTTCTCTGGTATACAGTACCCTAACTCTACTAATATAGTTAATTTGTATGCAATTTTCAGAAAGAAAATGGAAGGAGAAAATCAGGCAAATGATACTTCTATCAAAGTAAAGGTGGAAAAACCAGAAGATCAAAAAAAAGAAGTTGATTTCATGGATGACTCTTTGGATGAACAGTTTATAGAATGTTTGGAAGAAATGGAATCATGTACATATAATTATGAGGAAATTCCGGACAATATTATGTTAGAAATTTTATTAAATTATGAAAAAGAATCAGAGGAATAAATTTATCTTTAATAATTTCAAATTGTTTCAGACAATATTCTTTTTTATATGTAATTCATAAAGTATTACCAAAAATGTTTAAAATATAAAGTGAGACTTATAGTATACTGTTCAACTATTTTTCTGTTACATAGTAAGTTTACTCATAGTTACTACCTTTCTCCCACTATATTATCTCATATGAATATTTTACACCTCATTTTCATAAGTGAGCAGGATAGACTACTCATGATCCCCTAGAAATTCTCAGGGAGTGCTTAAAAGATCTGTTTCTCCTTTCCAGACAGACTATGTTATGAATTCCATATACCACAAAAACATACAATAACAACATGCAAGATATCTACAGAGGAGATGGTGTACATTAAATGAAAGTCTCTGCATTGGTACCTACATGTAGGTACTTACATAAAATAAAAAAAAACAATTAATAAACATACAATTTTTTAAAGTGATTATTTTTCCATAGTACCCTCCTTGGAGCGCTTCCCGGTGCGCGCACCGGGCGCTTCCCCCGCGAAAAACGCAAAAAAAAATTTTTTTTTTGAGGCCCCGCGGGGCCCTTCAATGGCCCCCATATCAAACCTAGGGGGCCAGGGGGGGTCTACCCTGCCCCCTTATGGTCAATTCCACCCTTTGTTTTTGCCACCTCTTATGACTAGATTTTACCGATAGACAAGATGGCGGCCGCTCCGGACTGTTTAGAATGTTTACAGACAACTGAGAGCCAATCAGCTTTCTGCGCGCAAGTCGCGTGTCGCGCCTGGAGCGCTCACTGGTGCGCGTACCGGAGCGCGGCTACAGATATATATATTTTTTGGGACGTTAATTTCTCAAAATCCACTGAAGCACATATCTTGAGACATAGCAAAGGCACATCGGGCTACCAGTCCCTACAATTTTGCCAAGTTTGGTGGAAATCCATTCAGCCGTTCGGGCTAAAAGTGAAATCGACCGCCCTATGGAAATTAACATGGGGAAAACGCGTTTTGGGACCCCCCTTTTATCTCGGCCCCCGCTTAACGTATCCCCCCCAAACTTTCAGGGAAGGACCGGAACCCCGCGAGGCCATTTTCAGGAAATTTTCAGGCAGATTCGTCAACCGGCGCCAAAGTTATTCCAAATAGAATTTTCAGATTTAACATTGAAAAAAATCCTAACTATAACTACCTACTGGCGACCGCCAGTAGGTAATATATATATATATATATATATATATATATATATATATATATATATATATATATATATATATATATATATATATTAATACCAAACCAAACTTCACCATCCAAGAAGGCGCTGACTCCGTGTATCTTAGTTCAAGGGTGTTTATTTACATCAACTTCTGCTCAGACGCGTTTCGGCGGCAACCTCCGCCTTGCTCACTAACATCTGACTAAACAAAATAACGCTTTTTATACATGTTCAAACTTTCACATGAGTCATAATTGTCATCCCTGATTGGCATTAGTTTGTTACCATAGTGACTACGGGTTACACCCACACAATTACGTGCCTGTTTCAATTACTTCTGTGCTTTTTTGGCGTTTATAGTACATTTTCTATGTTCCATTGCTTAGCATGTAATAGACACACATATATAGCATATTTGTAATCATATTCTATACATTTCTAAACCCTATCATTCACACATGTTATTGATTGATGTGTTTTGACATTGGCGGGAGAAACCTCTGTGTTACGTGGCTCCCTGCATGTTACCTGCGTCATGGGGGATCGGGCGTATCAGAGGGGAGGTGTGTATATCCACTGTCCGTGATTGGTTACATGGACCCCGGTTCCCACAAATGGGCTCTGTTGCATCGAACATCGGTTTGCTAGCCTAGTGGCAGAGGCAGAACAAGTTACAGTTAACCCAAGCGTCCTCGTGCAATCGGTGAGTGACTCTCTGTTTGTTAGAGTGGGCCTCTACTGTTTGTTGAACCAAAAGGAGAGGTGCGGTCTTGCGCTAGTGCGCTTTGATTCTCCTACTAGTGGATGGTGTCTCTCACGTATAGAAACCAATGTGTGCCCAAACAGCCTTAGGGGTGTTTCACATCTACTCAGGGTGCTGTATGACTATGTGGAAAAAATAGTGATTGGTTAAATTTTATCGCGTATACTGTTGTGCGATGTTACAGGGTACTCGGGGAAGAAAGGTAAGCTGCTCTAGATGTGCACACTTAGGGCTTCGTCGGCATTTAGCCCTACGGGAATCTTGGAATTCAGCAGAATTATGTATCTGGATTCCAGACGACGCAATGCAAGTTTGCGATTGCCTCCCCTCACATTTTTTGGGACATTGTCTAAGACGCAGTAGGTTAGGCCTTTGGCATCACCACTATGTACTTCGTGGATGTGCCTCGCTACAGGATAAGCTGGGTCCTTGTTTGTTATTGCCCTTAGGTGTTGCAACACCCTCACATGTACTGGGTGAATGGTCGACCCTACATATATTTTGCCACATACACATGTCAGCATGTATACAGCATGGTCTGTTTTGCATGTGTAGTGATCCCTCAAATGGTAGGGTTGTTTTCGAAAGGGTACTGTGATACTGGTAGTATTTTTGCCATGCATGCAGGCTTTACATTTTGTGCACTTTCTAAAGCCTTTTTGGGATTGAAACCATACTTTTAGTTTGGGTATGGCTGGGGCATTGCAGACTAATTGTTGCCGCATGGATTTGGCTTTCCTGAAAGACACTAGTGGTCTTTCACCCACTGCTCTACCTATGGTTGTGTCATTTCTAACCAGCGGCCAATGCCTTCTGAGTATTTTACGAAGGTTGGCTTGGTGACGATTGAAACTTGTGATTAACCTAGGTGGTTGTCTCTCTGGTGCGGCGGCCCCAGATTCTGGTTCTTTTGGGAATAGTAATTCCTGGCGGGTTTTTGAGTTACATTTTACCTCTGCCGCCTTGCATGTTTTATCAGAGTACCCTCTTTGTTTTAATCTTGAAAAGAGATTTGTCTTGGCTTTTGATAACCCCTCTTTTGTACTGCAATTGCGAGTCATCCTTAGGCATTCTGCATATGGGATGGATTGTTTAAGTGGTGTGGGGTGAAAACTGTTAGCGTGGAGGATTGTATTGCCCGCAGTGGGCTTACGATACGTGCGTGTTTGTATTTTACCATCTTCTACAAATAGCTCCACATCCAGAAATTGAATACTCTCCCTGCTGGCATTACACGTAAATTTTAAATTTAGTGAATTTTCATTCAACCGGTCTGTGAAGCTGTTAGCACTCTCCACACTGCCCTCCCACAAAATAAAAATATCATCAATAAACCGCTTATAAACAATTACATTCTTTCCCATTGTCTCCTGGTGTTGGGTCATCAATACCCGCTCCTCCCACCAGCCCATATGCAGATTCGCATAGCTGGGGGAGAAGCAAGTACCCATTGCTGAACCCTGGATTTGTTTATAAAACAGTTTATCAAAAATAAAGGTGTTATTTGTGAGGCACCACTCAGTCATCTCCAGAAGCATTTTTGTATGTTCATACTGGTCAATTGGTCTTTTTCCCAAAAAATGTTTTATGGCATTAAGTCCATCCTTATGCCTAATGCTGGTATACAGCCCTTGGACATCCAATGTCAAGAATACATAGTTCTCTTTCCACCTGACATCATATATCTTTTTCAGGAAATCTCCCATGTCCTTTATGTATGCCGGTAGTTTCTTGACTTCAGGTTGGAGAAAGTGGTCAATAAACACACTTGTGTTTTCGAAGAGGCTTCCTATTGCCGAGATTATCGGTCTCCCCGGTGGCACTTTTTCGTTCTTGTGTATCTTTGGGATTAAATACAATTGTGCTGTTACCGGATAATCTGTTTTGAGAAATTCAAATTCATTTTTGCTTAGTAAGCCCTTCCCTCTCCATTTGTACAGTTCGTTGTGATATCTTTCTTGGATACCTACTAAGTGGGTTGGGCTTATCCTTGTATAACACTCTCTGTCTTGCAATTGACCAAGTGCCTCTGTGTTATACATCTCCAACGGCCATAGCACAATGTTGCCACCTTTGTCGGACCATCTCACTACGATGTCCGGCCTGGCTTTGATTTTTTCCATTAGTGCCTTGTATTTTCTGTTGTGGTCCTCATTCTTATTATATCTCTGCTTGGTGCTCAGTATGGAAAGTTCTTTCAAATCTTTTGTTACATATTCCGTAAAGAGATCCAGACCGTCTTTAGGCATCGCTGGCATAAATATTGATTTGGGTTTAAAGCCTGTTTTCACGGTTTGCCAGATGTTTATATCTGACCTCAAGGCTGCTCCACTCGGTGTGATTTCCTCATCTGTACTTTCATTCTCCATTCCAAGTCGATTAAATTTTGTAGTGTTTCCATATGTTCAACATTAAGTATTTCGGTTATTCCATTGCTCAATGATGCATCCGTGGTGCTCGCTTTGCCATTGTAGAAATATTTTTGCAGTTTTAGTTTTCTTACATAAAGAAATAGATCAATCCTTGTTTGCGTGTAGTCAAAGTTTGTATCACTGCAGTAGGTCAGGCCTAGTGATAGAATTTCCAATTCTTCTTTGGTCAGCTCCATGTTTGACAGATTTATGACTGTGTTATCTTTTTCTGTGTTATTTATCGGCGCCTGTTGTATCTGTATTTTTGTTTTTGTTTTTGTTTTTCTTCCTTTTGTACTTGTTGTCCCCCATCTCCTGTCTTTTCTTCTCCTGCTTTTTGTTTTTGCTTTTGTGTCTGACTGTTTGTGCCTCGTCCTGCTCCCTGGTTTGGTGTGTTTCTTGGGCGCAGTGTTCTGAGGCGTTGCAGGCGTAAAAAAGCTAATTCTTCTGCTGGAGTTGGTGTTGGACCTTCTGCACCCTGATTCTTTTCATTGTCTGTGTCATACTCGGAACTGAATTCATTCTCACTCTGTTCGGCGGCCCCTGTTTGGTCATTTTGAGTTTTCTGTAGGGGTTGTTTTCTAATCTGATCAAATTTTTTCGCAAAGGTATATATTCTACCATTCAGATAGTCATTCCTGTCCCTCTGGAATTTGATCGCTTTTCTTTCTTTGATCTCCGCCTCATGTTTGATTAATCTTGTTTGAATTTCTTTCATCTTTTCTGCAATTTCATCTTTGTTTTCTTTAGTATCTAGTTCCTTCAATATTTCCTCAATTCGTGTGATCATTTTAGCCCTGTCGCTTGCTGCAAATTTTATCAGTATTTTCAACATATTCTCCGATGATTTAGCACTGTTTTCTGCCCACATTTGCAGCATCTCAGGGTCGGGGTCTTTATAAGTTGGTGCTACTAGTATTCTCAAGCCCCTGGGTATTCTGCTCACATCTAGATACCTGGATAGCGATTTGACTTCCCACCACTTCGCTACTTCTTTCTTACGAAGTTTCTCCAACTCATTTAACAGTATTTTGGTTTCATCCTTTTCCTTGAGTTGGGGTTGAGCATTTTGTTTGGTCTTATTGCCTTTCCCTGTGTCTGTATCAGTGAATATGTCCAGTGCAGCCTCCTCTCTTTCCTTTTCCCACTCAGCAGCCATGTTGATCGATTTAGTAAAAAATGCACTTGTACAGATACACTGCCCGTGTGGTTTCACCACACTTAGGCTCACTCTCCCAGTGGATCACTCCCTTATGCCCGCTCCCGTTACTCGCATCGAGTCACGGCTTACCAGAAATCGCCGACTGCCCTCCAGCGACCGTCAATCGCTCAGTGAATTTAATAGGTTTTTTAAATGCTAATTCCTAACTATAACTGGTGTGAAACCTATGGTTTTTTCAGTGAATATATATATATATATATATATATATATATATATATATATATATATATATATATATATATATATATATTCCAAAATTCTCCTCTCCGTTGAAAGAAGGAAGGGACACAGCGGGGTTCATTTGGACATTTATTCAATAAAAAGCTGCATGACCTGTTTCGGCGTCAAGCCTTTTTCAAATGCCTCAGTTCTTGAAGTGGTGTTTCCGTCTTGTTAAATGCGTGCTCCTCCCATGCAGTGATGAAAGGTCCAGCTGCAGCGCATTATTGTGCCGACGTCACAGCAGCCTTTACCATGGACTGCATATTCCATCGTGCACCATGTTGGAATACAATGCGCCGCAGGGAAAAGTCACCCTCGAAAATACTGGCAATAAATGTCCTGACGTCCCCTACTTCCAAGCCCACATAATCCATGACTCCATCACATAATCCATGACACACACATATATATATATATATATATATTCAATGAAAAAACCATAGGTTATAGACCATATATAGTTAGGGATTTGCATTTACAAAACCTTATTTTACTCGCATAAAACCATTGAAATTCCATATATAGTTAGTTGCGCTAACTATATATCGCGCACCCGCAATCCACTGCTGATGATGTCACATATTACATCATTCATGACATGGTCAGTGACATCACTGATGACATCACTGATGACATCTCAAATGACATCACTGATGACAACATCCAGTGACTGTATGTTTCTGTGAAGTTAAAATATGTCTTACATATTGAAGAATGAGTGGATGTATAAGTGTCTGGATGAAGGATTTAGTAGGTGCATGACTGACTGTATGAGTGAGTGATTAAATGTGTCTCACTGAGTGCATGGGTTAGTGACTAAACTGTCTTAATTTGTGCATCATTATGTCTGTTGTTCTGTAAACTGTTGCATGTGTTGATAAGTAGCTATATGAGTAACTATATGGGTTATTGATTGGTTACCTTAGTATTTGTATGGGAGACTGAGTGTGTGTGTGGGTGGCTGGGAGGTGTATGACTCTGTGCATAGATGTGTGAGCAGTTGATTCACTAGATGTATGGTTTCAAAAGTGCATGTGGAAACAGCTGTATGGGCAGTTGACTGTGTGCATGAGTGTATTGGTGAGTGAATGGATATCTCAGTGCTACATGTCAAAGTAAGTACATATGTAAAACACAGTACATGTGAGAGTTGACATATATAAATAACTGTGCATAAGAGCCAGTGAATGTGTGAGTGGCTGTATGGATCATTGTGAACTTGTATCAGGGATTGTATAAGAGAGTAAATATGTGTTAGTATATGTTTGAATAAGTAAAGTTTGCATAACTGTATAGTTGAGGAAATGGAGGTGTGATTGATTCTTTGCATGACTGACTAGGTGTGTGAGTAACTCCATGGATGAGTGACAGTCTGTGAGTGTCTGTTTACACTGATTGTATCTAAGGTTATATTAGAGTCTGAAGAGGTTCATCGTATTATCACATGAATGATAAAATCAGTGATGTGATCAGTAATGTCAAATGAGATGTCATCAGTGATGTCATCAGTGATGTCATTTGAGATGTCATCAGTGATGTCATTTGAGATGTCATCAGTGATGTCATTTGAGATGTCATCAGTGATGTCATCAGTGATGTCATTTGAGATGTCATCAGTGATGTCATCAGTGATGTCACTGACCATGTCATGAATGATGTAATATGTGACATCATCAGCAGTGGATTGCGGGTGCGCGATATATAGTTAGCGCAACTAACTATATATGGAATTTCAATGGTTTTATGCGAGTAAAATAAGGTTTTGTAAATGCAAATCCCTAACTATATATGGTCTATAACCTATGGTTTTTTCATTGAATTTCAATGGTTTTTTAAATGCAAATTTCTAACTATATATGGTCTATAACCTATGGTTTTTTCAGTGAATTTCATTGGTTTTTTAAAAGCTAACATCTGTAGCTGTAAAATGTATTATTCTTTAAATCCCAAAATATATTTAGATGTTTATTGATAATTTTTTTTTTAATATTTTTTTTCTTCGCTTCTAGTTCGCGAACCGGGAAGCTTTCCGTTAGCTCATCTTGATGCCGCGATCTAGTCCGCGAACCGGTCAACGTTACGTTAGCGGAACAGTGACGCGCCGCGGAAGCGCGACGTATCACGTTATCGCGTAATGCGTCTAATGACGCGCCGCGTTAGCGCTCCCGGAAGTGCTCCGGACCGCGAACCGGAAGCGATCTGGGACGCGGCGCGCGCCGCGTAACGTAAGCGGAACAGGTCATGTGACTTGTTTATCAAACTTCTCATTGGTTCATTTCACTTTTGGTTTCCAAATGATGTATGACTAGGTCATGTGACCTAAAAATAACACTTTTCATTGGCTCAGAACTTTTGTTTTCCCCAAATCAAGTAAACCCCTCCTTATTTCCTCACTCTGACTTTCATCTTGGTGAGAGAAAGACCATTTATCTGAAGATCCACAATGGCTTCCATTGTTGCTGCAGCTGGTGCACCCCCACCACCACCTCCACCTCCCCATAAGAAGAGAGGACCACCCAGTCAAATTATGACTAACAGAGAGGAGGAAGATGAGGAAGAAGAAGAAGAGGAGAGAGAGGGACAACAATTTGTTGATGAGTTGCCCCGGGTTTCTAAACGAAAAACCAGTTTCATCTGGCAGTTTTTCACCATCCCTCCTGGAACCAAGAAAGTGAATGCAAAATATGCCACCTGCCTCATCTGTGACCACAGATTGTCGAGAGGCACAGAAAAGAAGTACAGTATGGGGAACTATACAATGCACCGTCACATGAGCAGGTGGCATCCCTTGAACTACAGCCGGGCTGAGTTAAGGGATCTTGTAGACAATCCGACGGCAACTCCTGTGGCAAGATCTACATCCACATTGTCTTTGACGGGAAGAGAGGCACAAGAGACTGTGCCAAACATCCAACGTAACTTCCAGCACATGAAGGTGTCTTGTATTTACTGTGGTGCTATGCTGTCATATGGCAACATGAGTGTCAACCTCATGAACATTGCATATGAAAATCATAAGTGCCCTAATGCACCCAAAAAGTAATTTTCTTTTTTTTTGCTCCAGTTGAGCCGTTTTGAAAGCCTGTTTTTTGTTGTCTCCCCTCCTTAAAAAACACAAAAAAAACATAAAACAGTTCTAAAAATACAAAAAAATCAAAAAATGTTCAAAAAATTACAAAAAAAACATAAAACAACAAAAACAAAAAAAAACAGTTCTTTTCAGAACTACCTCCCCTTTCAAACAAAATTGCTAGAATGTTTATCACTCTGGCAAGCTCTATTTCTTTTGGTTCGCTTCAAGTTCGCTGACCGGTTCGCGAACTTTAAGCGAACTAAAAAAAAAATTTTTTTAAAAAAAAAGAAGAGTTAGTATAAGGGAAGTAAACAGAGAATAATGTAAATAGAAAGACAGCTAGAGAGAGTAAATGAGAGATACTGTCAATGACATCATCAGCAGTGCATTGCGGGTAAAAAGAGTGGAAAACATTTACCTTATAATTCTTGTTACCTTTTTTAAATATTTTTTCATACTTTCAATCTGTAAAACAAAGAACAAACATTTCAAAAAATATTAAAACATGTATTTAAAAATTAGAAAAGACAAGGGAAAAGGTTCAAAAACAAACAGTTTTTCAACAACTTTGACATTTACAGAAGTCTCTGCTTCTCTACGTTCCCTACACAATCCTAAAGATATATATTCGAAAGAAACTGTATCTTGATATTGCTGAACTGAGGCCTATTTTGAAACATGATGTTTTTCTTGCACTGCTAATGTCTCACAATAGTGATGCAATAGCAGCGCAAAAAAGATGTAAAGTCATAATAAAATTGTGTCTAACATTGTAAATGATTGTTTTAGGATGCAAATAAGATGTGTGCTTTCAAGAGCTTTCTTTGAGGTGAGGCCTCTTTTTTTTATAAAAAAAAAACACTACCCAGAAGTACAGCACTCTAAGCATTAAAATTGATATTTACAGAACTCACCTTACCCATATGTACCACACATTTCTAAATGTATATCATAAGGACAAAAAGCATAACATTAATTATACATGTTAAATGGTTTATTTTTGCTGTTCTCAGAATGTATCAAATTTCACTTAAATCAGTGACTTGAAGGTATTCATCATGTAACAGCGGGGAAAAAAAAACACAATCAAAATGACTGTGTTTAAAAAACCCATACAACCTAAGAAATCTGATTTCAAAACTTCTTAAAATTAACTTACTTTCAATGACGTCGAAGGATCTCCTATAAACAGCATCCACTCTGTTGTGCTTTAAATATTTTCAGCCCGCCACTTTCTGAAAGAAAACCTCCATCGATACGTGAAATATGTTACATAGAAAAAAAACTTCTCTCATTATATCACATGTTTCCACTAGGCCAAATCATGTTGCCGCGATTCGCAAATCTTGTAATTCTTCCAATCAAATCCCGACATTTTCTATTTTCGCAACTTTCAAAAATAAAATATTTGAGATTATTTTCACAATCCTGGACTACTAATATCTTACTCTTCTTTGTCAGTCATGTTCTCCTTTTCCTATGACACTGATACTGCTTACTATGAAGCAGACTTACTTGCATTAGGTTTATATAGTTGAATTTTTAATCGAGACAGCATTGCAGACTTACATTCCCTCTACTTAAAATTTTGGTTTTAAAAACACCAGGTAAGAATTTTTAAGGTCAAACGGCAATTTTTTTTTGAACGTTACAACAGAATCATTACAGAATGACCAGCCGTTTCCAGACTTTAAGTAAGCTGTATAATGTCCTGATGTTGTTGATGGACCATCGTGATAGATAATTGCTACAGTAACAAAAGTCCTCCCTGATATTGACAGCTGAGAAGCCACAAAATTTTTTATTAAAGTTGACAATTTTGTTCCATCAGGCCTACATCGTTGCATCATTAAAATGACATACTGGCCATATCTACGTATAAATAATGTTGACATCATATCACATTTACATTGGCTACACTCCATGTTGTGATCCGCTGCATTTACTAGCTTATTAAAGGAGACTGATTTACTGTCTGGCAAAGTTAAATATATAAATCTTTCTGAGTCTACACTAGTAGTACTTGATACCATACAGTTCTCGCAGTCATGCTGCCATTGATAAGAAAGCCCAAACAGGTGATCTACATCTACACCCTCAACTTGCAATATATCAAGCATATACATTAAAAACTCCTGACAATCTTGCTGATTATTTTCAGAGAAGTCTGTTTGACCTGAACATTCATCTAACAGATAACGAACTTCAGACACACTTTCTACTTTTGTTCGATCACTGCTACATTTCTCGAAAACAGAATTCAACAAACAGCATAAAATTTGTTCAGAATTCAACAGAATCTGTTCTTTTAAACTCTCTAGTGAAAAGAGAACATTAACCACTACATTTGCATAGCAGTTGACACCAGAACTGTTTTCAAATTGAAAACCGACAACATCTTCAACAGAATCCACTTTCTTTCTGCTAACAATTTTCGGTTCATTGACTTTTAGTCTTTTTGCAACAACCTCCCTACTATTACTGCTATTTCTACGTTTGCGGCCTACCACACGTTTCTCAAACAAAGGATATTGAGGCAAATGTGGCGCATACTCTCTTCTTAACCTATTGTATTCCTTAACACAATCTAGATCCGCACAAATGTTTGTGACATCACAGTCAATCAAGTACAATCCCGATAAAGTTCTAACTCGTGACAATGCCACATATGCCATACCCTCCTTGAACACAGAACTGCCAATATTCACCAATGCACAGTCTACACTTAAACCTTGCGATTTATGGATTGTCACCGCATATGCCAAGCAAACAGGAAACTGTTTACGGCGAACATATAAATCTTTAACAAGCAAAAACCTAGCAGAACAACGACCAATTTGCTGTACTTCCTCAATGCCATCAAATTTAATTTTTAAAAATTCTATTCCATCTCTATTTCTGTATTTCTCAAAATCAACAACATTACCCATTGATCCATTTACCAGACCTCTTTCTACATGTAAATTCCTTCTCAAAATAATTCGGCAATTTAAACACACATTCAAAGTCTTTTCAAAACCCGCTGTTTTAGATATAGTCTTCTCTAATGAATCCAATTTTGATTTCAAATTGTCTGACAAAATAATTGTTGATCCCATATGCTCTAATTTGTCGATAGCTTCAAGTTTCACAATCTCTTGCTTTTCTAAATTCAACATTTTGTTGTTGAAGATGGCACATTCTGCAAGAGTTGGCATGAGACATATCCCGGATTTCTTCTCAGTAATTTTCTGAAAAATATTCTCAGGCACAATATCTTGTTTGGGATACAAATTTGACAGTAACCGTGCATTTAAAGCTTCTTTCCCATGCTCGGTCACTTTTCCAATTCTAATATCTTGTAGAATATTCTTGTAATCTTCATCCTTTGCCTGACGCATATTTTGATGCAGTTCTGCATAATTGAAGTTTAACCATATATTGACGTTGCCAATGCTCCCTAGGCACTTCCTGGTATCTTCATGCGTGAGTATTTTGAACACAGGTTGACCTTTTACTGGTGTCAGCTGTAGAAGATCTCCGAAAACAATAATGTGTTTCCCACCAAATAAGACATCATATTCAGTTTTAAGTACTTCTTGCATTCTCAAATGCACAAAGGCAAGCATGACATTGGAAACCATGCTTACTTCGTCAATGATAAGTAGTTTCATTTTCCTCAAAACTCTTGAAACTTCACAGCAAGCATCTCCAGATAACTTGTTGTATTGTAATTTGTTGTCATGCTCCACCGGCAGCATCAATAGACGATGCAAAGTAATACCTTTAATATTATGTGCTGCCAGTCCAGTAGGAGCGGTGACAACACAAGACAGCGATGACTCAGTCCTTTCCTGCAAATAACAAGAGATTGCTTTAATGAGGAAACTTTTTCCAGTTCCCGCTTCTCCACTCACGTACAGTCGGACAGGCTTCAACGACGTACACGAGCACTCTTTCTTCTCATGACTTAATCCGTGCTCAATTTCCTTGGTAACTTCATCATATATTTTCCTCTGCTCAACGTTGAGTTGTTTTTCCAAGTCTTGTAAGTTAACTGAATCCTCCTGAGCATGTGCCATGGCTCTTTCTACTTCATTCATAGCAGTGGCAGCTTCATTTTCGATAATAGGTCCTCCAAGTGGATCTTGACTCAATGAAACAGAACTCTGACTGTCCTGAGAACTGTCTCTGGCAATCTCGGCTGCAATCGTTGCTTCCTGCTCAATTTCCAAAGTTAGCATTTCTTGATATTTAGAAAAAGCAGGACATTCTATGGACTCCTTGGCTGCATTGAAAGAGTCTTCGTAACAGAGGAAATCTCCAAGCAGTTCCTCTTCTGCACGCCAAGGCTTGAAAAGTTGCAAAAGTGCTAAATAGAAAAACTCCTTTTTTTCTGGAGATTCGCCACTTAATTTTCGATGGTTTACTAATTGGCATTTTCTTTGCTTGACCAGGCATCCCTCACTTCCAATTACAGCATACACTCCTTTCTCAATATCTTCTTTGATGTTCCTCTTGAATATATAATTTTGGAGAACCTCATATAGACAAATATTCTCAAGGTGACTGCTTCGATTTGGATAATATGTATCCAACATGTTGGTCTTCAAAATGTCGGTACTGTTTGGTTCCTTTTCTGCCAAATACTCAATTTCCCGAACAGGTTTAAGAACTCGATTTCGCGTTGCAGCAAGACCAAGACTCGCCCAAACGAGACTCCTGGATTTGGCATAGAGACTTGCTGAAGACAATCGATCAGAACATTCGTAAGCTCCGATTTCTCGATGCGACAACATCTTCAGACTGAAACTGTACAACTTCTTGCTGAGGCTCTTTTCATGGGAAATGTCCTCCCACATATCCTTCAGTTCGGTCTTTTCTTTTTTGGTGATGTAAGATGTCACATACCGAGCCACAGCCATACAGTTGTCAGCCACAAACTGTATATCCATGTTGGCATTCCACATGGACAAAATCACTGGGTTGTAGTCATTGATGTACTTGGACTCTTCGTTCCTTTTCAAATTGTATGTATTCTTGGGTGATTTCCTCGTCACATTATGTCGCAGCGAAGACATCAAACTGTTCACTCTTCCTTTAGAAATCACCGGTCGTGGAAAGTTGAAACGACATTTGGTGTAGAACTTGTCCTTGTTTCTGAATTTACGACGACAGTACTTTCCACAACGATGGCTTTGGAAACGTAGAACTTGTTCTCTTAGACTTTTCTTCTCCGTTGCGTTTGGAACAGCACACGTAGAATACTGTTCGATGAAATTCATCACTAAGTCATCCGGATCTGTTCCAAATTTAGGTGCATCCTTGATCCACAGCAACATATGTATATGAGGGGCACCTCTTGCTTGGTACTCCTTTCTCCAGAAGAAATCCAACACCTCTCCAAGAGGTGGATTCTTTTTATTTGTGATGAAAGACATCATAGCTTCAAATCTATGATTGAAGTACCTGCATACATTCACAGGATCCAAAGAACACAGTTCTCCAGGTGTCTTGAATTCAATGTTTTCAATATTTCCATTTGCCTCTCGTAGAAATTCAAGTAAGTCATCCCAGCCATACTCGGCACAGCTCAGAGTGAGGAACCATGTCGGAGTTCCTAAGTTCCTCAGCATACATTTTAAGTCACCATGACGACGGTACCAGTACTCATTAGTACCACGCTGACACGCCATGAGATTAATTAAGTGAGAATCCAAAATACTGTCTTGGACATTGACTTTATGCATAAAGTCACTTGCCGAGATGTTTCGCATCTGTATACCACTTTTTAAGATGTGGTTCACTGCATATGACAGTCCAGACAGATCGCTTTCAAACAGGAGATGAAACAAATAGGGAATGCATTGCCGAAACCTAGGATCTTCTGCATACAATCGTAAAGTCCGGTATTCAGACGCAGGAATTTCACGAGGTCGCTCATCATATCTTCCTCCTTGACCTGTGGGAAATAGCTGTGGGAAACACCGAGCTTCCAAACTTTCCTCCCAAACACTAATGGGACTCCCTTTGGCTTGTTTCATTTGAAACAACTCAATAGCATTCCCCATCACTTCCTTGGAATGCAAAGGATGAACACTATAATGTTCATATATTTCTTCACTTTTAGAGGCCTCTACTTTCTCAATTTGGCCAGCACACAAATCGCTATCCTCTTCATCACTTACTTCCTCTTCTGCAACATATACATTCTTATAGTACTTATTATTTTTCTTCAAATACACTGTTGCCTTTTTGACTTTCCTAACATCCACTAAATCTTGCCATATTTTCTTATTCTTTGTCGGAACCCCATTAACCAAGATAACCAGAGGTTCCTCTTCCACTTTTTCTATTCCAATTGTGTTAATGTTTTTGTTCAAATCTAGAGGCAAATAAACAACTCTTCCCTTTAATCCTCTCTGTAAATCTGCTGGAGGCAATTTCCCTGTCTTTGGCTCCATTCTTACAATAGCCTGAAAGGGATGGATACTTTGAATCAAAATAGATTCATAAGTATTTAAATCCTTCAATTCAGAAGGAATCTCAACCAATTCCAGATTATTATGAACTGCCCTAGCAGGCATCTGGTTTTGGTTTAATTTATTACAACAATAAGTACACACACGTTGATCCGATCCCAAATCAAAATAATTTTCTACCATCAAGTATGTGGCTAAATCCTTCCATTCACTATTATTTTCCCTTTCACTTTTTGCATATAAATCCACTACCTTAGTCTGATTCTTATAATAAGTGCGTCGACAACATACACAAGTGAAATTAGGCCTCTCACTTGATTTCATCTGAAACGTGGCAATTTCCTTCTGAAAATTATCTGTACTGGAAACCTGTACATTATCTTCCACATTACCCTCTACTTCAGGGTCAATTTGAACATTCTCATCTTTACTACCAAAGTAACAAAACTCAATTTCTTCACAAAGATTCTTCACATCTATTTCAGAACCATGCAAAAGAGCAGCACATAACTGTTTAAGCATAATTGCTGGACTCTTAGCATAATACAACATTCTCACTAATTTTCTCACTTTATTATGATGCACTGCTAGCATCCTGAAATGATGAAAAACACTCTGGCATACTCTCCTGGAAAGACAAGCCAGTGAATGACCACGCAAACCTGTCATTTGTCTCACTCTGCAAGGATCTAAATCTTGCAACAACTTCATTTTCTGCTTCAAACTTTTCTTATTAAATGTCCGTATAAAATCACATAGCAAATTGATGGAAACCTGTCGCACACTGCAAATAGAACTACACTTCCAAATGTACACAGGACCCTTAGGACGTCTTCCTAAAACCTCATCACTTAGCGCCTCTTCTGTCTCTGTTGTCACAAGTAGTTCTTTTTCAACTGGACAACCATCCTTCACTTCATAAGCTCGACCACTGATGTCAACTGCATGCACCAAATCATTATCCTGAAAATAAGTCTCCTCATTAAAAAATGCCTCAGAACTTGAACTATGCATCCATTCTCCAGAAAAAACTTCACAAAAGTTAGTACGATTTACTACTCTCTTCCATCTACTTTTTGTTTTGAAATCAGAAATTACCTTGCTTAGTTTCCTAATTCTATTGATTACCAAAATAAACAACTTTCGCTTGATTTCAAAAGCATGATCAATAATTTTCTCTACATTTTTCTTCTTCCTATAAAATGCCGCTTTCTGTTGGCCTTTCTTTTTAATATTTTTCAATAAATTAACTAATATCCTATTACGGAACATTCGTTGTCGAATGTCCCTAAACTGTTGTTTCCTTCTACTATCATGCACAGAGTTATCTCTTCCTCTACCAGTAACATTTGTGATGGGTCTCTCCTTTCCATTTAAATTACTTCTCTTTTTGTTAAGAGACACATTTTTTTGAGCAAAATTTTTTTTACTACAAATATTTCTTAAGAATGATTTCGTGCTCTTACCCGGACCTTTCTTGGTGTTTTGACAAGTATTTGGGGAAGAGGACTGCTGCAATAAAACATCATCCTGCTGTCTTTGACGTTTTCTAGCCTTTCGTATTCGACTTCTGGAAGGCATTTTCCAAACTATGAAAGAATCTGCAGTTGAATCTGTGAAAAAATATAATATAAAATGTTATTAACCACTATTACCAAACAGTAAATAAATAACAGTCATCTAAAACTTAATGCTGTACTAATTATTTAACATAGCAAATATTTTCCACCAGCACTGCATCACAAAAATGACACTCAATGGTACAAAACAGGCATACAACACTCATAAATCACTCCCTAATATTTTAAATCATTAATTCAGGATGACGATAAGATGTAGCCTATCTAAAGGTTTGTTTAGGCCCAGATCTTTGGACTGGGGTGAATGTGTGTCATTGATCCACATTCAGTCCATCACCTGTTTTGTTTATTTGAGGTGAGGCCAACACATGGTTGCAGATAAGATTTTCACTGAAAAAAAACCAAGGTAAAAAAACATGTGAAGGCCTACCAATGAAGTAAATCATTAAATGAAAACCAATACATTTCTGGAAATATGCACTACTAGTGCTTCATAAGATGTTTTGGATCATATTTATAAGTTATTTGAGTATCTAGTATGCTATTTTACATTCTTCATGGTGCAAATTTATTGTAAATACGCTCCCACCTGCGGTTGGCAAATTTAGATTTTGATTATGGGAGTTAGATAGGCATGTTAATAATTTCCCAAAAATGGTATATAACCCCAAACAACCTTTGAAGCAAATGCTCTTAGCCATGTTATCCACCTCCCATTGGATAACATGGCTAACAAATGCTTGCAAATGTGATAAAAAAAGGCCTGCAATGCATGAATAACGCAGAAAAATCAGCGATATTCATGCATTTTCCAACAAATGCTCTTAGCCATGTTATCCACTTCCTATTAAATAACATGGCTAAGAACTGCTCAGGGCCCCATGAGGAACGCTTTCCATTTAAAAAGGGAAAAATAACATCAAAGACACTAAAATGCCTTCTAAATATGAACCCAAACAACCTATGAAGCAATGTGAAAAAAACGGCCACAATGCATGAATATAGCAGAAAAATCAGCGATATTCATGCATTTTCCAGCAAATGCTCTTAGCCATGTTATCCACTTCCTATTAAATAACATGGCTAAGAACTGCTCAGGGCCCCATGAGGAACGCTTTCCATTTAAAAAGGGAAAAATAACATCAAAGACACTAAAATACCTTCTAAATATGAACCCAAACAACCTATGAAGCAATGTGAAAAAAACGGCCACAATGCATGAATATAGCAGAAAAATCAGCGATATTCATGCATTTTCCAGCAAATGCTCTTAGCCATGTTATCCACTTCCAATTAAATAACATGGCTAAGAACTGCTCAGGGCCCCATGAGGAACGCTTTCCATTTAAAAAGGGAAAAATAACATCAAAGACACTAAAATACCTTCTAAATATGAACCCAAACAACCTATGAAGCAATGTGAAAAAAACGGCCACAATGCATGAATATAGCAGAAAAATCAGCGATATTCATGCATTTTCCAGCAAATGCTCTTAGCCATGTTATCCACTTCCAATTAAATAACATGGCTAAGAACTGCTCAGGGCCCCATGAGGAACGCTTTCCATTTAAAAAGGGAAAAATAACATCAAAGACACTAAAATACCTTCTAAATATGAACCCAAACAACCTATGAAGCAATGTGAAAAAAACGGCCACAATGCATGAATATAGCAGAAAAATCAGCGATATTCATGCATTTTCCAGCAAATGCTCTTAGCCATGTTATCCACTTCCAATTAAATAACATGGCTAAGAACTGCTCAGGGCCCCATGAGGAACGCTTTCCATTTAAAAAGGGAAAAATAACATCAAAGACACTAAAATACCTTCTAAATATGAACCCAAACAACCTATGAAGCAATGTGAAAAAAACGGCCACAATGCATGAATATAGCAGAAAAATCAGCGATATTCATGCATTTTCCAGCAAATGCTCTTAGCCATGTTATCCACTTCCAATTAAATAACATGGCTAAGAACTGCTCAGGGCACCATGAGGAACGCTTTCCATTTAAAAAGGGAAAAATAACATCAAAGACACTAAAATGCCTTCTAAATATGAACCCAAACAACCTATGAAGCAATGTGAAAAAAAACTGCCGCAATGCATGAATATAGCAGAAAAATCAGCGATATTCATGCATTTTCCAACAAATGCTCTTAGCCATGTTATCCACTTCCTATTAAATAACATGGCTAAGAACTGCTCAGGGCACCATGAGGAACGCTTTCCATTTAAAAAGGGAAAAATAACATCAAAGACACTAAAATGCCTTCTAAATATGAACCCAAACAACCTATGAAGCAATGTGAAAAAAACGGCCACAATGCATGAATATAGCAGAAAAATCAGCGATATTCATGCATTTTCCAGCAAATGCTCTTAGCCATGTTATCCACTTCCAATTAAATAACATGGCTAAGAACTGCTCAGGGCCCCATGAGGAACGCTTTCCATTTAAAAAGGGAAAAATAACTTCAAAGACACTAAAATGCCTTCTAAATATGACCCCAAACAACCTATGAAGCTCTAACAGTACATATCCTGAAATTTAATTCATTTCAAAATTCGTTTTTAAACACAGCATATAAATCAATTGTATACCTGCATTCATGAAGAAATGACTAAAAATGTCCTTGAGACACATGAAAGTGTTTTCTGGAATGCCCTAGCACCATTTTTGGGACACTATTAACATGGCTAGGTAACTCCCATAATCAAAATCTAAATTTGCCAAGCACAAGTGGGAGCGTATTTACAAGACACTTGTCCCATGAGGAACACTTTACATTTTAAAAGGCGAACACAACATCTTAGACACTCAAATACCTTATAAATATGGCCCAAAACAACCTATGAAGCTCTAGCAGTACATATCTAGAAATGTAATTGATTTCTTAAATCGTTTTTAAAAGCAACATATCTGTTTCAGCTTACATAACAGACCATGAAATGGCCTCCATGTATTACAATATCTTGTGTAACTGCATGCCAGAATGTTACACCAAATATGCAATTATAATTTCTCTTTGAAACTAATTCTATTAGTATATCACTAGAGACAAAACCACATTTTAAAAACACAGCTTTCTTCATCATTTTCTCCTTAAATCATACTATTCTCTATCTAAATTAAATAAATCTTTTCTCACCTTAGCAAATATTTTTTGAGTTTTGAAAACAGTCTCAGAAATACACCAAATTGTCTTCAGCAGAAGAAAAAGGATGCACTCCAAAGGCTGCAGCTATTGAAAGCACAGAAATACAGATATTCTTTTCACATATCTCTCATATTAGCCAATCATACCTCTTCCCTCACTTTTTTCAAATCAAAACCCTTCCCCCCTCTGCCCTGTCTGCCTTGTTTCCATAGCAACCACCTCCTGGAAGACCTCTCATGTTTGCAAATTCACACAACAATGTTTCAATTGAACTCTGAACTCTCAGTGCACCTGCGTATCCAGTGCAATCTTTCATTAAATGTTTCTTCCTTGACCATTCAAATTACATCTTTCAAAGAACACATCCATGCACCCTAACTTTCTGTTTTCAGAAATGGAAATGCACCAATCACTGCTAATGAATCATTAGCATTGTAAATCCACAGTTTTTTTTCTTTAGAAACTCCTACTGTTTCAACTGCCCTTTCATTACCACACTTCATCTGACTGCAGAACAACCTTCTTCCACCATGTTTAACGTCTGGATTGTTGGACATAGTTACATCCACTGGGCTCAAAGGTATGCTGAGAGCAGAAATTTACACAACCTCAATTTACAAGATGTGGAAATTAAGTGGTTGGGCCAAAGAGGATTAAAATGTCACCAATTGATACCATTGGTGAAAACCTTTATGCATTTGCCAAAACCTGACCTGTTAATAGTGCACTGTGGAGGTAATGATTTGGGCACTTTGACAGGGGTAGGTCTGGAAATGCTTTTAAAGGACACCTTGGAGCAATTAATGGCACTTTTTCCTCAAACTGCCTTGGTATATTCCAATATATGCCAAAGACAGAAATGGAGGTGGTCCAACCAATTTTGTCCACAAATTGAGAAAGCGAGGAAGCATGTAAACAAATCTGTTTCAGCTTACATGAGAGACCATGGAATGGGCTCTCTGTACAACAATAACTTGCGTTACTACATGCAAGATATCTACAGAGGAGATGGAGTTCACTTCTCAGATGAGGGCAACAGAATTTTCATTCTGAATTTAAGACTCTGCATTGGTACCTACTTATAAGTACCTAAATGTACCATAAACCCAAAAGCTCTTCTCAGAGCTACCCTACATCTGATCACTCACAATTATTATTTTTCTCTAACTTTTTTCACTAATTTTCCACAAAATTCGCTCCCCGGAGCGCTACCCGGTTCGCTAACCGAAAGCTAACCTCGCGGAATTTTTTTAAAAAAAATTTTTTTTCCGCACATATAAGCCTCCTCAGCCACGCTCAGAAAACCTAGGGGGTCAAGATAAGTCTACCATGACCCCTTCTACCCATTCTAAACATTATTTGCCCTCCATCTTGTATCTTAATGCGAACGAAACACAAAATGGTGGACTCCCGTGACGCTTAAGGTTCGCTAACCGGGCAGCTTCCCGGAAAGCGGTCCTAAAAAAAGGCGGGAAAGTAATTTACAGAATAACGACTAGAAACACTCTCACCAAATATAGATTAGCTCATACTACATAACAATCCCTTCCATTCTCACAAATTTCATTGAAATTCCATTTAGCCATTTAGCCTGTAGACCTCTCCAAGTACCGTGAGGTAAATTACTTCACAAAACACATCTGAATTGTTGGAATTGACAACCAATGAAAATGTTACTTTCATTTTCTACTTTTATTACCTGACATTTGATTGGTTATATACCTGTATATATATAAAGGGAGAGAAGGAAACACAGCCATTTTGACTACTACTTCTTGTTGTACCTCCTATTTCAAAAGCTTCAAAAAACTTCAACTTCTTTGTGAAGGTAAGTTATAATTTAATATATTGTGCACTATGACTTAATATAGTAGACTTTTTCTGCTACATATACACTATCCCTCTGTAGTAGTAGTGTCTTGGTTAAATCACATACACTTTTTTTTAGTCCTATTTCCACTCTCATACTATACACTGCCAAAAGATAAATTCACTGATAAAAACTGCCTATCTAAAATTAATCCCAACAGTGCCCTATCTCTACTAATATATATTTTTTTAATCCAAATTTCAGGCAAAATGGAAGGCGAGCAGCAAGTTTCATTTTCGATTGAACTGAAGGAGAGCAGCCAAGACAAACTTGATGACTTTATGGATGACAGTAGAGACCACGAACTTCTACAATGTGTTGAAGCAGTAGACAACTTGCTTCAAAATGAAAAACAATTACACCCTATAATAAATTATGACATTTCTGACAATGAAATGTTAGAAAATTTAATAAAGTATGAAACACAATCATAATAAAAAAAATAAATAAATAAAGAAAACAAAAAAAAACAAGAAAAACAACAAACAATTAACATACAGTATTAGAAAAGTCTTTCATTCTTTTATCCATAAAGTTCGCTGCCCAGAAAGCTATCCGGTTCGCGAACTTGGCGCTTACCACGCAAAAAAAAATTTTTTTTTTTGGACCCTCCTAGGCCCTTTTAAAACCTCCACATAAAACCTAGGGGGTCAACGAGGATCTACTATGCCCCCTTATGGTAATTTCCCCCTTTGTTTTGGCCTCCTCTTGTCTCTCGATCCTACCGAGAGACAAGATGGCGGCCGCTCCGGACTGTTTAGAATGTTGACAGACACCGGAGGGCCAATCAGCTTCTCATCGCAAAGTTCCGTTACGCGAAAGGTTCGCGAACCGGATCGCTGCCCGGAGCGCTGTTACAGATATATATCTTGATTTAAACGTTAATTTCTCAAAATCCACTGAAGCACATATATTGAGACCTAGCAAAGGCACATCGGGCTAACAGTCCCTACAATTTTGCCAAGTTTCGTGAAAATCCATTCAGCCGTTCGGGCTAAAAGTGAGTCCAACCGCCCTATGGAAATTAACATGGGAAAAAGGCGTTTTGGGACCCCCCTTTTTTCTCGGCCCCCCCTCCACAAAACCCCCCCAAATTTTCAAGGTCTGCTCAGAAACAAAATGTGCCATTTTCCTGAAAATTTCAGCCAATTCCGTCCACGAACGCAAAAGTTATTAGGCATAGAATTTTCAGAAATCCCATAGGGAAAAAATCCTAACTATATATACCTACTGGCGACCGCCAGTAGGTAATATATATATATATATATATATATATATATATATATATGTAAATTTTTATATAAATATACAATTAGAAAATACATTTAAACTAATAGTTTATTGATTGAATTAAAGTAAATATATATATTAATTATCATGTCTGTGTGTTTAACTTTTTTAATTGTCTATTTGTTATATTTTGTTAAAACGTATATTAAATATAATGGCAGAGTTTAAAAATGTAAGTCATTTTATATAAATGGGAGGTAGTTCTGAAAAGAACCGTTTATTTTTTTCTTTTTGTTTTATATTTTTTTTGTTTTTGGAACTTTTTTTGGGGGGGATTTAAAGAACAATTTTATATTTTTTTTGTAGTTTTTCTGGGGTGAAACAAAAGACAGGGAATTGCAAACAGCTCAACTGGAGCAAAAAAATAGAAAAAAAGTTAAGGTTGCTTGCTGCAGTGATGGTTGTCTGCAGCTCGATTAGGTAAAGTGATGCTCTGCTCACCATATGATATAGTTTTGTTGCACTATATGCAAACAAATTTAAATTTTGAAAATTTGGTTTGGACATTAGGGACCATCTCCCTAGCCTCTGCACCCGATGGAGTGGGTTGGTTGGAGGTGCCTGAAGTTGAAGGATGGGGAGGGTTCTTGGTCAGTTGCCTGACTTCTGCTCTTGAATAATTGTTTGGGTACTTCCTCTGCATATGCCTTATCATCGTGTGGTTCCCAAACGAATATTTCCTGTTTGGGTTCCCTCTTGACAGTTTTTGGTCACAGACGAGGCAAGTCACCTTTGCTGCATTTACTTTTTTGGCACCCCTTGGCATTTTGAAAAACTCAAAAATAAAATGTTCTTTGGGTTTGTACGTGGGAGTGTCCTCAGGCAGATATTGCCTCTCCTCCTGCTCCTCTTCGTCCTCCTCTTCTTCATGACCACCAATGTGGTCTTGTGGTGGTCCTTGTGGTGGTGGTGGAGGTGGTGGTGGTGCAGATGCAGATGCACCTGCAGCTGCTACCAGTGAAGCCATTTCCTACACAATGCATGTCTTCTTCACTCAAACAACAAAGTGAAAATGAGGAAAAAAGGTGGGGTCTTTCCTCATTTGGAAAACAAAACTGTTGTGAACCAATCAAAGGTGTTATTTTCAGGTCACATGACCCGACTCGCTTACGCTACGCGCCCAGGGGCGCGTCGCGTAAGCGCGTCGAATGCTTCCGGGTGCGTTTACGCCGTGCATATCACGCGGACGCAGCTACGCGATACGTCACGATCATGTTGTCGTTCGCGACATTGGCGCTACCGGGAAGCTTCCCGGTTCGCGCACCGGGGCGTTTCAAACGAGTCCGCTCTCCGGGGCGCTCACCGGGGCACGCACTGGAAGCGCTCCAAGGCAAAATTTTTTTTAAAAAAAGTAAATAAATAAATAAATAAATAAATAAATGGGAAAAATTGTAGGGACTGGTAGCCCGATGTGCCTTTGCTATACTCAAGTGGTTTTTACAAAAATTAACTTTGAAAAAAATATATATTGTGCTACATTGGGCTATATATATGTTAGAGCCCAAATGTAGCCCAAATGTTGCCCAATGTAGCCCAATGTAGCCCAATGTAGCCCAAAGATGGCAACCAGAGACAAAAAAATACAAATGTAGCCCAAATATCAGCCATATGTAGCCCAACTATAGCCCAATGATAGAATGTACCAGAGTGTTCTAAAGAACAACTAGAGCATTAACAGTCTTACTTATAAAGTGAGACTTATAGTTAGGAATTAGCATTTAAAAAACCTATGAAATTCACTGAAAAAAACATAGGTTTCACACCAGTTATAGTTAGGAATTAGCATTTAAAAAACCTATTAAATTCACTGAAAAAACCATAGGTTTCACACCAGTTATTGTTACCTGGAAATTTTACTGACATAAAACCATTGAAATTCCACGTTATAGTTAGTTGGACTCAATATAACTTGCGCGTGTATTGCACTGCTGATGACGTCACATATTACATCACTCATGACATGGTCAGTGACATCACTCATGACATCACTGATGACTCCATCCTTGTGACAGAGTGACAGACCTCCTTTCAGTGTAATGTAACCCTTGAAACACATATTCAAAAATAGAAACTAACATTTACAAAAAAGTGGAGATACCTATACCAGTTACAACAACCAATTCAGTAATTCCACAATTTATATACACATCCACTCATTCACCAACAGTTCTATATAGTCATTCATACATATACTCACTTATCATATGTAGTGAGACACCTTTACATCCGTTAACACACCGACAGTCTTCCAAAAGTTACTCACACACATACTCACACATGCAAATAAACTATTGAACATCCATTTATTTGCATATACATCTATACACACACTAGCACATTACTTCTAAGGAAACTTACACATACTTACTCTCTTAAACAATCACTTATAGAAACTCATAATTTTTTAAACAGGAACTCTTTCAATCTCTCACTCTCATATATACTCACTTATATACATCAATACTCACATATACTAGATTAAAACATATGTAGTTACTCATAAAGACACTAGTGAGACAGTCATTCACTCACTAACACACACATATACACACTCTTCCACCCATACAGTCCTGCACATATGCTGTCTTCAAAACACATACAAACAGTGAGTTAGTCATTGATGCATCTATGTGCTAAGTAACACTCCCACCAAACCATACAGACACTCATGCTGATACTAAAAAAAACATCTAATAACACATATACACACACATGTAGCTACTCACCAACCCATGCAGCCACTTATACACAAAGTGAAACACTGATACAAACATTTAAATATTTAAACAATACTCGCTAATATATGTATTCACTAAGATACACTTAATAAGCCAGTTAACCAATCATTTTTTTTTTTTAAATCCATTAAGACACTTATTCAAACATTTATTCTTCCATCGACCTTTACATATACATATATAAAACATATTTATTTTTAGAAAGACACATATTCACTGGATGGTGTCATCAGTGATGTCATGAGTGATGTCACTGACCATGTCATGAGTGATGTAATATGTGACATCATCAGCAGTGTATTACACGCGCAAGTTATAGTGAGTCCAACTAACTATAATGTGGAATTTCAATGGTTTTATGTCAGTAAAATTTCCAGGTAACTAAACTGGTGTGAAACCTATGGTTTTTTCAGTGAATTTATTAGGTTTTTTAAATGCTAATTCCTAACTATAACTGGTGTGAAACCTATGGTTTTTTCAGCGAATATATATATATATATATATATATATATATATATATATATATATATATATATATTCCAAAATTCTCCTCTCCGCTGAAAGAAGGAAGGGACACAGCGGGGTTCATTTGGACATTTATTCAATAAAAAGCTGCATGACCTGTTTCGGCGTCAAACCTTTTTCAAATGCCTCAGTTCTTGAAGTGGTGTTTCCGTCTTGTTAAATGCGTGCTCCTCCCATGCAGTGATGAAAGGTCCAGCTGCAGCGTATTATTGTGCTGACGTCACAGCAGCCTTTACCATGGACTGCATATTCCATCGTGCACCATGTTGGAATACAATGCGCCGCAGGGAAAAGTCACCCTTGAAAATACTGGCAATAAATGTCCTTACGTCCCCTACTTCCAAGCCCACATAATCCATGACTCCATCACATAATCCATGACACACACATATATATATATATATATATATATACATATATTTATGTACATTTTTATATAAATATAAAATTAGAAAATGCATTTAAATTAATAGTTTATTAATTGAATTAAAGTAAATATATATAATAATTATCATGCCTGTGTGTTTAACTTTTTTAATTGTCTATTTGTTATATTTTGTTAAAACGTATATTAAATATAATTAATTTAGTTCAAAATAATTTTGTTATTTAATATATTTAATATTTATTTATTTTATATATATATAAAAATCGATATTTTGTACAACTATATTTTTCACATCTGTATGTTTTTGTCGATAACTTTGTACTTGTTTAAGTATAGGGAGTCTATATTTTTGTAATCTATATTTTTTCATTGATAATTTTTACATCGATAATTTTGACATTGATGTTGTGTCAGTGACCCGCTGTGGTTGAGTATGTGGAGAATTCACACTGCTTTATTCTGAGCTGTATGGAAACCTCTTCCTGTTTGCATTTGTAACATCAGGAGCTTCTGTTGTATTTTTCAGTGGCAAGCACTACTGCAACTATTGGAGCACATGGGACAGATTGAGGCGTACTAGAGGAGATAGACAGGAGCATGGCTTATTTCATCTGGAGCAATTCGCAATAAAAATACACCTCAATTGCAGTTAATGAGTGAATCTTTGATCGGGTTCAAGGGGCACCAGGGCAATCAGGGGTTACTGGGCTCTAATTGCAACATAGTGTTTTACCCATGGTGCGCTGGTACCACTCCACAACTTGAACCACAGCTTAGCAACCTGTACACTGCTATGTCACTTACCTATCTGAGTACCAAGCAAGAGCAGTCGAAGCAGTGAGGGAGGTAGTGTGGTCTACAAACACAGAACGCCAGAAAGCAAAAGTAACTGCCTCATTTACCCACAAACACAGAATGAGTAAAACTATTTGCTACATCATGCTACTTTTCTAAAAAGTCAGTATTGATAGCAGGTCCACTACCAAACACATCAGGATTTAAACTTTCAGTGAGTGCAAGGTGTAGTGACAGGTACCTCTGACAAGAGTAATATCACGATGAACATGGATTCGGTGTAAAAAAATGACACAAGACTTTCTATATGCCAACAAAATTCATAGCTATAATGTGTGAAATGGAATCCCTTCTACAGTTTTCAAGGCAAACGCTCAGTTATGGTCACAGATCTCTTAACATTTTATAGATCCTGCATAGTTTCAAGTATGGTCCTTGATAAATACATAAGCTCCATGCTTGACACTGTACATAAAAGGGAAATTTTTCAGATTTAGTAAATTACTCATGCTAAACGTATTGGAAATGTGGGTATGCAGTAAAGCATTAGTACCCCAGTTTCAAACGTTTTTCTGCAACGGATGTAGTATTGAAGGTAACTTACAAGCTCTAGGCCCCTAATTCATTCTGAAGTAAACACAAGGATAACCTATTATATGCTGCTTTCATAGATTTGGAGCAAGATGAAAAACTGGAGAATTTCTGTAATCTTGCTCAGAGCAATTACGAGTATGTACTTAGATATGTTGCAGTCAAAGTGTGAAATCCTGCATTCTATAGAATGCCTAGGTAATGTATAGAATGCCTGAAAATGCCTGAAAATCGAACGTCAAAGTATGAAATGATTGATATTTTATACATTGCCTAGGCATTGTATACTTTGCCGGATTGTCTGCCGGCAAAGTATATAATAAGCCTAATCCCGCCATTTTATTCCCGCCCGGCAATGTGTGAAATCCGGCATTTTATAAAATGGCTAGGTAATGTACAGAATGCCTGAAAATCGAACGTCAAAGTATGAAATGATTGATATTTTATACATTGCCTAGGCATTGTGTACTTTGCCGGATTGTCTGCCGGCAAAGTATATAATAAACCTAATCCCAGAGACAGCACAATTTATCAGCAAGCGAGGGGCAGAGACAGCACAGGTTATCAGCAAGCGAGGGACAGAAACAGCACAAGTTGCCAGCAATCGAGGGGCAGAGACGGTATATAACGTTGACAACGCGAGCGTTACAACGAAGTACCATTACCACGCGGTTATAACAACGAAAGTTGTTACAACGAATTGCGCTGGGTGGCGCTCAAGGATAATAAATGATTTAATTTACTATCCCAACACCTTCCCTACTATCCACGGGGACTGGTGTTGGAATAGTAAATTATATTTTTTAAATTTGCGCCCCCCCCAACGCAAGTCGTTGTAACGACTTGCGTTGTTACAACCGCGTTGTAATGGTACACGTGGTAATGGTATGCGTGGTAGTGACATACATTCGGCAGAGACAGCACAAGTAACAAGGCAAAGAGCAGGTGGCAGCCGTGCGGTGGTGTGGGGAGCGACCTGCCTACAAGCACGGTCAGAGGTTGTGTGTAGCATCCGGCTGAGGTTCCACAGCCGCTCTGCTGCCATCCTTTCCTGTGGTTCTTGTATCACCATGTCGGAAGGGAGTGTAGTGCCAAGACAGGAATCACGCCATGCTGACATGCAACAACGGTTCTGCGATGAATTATCTCAAGTAAGAGCCAATGCTGCAAAAAACTGTGTTTTCCTAACCTAAACCAGTTACCAAAATTTAATGGACGATATGAAAAAGGCTAAGACGACCATTAAGAAGGAACCACGGGACTATTGGCTGGTGAAACACTATGACGTAATGATGGTCGAGAATACGACTAAGTTGATCTATCCTGTTAAAGAAGGTATGAGTGCTATTCAGTTTTACATTGCGGACTCCGAGTTATTTGACGTACTTCATAAGGCCCATTTGGCTATTGGTCATGGAGGACTGGACAGGATGTTGAAAGAACTTTCACCCAAGTATAAGAACATTACCCGTCATGATATTGAGCTGTACATTCACCTTTGTGAGCACGTCTCTCAACGTCGTCCCTGCCTGACAAGGTTTTACAAGACGTAGAGACTGAGGAAGAGCTTGAAAAAATAATAGAAAGCGTACAAACAACACAACAGCAGGAAAAAAGATGAGATGAATTAATGCAAGAGGCACAGCTCCCTGCAGAAGACATAGCTGAGAATGCAATCCATGATGGAGGAAACCAAAACAGTGATGAAACCATGGTTATCGAAGAGCCTTCCATTTTACGTGGTTACCGAAAATCCTTCTTCTTCCGCTATCTGTTGCGTCTGCTTAAGAAACCAGCAGTGCTCATACATGTCAAAAGTGTGGCCGAAACGTTCATGCCATCTGTGGACATTCTCCTAATGACGGTGACGAAGTAGAAGGTTAAAGGGTTAGCATTTTGTACAATGTTTGCTTCAATATTGAGAAAGCTATCCAAAGTAAAATGGAATCGAAATCGAACCTTGAGATTCAGGTAAAAAAAAAAAAATTCCTCCTGTGCCTTTGGGTGCCACTGTGCGAGTTCCGATTCCCGACGTCGACAAAGGGCAGGGTGACTCACGCAATCTCTTGGCAGTTATTATGAATGTGACGGAAGATGGCTTTTACCGACTTGGAACTGCACAAGGAATCTTGAAGCAACTCTTCGCCAGATCACAATTCACTGTATGTCCAAAGAACTTAATGAGAATTGAAGAAGTTCCTAACCACAAAATACCTCTTTGATCTGCAGCTACTTCTCAGTCCTCAGGAAGCGGCCAAGGATTCGTCAGGTGTATGTGCAAGACGAAATGCCAAAATATGAGATGGTTTTGTGTGAAAAAGAAAATTAAGTGCAATTCAAAATGTCACTCTAGCCTTCCCTGCTGTAACAAGTAGGTCATGCCAGTTCTTCTTTTTTTTTTTTTTTTTTTTTGGAAAACCTTTATTTACAACACAGTAGTACACAGCTATTCAGCCATACATCCCGAAGGCTTGGCAGCAAGACTTTATGCAGTATAAAATGGTGCACACAGAATACAATACAGAATCACATGAGGTTTATTTTATAATAAGAAAGGAAAGGAAACAGTATAACAACGGAAAAGCACCTATAACGGTGCAAAAGGGCAAGGCAAAGGAAATGAGCACGACTTTGCCCTACTTCAGGGCAGGATGGGCATAGATATGGAATAGGAGACATGAACAGGTCACATGCTTGGGTATCGAAGGGAGGGAGGAGAACAGGACATTGTGTACATCTAAGTCAGATGGACTCAGGGGCTAAGGGGACAATCGCTCCTCCAAGGGCGCTGCGTCCGGCAGGAGGCAAATATCACCTCTATATTCATTCCAGGGCCCCCAAATCTTATTCCACTTTTTGGGCCTACCCCTGGCAACATATACAGTCTTCTCCCAGAACATGCACCAGTCCATGTTAGCCTTCCACGTCTCTACTGTAGGGGGCAGAGCCACTCCCCTTTTCTGTGCAATTTCCCTTTTAGCCACCATGTTGCCTAGGGTGACCTATTGAGTTAGTGAACCGGTGTAGTCTGTGGGGCCCCATACATTTAGTAGACAGCGCCGGGCTTCAGCGGGCAAATCAACTCCCGTCACTTCACCCATCACTATGTGTATACGCCTCCAATATGCAGCCACCGCCCTACATTCCCATATAATGTGCATGAATGTCGCTAGGTAACCACACCCCCGTCTACAGAGACCATCCTCAGAGTGACCCATGTGGACCAGTCGGGGGCCAGTGACGTAAACCCTATGCAAGATTTTCAGTTGCACGAGTCGCAGTCTGGCCGGGATTGCAACCTCCTTCAGAGACGAGATCGCACACTGCCAATCCTCGTCGTCCAACTCAATCCCATCACGGGTCCATTGATCTCGCACCCCTAGCAGAAGGTCCGTACGAACGTTAATGAGTTTCTTATAGGTCAGTGAGATAGCGCTGTCAGGCATATAGCCGTCCAGCAGCCTGTCCTCCAGTGGGGAAGATTCGGGGATCTTTTCACCTTCCGGTTGAGCCGCCAGGAGGGCGTGTTTTAACTGAGCGTATCTGAAGAACTCCCGTTCCCCCAGCTGAAATTCTCTCTGAAGTGCCTCAAATGGCTTGATCTGACCCCTGGCCATCATGTCTTCCACCCTGGAGATGCCTATCAAGTCCCAGCGGTCAAACCCCTTTGTGTGCCATAAGTTACCCAGCAGATCGGAGTCATAGAGTGGAGTCACCGTTGTGAGTTTGCCTTTCCATCCCTGTGCCTTCGTCACCGCCCTCCAAATGTGGACCGACGTTTTGGTGGGACCTGTCATTCTCCCATCCAGAGACCTAGAGTACAAAGCCCTGTAGTATTTCCCATCACCCAGAAGCCACCGGTCCATGGCAAAGCCCGGATTTACGGCTGGCCCATAGAAGCCATGATTAATGGCCACCAGTTGAGATGCCCAATAATACCTGCGGATGTCAGGCAGCGCAATCCCTCCATCATACCACGGGAGAGTCAGTTTGGTAATAGCGATGCGTGGCCTGCCATCCCAGAGCAGGGCCCGCTGGAGGCCTTCGACCTCTCTGAAATATCCCGACGGGACCAGATCCTGGGTATTTTGAAGCACGTACAGAAACCGGGACAGGGACATGATTTTGAACAATGCCGCCCGTCCGAGCAAGGAAAGCGGCAACTTCTGCCATCCCTCCACGTCACACCGTAGGCGCGCAAGAGGGGGGAGCAAGTTGTTCGTGTAGCGCACCGTGGGGTCAGCAGAGATGTAGATGCCCAGGTATTTGAACCCCTGTCTCGCAACCTGTACGTTACAGTCTTGCGGGAGTCTCGGGACCTCACCCCTCAGGACATATAAATGAGACTTCGACCAGTTAATGACGAGTCCAGAATGTCTACCGAAGGTACCCAGGACGTCACACACCACAATAAGGGACATACACGGCGAGGTGAGGTACAGGAGAATGTCATCTGCGTACAGAGACACCCTATCCTCAAAGCCCGGGGACCACTTGATTCCCCTAATGTCCGGATGCCCTCTCAACCACGCCGCCAGAGGTTCCAGTGCCAGTGCAAACAAAAGAGGGGACAGGGGGCACCCCTGCCTAGTGCCTCTACTAAGGGCAAATGGAGCCGATGCGCAGCCGTTAACCGCCACCTTGGCAAGCGGGTTGGCGTATAGGAGCTTGACCCATCCAATGAACCCCGGACCAAACCCAAACTTCTCCAGCACCGCCCACAAATATGGCCATTCAAGGGAGTCAAAGGCCATCGTGGCGTCCAGGGACACCAAGATGGCTGGCTCCTGAAGGGTGCGGACCCTCGCGAGGACTCCGTGATGTCTTCTCAGATTGAGGGCGGTGTTACGATGTGGAATGAAACCCGACTGGTCCGGGTGCACCAAATCGGCCGGTTGGCTAGCACTTTAGCCAAGATCTTGGGCTCAGCATTCAGTAGCGAGATAGGACGGTACGACCAACACAAATCTCTGGGCTTCCCCTTCTTGTGAATGACCACAATGGTGGCCAGCCTCTGATCGGGGGGAAGGGCACCGACTCCCGCGCCTCAAGGAACATAGCCCGCAATGGCGAAGCGACGAGGTCTGGTTTAATCTTGTACAGCTCCACTGGGATACCGTTGGGGCCTGGAGCCTTGCCGGATCGCAGGGAGCGTATCGCCTGAGCGATTTCATCCACCGCGATGTCCCTATCCATGTCTTCCTTCTCAGTATCCGACAGGCACGGGACCTCTATGTCTTGCAATAAGGCACTAGAGTCTTCTTTCGACATCTCAGAGGCTGAGGTATAAACGGACGAGAAGTATTCCGCGAAGGCAAGAGCAATAGCGCTAGGGTCGGTGACTGCCACGCCACCTTCCCCCAATACCTCCGGGACAACGCGGCTAGCCCTCTCCTTCTTGTCTAGCCAGGCAATTAGTTTACCGGCCTTGTCCCCAACCTCATAGATTCGCCCCTGCTGCTCCCTACCGATGGCCTTCGCAGCCTCCGTAACAGTGGCGCGATACTCCGACTGTTTGAGCGAGAGCACGTGCAGGAGCTCCGGCGTCGGCCGGCCTCCAATTGGGTGTCAATCACCGCAATGTCGGACTCGATAGTCACCATGTCCACGTCTCTGCGTCTCCGCACTTCAGCAATAAGGGAGAACGCCTCCCCCCGCAGGACAGTCTTGAATGCCTCCCATAAGGAGACAGTGAAGGCGACCGAGCCCGTGTTTTCGGAGAAGTAAAGCTCCATGGCTTTGGCCAGGAGTCCGCGAGTCTTGGGATCACGAAATTACCACAGGTTTATCGGAGCCACCCTCCCGGCCGTTCCAACATCAAAATCGAAGGACACCCAGACCGGAGAGTGGTCCGAAATGCCCCTCGCCATCAACCTGGCCTCCGAGACCGCCGATGCGTGGGCCGCTAATGTCAGAACATAGTCAATCCTGGAGAGGCTACCATGAGCCCCTGAATGGAACGAGTATTGGCGCTGGGTGGGATGCAGCAGTCTCCAGCAGTCAACTAGTCCTAGGGTGTCAAGAAAGTCAGGAAGCCAGGTCTGCGCACCTCGAAGGTCTCTGGATGGGTGCCAACCTAATGTCCCCGAACCCACTGCATTGAAGTCTCCTCCCAGAAGAAGCATCCCCTCGGGAAGACCTAAAATGGAGCACCCAAGATCTTTGAAGGTGTCCGTCTGTAACCCAGGGGGGACATAAATCGAAACTAGAGCCAAGTTACGCCCCTCCCACCTCCCCGTGACTGCGACGTAGCGTCCTCGCTCATCGACCACCTTTGAGTCAATCTCCAGGGGGAGGGTCGAGCGCACCATAATCCCCACCCCCCGGGAACCCGAGGAGAACCCCGAGTGTGCCACCATCTTGTAACCCTTTCTATTAAGTGCGTAGCATGTGTTCCCCACCAAATGTGTTTCCTGCAACAGTATTACGTCCGGCACACACCTCTTAAACATTTGCAGTACAATACCCCTCTTAATGCGGTCCCCCAGCCCGTTGACATTCCAGCTTAGAACATTCAATTTCCTACCCCCCATCATCGAAATCCCAACCCATCCTGCCCTCGACGGGCACCGCCATTACATGAACAGAATCATACAACCAATTGCCTTGCCAAAAAGGAAACAGAAAATAAGGAAATTCAACCCAATAACGAAAACAAAGAACCCATCCTCCCCCCACCCTGCACCCCTGCATCAGACTAAATAGACCACCCAACTTGCAGTGTGCCTGTCGCCCCTAGAAAACTAATCTACGAAAAGCCCCCGAGGAGAAAGGAGGTAACCCTATCCCCCCCAACCTCCAAATAGAAAAGTACAGGGGAAGCCCCCTTATGAGTACAGGATTACCAAACCAACGGCTGATGGTAGACCCATTGTACAAAAAGGAGTCCTGTAGCCAATCCTCATTCCTGCCGGTCTTGGCCGCCAGTGGCTTCTTCCGATTGTTCCTCGGTGTCTTCACGTCACTGGGGCAAGGTGTCAAGCCAGTCTGACACCACCTCCGGCAAGTCAAAAAACAAAGCCCGGCCGCCATGCTCGATCCGCAGTTTGGCAGGAAACAACATAGCGTACTTCATACCCATGTCCCGCAATCTTCGTTTCACTCCCATGAATCTTTGTCTCCGTTTCTGCACGGACTGGGTGAAGTCCGGAAAGAAGTTGATGGCAGCGTTCTGGAACTGCAGATGCCCACCGCTCCTCGAGGCCTGTAAAATGGAGTCACGGTCCCTAAAATTAAACACGCGGGCGATGATAGGCCTTGGGGGGGGGCACCTTCCTTCGGCCGACCCCCAGGCATCCTGTGCGCCCGCTCCACGGAAAAGAACTTACTGAGTCCTTTAGGGGCAAGATGATTCTGGACCAGGTCTTCAACGAAGAGGTCCACAGCCGAGTCTTCGGCCCCCTCCGGCACACCAATAATGCGGACGTTCTGCCGCCTGGCCCGACCCTCATAATCTTCAAGCCTCCTCGCAAAAAGGTTGTTGGCCGACTTCAAGTTACGGACCGCGGTTTGCAGGTCCGAGATGTCCGTGGTTAGACTAGAGGTCTTGATGTCGAGCGATTTGACTCGATCGTTCGTTTTGCCCAAGTCCGCTCTGATCAGGTTGACGTCAATCGCCAGAGTGTCCACCTTGTGCGCCATCACTTCGTGCTGCTGGTGCATCTCGGCCTTCATGCCTTCAATGGCGCCCATTATGTCGCGGAGCGTGGGTTCTTGAACCTCCGGCGACACCTCCCGATGCAGGTCCTTGGGTCTCGTGGAGGCACCAGGCGAGCCCCTCGGCTGAGCGTAGCGCTCCATGTTGTTCGACTGCGAGTACGTAGTCTTCCTGCTGACCCGAGGCTGTGTTTTGTCAGCGCCACCTTTGCCAGCCATTGTTGGTCCCCGGGCCACCTCACCAGTCAACACAGCGGGCTTCACCAGTTCACCTGCGTTTGGGACGATCTATCCCGCACTCCGTCCAGCATACACTCACTCCGCCACTACGCTAGCTACGTTGTGGGCCGGAGCAGCCAGATCCGTGCCTCGTCACCTCCGTCTGGCAATGTCGCAATCACAGGCCCCGGCTTGAGTTTTGGTCCCCCTGCAGTCCGCAAACTTCCACACGGTGTAACTGCACCCAGGAACGTCGGATTTGGAATCGGACAACGGGATCCGTGTCAGCGTCGGTTCATCTTCAATATTCCACGAGAATCTGAGAGGATATGTGACAGTATTAGTACGGAGGATCGGAGGGTCTTCGGAGCACCGAGCTCACGCGGCCATCTTGGTTGCCCGCGAAGCTCCTCCGCCAGTTCTTCTTTGTTTTTCACCGTTAACAATATTCTGTTCGCATTCTTCTTTAAGTCGTGAAATGTATGTACAAGATCAAAGTGGCAAAATAGAAGGTGTTTTTGTGCTGCAACAAGTAGGTCATGCCAGTTCTGCTTTGTGTTTTACCTGTAAGAATATTCTGTTCGCATTCTGTAGGTCATGCCAGTTCTGCTTTGTGTTTTACCGGTAACAATATTCTGTTCGCATTCTTCTTTAAGTCGTGAAATGTATGTACAAGATCAAAGTACCAAAATATAAGGTATTTTTATGTGAAGAATAAAAGTGAGTACAATTCCACGTGCTACTCCAGCCTTTCTTAGAGTAACAAGTACTTCAATCTCAGTTCTTCTTTCATTGTTTTCCGGTAAGAATATCCTGTGATTTATTTTGTAGTTTTGTTCTTTCAGTTTCAAATGCGTATTAATTAATAAAGGCTTCTCATCTTGTGCCCTTTTAGCACTTTGCGTAAATGGTACTGGTCATTCTGTATAATGCCATCGGAATTGTATAGAATGCCTAGGAAAAGTATGTAACATTTTCACAAAAAACATATATTTACTTGTTTGCCTCTAAACCATCAGGCATTCTATATATTACCTAGGCATTCTATACAATACCGGGATTTCACACTTTGCCGAATGCCTAGGAATCTCATCTTGTGGCCTTTTAACACTTAGCGTAAATGGTACTGGTCATTCTGTATAATACCTAGGAATTGTATAGAATGCCTAGGAAAAGTATGTAACATTTTCACAAAAAACGTATATTTCATAGTTTGCCGAAAACCATCAGGCATTCTATACATTACCTAGGCATTCTATACAATACCGGGATTTCACACTTTGACTGTAAAAGATACATGGATAAAAATAAGCTTATCTCCTACTGTATCAGAGAAGATACACACAAATAAAGGCTTAAAGCAAGATTTTGTCATAACACTACAATTATTTAACCTATATATTCTACCTTGGTGTTTGAATCTGCATTCCCATTCCCCCCCACAATTCAAGGGCTATAAGCTGAATGTCCTACCATATGTGGACAACATTGTAAAAATGAACAAGACACCTGCTGGGCTACAAAGATCTCTAATGCCACAGAGCTAGTACTGCCCGTTATCGTCACAGCCTACAGATTACTTTTCCAGCTACCTGACAGCAGAGCCCTGGTACAAGTGCAACTGGACTTTAAATGAATAAAACAAACATACACTTTACAAGCCGTGTTTGTGTCCTATTTGTGAACTTGCAAACCAGACCTCCAACCTCCTTAAAAGCAATATTGTGGCAATCCATAACCAATGAGGTGAGCCCCTGAAGTTCCATCTTGCAAGGAGTCTCGGAATGCTTTTAAATTGAACAGATGTGGAACAAATGCTTTTACATCGAAGAGATATAGAACTTGGCAATCTGAAAAACAAGAAAATTGATAAAAAAAGAAGACAGAGCTGTTTTTCTTTCACAATAACAGGTTTAGAGTGGACGCATGGAGCCATATTTAGATATTTGAAAAGTCATACGAAATGCAGATAAAACAAAAATACCTGGACCTACCTCTATCTTTAAAGCAAAAGAGATACTTGATACGACTAATATTTGGTTTAAGTCTATTACAGGGCAATTGGAATGGCAGACTTAATGAAGAGGTTGACAGGATTTGTCTTTTTTGTGGCATGACGAATGACACTGAGACACACATTCTGTTTTCTCTAAGAAGAATCTTACTTAGGCTGAATTTTATTAAATTGAACATAAGAAAGTGCCAAGAAGAAATTGGAACTTGCTTAAATGGTCAGATCCACAACTAATTGGTTGAATGTATACATTTATTGTGTCCGCTTTTAAACTGTTATAAACAATGTATATATACGATCTGTAATGTACCTACTTATCAATGGCTGGGTTGAAACAAGGTTGCTAATATTTGAATTTTTAGCTATTTGTATGTAATGATTTTAACTGATAACAATGAATGTATTTTCATCCATTTGGACCATGGCTTACTTACAGAGACAGTGTAGGTTAAAATAAAAAAAATCCACAAACTTCACAATATTTCTTAATAACTTTAATTCCATTCAGGAGTTTTCCTTTTCATTTTAAAAATAACTTTATTTCCTGCATAACTACATACTGAATAAAAAATATTAATGTACGCACTGAAAACATGACATCTCCAGCCCCTCCTGAATTAGGAAGCTTCATATTATAGTGTCTTCATGTCAAACATGGTAAAGCCCTTTCCTATTGAGTTTTTCAAGTTTACAGTGTAAAACCTCTGCCTATTGCACTCATGAAGGAGCTCAAAATGTAAAAATGATTACACAATGAAGATCCCCTTCATAATTCATATGTCCAAGAGTTCCAAATGTAAAACCCTTACGTATTGTCAGGCTGTTTAGCCAAGGATTGGCACCATGCAAAGCCCCTTCCTACTGTATTTGACACAGAGACTACATTAAAAATGTCTGTATTATTTAGGGTCAATGGAAATACTTTATAGGTGGTCTAACACAACTGCTGCCCGGTCAATTTTGATCAAGAAGAATATACACCAAGGCGTAGAGCCAAAAAATTGATGCCACCTTATTAATATACCCAAACTGAGTGCAAAGAACCTCTCTTTAACACTTGACAATCAGTGTAGTGAGGCCAAGGAGTCCAAGACATTGTAATGGGGTGGTGTTTGCTAGAAATTCTGAACTTTGTAAACCACACAATAACAATTAAATGAATTTCTAGCTCTTCATTTTACTTTTAAAAGGAAACCATTCTTACCATCATATATAACCTAATACTAAATATAACATTGCATATAGTCAATCTAAATCCAGCTTTTCTAGATCCTAGTAAATTAGAAATCTATCAAGAAAATCTCTCTAAATCAAGGTGGGCTGGCTCTCCCCCATTTTAAAACATACTACGAAGCAGCCCTTTTCGATATAGTGGCAGGACTATTAAGGACCAGACAGTCAAGAGACAATTTCTTTTTAGATAAAATGCTAGAGGAAGCAGGCTCTCAAACTTTTTTCTTTTTAAAAACTGCAAAGCTGCCTAAGAAAACAAGATATAAGACATTACTAGTGTACTCCTCAAGATTACGGCTTTTATATAAAAAATGTGGCTCAGACGGTTCTAGTAATTTGAAATTACTAGAATGTGGTAAAATGGGACTTAAGATATCTCAGAATCATCTGCTACAATGGGAATCAGCTGGTTTTTGTGAAATAAGACACTTATTTTCTCAACATAAGGTAATTAGCTGGCAAACAGTTGTAGATAGAGCATATCCTAGGCGGCTTATGTTCTTTGATTATTTACAACTGGTTTATCTGATAAGAAAAGAGATAGGAGGTTCTGCCACCTTACCCAATGCCTTGTTAACAGCTTTATATGGGGAAAAACATAAGGGTATAGGATTCTGGTATAAAAGGCTACTCCCTCCAGGACCTCCTCAGGTAATTCTTAAACATCTAGATAAAATAAGCCTCACGACACAGTGCGTTTTGTCAGATAAAGACTGGGAAGTAATATGTCAGCTAGGAAATAAAGCACTCCGGGCAGCTAATTATAAACGAATGTCCTTTCTCTCCCGCTGGATGGCGTATTACACCCCGGAGGCCTTGCAGAGAATATTCCCTGATTATGAGAATAAATGCTTTAGATGCAAAACCAATGGTCAGGGCGGCTGGCATCATATTTTTTTCTCTTGTCCAAAGCTAGAATCTTTTTGGAAGGGGATTTTCACTGACATGGAACTGGCAACTGGGAAAACACTGCTACCTGAAGCAGAAGTGGCCCTTTTTGGCATTTGTAAAGATAGGAATAGGTTTAATAACTCAGAAGAAGCATTTATCTTTATTTCTACTATTGTAGCACGGTCCATGATTTTACAAAATTGGAAATCCGAGGTAATCCCATGTCAATTAAAATGGGTCAATAAAATGAAAAGAACATGTAATTTTGAGAGAGCTTATGCAGGCAGGGTGGGTGCGATTACAAGATTTGAAAGGAATTGGAAATATTTAGAGAAGCTGGAATCTATAAAAGGAAATTGATATTTTACTATTGTTTTACACTAGCTGCTAGTACACTTTGTGCACTTTATTCTGCTACTTTGCACTTTACTGCAGCAGCACTTTAATAATTACAACAATAACTTTGCTGCTTTAATTGGTGGGTTTTGTATTTTATTATACCAGTATTTGATGAACCATCCAGTATTACTGATGTATATTTTTGCACTGTCACTTTAGAATTATATTTTTATTATATTAGATGTTTCTGTACTTTAAACTAGTAGGGCTATAGGAACTATAATAGAAATTAGAAATTTGAATGTTTTTAGCCTTCCTTGTATATTGTCAATTTTGCACGTTCTTGCACTAGCACTTTAATATTGCTATAACATTTTTGCAGTTACAAATTAGCAGCTCATTACACTTGTTTTTGCTCTTGTTTTTGATAAATCATATAACAATTTCGTTATTTTTTATTAATTTTTCATTAGTGGTTGTTATATTGGTTATCCTTCTATGCTTCTGCTTTAGCACTTTAAAGAAAGGTAAAGATACCCTCTTTGTGTTAATTTGCTTTGTCTGTGTACAACATAACAGGAACCTTGACGTATTGGATTAATTGCTTTCCTTACACCATTTTGCACTAGCACTTTAAGGTTGACTTATTTAATTGTTCGGTATTAGGAATGTATATGCTTGATTTGTCTCTTGTATACTGTATGGAAATTTTACCTAAAGTCGAAGAATCAAATGTACCAATAAATAAAGAATAAAAAAAAAAAAAAAGAAAATCTCTCCAAATATGCTAAGCGCCTTCCTATGTTGTTTGGCATTGACGCACCTTTTGTTTAATGAAATACTCTAAGGATAATGAAAAGCAATTGGACAGAGTCAATGCCCTGGGCCACCTTATAATTTGAAGAAAACTGAGCACCAAGAACCCCTCTTTGGCACTTGCCCCCATGGTAGTGTGGCAGAGCAGTCCAAGTCTTACTCAGGAAGGTGGTGTGAATTAAAAACCTTGAAAACTGCAAAACATGCAATAGCACTTAAATGAATTTCTAACTATTGATTTTTATTTTTAAAAAGAATATTTAATACACTCACGCTTTATTTTAAGTTCATTTATCTGAATGCATATTATTAAAAACCTTTGCACTAAAAAAATGCTTTTGGTCTGGGCTTTGATGCCTGCTCCCAGGTATGAATGAGGTGCTAGTTTTCCATTGAATGCTATTGTCTACCAGGTATGTTGTCACATTGAGCATGCCTCTTTATCCGCTAGTTCGGAGGTTCACTTGATTCTTCTGTTTACAGTGGGCCTGACTATGGAATAGTTATTGAAACCCATTCTTGGTTTAAGCCAAGGTATGTTAAAGAAGAAGAAAGATGGCTCCTAGCTTGGGAGCAACCTGTACTGCTAATTTCTTCTCAAAGGTGATAATTAAATGTTCCACTGTAAGCCTTCTTTAGTTTCTAACAAAGTTTAATAAATGCATCTTTGCCACACAAGAGATTGTTTAATGAGACCACATTCTGATCACAATTGGGCTGAAGACTAGTGCCGGGGTAGTGAGAAAACTGACTTTGAGAGCCTGATAAACAAGTTTGTCCAAGTAAGCAGCATCTCTGCTTCTCAATACTTTGCTGCCATAGGCTAAGTTAGCCTGTATGACTTTCAGTAAAGGTGTGTAAGTTGATGTTGCAATTGCTGACTCTAGGCATTGGAAGGCTGCATAACAGGAATTCGCTTTCAGCTGCATTTGCTCCATATGTTGCTTAAAGGAGTCTTGCCTATCAAATAGCATGCCCAGATATTTATATTCTGATACCACCTCAATTCTCCCATCTCACAGATACCACTGATGGGAGCTCAAGGAAGGAATTGCTTTCTATTGAGCTCAAACTGGAATATAAGGAAGTGACATTCAAAAGTATCTGAAGACTGACTTTTGTAAGGCCGAGAAGGACGAGGTTGTCTGCATACATTAGACTTGGCAGCAGAATGCTTTCCAGTTTTGAGGCATGTGAAATTACCTCATCTAGGATGGAAGGGAGAACCACTAGAAAAGGAATAAAGAGTATGGGGGCTAGTACACACCCTTGTCTTAAACCCTGGTGGTGGTGCTCTTTCTGGACAGATGAACACAATCTCCTAGCTTTATTCTAACCCAGGTGTCGGTATGGAAACATTTCATGGCTTGCATCAGAGAGTGATGTATATTACAGCTGAGAAGTTTATTCCAGTCTACTTGATAAAAAGCAGCTTTATAATCTATAAAACAGAGATAGAGGGACTGAGTGTTTTTCTTCTGCTGATCAAACAGTAGTGATAGAGCCAGTAAGTTTGATATAGTTCCCATGACTTTTGCAAGCCCTGTATGGCTGAATAGAATCAAAGTCTTTTGGTAGCCCATTGAGGACAGCAAGCGAGGTATTTTGATTTAGTATCCAGGAGCACTATAAATCGGTAATTAGAAACATTGGAGTAATTTCCACCTATATAAATTGGGGAGGAAATGAGATTGAGTGTATATGCTTTCAAAGACTGATTCCAAGTTGTTACCCAAAATAATGTATCCTTTTTAAAACTGGCTGATGGAAGGCCATTTGGGCCTAGCGCACAGTCACGGTGGCTTCTAGAGTTTTGACGTTCAATTGTTGCTGCCTGAAATTTCAGAGGACTGAGGGCTTATATTACACTGGAGATCTTCTGAGGCTCTTCTGAGGCAATTGACTGATAGGCTGTAGTCATTCTCAGATGCTGAATTCCTTCAGAGTGGCCAAAGTTCTGTTACAGCTGCTATTCACCATCGATAACACCGAAGACTCCATACGGCACTTCCAGTCCACCATGAGGTTCATCAAAACTTGGATGGACCAGAATCAGCTCAAATTAAATCCGGGCAAAACGGAACTAGTCCTGACTGGCGATAGCAGCAAGCACTGGGGCCCGCACTATTGGCCTTCTGAACTAGGCCAAGCCCCAACACCCTCCCTGTCAGCTAAAACACTAGGAGTTACTGTGGATCGGGACTTATCTCTAAAAACTCAAGTTGGTCAAGTGGTCTCCAAGTGTTTCTTCCAACTGAAGAAAATTCGGAAGGTACGTCGCCTGCTCACACCCGAGGCACTCACCCAGGTGGTGATGGCTACTGTATTATCCCATCTGGATTACGCTAACTCCATCTATCTAGGTCTTCCCTGATGTAAATAATTAATTTACTCTCTTAATTTCTATGCAGGTAAGTACTTAATCAATAATAACTCAATCGGAAAGAAGGAAAACAGAGTCCGTGGTGTAAGAGTTTCTAAGGGTTTTATTCCTCATAAAGGAATCAGGATATCATGTTCTGACCACCACACAGGATGTCAGAAGGGATAGATGAGCGCGCCGTCGTTTATTGACAATACATAGCTTATATACTTGATTTACATCATAATGTTCAATGTAAGAGGCGTAACAGCTGAGAGAAGACAAGATAACAGTATACACGTGGTGCTAGTACATCATCAAGAGGCGTAAACTAGGCGTGTGTGCTAGAAACGTCACTGATAGGTGACGCAAGTGGGTGGCACCAAGGGGTGGTGCTAACAGAATGTTGCAATGTCAGCAGAAATCGGAAGCTTGGATGCGCGCGCAGCTGCATGACGTGTGATAGACGGGGTGCAGGGGACTTGACATTTACACTGACGGAAAGAGACAGAAGTCTGGCATGTCAGATCAACTTGTGCTTCTATCATATCCGATATCTGATGTTTAGGAACTAAGCTATCTGGGCAGAAAGGTCTCTAGAGCAGAAGCTATTCTATACTTGCTGTGAGTGCGTGTATAAGCGCCTGAGTGTCTGTATGAGAAGCGTGGGGGCATGGGGCCTTCCATGGAAGCATGGCAACAGAGGCTATGAATTACTTGCATAAAGACAGGTCGGCCCTTTAGCCCTGTAGCTGAGGAAGGATGTTTACTGAAGCTAGTAGGCTGGAATGTATCTTCGGGGAGGAAAACAGATAACTCGAAGGTTATAGTCAATCTTGGCAGGCAGCAGGCTGAGCTGAGCACGGAGGGCCGCGCTAGAAGTAAGTCAGAGTTCACGGGTACGGGGGCTGCTTGGGCAGAGGCCCTCGCAGTCAGAAGCCAGAGAAGAGGCTCGATGGCAGAGATTCAGGGCCTACTTTCAGCCAGGCTGAAAAACGTAGGAGTACACTTCAAAAAGACGTTGGCATAGCATACTTAGGAACGGACCATCAAACCCATTCATGGTGGGTCTGAAAGAGGACAAGTTAACGTTGGACGCAAATGTATTTGCGTCTTCATAGCTGGTACGGGAGGGAAGTTACATGCACTTTTAACTCGTACATGGAGTCGGTGGGGTACTCGCTAGGGAACACAACATGACCATAAAATTTATATTACCTCATTCCCTCCTTGTTCCCTACGGACCCTTCATGATATATCGATCCTCATAAATCGATCGGTTTGTTCTTGTAACATTATATGTTCGTCTTTCTTTCTTTGACTGTTTGAGAGGCAACTGGAATGCTCAATGCAGGATGTGGCACACAGTCCACATATCGCTGGCCCACACTGCAGGCACAGGCAACAACTGAATACTATAACAAGGCCAATGCCTAGGAACGATAAGATCTTCCATCCCCAAGCCGTTAACGTAGTCCAGAACCAACCGGACCAAGTCCAGGTGCCTGGATTCTGATGTATCTGATTTGCAATTTTATGTAAACGGGTGATAGCTTGATAGACAGATGGTGCGTTTTGTGGAATGAAAACACAGCAACTTGACCCGATGACCTTACAAGCTCCACCTCTATCTGCCAAGATGACGTCAATCACGAGACGATTTTGAAGGACAACAGTCCGTATAGCAGACTGCTCCTCTGTTAAGTTACCTAGAGCGGAGGCAGTTTCGTTCACTACTGCTTCGAGTGTTCTCGTTAATCTGCGTATTAATTTACTGTTTTGGACAGGTCCTAGGAAGAAAAAGAATCCTTTATTGAAATCAGTGTACTGTTCCCATGCCGTTTCTGTGTAGTCGACAAGGGGAATATCTCTTTTGGGTCTATTCGGTGCTAGATTCGTATTTCTATGGTAATCAGGAGGAGCTAGGAAAACAGGTGGCAGAAGGAAGGCAATGTAACAGGTACCATCCCAATCTGGAGGCAAACGTATGTATGCGGTATGACCACAAACAAAGTAGGAATGACTGATAGCTTTAAAGGACGATTTACCATGGTCACTGAACTCGACCACAGTAGTGCATTTACTATGACCTACGTGTACTGAACCTTTCTTGCTAACACATAATTCACCTGTGACTGGTAGTACTAACATATGGGGCAGAACTGGAGCAGTTTCAGATTCAACAGTGAGGATCATAAGGCTAATTGTGTAATTACCTAATCCATATACTTCATTTTCTAGATCAGTTCCTATTCGAGTGGGAAGTCCTTCTTGATCAGGATAACAGACGTTGAGCAGGACTAAGTTCAAGTTTCCCCAAACCCAGCCCCCATCGAAAACAGCAATATCAGGATCTAAAGAATTAATTATTTTAAACCATGCTCCACAGGAGCCATTGTGAGTGAATGGGTACGGAAAGAGGGGCAGAGCTCCCTTGTAATTCTGGTAGGGAGGGAGTCGGCCACATATCCAGCAGTCTGTAGCATTATTTGTCTGATGGGAATGGTGTAACATACTAATAAATGTATTGTTGCGCAGCGCAAGTCTGTAAGATAGTTCATGTGCGGGAAGTTCACTAAAAGTGTGTTCAGCAGAGACATTGTAAGCAGATTGTTCACGCCTGAAAATAGGCCAGTACATAGGAAGCAGAATGCTGGCAATAATAATTAGAATACTCAGAATAAACATGATTATTAGTGTCACTATGCAGTGACTACGAAGTGATTTGCAATATGTTCTTCTCTTTTCCTCTCTCCCTCTAACTCGATCTAGGGGATACATGTCAGAAACTATTTAACCGATTCACCTAAGGGAGGACTTAAACAATTAAACTGTCTGACTTGCTAGATCGAAGCTTCATTCGGTAAAGTTCTTGAGGAGTCTTTTCTCTTTTAGGCACAGTAACGTCTTGTGCTTCAACACAGTCTTTGGTGGGGGTGGACGAGTCAGAGTCCTGTTTCAGTCCGTTTTTTAGTTCATTGCATAGTTTGATGTGACTCGTATGGACCCACCCCTTTCTCCCCTCGATTTTCACGGCGGTCCTAGTGGTAAGCAGAACGGTCTTTGGAGACTTCCAGCGGGGCTCCAGCGGACTTTTCCGGTCGAAATTCCGGACGACTACCAGGTCACCTGGGCGGACCTCATGCGCCTTTACATCGGTGTTGTCAGGGAAGGCTGCGGCAACCTGTGAACGACATGATTGGAGTGCAGACATCAAGGAGGCAAGGTAATCTGTCAACATGTTACAATCAATATCAGTGATCTTTTTCGGAACGGGCGTCCCCCACATATTCGGCGGTCTGCCAAAGACCACTTCGTACGGGGATAGCCCTGATCTCGAGTGGGCAACCATCCTCATGTAGAATAGTGCCACGGGCAGGGCGACTATCCAGTCGACCCCTTTTTCCTGACAGATCTTGGCAAGACGGATTTTTAGTGTCTGATTATGCCTTTCTACAAGGCCAGCTGCTTCGGGATGTCGGACACAGTGGAACCTCCACTGATATCCTAGCAAGAGGGAAACTTGTCTCATCAGCTCGGACGAGAACGGCTGTCCGTTATCTGAGTACACGACACGGGGCAAACCGTACCGTGGGAAGAATTCACGAACCAACTGTCTGGCAGTGGTCGGAGCAGTGTAGTCTGGGACTGGGTATGCTTCGGTCCAGCGGGACAGAGCACAAACAATTACAAGGACATACTTAAATCCTCTACAGCTATTCATCTGGATATAATCCATCTGGAGGACTTCAAAAGGGTGATCGGGAGGATGAAATCCACCTTGCTCAACAGGGACACTTTTACCTGGATTGAACTGACAACAGATCATGCAAGTACGCACTTTCTGTTTTGCTGCTGCTCGTAAGTGTTTGTTGTACCAGAGATTCTGTAAACTGTCTAACATGGCTTTCTCTCCAAGATGGGCAGGACTATGTGCTGTATTTATCATGACTTGAACCATTGAGTCGGGGAGAAACCATATAGATTTTCCCTTCGTCACCCAACCTTGATCTGTCTGAATCCCTCCTAGTTCAGTCCATTTCTTTATCTCCTCTGGAGTAGCATGTGTCTGGATATCAATTACATCTAGGGTGGGATCTCTAACTGCCATACACTGGGTCTGGACTATTGTCTTTGTCACATCAGTAGTCTGGGTGTAAGTCAATGCTGTATGTTTTGCTGTCTGGTCTGCCAGGTCGTTACCCTGGGAAACGGAATCTGTGACTTTGGTATGTGCCTTACATTTCATGACTGATATGCCCGAGGGCAAATGTATTGCTTCTAACAGTGCTTGAATAAGGGGGCCATGTTGTATCTTGGCCCCATGGGAAGTCAGAAAACCTCGTTCTTGCCAGAGGACTCCGAAGTCGTGTACAACTCCGAAGGCATAGCGGGAATCTGTGTATATGTTAACATTTCTGTTCTTGGCTAGAATACAGGCTCGAGTCAGAGCGATGAGCTCTGCTGCTTGAGCAGACAGGGTGTCAATACGATGTGTTTCTTTAATTTCAGTTTCAGTGGTCACGGCGTACGCGGCCACTAATTCTCCTGTACTTGTTCTCATGCATGAACCGTCCACATAAAGTGTCAGGTCTGGATTTGTCAATGGGACATCTGTTAAGTCTCGTCTAGGCTTAGTTACTGCGTTAATTATTTCTATACAATCGTGCGGAGCTGGATCTGTCATAACTGTAGGTAACAGTGTTGCGGGGTTCAGGATGCTGCAACGTCTGATTTCTATGTGTGGCTGGAATAGTGTTAATTCATAACCTGTCAGTCGTGCTATAGTTAAGTGTTGAGTCTGGGTTCTGTTTAACAAAACCTCTACAGAATGTGGTACTTGAACTGTTAACTGATGACCTAAAACAATTGAATCACTTTGTCTTATTGCTAACGCTGTTGCTGCTACTGACTTTAAGCACGCAGGGAGTGCTTGAGCTACTGAATCCAATGTACTAGAAAAATAAGCACAAGGCTTATGTGAACCTGCTTGGTCTTGAGTGAGGACAGACAACGCTGTGCCATCACGTTCTGTAACAAAAAGTGTAAACGGTTTGCTGTAACATGGTGTCGCTAAAACTGGTGCTTGGCATAAAACTTTCTTTAATTCTTCAAAAGCTTGTGTGTGTTCCTGAGTCCAAGGGAGGACAGTCGAAGTCGCTGCCTCCTGTGTCGTTAACTGGATGAGTGGTTTAGCTAGAAATGCATACTGGGGAATCCATTGTCTGCAGTACGAGGTGAGGCCTATGAAGGCCCGCACTTCCTTTTGTGTCTTGGGTTGCGGCATGTTCACAATTAACTGGATGCGATCGGGAGTGAGCTGTCTCCCCACTTTGGACAGCAAGTGACCCAAGTACACAACTTGCTGAACACAGAATTGTAGCTTCGAAGGAGACACCTTGTGTCCCTTGTCGGCCAGGAAATGTAAAACTGTCAGTGATGCTTTTTCACATTCGGGCTCACTTCGTGCGGTGATCAGCAGATCATCGACGTATTGTAGTAAAGCGGTGTTAACTGGCATTTGAATACAATCTAGTTGTCTTTTCAGTGCTTGACTATAGATGCTGGGGCTTTCTGTGAATCCTTGAGGTGCGCGCGAAAATTTGAAACTGCGTCCATTTAAACAGAATCCGAAGAGATATTGGCTCTCTGGATCAATAGGCACGCTGAAGAAGGCGTTCTTGAGATCAATTACAGTAAAGAACGTTGCTTCTGAATCAATAGCAGTCAAGAGAGATGATATATCGGGGACCACAGGATACTGTGGGATAATGCATTTATTCAATTCTCGAAGATCAATCACCAGCCGATATACTGGCGGTGCATTGGGATCAGTACGTTTAAGAATCGGAATGATGGGTGAGTTACAGATATTGGAGTCGGTCTCGACGACCACTCCTTGGGCAATGAGCTCTTCAATGATTTTCAGTAAAGCCGCTACAGCATCGGGTGGTAACTTGTATTGTCTGATTCTGGGTAATACAACACCTGCCTTGAGGGTAACGCGGTATGGTGTAATGTGCATACATCCTACATCAGTTGGGCCTTTTGCCCACAAGTAATCAGGTACATTTTTCAATCTGACGTCAAACTCACGAAGGACGTAATGACCCTTGAAATCCCGCAGAAAGAGTCTAACTCCCTCCGGGGAGCAGCATATTATAGCCCCTAGAGCCTTCAGTGTTTTAATTCCTAACAGATTTTCCGGACATGATTTTGTTAGTAACAGGTCTGTAACACGTGATAATGGACCCACAGCCAGGGGAACTGGTTCTGATACTTCATTTACAATAGGTTGTCCTGAAAAACCAAGGGAAACATTTTGTGAGCCTGAGAGGGGTGCCCCTGGAACTTCGTCATGACTTATTGTAGTGCGACTTGCCCCTGTGTCAATTAAAAACTTTCTATCTTTCCCCAATACTTGACTGTGTACATAAGGACCTTCTTGATCTACAGGAATCTCGATAAGAGGCAAGCCACCTTCCCTCTCTAGGCTGTTTCATGTATATCGGGAATATTCGGGGTAAGCAGACTGGGCATACTGGTACATCTGTTGTGAGACTTGCTGGGTTGCAGCAATGGGCTGTGGCTGTGGTACTGCTACGGTCTGTGCTGTCTGTGCGGATGCATGCATGGGCTGTGTATTCTGTGTAGACTGATGCTGGTTATGGTCTTGTCTAGGCGGATGCGGTCTCTCTTTAGTTTTACCTGTCGCTATGTTATGTTTCAGAACTGCACATTCGTGTACGTAGTGACCTGGCTGCTTGCAATAATTGCATGTCCCTTTAACAGGAGCTGCAGTGTGACTTGTCTGGGTCGTACCTTTCCTGTGACTGTCGGATGGGACCGTCTGGGCTACTAACATTTTCATTTTCGTGTCTTTCATGCGCTTCTGTTCCTGATCTTGTTCTTCCCTAATTCTATTCTGGTGATATTGTAACATTTGTAACATCTGGGATGGCGTATTTGCTTGCCATGTACTCTCGACTTTATACACTCTATTTTTAACTAACGGTAGGGAATTCTCGACTAACTTTGATACAAAAAGATGTGGGTACGACTCGCTACTTGGCTGGAGGCCACTATTGATAATAAAACATTTCTCGAATCTTGAATAAAAGTCGCTAGTATCTTCATCATGTTTCTGTTTACAGGACGAGATTGCATCCCAATCCTCCTTTCTAGTTGTCAATAATCTGGGCAGGACCTGTACTATTAAACCTGGTAATGCTTTAGTTTTGTCCCCAAGGCCTAACCCTGGAACCCGTTTCTTTTCTTCATCCTCTATTTCTGCCCAGGCAATCTTTGCGTCTCCCACCTCCCAGTCCTTTTCCTTTAATTTCTCGAATATACCCGTAGGCAATAATACTTTCAACATTTTCATGATATCATCATATGTGTAGTCCCCCATCAGTAACATGTCTTTGAGCTCTCTATGAAAACCTGCAGGGTCTTTATCATGGCACGGTACTAATTTCTTCATTTCTAACAGTTCTAATTTAGTTAGAGGCGTGTGTACATACACGCGTTTCAAAATTTTATCCTCACCCATAACAGGGTGCACTTCTCGCAAGGGGTTCTGACTTTCAATACCACCCCCGCACTGCATATGGTACATTTTCCTTTCTGGAGGTGGGGCGGGAACATATTCAGGACTTACAAAGGTGTCATATCTGCGTCGTTGTTCTAGAATTATTTGAACTAATTTAGTGCTTAGGCCTCTCCATCTATCCATCAGTAGTGCTTCTAGTGTCTCATGTAAGGGACCTGGATCGGAATAATGTTTTCTGTACTTAATGAGAAGGTGCTGAATCATATATATACCTGCTAATTTCTGTTCGTCGGGGGAGAGGTTCAGAAATGTCTGTGCTACGGTGTCATCATTATATATGTCTGCATTTTCGGCCCATGATACCGCTGATCGGGCTAATTCTTGTTCATCCATAGAATTGAGTACATGGTACCCAACTCGATCTCGAAGCCGTTTATCAGTTTCCTGGAACTGATGCTCAGCAGAATTCGGATTCGTTAAGGCAGAGAAGAAAACTCTCTTGCTTTCTGGACGGATACCCTTCCTAAGATAAGTTCCCTTACCTACATATGCTATAGTGCTTGTAGTTGGTTCTAGTTCTTCAGATTCTTCTTCCTCCTCGGAGGGAGCCTTTTCTTTCTCTTTCTCGTGTACTGCTATCACTACTTTCTTAATCTTTTTATACATGGCCTCTATGCAATTTTGTCTGTCATGTTTTCCATCGGCTATATTTTGACCCCACTTGTTCAATGCATCCAATTCACTCTGCTCTGTTCCGGGCCTGTCTCGTTCTCTTATTAGACAATTTATGAAAAATCGTAGTATCAGTGCTTGCATGGTAACTTTCTGTTTCTCCAGGGCATCCTTAATACTGTCGGGGTCCTTTCCCGTTTGAACGAACTCATATATTCTATCTAGGTGCTCCTTCATTCCTGCATAACATAACAAACTATCAGTAGCAGATCTTAACCGTAAAGACGCTAATATCATTAAGTCGTCCCGTCCAGGTTCTGGATCATATCTACAAACTGACATATTTTCTTTTAGTGCATCAAGACGGGATGAATTAGAAGAACGGGGGGATCTGTGCGTAAAAGGACTCTGCATACCTCTGAGATTTAATCTGTGAGTCGGTGGCGGGGTCTGGAGACCCGCGGTCGCACCTTCTGAAGCGGAAGCTTGGGCATTATCTCTGTGTGTAGTCAGTATCTGAATTTGTCTTTTAGTAGGATCTGATTGAAGTGGTTTCGGCAGATCAGTTTTAGGTGAGGGAAGTGGCGGAGCTGGCGGAACGGGACTAGTATTTTTCGGTGTCGGCTGAGAGTGATCTTGGGGGGCAGTACCACCCCCGGCCCTGTCAGTAGGCAGGGCACGAACAGGCAGATTGGTGTAAGCTGGCGCTACATCTTCGAGATATGAATTTAGGAATATGTCTTTAGTAGTCTTATGCATTACTTTAGTTGGAACTAATGGTGACGGCAAATTTTTCGGTATTTCTGAAATGGCGTCAGGGGTACCATCGGCCAAAAGATACATGTTGTTCACTTTGCCATTTAGGATACGGTCTATTTGTTCTACTTTTACTCGAATTCCCTCAGTAACTAATTCGTTTTCTTGGGCCTTTTCTGATTCTTTAAGCCTGTCTTCTCTACGGAGTGCTCTATCAGCACGCTTACGTGATTCCTTACGCCAAAATTCTATGGCGTCTTTCTGAGATTGTCTAGCTTTCTTTTTCCGTAATATTTCTTCTACCTTTATGATGCATTCGGCATCCCATGTTCCGTTAACTGGCCATCGGTATCTTTCCTCTAGGTGCTTGGTATAATCGGTCCATAACTCTAGATACAAGATGGCGTCTATGCCATGCTTATTATACATGAAATTACCTGGAGTGTCCCTAGGGGGGATTGGAATCTCTTCCTCTAACATCCCTTTCCTAGTTCCTATCTGCTTTAATTTGTTGAAAAACGGCATTGTGCCTACTTGATACTGGAATGCTTGATCCTTGATACTTAATGTCAACTGTAACTATTTATACAAAAACACAATAATGCACAAAAACAATCACATTCATACCACGACATTAATCACATGAAACATTTAAAGACATAGCTAACTTCCCCCTACTCTGAATGTACCGCTCAACGATACAGATACACTGCTGTAACAGTGCAGAAATTCGGAATACTTTATATACTGCTAAACAGTACAGATACACTGCCTAAAAACAGTGCAGACCGGACTTGCGTACCCAAACCCGTCTAGATACGACCCAGCAATGGTACTCACCGGGAAGCACGGAAAACAGAAGGCCTCGGAAAACTCGACTGGACTCGACTCGGAACTTCGGAAAACTTCGGAAAACTTCGGAAAACTTCGGAAAACTTCGGAAAACTGGTGGGCCTCTTCACACCTCGGACCTTGCTTCCTTCGGCTGGGCTCTGGTCGGGATCCTCCGCACTCCTCACCGCCTCGTCTGGGCACTGATCGCAGTCTTCGTCACCTCCGTGTGTCAGAGGGGGATGCAGGAAATCCTGCCAGTACACGTGTTGTCCGTCTAACTGATGGCAGGGGACACGGATTGCAACGCACCTTCCGGCGCGTGAGGTGGGGGAGGGGTCCCTGTTCGGGCGCCAAAATGATGTAAATAATTAATTTACTCTCTTAATTTCTATGCAGGTAAGTACTTAATCAATAATAACTCAATCGGAAAGAAGGAAAACAGAGTCCGTGGTGTAAGAGTTTCTAAGGGTTTTATTCCTCATAAAGGAATCAGGATATCATGTTCTGACCACCACACAGGATGTCAGAAGGGATAGATGAGCGCGCCGTCGTTTATTGACAATACATAGCTTATATACTTGATTTACATCATAATGTTCAATGTAAGAGGCGTAACAGCTGAGAGAAGACAAGATAACAGTATACACGTGGTGCTAGTACATCATCAAGAGGCGTAAACTAGGCGTGTGTGCTAGAAACGTCACTGATAGGTGACGCAAGTGGGTGGCACCAAGGGGTGGTGCTAACAGAATGTTGCAATGTCAGCAGAAATCGGAAGCTTGGATGCGCGCGCAGCTGCATGACGTGTGATAGACGGGGTGCAGGGGACTTGACATTTACACTGACGGAAAGAGACAGAAGTCTGGCATGTCAGATCAACTTGTGCTTCTATCATATCCGATATCTGATGTTTAGGAACTAAGCTATCTGGGCAGAAAGGTCTCTAGAGCAGAAGCTATTCTATACTTGCTGTGAGTGCGTGTATAAGCGCCTGAGTGTCTGTATGAGAAGCGTGGGGGCATGGGGCCTTCCATGGAAGCATGGCAACAGAGGCTATGAATTACTTGCATAAAGACAGGTCGGCCCTTTAGCCCTGTAGCTGAGGAAGGATGTTTACTGAAGCTAGTAGGCTGGAATGTATCTTCGGGGAGGAAAACAGATAACTCGAAGGTTATAGTCAATCTTGGCAGGCAGCAGGCTGAGCTGAGCACGGAGGGCCGCGCTAGAAGTAAGTCAGAGTTCACGGGTACGGGGGCTGCTTGGGCAGAGGCCCTCGCAGTCAGAAGCCAGAGAAGAGGCTCGATGGCAGAGATTCAGGGCCTACTTTCAGCCAGGCTGAAAAACGTAGGAGTACACTTCAAAAAGACGTTGGCATAGCATACTTAGGAACGGACCATCAAACCCATTCATGGTGGGTCTGAAAGAGGACAAGTTAACGTTGGACGCAAATGTATTTGCGTCTTCATAGCTGGTACGGGAGGGAAGTTACATGCACTTTTAACTCGTACATGGAGTCGGTGGGGTACTCGCTAGGGAACACAACATGACCATAAAATTTATATTACCTCATCCCAACTACCTAGTTAAGCGACTCCAGATGGCACAGAACCATGCCGCAAGGTTAATTCTGAACCAACCCAGGCGCCAGGCAGCCACCCCCCTCCTCAGGAAACTACACTGGCTCCCGGTGGCCCAACGATGTGCTTTCAAAACTGGCTGCATAATTTTCAAGTCCTTATATTGTAAAAGCCCTCTATTCATCAACAATCTGATTTCCAAATACACCCCGTCCCGCAACCTACGCTCACGCCATCAGAACCTCCTGCAGTCGCCTACCTTCAACTTAAAGCGTGCAGGAGGTCGTAGGTTTGCCACCCTCGCTCCCTGCTTGTGGAACTCTCTCCCGATGGAGTCCCGGAATTGTCAAGACCTCCTCTCTTTCCGGAAAGCCTTGAAGACCTGGCTTTTCAGACAAGCATTTTCATAACTCTCTCCCTCTATGTTCATGTTATCACTGATCAAAGCGCCAAGCAACCAATCGGTGATAGTGCGCTCTAAAAGTACTTTAATAACATAACATAACATAACATAACGTAAGACGTACTCATACCAGTGCTATTCTTTGACGTTAACTGTTTTAGTTTTTGAAAGGTCATTTAATTTGTTCACTGTTTTCCAAAATGTATCATGTTGTTGTTGTTCAAATCATGTAGAAGTTTGCAACAGAGTTTGTTATTTTCTATAGACGGACCGTGCCTCTATCAGTTTACTTCTCAAGGAGCAGTTATTAGAAGATGTTTGGTAAGCCCAAAGGGTTTGCTTTACAGAGCACTTTCATCCGTTTAGTTTTCTCTTGAATGTTTGTCTTTGTCGCTCTGTGTTGATTGGTGGTGCTGAGGTTGTGTTGGGAAACAAACAGAGTATAAATTGGTCCCAGGAGCTGTAGGCTGCCTTTGTCTCACGAAGATGAGCTAAGAATGTACTTTTCACTGATGCAGAGAGTCCATGACTAGATGCTAGATGTCCATTTCAGTCTTTTATTTTTTATCGTATGCGTACTACCATTTATTACTCTGTCTAATGGATAGTTATCCAGGATTCCTGCAATAGGTGGTCACTTTCTCTCCTGCGTTTTATGGAAAATCTAATGACAAGATGGATAAGGGGGGTGGAGAGTATGGTGAAGTCTGTTAAGGAGCTGGTTATGTGTGTTGTGAAATGCGAAGCAAGGAGGCCTGTCAGTTGGGAAATAGCCATTAATGGCTCTTGTATTAAGAAATTCTAATTCCTTTATGAACTCTCTTCCCTTTTTGTCATATTTAGACAAAAGATTTAGAGTTTATGCTGGAATTGACCAATACCCGTTTTGCTAAGTTAGGAAGTCTTCGTCTTTTGTGATTCAAGCAGATTCATGTAGAAGTCCCCTGAGAGAATTATTTCAGGTGACAGGCCCTTCTTGGCAGTCACAGATTTCTTTTTTTAGATGATTAATGGCTATGTGTTTGAATTTAGCTTTTGGAGGTACATAGATATTCATAAGTGCAAGGTTGAGCATCCTTGAGCCTTGTCTCATAGTAGTTTGTACAGTTTGCAGGCAACTCCATGATATTGGTTTCATTATATAATCACCTTTCAGGGCAGCCTGGAAGTAGATTGTCAGTCCCCCAGAATGTTAGCTGTAAGTAGCTTCTATGTTGTTGCAGGTGCCATGACACTGATGTTCCCTGGGATCATGTGCACCATCACTGAGCAGGTTTCTTGCAATAGGATGATCTGACATTACATCAGAAAATCCAAAGTCTCACTATCAGCGAGTCTATCTTACAAAACATTAATTTTCTATTAACAGATCTTACATTTTCCTGTTAGGCCTGCTGAAGCTACTGCTGTGGGAGTGCTTCATACATATGCTTTGGGTTTGTTCAGGGCTCCAGAAATCCAGTACCAACCACAGTCCCTTAATGACAACCTTTTGACTGCCTAGTCAAGTGGAGGATCATGTACACTGAGAAGCTAGGTAACTTACTCAGAGCATTTCTCAAAGCTGAGCTTGTGATTTTTTTAGGGGCTAATAATATTTTTGTTCCTCATGTTCGTGACTAGTACATGAGCCTGTAGGTTGACAACGTATCCCTCAGTTTTTATGTGTCTGCCACCTGTACCTTTTTTGCTGCAACGTAGAATGTCCACAAGACCTTAGTAGTTTTGTTAGAATGTTCAGGGTGGGAGCCATAAACTAGACAAAGGCAAAATCGTTGGAACACAGAATACTTGTTTCAGGAATTTCGTTCATAAGGCAGAGGGTATTTTCACCATTCAGGAAGTCAAATTTTCCTCTTGATTGATACTCTGGTTACAGATAGCAGTGCTGTTCTGTCCTTTTTGGGCCTGATTGCTGTTTTTACCTAAAGACAAAGCCTGAGAAGTAGCAGTGATGTTCTGGCCTTCTTTGGTCAATTGATACTCTGAGTCAAGAGTCGTAGAGTGGTTAACCAGCTGTTTGTAGGGCCTAAGTATGGTAGTTGGCAATTTTTGTTTAGTGAGTTCTTGGAGCATTTTTGTGACCTAAAGGGGGCTTTCATGGTGCTATTTAATGTGAAAGAGTCTACTTGCGGGGATTCTGTTCTTCTGTGACTGTTCTTACATTTTCATTTTGTGACGTACAGTGTAATTAATCACGTGCCTTGATTTTGGTCCTCATGCTAGCTCTTGTTTCTTTAAAATTTGGTCTGCTGAGGGAAGATCCCCCTACGTTTGTTGCTATTTGCAATTCTGGCTAATTACCTATGCAAAAAAAGCCTTCTTCTGCCATAGACTTTAGAGTACTGGTGTTTCCTATCAAGGTTGGAGTCTAGTTAGCTAGGACGAGTTCGGTGTCATTTGCATGTTGACTTGGGCTTTTCTCTATAATGCTATTTATGCACAAATTTGGATTTGAGTTGGAATTTAAAAAAAAGAATAAATATTATTCTGCACAGCATGGTTAGATTTCTTCTTTCATGCTTTACGATGATTTTTCCTGCGGGACCTTCAGTTGCCTGACCCGATATGGCTTGGGTGTCAAGTCTTGCCTCTGCAATCTTATTTCCAGGGACCTTCTATAAGGGTGTGATTAGCTGGTACTACCGAGAAGTTCCTCGCTGGGACTTTGGTGTTCAGAGTTGTTAAACATGCAGGAGAAACAAGCCTTTTGTCTTTACTGGGCATGCACTCTGTTACCTCATTAATGGGGAGAGCTTTGTCTTGGGAAGAGTCATTTAAAGCTAGATCAACTGAAGTAGCATCTAGTTTAAGTATCTTAGTCAGTCTATCAGGCTGCTGAGTCTTCTTGAGGTCATTTAGGATACTACAGAGGGCTATGGGGAGTGATTCCAAATTATCCAAAATTGGAGAGCAGGTGCAGATGAAACGTATAGTTTCAGCTATTTTTTTAGGCTTTTTAGGTTGACATTTTTTGTATCAATCCCAGAGATTAAAACTGTGATAGTTTTTCATAGTGTGATCTGAGTATCCATTTTCACAAACTGAGAATTAAGGGCCTCGTCTGTCAATTGCAAAGTTTTTAAGACAACAGTCCAGACGTCTGTAGGCTTTATTTGCTGTCTGGGCAGTACTAGCTGGGCCCAGTCCATAGGTCTTGGTTTGCATGAGCTTAGTGAAATCCGGCAGATCACTGCTTTATGAGGCAATCATTGCTTCCCATACGGCTGGCGTAAGTGAGGGTGTGCTGTGGCATGGTTGATAGGTCGGAGTCCCTGATTTTGTTGAACTGACAGAGTGAGTGCCACTAATGTTGGTTCACGGGGTTGCTGCCTTAATATGCTTGGCTGATGTAGAGGCTTCTACGCTGTGCTTTCTTGCATTTGAGCCCTTAGAAAAACATATGTTAGGGGGTAGAAATGATTGTTGGTTTATTTCACATTCCAGTGCTTTAACAATGAGGGAGAGGCCGTCACAGTCAAATAGCTATTGTGAGACGTCTATATTACCTTCAATTCCCGGGCTCACTCTTGTGTGTACTTGAGCAGTGACAGTGTGTACAGGGCGGCTTGCTTCAAGTTGGCTTTGGTGGCGTAAGAGAGATTTTTCTGACCCTAAGGGATCTGAGCAAGAGGTGGTGCTTGTGCCCACAGTTTCATGATCTTTGACAGTATAAGTATTAAGAAGCTGGTGCTCTCCTTTTCCGTTAGATGGATGTTGGAGATGATTGAGTTTTAACTGCTTATGGTCAGACCCGTCAGGCACAATTTGTGAGCGTCTGTGTGAGGACATTTGTTTGCTAATGGTTGGTTCCGGGGGGCGGCAAGCTTGGTCCTTAAGGTAAACAAATGTAGTGTGAATTTGTTTGGTATTTTTTTATTGATATTTCTTATTGTGGTCGGAGGAATCCTCTCCACTAGGATGTATCAAAGGCATTTTGGATGAAGTTATATTGACAGGTGCGTCTGGGCTTGAAAGTGCATGGAGTCTTGTGTTAGCTGTCTTAGTTTTGACTGTGTCAATGATAGAGGCACACTTTCTTTTTATTGTGACTCTGAGAGGGGACCACTCATTCTACTAGACCTCATCCAGACCTCATGTTTTGGTCTGTGACTTAGTTATTCGTTCGTGATTAACTTATTTGAGTTATGCTACAAGGTGCTTGATGTGATTCAGCATAATACTCTGCTATGGAACGCCCTATTTGGAGAGAGATAAATATCCAAAAGTCAAGCCAAAAGCTAGAGTAGTCTGTAGCTGCATGCCGGTGCTAGTTAGAAAGCGGCTGATACGCTGGAGGCTGGCGAACATGTAAGCCAGGAAACAGAAAGAAGAGATGATTGATAGCATAGCTGAGTTTGAGGGCTTAAAGACTGGAAGGGCCGAAAACGGAGAGCTGGAAGTGTAAGCTGAGCACAGAAGAGCACAGCTGTGCCCTGATGCGGAGCACAGCGCTAGTGGGCAAGGATGACAAAGTTGTAGAGCTGGTAAGTGGCTGTGTGCTAGAAAGGCCCAAGCTGCACAGGTCTAATACCGGCCGCCTCTGTGTCTGCTAACTGTGAGCTGGAGCCCCCTAGGCCCATACCTTTGTGCCACACTTACACTGCTACACATCTCTTTGTATTTCCAGTCTCTCGGCTCATGTCCTTGCAAGCCCACCGCTATGCTTACACTCACTAATGCCAGGTACTGGTACATAATGCTGCTGCATGGACAGCGGTAGGAAGGAGGAACTGACCCTCCTCTTAACTTCTCCACTGCTTCTGCCCCTCAGCTGTGCGGGTAAGCTGGCTTGTCGGCGAGATGGTGGCTGCTGGGCTGTAAGGCCTGGGAGTGGTCCAGTTAGTGGGCCAACTGCAGTAGTCAGGCAGGCAGATGAACCATGAACAATGGAGCGAATGGCAGGCAGGTAGACATTTGTTGTCAATACTGCCACTGTTAGTCCGCTGTTAGTCTATTCCTTGTGAAGCATCACAGAACACCAGCTCACTCCTCACAGCCTCTCACATCGTCTGCCATGCCCCTCCGTGCGCACTGTACATCTCACAATCTCTGAACGACTTTCAAATTCCAAATTTCAAAAACCAAATCTTTCTAGCCCCTCCTAAACTAAAAATCTGTATAAGAAGGTCTTTCAGTAATAAACAAGGTGACGCTCATTCTAAGGTGTTTGTTCTGAAGCACAACCACTTCCTACTTTATATGTTGTGAGGTTCAACAGGGTCTGTATTTGCAATATTTCTTCAGATATGAGCAATGGAATACTTCATCGGCTAGGTACCACAACTGCTCCACAATCCAATGCCCTTAAATAAGATGAACAATGCTGTGTAGTCAGAACCCTTGTCTCAGTGTTCAACTTTGAAATACATATTTAATGTTAATACATGAACAGAGGGCAGACAACAAAAGCTTTTTCGAGTCAAACCTAATTATGGAGAGGCACAACTCCAATAACTGGAAATAATTATTCAATACCTTTATTCATCACAACTTGATGCAAAGTCTGGATTGTTGTATTAAAGTGTAGCTCGGTTCTTAATTGAACAACTAGAAATGTAATTGCAAGATAACCAATCCACTGTGCACTTGCAAATATTGTTTCTTCTCAGGTATGAATCAGAATTCATTAAGTGATTGAACAAAGCATGACTAAAATGTCTATTTTTTCCTGCCTTTACAGTTTTTTTCCTTTCTTCTTTTCTGCTTGTCAGTAACCAGTGATTTTTCTTCTATCATCGTTTATTGAATGTTTAATTAAAATTGATCAGGTAAGTACATTGACGTTCCTGTTATCATCATAGCATTTTATCTAGAAAAGACAAATAATAAGCACCAAACAAAATTACAAATAAGGCGTCAGGCTACATGATTTTTTCATATTTTTGATGACATGCATCCACATGTATTTTTACTCCTCCTATCTTTACCGAAATCAACTACTGAAGCTGTGAAAAAATGAAGTTTTAACAACTATATTTCCTTCTGTATTTAACTTATGAATGTGCACTTAGCCTTGGATATCTGAAGGTTTTTTGTGTTAAAAGAAGTAGAATATAGTACTACAATTCTCTTTTAAAAACCATGATGTTCTATTAATCAAGCACATGCACACTTGCAGCGATATGTTTCATTAGGAAATGAATGAATTAATGAATCAATGTTATTATTCTGACAACTGTTGACCTAGCTATGATGATTAACACCATTAAGTTTGATTAATAGAAGGTGTGTTTTCTGATTTTTCTGTTTGAATATACCCAGGAAACAGATAGGTTTCTGTCTGTAAGAATGCCTAAAAAAGTTTACGAGCTAAAAACGGAAAGGTTTAATATGAACATCTTTATAGTCACAGCACTGTGAAACATGAATTTTAAACTCGAATTTAACTTTAATTGTTCAAGCAACTTTTAGAACCAATTCACGAATTATTTATATTTTGACCCTCGACTTCTCATAATACATCAATAGATTGCAACTGACAAAGGAACACATTTCAAGATAAAAAATCATTCAATTCTCAGTGTGACAAATTCATTCATCAAGCCTAAAACTGAGGCCTGCGGCACCTGCCCAAAGAAACTCTAGAGGAAAATATATAATACAGCTACTGGCAGGTTGAATCATTTGATGGCCAAGTAATGTTGAAAATGAAACCTCACCAGGCCCTCACCATGAACAACTTTGTCAGCGAACAGGAATTTCAAAGACACTAATCATTGTAATTAAGTTCACATGGGCAAATGAAGTATAAATGTAGCTCTGTCAGTCATAAGATTTATAATTCACATTTATCAGCCACATCAAGTTGTATCATGCAAAAAACTCTGTGGCATGCATAATACATTTGCATACCCATATTTGCCCCTGCAGTAACGTTTTCTTTGACAAGGGCTCGGGCGGTTTCGAGTACAGGAGGAATGTTTGCCTTTTTACCGGATTTTCATTGAAAAAGTTACTTCCCTTAGGAGTGATACTTCCATGTATCACTATCACAGATCTGCAAAAATATTGTAGCCAACAAGCCTAATCAGAAGTTGCTTCGTTATTTAATAACAAAACATGTAAAATAACAATGTTTGCCCTGCAGTAAAATTGCAATCATTGTTAAATTTACTTCAGAAAAAAGAGGGGTTTACAATATATAATATTTATTTCATGTAATTCAACACGCACTAGCAAATGTAAATACTTACTAACAAGGCAAAATGAAATGACATTGTTAAGGCTTGTAGTTCCATGTATAAGACTTCCCCAGGATGAATTTCCTTTGTAATGGCCCGCTGACAAATACGTTTTTTAACTAGCATGCTTTCATCTTTTTCTAGCATTTTCTTTATCATCATCTTTCTTATCCTTTTACTGAATACTTAATATTCTCCCTGGTATAGTTTGCTACTGAAATTATGTGCCAAGTAGCCGTTTACTGGTACCAATATTTTCCATTATTGATGGTTTGTTTGCCTGTTTCTTTCCATCAGCCTTGAATATCATCAGTCACTGGTTGTCTTTGGGATTGATGGAAAACAACTTTCCAATGATGGTATTAAAGCCACCTTTTCTCAGCCACCGTTTTTCTAGCTTTCTAGATACCCACGGGACACCCCATGATAGACCTACAAACCATACCATACCTTCATTACACTTAGTGTTTCCCTTCACCCCCATTGCAGATTGAAGGCCTTATTTAGAGTCGGCGGACAGGGCAAACGTGGCAGAGTACCTTGTCCACCAAACTGATTATCCCCCACTCTATGTAGAGACCACCAAATTTCTGCCAGCAGTAGCCTTACTTTATGACCCAACGAACTTGGAGCAGTTGGTGTTTGATCATCAGACAATTGTCCTATTTAGAGTGGAAGTACTTTTTATTATTTGTTCAGGACCACTAGGGAAAGCATGCTGGCCGCAAGTAGAAAGAAGAAAAATGACTCCTGACAGAAATCTTCCAGAGTGTGAGGGTAATAAGTGTATTTTTTTATTAAAAAAATCCTGCTTTGTAAAACAAAAATGTTTTCTAAAAAACCTCATGAAACATAGTGCTACTCGGCAAATTTTCAGTACATTCAGATGAGTCACTATGGCGGCGGGTTCTCTGAAGGCATGCAGGTCTCGGCCAGGCTGGTGGAGATCTCTAAATTTGGTGATTGGTTGCCTGCCAGGGTGGAAGAGGTAATTGCCTCCATTCCCCTGATGATGGAAGGTCACACATCAAACTAATAAATGAGGTACTAAGTTGCTTACTTGATGAGGCAGACCATTCCAGAAGAGGTTGATGTTCACATAAAATTGTAGTTGCCCTACTTATGTGGACCCAAGTTCCTCACAACCCTAGAATTGGTTCCTAAAATGAACTTTGTTCTTAATAAATCTGTGTAAAGACCATGTGAGCTTAGGTAAGGGTTTCAAAGTCAACTAGGACAGGCTACTGGATGAAGGTCAGAGCACTCTCTAAAGCTTTGTTCCTCTTTATCCAACTAATAGCACTTATATAGTGAAGGCTTGAGATATTGTCTCCAACACACTCACGAAGTTCATTTGTTATCCCATAGGCTGACCCATCTTTCCCAAACAAAGCCTCATGATGGACAGGTTCCATCTGGAGTAAATTCTCCATAGCAACATAGCTATCTCTCTACTCCAGTATATAGGCTTGGAGGGCAACTTCAAGATGTCAACCATCATGTCCTCCCAAAAAGTGCAGCTGCTTTGTTTCATGATGAATACTTGTTGGAATCATTTACACTTTCTGCCTACCAAGTTTCTCAAGATAAAGAAAGTTTGTTTCAGCCCTCAAAGCCCCTTCCCTTTCACTATGGCATTGGCTTGCGTTTTGTGAGTTCTTTCTTTAACATTATGGGCCATTATTCCAGACCAACTGCACTACTGTTCTTTTTGAAGCCTCAGGGCTCCCACCTTTGTCAGGGTCTTTCATACATTTCTGCTCTAGGAGAGGTTCTTTGATGGTTGTCACACATTCAAGCTTAGAATAGAAGGGCAATTTATGATGTTTCTATTATACTGTTATTGAACAGGAAGACATCCAAGAAAGCTGGGGTGCTCTGCAGCCCTCCTCTAACCACTGGCAGCTAGTGGCCTTTACTGGACAGTTATGTGCATTGTAAATAAATGCAACAACTATTTTGCTCTGAACCTAGGTGTTCAGAGCAAAATAGGCAGGGTTTTGGCTGTCAAATATGCCAACAATCCTCCACATCACTGCACCAAGTGTTTATCAGATATTATGGAAGGTTTTCTTTCTGTACATATACATCTCTGTTCAGGAGGAACATATCTCCGACCTCAAGAACCTTGGTGCCATTTGGCATTTTCTCTTTCTTTGGAACTGTAAATGGATCTTAAACCTTTTTCAAGTCTTGTCTATCAAATAGAGTATCTTAGGTGTTAACATGATGGCCTCAACATGTAAACATCAGGTACTACGCCATTCAAGAATGGATTAGCCTTAGTTCCAGTTTATTTCCTCCCATCATTATGTTTCCTTTTATTTTGGCCCTGATAAAATTGTTCCAAGGGTCAATCGTTCTTGTTGCTCCCTTATAGAGGCCTCTGAACAGATTCCGACATTTGTTAGAGCTGGCTATATTAGCCCATCTGTCTTCCCCTTTACCAAATGCTCCTGTCTGGCAAGGCAAGAATACAAGCGAATACAACAGAGCTATCTGAAATGAGTAGCTTGAAGAGTTTCAAGTTGTCCTGGCTAGGTCTATTTCAAAAGCACTGCTGTGAGAATTTACTGGGAAAAGAGCCATAGCAATGTAAGAAAAAACGATGTGTTGTTAGATGAGTCACCCATAAAGTGTGCCTTGGAAGTTCACAGGTTTAGTGCCACAACACTCAAGCTATGCCCCACAAACAAGGTAGAAATAAGTATCGGGTATGGGGTTGCTTATGTTCCTTTGTGGAGGGAAGTTGCCATTGGTTGAATTGTTTCTAATAGAGCAAGGCCAAGGGGCTGATTGTGATGCTGTTCCCAAACTCTTCTGACCGAATCGGTTCTGGAAACGTTTCAGACCAAATCGGGTTCTACAAGCCTGAAATACCAATTACGATGCTTCCCAACATTGTTTGTTCGGAATCGCATTGACTTCGATGGGAGCCTGTGTTCCAAATGAGAACACAGCTTTATTGAAAAAATGGGAGGTTGGGGAAACCTTGCACCCTTTGGTGGGCTCCCCATGGTGCCTGCCACACTGTGCATGGTTTAACAGGGGAGTCTCTAGGGTACACACACAGGCCTCACCCAGAGAACTCATGGAGAAGGGGGGGCCTGCTATAGGTCCCCAAAGTCAGATTCTGACAGCCGTTTTTTGTGTCGGGCAGACTGAATGGGAACTACTGTCCGAATTGGTCATCACAATCGCTCACTCAGAAACTGTGTCCATAGAGCTGCAAGATAAGGTTCGAAAGACTCCGGCTGCTCAATTGCCTTGTAGAACCGATTCAGACAGCCCGAATGATTTCTGAACATTGTAATCGGTCATTTGGAAATGCGTACAATTTGGTCGGAAACATAGGCTCCGAATCAGATTCTGAGATTCCGAATCCCATTTGGATCCTTTCCGAACAACATCGTAATTGACCTCCAATAGTGATTTGCATGTCAGTTGTCTAGAGTGTCATAGTGGATCAATACAATAGACTGGAAGGTGGCCTGAGCGATTACTAGTGGTTGAAAATATTTCATGCACTTCTTCAATCACTTTCTTGCTGAATTAAAAAGATGAACATTGGTATCACCTACCCGCAAAGACACACTTTCAATCTAGCTGTATAATATTCAAACCAAAAAATGATGATACTCCTCATTTTCTAACTAAAAATATCAAGTCTTCAGTTACTCTCCAATGAAGCCCACATAAACAGCATTTTTAGCAAAAAGTTCAGAAGATAGAAAACAAAATGACAGACAAATTGGTGCTACATCCCCAGAGTATCGAACACTGTCCCAGGAGAAATCTGCAGACCAAAGTGCATTCTCTGCTTTACAAAGCTGCTTAAGAACTTGCTATTTTCGTAAAACCTCATCAAAGCATAATTCCATATACCCCCACAATGGCAACTTCATGCAACTGAGGGTATGTCTCCATCTCTTTCTTGAGGTCTCCCTATGCTGCCTTAATTATTTTCACTATCCTTCTTTTCTGCTCTCTCAGTAGTCTGTGTCTGCCTACAATATAGAATGATCTGTAACTTTATGGCTAGGTTCACACTTTATAAATCAAGATCATACTTACACACACATATATATTCATGTATTGAGAAAATCAAGAAGACAGGCTGTATAGATATTGTTCCAAGCTCCTCCTCGATATGTGGTCTATGCTCTGGGTTCACAGTCTCTCTGTGTGAGTTACTTCTATCTCTTCAGACAGTCTCTACTTACTGTTTATTTTGCTTCTTGGTTTGTTCTTATTGTCTTTCCGAAGGTTCATGCTGTTCCTGACAGGCTCTGTGTTGTCGTAACACTTATTTCCTTGTGTGTGGTGAATGTTTGGTACAATAATTTGTTGTTATGGACTAATGTAATTTAAGTGACATTCATTTCCATTCCCTCTGTCGAGAAGCGTGTCACAACTCCAGCCTGGTTGGTTGTAATGTTTGTTAAGCATGCATGGCCATGGTCTGAGACTGAGAATAAAAAAGCAATCTGTTACATATGAGTTGCTTATGTGTGCCACTGTAATTCACTCTGCATACATTGCTTTTGATTCCTTTGATGCAATAGGCAGTGTTTTGTACTGAACCCTGGCATAATGGGTCTTTTGAATCACAGTTTGTTTTTTAAGGGGGGTGTATTCCTGGGTTGGACCCAGGGGACTGATGTATAAAGGAATAGATCTGCTATTCTGAAAATACTGAGTTGCTAATTTTGAATCACAAATCGTTATGTACTGAAGTAAGCTGCAACCTAATTTCAATTCTGAGGAGTCACAGACAAATTACTGAATGACTAATTGCAATTTGGAGAGAGCTGGAAATTGTGAATGTTTTTCTGGGAGTGACCAGTGACATCACATCTAGGAAGTAGATCACCATGTGTTCAGTATAGGCCAGGCGAGACCATACAAGGGGAACTGAGATGTCACAGTATCTATAGGGCATATTGGCAAGTTAGGACACTGAAAGTAAGGAAGCACACGTTTAGCAAGAAAGAGTTAGAGATCCCATTTGTATCCTATTAGATCTGCCGACACGAACTGATGTCAGATGTGGGTATAAAGCCATCTATCAAGCACACAAACGTACAATTCTTCATTACTTCTGAAGTGCTTCACAGGATCTGTAGTGAAATCAACCAAATACAAAGTATAAACTAACCATTGAGTCTATTACTGTCTCAACCATAGCTGCACATGTAAAATACATTATTCAAATGAATGTACACTCAGTCAGTTATTAGTGAGTAAACAAACGTTGTGTTTCACCAACCATGTGACTGAAAGGAAACAGTAAGCAATGCATTTTCCTACAGACATCCTTTTATTCCAGAATGAAAACAGGAGGCAAGGAATAGGATGAGATGGAAATGGATAAGGGAGAGAGAAGTCAGCCAACAGCCCTCACCGTTCAGTACAAAAGCCTACAGTAACAGGGTCTGTCAACATCTGGACAATGTCAAAACTAGACAATTAATGCTTATTGTACAACATCAACAATTAGAGGCCTTGTGGGTCATCATAAAGAATTCCAGGTGCCTTGGGGAATAAATAAATGAAAATTACCATGTTTTGTGCAAAACCATCAATGACAGTTACAGATCTTTCTCAAATAATATGAATTGAGGCAGTCACAGCCTTGTGTATTACATTGCAGGATGAGCCACATTCACAGAAGCGCAGACAACACCAACTCCTCTCAAGAATATATTGTTTTGGAAGATCTGTGAACTGGTTGGACAGCGCCATTGTTGTACTGTCTAAATATACTGTCAATTTCCAGGCTGGGATTGGATTTTACAGTGGAGATATTGGCTTAGTTCAGATTTCCACAGGTTAGGCTGCGTTGATTCTTGTGGTTCCCGTATAGTTATTCAGTTGTGGATTTGCAAATCTGAATACGGGTCCCACAAGTTATAACCTAAACAAGAGGTGTAATTGTGTGGATATTTACCATTGTGTCTTGGAATTTTTGAGAGGTATTAGGAAATTCTATATGAGTATACAATACTTTCAATATGGCTTCCAACAAGTTACTGAATAATCCCACCTGCTGCTGGGTTCTGTGTGTTCTTAACACAGAGTCCAGTTCCTCTATAATATTAGAAATCTGTTCAATAAATATTGCTCTGATTCTAAATATCCATCCCTGTCTTTTTCTGAAGGGCTCCTATAATCCTCATTCTCCTCACTATTCTATATTGATCAACTGTTCTGGAAAGAGTAGATGCTTTCGGGCCCCTCTTTGTTAGGCCTGGGCAAAATTTGAATTTTGCTGGCATAATTTGCACGAATGCAGGAATTTCAAGCCATAGTTTTTATGCAAAATTTCAGAAATCATGCCATTTTTGTAATTCTGTGCCATTTGCAGTAAAAATGTACATAAAATGTACAATTCACTAAAAATGTACTGGGAACTCACAGTTTCAGAACGTGAGTTCCAGTTGTTTGCAGCTTTTTTGTTTAAATGCTTCCTTGCACTAAACATTAACGTGAGGATGCTTTTTGCTGTAAAATATAGTACAAAATGACAGATTTGCATTTTGCATAATTATGCCTGATATTGTGTAATTATACAAAAGCAAATTACACAAATTTGGCACACCTCTACTTTTCATGGAGTGGCTTCACAGTGCAGCTGTTGTCAGACAATAATGTGAGAACCACCAGGAGAGGGGCTTAAGCTCCACCCACATGTTGGAAGCCAGGAGTGCATGTTTTGATTGCCACAAAAAAGTGTTTGACCTTCACACAGCTGTGATCATTTTCTTAATTTATCCAGCTATTTGACCTTGAATTTTCAGGGGCACACATTCAAAGCATTGTAAAGCTATTAAAGTGTACTAGATAACTATAAAATGTGTGGTGTTTTTCTCAGTCAGCAGCACAGATGGGACGTGGGCAGTCATTACTGTATATTAAGGCATAGAGACTATTTTGTGCCCGATTTCGATTTTGGTGGATGTGGCCCACTGATGCTTTTTCAATGGTTTCTCGATTGCCTACTAGGTGGTCTGCCTGCTCTATTTAGGTGCTGGTGGTTTTGCAGACAAAAGACTGCTGGAGTGCCACTGAAACGGCCAGGTATTGTTACCCGCATCAACGGCGCAATAGACAAAAGCGGCTGTTGGAAGGAAGACCTCCAGTTTGTCCACAAGTCCAGTAACAATGTGCCTTTTTTGCCGACGTGACTGTGGCGGTAAAACCTCCGCACCTAAGTTGGCGGATTGGAAGGCATATAAGGCAGAAACGCCTTTTCTCACTTTCACATTTCCTTTTCCACCATGGACCCAATCTTCCAAGTCCTACCACTGCTGCTGCTGCTTGATAGCAAACACAATCAACACCATTGTGGACAGAATCGACTGTAAGCTCCACTTTTACCTGTTACTTTTTGACTTGTGTGTTTGCATTTGCACTGTATTTTTAAAGCATACCAATGTGAAATGCATATGTCTGTAACGTTGACGTTTGAGACATTTTAAGAAACACACCTGTATGATCACATTGTATATATACATTTGGTGCAAGTTTACTTAAAAAAGCACACTTCCACAAAAAAGGATACCAATTCAAAAATCAAAAAGTCAACCTACAGATGTGTTTAAATATATTTTGAAAATTGTCACATTAAAAGCATATGCATTACACATCATTGGGATACGTGCAATGTAATATGATGTAGAAATGGCACTACACAAGGTGTAACTTTTACCTTATTATTTACCAGCAAAATCATTGTCAATCCCAAATTTGAATCATCCAACATATTCCTCCATGTAACTTTTACCCATGTCCTGCATAGTATCCAATTTCAATTGTCACCATATGCATTAAGGTGTAATGCATATGTGTTCATACTTATTAGTAATCAAGGTGAAACAACTACACCTAAATTAACATATCCAAAACTACTTTTAAACATCTATGTGTTGGTGCAAGTACCCACTGTCATGATGAAGGCCTGCCCCTAAATTCAAAAGACCATCACATACTATGTTAACCTGCTTATGCACCTGACAAAGTAAGCATTACAAAAATGTTGTATTTCCTGCCATCATGGTAAAGATAAATATGTACTACACATTTTAGTCTCAAGCATTTCTAGGAATCAAACAAGTGCAAAGGAAAATTATTGCCAGGACAAAGTCAGTGAAAAGAAAACTAGAGATGTATTTCAGTTCAGTTCAGGAATCTTTATTCGATTTCCATGAATTCATAAAAGCACATACAAAAAATTAAAATTACAAACATGCAAATTTAAATCAGACAAAACAACATTTCCAATTAATAAATAGAGAATAGTCAAGGATTGTCCATCATTTTTCGTGCACAGGCTGAAGTCCTCAAGAAAGTGCTGGTGCGACAAATTATTTCCTCATTATTCAGGGAGAGCAGTAATTGATAAGATTCCCCCATAGTAATTGGTCTGTATTTTTTAAAAAGAGGGCTTAAAAGCCATTTTGTATATTTTAAATAGTATTTACAAATAAAAAAGAAGTGCAAATCAGTTTGTGCGCTCACTCCGTCACAGGGGCATTTTATATTATCACCCGTTGACAGATAGCCTAGGGGAAAATTCAACAAGAATCTTACAGTACCAGACCTCAATCAAAACAATAAACTTCGTTCCCAGTTTGTCATTGGCAACGTGAGGTATAGCGGCAAAATGTGACTAAATGTTTCCCTGCCCATATAGATAAGGACCGTAGTTTTCTTGGATTCTTCCCTGTATTATAGAGTGCGTAGAGTTCTTTCTTCAGGTCATTCTTGTGTACAGATCTAGATGCACCCGGGTCCAGAAAAATATCGCCTTTGACAATACTGCACAAACTTTTATAGAACCCCGAAAGCCAGGGAATCTCCATCCCTCTTTCACATCTAAGGCAATCTTTTATAATTTCTTGGGTCAGGGTAGCAGAATCATTCCTCCAAACTGAGTGGCAAAATAATTTGGGCCGAGCCCTAATAAAATCACGGATAAAAGGCAAATATAGCTCCTTATGGGAAATGTATTGGGAGGTAGAGATCGGTGCTCCCAGCAGCTATCTACAAAACCGATTTTCCTCCTGCTGGATGCACCTAATCTCTGCCAAACCCCATATTTCTGCCCCATAGGGAATACATTGCAGTTTAAAAATCCTTAAAATAGCATCAGTAGCACCTATTTTCCTTGGTCGCGGGAGGCTTAAGATGGAGTTAATGACTTCTAAGAATTTTCTCGTGGAGTGGGCCACATGGCCAGTCCACGAGCCATTCGCATCAAAGATCAACCCCAAGTACGGAAAATTGTGGGTGGAGGTAAGTCTGTTACTCCCTACGTGTATAGAATTAAGTTGGCGTTTCCCTGGGCCGCATGACATAATGAATGATTTCATTTAAAACAATGAGATACGTCTCTCAAAATAATAAGTAAGTAGAAGATATTCAAACGGCCCTGTACAGTGTTGTGCTGTGGCACAAAGCTTGCCTCCTAATTTTTTACCAACGAGACCCTCCTCATAAAGAGGCATCTAATAGGCAGATCAGGCACCTCATGTTCTTAGTTGGAAGTGAGGGGGCTTGTGTTTGTGATGGGTGGTCTTGGGTTTGAGAGTGATCTTTTTGCATTTGGGAGTGGTAGTTTTGGTTTTGTGAGGGGTAGTTTCAGGTTTGGAAGGCCTTAAGGGCAAACAACAAGCTCTCACTGGGAAAATGGAGAGGATGTTTGGCTGGGAATTGGGTTTGGGAGGTAGATGGAGTGGCAGTGGCTGATGTGCATGTGTCTGTTGAGAGCACAGATGCCTGTGGGTCTGGTGCATATTGTGTATGTTTGGTGGTGTGTTTCTTCCTAGGTGTAAGGTGTTTGGGTGAGTGTGGGCTTTTGTGTTTTGGGGTGTGTTTTCTAAGGTATGTGTGGATTGGTGTGCTGTGTTGATGGTGGGTGTGGTTGTCATGCATGTGGGGGTACATTTGTGTGTGGTGGCAGGTGAGGAGTCTGTGGGTGTGCTGGTGGTAGGGGTGGGGGTGGTATATGTATGCGTGGTGGTGGATGTGGTGTCTGTGGGTGTGGTGGTGGTGCATTTGGGTGTGGTGGTGGTGCATGTGGGTGTGGTGGTTGGTGTAGTGTCTGCATATTTGGGTATATAACTGTGTTTTTTGCTGTCTCTGTGTTTATGTGTGTGTGTGTGTGTGTGTGTGTACTTGTGTGTGTTGAAGTGGGTGCGTGCAAAGGTGTGAATGTGCTTGGGACAGAGCTGTAAATAGGGAATTGGGATGGGGAAGGGACGGAAGGTAGGGTACAAGATTGAGCTGGTTTGCAGACTGCAGTCAGTGAGGAGGACAAACCTTGAAAAGACCGCTGTAGGCCAGACATATAACCATAAATGCCTTCCAGGTAAGCTGCCATTTGTTGCCTGTGACAACTAAGCACCTGGATGGCATTCAGGAGTGCAGTCTGGCCTACAGCGATGATGAAGAGGAGGTCAATAGCATTCTCACCCAGCACAGGGGATGAGCTGCCTGTGGCAAAGGAAACCCCAGCCCTTTTAAGGGAGCAGGGTTGGCCAACTAGGGGGTAATAAGAGGGAGTGTGGAGATGGATATCTGTGTGGCAGACTAGGGCACAGTAGTAACTGGAGCAGTAGGGTCTGCCACCACTCGGGGCTGAAAATTGCAAAAAACACAGTTGATGGATCTGGGCCTAAATTCGTCGTTTTTTTTGCACTCCACATCACCCTGGGTTAGACACTGGCTATATGCAAATCAGCTCTGACCCTGTGCCTCATGGGAACAGTCCAGTCCGAACTACCAAGCCATGTCTTTCCCAGACCGGGACTCGTCACTTGGGGAGGCCTCTGAAGATGTAGAACGGTCCTCGCTGTATCACAAACTTGTTCTGTAACATGTTCTGTAACATGTAAAACTCAGATAAGAACTTACCTCCTTGTTGCTGCTGGTGGGCCATTAGGAGGATCAAGGTGCAATGCACGTGCTTCCCACATTGTGAGAACTGCACAAGCTGGACTCCAGCTGACTTTCTGGCCCAGAGTCGTAGGTCCTCCCACCTCTTCCTGCAATGGAGGGTGCGCTGCTTGTAGACCCCCGGGGTCTGCACCTTCCTGATGGTGAACTTCCAGATATCCCACTTCTGATGGGCATTGACCTGCACGGATGCAAGAAATTAAAGAAAAAAAAAAAGAATGGGTTTGTGACTTTTTGTCTGTATTGATGTAACATAATTTTTATATCACAAGCATGACTCATAAGTTACCTAACAACGTGTATTTTCACGTGCTGATCAAAACAAATATATTAATACACATTTGTAGTTACATGTTGACTACCTTAATTCCTTGTCGTGCCCAAAACTCACTAATCCAGGCCAGTGACAAATGACATCATCTAGCCCAGGGGCTCTGACATTTCCTGTGAGGTGAACTAAATCATATAACTGCAAAACAATGTGAACTACTGAAGGGTAACCAACTAGCTCATTGCTACCGGACACCCTCACAGCCAGCTTCATGGACCTGATGCCTTAAGTCCATAGAGCTACTCATTTTGGTTTGAACTACATGCTATGACTAAGGGCACTATGAAAGGGCTGCCATGTGTGTCAGTGATATCGTGCTCTTTCGGGATGTGTGAACATCTGTGCGTAAGAATGGGATATAACTGTATGGGTGACAGAGTCTATGTGGCATGTACTTGTATCTCAGGACACACATTTTGCCATATGCAATTGTATGTCCTTTTGAATAAAGGGAATTTAAAAGTACAGCGAAATATTCTACCAAACACTCCATATCATGGAATATTTTTCTGCACTTTAAAATTCTCACATGTAAAAAAAGGATTGTATCTTGCATAAATGCTTATGGCACAGAGAATACTAGCCACTGGGAGTAAGAGGTCTGCAGTTTGCAAATGAAACGCTTTGAAATGGGAGTAAAATTTAATGAAGAGTTAGGTCAAGAAGATAGGTAACCCTCCATTTCAATTGTCGACCATTTAAATCATCCAGGGGCATATTTTTGCTCACATCTCCAAATTTGAGTTGACAAGAAAATATTTTTATGAGAGATATACCTCAGTGCTTCAGTTGTTTGCGGCTGTGCCTCAGCCCCAGCCTAGCCCATGATTCTGACTGAGCATTGCTCATTGTCAGGCCATGCTACCTGTACCCTGATGATTGTGACATCAAATGAACACAACCTTCTCTTAGTTCTAATATGATAAAATGACCTTGTACCATCTAATACTTCACCCCAAGGCTCTCTGCATCTGCGAAGGGGTCTGGGAGCTACTGGTAGCTCACAATCAACTGCTTGGAGATCCCTGATATAGACTGAGTGATTTTTGGGACGATGTATATAGCAAACATAATTTTCATTTGGTTTGTACGGAAAACATATATATGTACAGTTGTAAAGTCAATATAAATGTGTTTTCTAATTTATATGATGTGACATTTCTACATTTCACAAGTAATTCAAACATATACACCAGTCATCTACATGCACACCAAATAGAATCTAGAGCTTTAAACACACAACACATACTAATCTTGTTGTTGTTGTTTTTTTAAATGTGTAAAGTGCTTACAAATCCCCAACATCATTGACACTTCACATCAATCGCTACACTTCATTCAGGAATTCAAAGGGACATTGTAGGCTGTGTTAATGGAAAAACAAACAGTTAGACAGGCTCCCATATACATTTCAAACATGTACCTGTTCCTCTGGTGATCCATAGAGCTGGCTATACAGTAACTGGACCGCCCTGGCCAGCCACTCCAGCTCCTCTGGTGAGAAGGCAGGGGCCCTGTCTCCTGCTCGGCCTGGCATTGTTGCTTCCAGAGGTCACAAAAAACAGCAAAAGTGGATGAGGTCATGATGGCTGCAGTGTTAGGTGGCAAAGGAGCTTTTGTTAAATGCTGCGTACATGCACAAAGTTACGCTATTGTCAGCAAAGACGGACACAGCCATTGGTCTTTCAAAGTGGACATCTGATTACAAATGTCCTGATGGCGAGGTCAACACCCACCATTTTAGAAGGTCAAATAATGGTTTGTGACTGTTAAGTGCGTCACCACTCTGAAAATTGTGGCGTGTTTGTTTACATGTTCAAACTTCAAAGGACACTCATGTGTTAAAAAAAAACATTTATATGTAGTGAGTTACTGTGTTACATGTGATAGTTGCGGTGTGTTATTTACACCTCCGATGACTGTATTTTGGATGAAAACATTTGAAAAAAGAATGTGTAAATAACACATTAGAAATTTTTTATTTAAACATTCTTTCATACTTAAAATATTGACAGCTAAATAAATAGATAAAAATATGTTGTGAAGCCATGGATATTTTTAGCACAACATGACATTTGTGTTAATAATCAAAAATAACTATGTGGAAAATGTTTAAGAATTTTCAATTTTTTTCCAAAGTAGACATTTGTACCCTGGGAGAGTGAGGAGATGACAAACTCAAGTGTACCACCAATTTACAGACCCTGCCATTGATGAAGAACAGGATATTATCAAAAAGTTGAGATTGAATAGGAAAGCTATACGGTATTCATGTAATAGACTGAAGCCAAATCTTCTGCCTCACAACAGAAATCCCACATCTATTACACCAATTGTCAAACTCATGGCAGTACTTCATTTTGTGGCCACAGGATAATTCCAATACACTGTGGCAGTATCTGGTGAGATGTCATAACCAACTTTGAGTAAGTAGTTTGCTACAAGAAGTTCTTTTGTCAGCTTCATCCAGTTTTCACAAGATGAGGATTTTGCAATGTGAAGCACAATTTCTATGGATTGGGTGGCCTACCACATGTGGTTGGAGCAAATGATGGCACACATATTGAAGTATTGCCACCACACACCAGGAAACAAGTCTACCATAAGTCCTTCCACTCAAACAACGTGCAAATTGTCCGATTAGCTTATTTGTACATCACAAGTGTCTGTGTGCATTTCACGGGATCAGCCCATGATTCCTTTGTCCTAAGGAACAGCAGCATACACCTGCAAATCTCACAACTTGGATGCGAGAGGGCCTGGCTTGTTGATATTTACAATCTAACATAATATTGTTTGGGTAATTTCTAGGCCTGTGTGTAGGTCTGGACTTGGGTTAGAACGTGGAATTCTGAAAATCTATGTACCGCATAGCGGTGCAGAGATTTTTTTCTCGCTCGCCAATGTTAAGTTGGCGAGTGAGGAAAATCTTACTTCCGACAACCTCCTGGCTGTGGATGGCCGCTATTGCTTGCGTTGAGAAATCTTGCATTTGTGTTGAAGAAGCTGCAGCTCGAGTAGAACATCTACTCAAGCGGCAGAAATACGCAGCGCCCTCTTGCTCTGTGCATTGTGCCATTCGTGCTGATTTTCCAGCACAGGACAAACACTCAGTGCAAAAAATTAGCCGAAACGACACGACCTGATGCACTCTGCTGCTTGCGGAACTTCACGTAGTGTGGCACGTGGAAGTTCAGGAGCCCTGCCGAGGCCTATAAATTTTAAGATGAATCATCTAAAATTGTGTTACATATCTCAGCTCAGCTTATCCTAACCGGCCATGGTTGTTGGCAAGCACTGAGGAATACACAACGTATGGCGAAGTCTGCTTTAATGAGACCCATGGAAGAACACGGAGGCCAGTGGAGCATGCTATTGAGCTCCTAAATGTTTAATGTGAACAAGGGAGCCCGCAAGGTAGGAAGGACATTGGGTATCAACTATTTATAAAAAACAATTGCTCCATTAAGTTTCAAATAACAATAAATATAGACCGGAATCAGTACTATATTGTATTGAAGATGTCCAGCCGGACATTTAATTTAATGAATCAAGGTAATAAGTACTGATCAAACACAAAGTGATTGAGGCGGACACAGTCCTGTATCCTTCAAGAAAAAAAACAAAAGACAATCACAAATAAACAAACATTTTTCAGGCAAAACAGGGAAAATCTTTGAACCAATACAAATGGTCAAGGCAAGCTTTTTAGGTCAACAGCTGTTGCACTAGTTTTAACAGCTCAGTTTAATGTGCTAGCTGTTAAAGAGGTTGACGATGTTTCGATCCTTGGCTAGATACTTGGATCATCATCAGGACAAGAGACATGTTGCATTCTGCACAACATAGCCCTGTGACAGATTATCCCTTACATCACAGAGGATGAAGACCATTAAGAGACACAGGGTGAGGATCCTGATATACGAAATGAAGATGATAGTGGTGAAGAGGAAAAAGTTGATGTACGTCAGGATGTCATTGACAACTTCTTCACATGAGTGTAAACATCGCTTTCCCAAGATCAACCCATTTCCCAAGATCATCATTCCCCTTCATTGTACGCCACTCTGCTCTGTACTATTCCACTGTATTCCACTCCACTATACTCTGCTCCACTCTACACCACTCCAGTGTATGCCACTCCATGCCACTCCATTCTATGCTATTGTATAGTATACAATTCCACTCTACACTACTCTACTCTATGCTATTTTACTGCATGCCACTCCACTCAACGCCACTCCACTGTGTGCCTCTCCAACATACGCTATTCCAGTATATGCCACTCCACACTATGCCATTCTATTTAATGCTATTCCACTCTATGGCAGTCCACTCTACTCCTCAACACACTACTTGATTCTATGCCACTCCAATCTATGCCACTCCACTGTACACCACTTCATTTCACTCTACAACACACCATTCCACTCCATGCCACTCAACTCTACCCAATGAAACACCACTCCACTGTACCCTACTGCTGTCTACACCACTCCACTATATGTTATTCAACTGTACTTCATTCCGCTCTATGGTTTTCAACTGCACTGCGCTCCCCTCTATTCCACTCCAGCCTAGGCAGCTCCACTCTATGCGATTCCACTCTACAGTATTACACTGCATGCCACTGCACTCTTCGCCACTCCATTCATGAAATTTCCCTATTTGCAACTCCATTTTATGTCACTCCACTCTATGCTATTCAACTGTATGAATCTCCACTCTGAGTCACTTTATTATATAAATCTCAACTGTATGCCATTTCATGGCACTTTAGGCCACTGTATGCCACTCCACTCTGCACCAGTCCTGCCTACACTATTCCACTGTACCCAAACTACTCCACTCTGCTCCAAGACACTCTACACAGCAACACTCTATGCGCAAACACTGTATGCCACTCCAATGCATGCCACAACACTGTATGCCATGCCATTCTACCTTATGGCACTCTACGGCATGATAGTTTACCATAAGTACTTTACAACACAACACTTTATGACAATGCACTCTATGCCACTGCAGGCTACTCTGCTCTACCACACTGTAATCCACTCCAAGAAACTCTACGCCCCTTCGTGTAACAAACGTTACTCCACTTTATACAACTACACTGTACAACACTATACTCCAGTCTATTTTACTGTATAACACATAATACACTGTATGCCAATGTATGCCACAGTACTCCATTCTTTCACACTATAAGCAACTCCCTTTATGCCACTCTAATTTACTCCACCCTACTGTATGACACAGTACTCCAGAGTACTCCACTCTACTCCACTAACCACTCTATGCCACTCAACTCAACGCCACTCTATGACACTCGACTCAACAACGTTTCATGCCACTTCACTCTACCACAAGCTAACGCACTGCAGTGTACTATACATCACTCCACAGTAAAACACTGCACTCCACTCTATGCCACTTCACTGTACTGCACTGTACAACAGTTTCTGACACTCTATGACATTCCACAGCACTCTACTGTACGACATGCCACTCCACTATTTCACACTTTACTACACTCTATAATACACCACTCCACTCTTCTCCACAACCTAGACACTCAAGTGTATGACACAGCATTCCTCTCTATAACACTTTACTCCAATCAATGCTACTTCATTCTGCAACACTTTTCCCCCATTGTACCCTCCTCTGTGACACTCCACTTTATGACACTCTATTCTACTGTATGCAAAACCACTTTATAACACTCTACTACACATGCCACTACAAAACACTCTACTACACTCTATGCTCTACACTCCACTGTACAGCACACTATTCCACTCTATGACACTATACAACATTCTACTCCACTGTATACCACTTTAAAACACTCTTCTCCACTCAAGGACAAATGACACAACTACCTCTATGGCACTGTACACACCTCCTCTCCATGTCAATCATCCACTGTAACCCACTCTATGGCGCTATGCTCCACTCAACAACATGTTATGTCCCTTCTGCTCTACCACAAAATACTCCACTCAATATACTCCACTGTATGACAGGCTATGCAACTCCCTCTATGCCACTGCAAACCACTTTGCTGCACTTCACGCTATGACAAACTACTCCCACTCTACTCTACTGTACTCCACTACTCTATTCTATACCACACCACTCTATGCAACTCTACTGTGCTCTGTGCCACTCCACTCTACCACACTGTACACCAATCAACTCTACTCCATGCCACTCCACTGTACAACATTCTAATCCACTCTGTGGCACTCTACTCTACAACACTTTCTGAGACTTTATGACACATCAGACCACTCCACTGTATGACACACCACTCCACTCTATGACACTTTATTCCAGTGTATGCTATGGCAGGCCAGGCCACTCTACTCCACTCCCCATCACTCTACTCTACAGCATAACACTCCACTCTATGGAACATTACTCTACTCTATTCTATGTTACTCCACTCAACTCCACTTCCCCCTACTCCACTACATGATTTTCTATCCCACTCTACTCCACTGTTCCACACTACAGACTACACTGCTCCACTGTATGACACTCTCCTACACTCTATATAACTCCATTCTGCAAAACTATACTACACTCTATACCATTCTACAAGTCTCTACTGCACTCTATCCCCATACAATGCACCGTACAACTCTGAACTTCACTCTATCCTGCATTTACATTTAGACGGTATACAACGTTTACCACGCATTTTTTACCACGCACTACACTTACAACGCAGGCATTACCACGCATACCATTACAACGCATTGCGCTGGGGGGCGCTCTAGGATAGAGAATAGGTTTAATTTTATATCCAACACCTTCCCTAGTGTCCACGGGGACTGGAGTTGGAATATAAAATTATACTTACCACTATCCAGCACCTCAAAGCGCTATGCGTTGTAACGGTATGCGTTGTAAATACCGCGTTGTAATGGTATGCGTGGTAATAGTATGCGTGGTAACGTCATACATCCGCTAGACGGTATACAACGTTTACCACGCATTTTTTACCACACACTACACTTACAACGCAGGCATTACCACGCATACCATTATAACGCATTGCGCTGGGGGGGCGCTCTAGGATAGGGAATAAGTTTAATTTTATATCCAACACCTTCCCTAGTGTCCACGGGGACTGGAGTTGTAATATAAAATTATACTTACCACTATCCAACACCTCAAAGCGCTATGCGTTGTAACGGTATGCGTTGTAAATACCGCGTTGTAATGGTATGCGTGGTAATAGTATGCGTGGTAACGTCATACATCCTGCTAGACTCCACTGTAAAACACTCTGCACCACTGTATGAGACTTTACAACACTTCACAACACAGCACTTTACTCAAGTCTGCGGTGAGTCACTCCACTCTACTGTACTCCACTTCATTCTACTCTATAAGATGCCACTGCACTGTATGACGCTTTACTCAGCTATATCCTATTCCACTCTGTTGTACTCCACTCTATGACAGTACACTCTACAACACTCTCTTCCACTGTACTTTATGACATTTCACATAAGAACACACTACTCGACAACACTGAACTGTATGATTTAAAACATATTTTTGTTAAGATGAAAAAAATAAAGGTTACAACTTAGTTATAGTTAGGAAAAATGTATTTATTGTTTTTATAGAAACCAAAGATTGGAAATATAATATTACCTTGGATTTACAGAACCATGCAGGGCCGCCAAAGTGGCTTTGGATGGCATAGTAAATCCCGCTTAAGGGCTTGTGTTACCCGGTGTCACCTTGCTTGACACTAGGGCAGTACAAGCTCTTTGTAAATCTGGCACACACTTTTTATGCTTTGTTATTTCGTGATCATAGTTAGGAAACAAAGCATAGTCACAGGCCCACAATTTAGTCAATTCACTACGTAGTTTTTTTTAACTTCATTGTTTTTTGCCTTTAGTAGACAGCAACTTAGTCCTTTTTTGCGATCACACCATTTTGTGACTGTTTTGCAAATGGCAAAAGTCCATTTATTGGGACCCGTATATTTTGAGATGTGGACCATTCTTCTCTCTCTCTCTCTCTCTCTCTCTCTCTCAATCAAAAGGTATTCCAATATATTAAACAATAACAGTATTTGCGAACGTTTTATAGGGCACCAAAAGGTAGAGAAAACTTACATTGTGTATTTTTCCAGAATTGTCCTAAAAGTCGAGCAAAAACCAGTACCTGATTGAGATCCATGCTCATTGTAGATGGAAGTTTAATTAATTCCTGTGCATGCCTCCTTTAAACCTGTGTATGCTTTCCTAAGTTATAGATGTATTTTGGTATCCAGCTGTGCTATCTTGTAATTGTCCTGCCCATACAAGTAATTGATCTTGGCAATGGCTCTTCTTCCAGGGATAATAAAAGATGAACACCCTCTATTAAGTGACTCTCGCAAAAGTACCAGTTACTTGTAGATAATGCACTCTAGCTAGTTTTCACCACCTTCCCTGACCGTAGCTCTCTTCCATTATTCATTAAAATCATGTTCAGAAATGAATCTGCTATATGCTTGCTATATGCTATGCGCAGAAAAGCCAGGACATTCTGTATTCTTTGATAGTTCAATACATAAAGTCACTCAAATGTGCTCATTGTTCATAAACTACATGAGATCTAGTAAACTGCAACAGTGAAGTACTCCTAAGCACATTACTTATATGGGGGCCATATGTTGAATTCCTATTTTTGCTGTTCTGCTGCAAGAAAAGTAAATGTTTCCATTTTGTCTCTTTTAGAGAATGTGAAAAATTATTTTCTTTGCCATAAATTAGCAGGAGGTTTGCAAATAAGGAAACCATTGCACACATTTAAAATATTTGTTGGGAAGCTGCAAATTAGTACTTTCCTGGCAGCTTATGTTATTCACACTGAAAAGTATGTTTGCTCTTTAATGTATTATGAGTAACTCCCATGTGATCTAGAAAAATATCACCCTTGCCTGCCTCAGACAATATGTATACTATTAGTGAAGGATATTGATATTTGCTATAGGTTCTTCAAGAAAGGATGCACAAATATAAAAGCCTTCATATAAAAATCTGTACATTTTATATGAAGCTAAAGTATTGACAAAGCAAATGGGGCTGTTTCTTTTTTGTTAGTGGAAATGCTGGGTCAGCACCAGATTGTCCGGAAAGGTATCTGGGGGACTCTCAAAAGGGTGGTTATGGTTCACACCAGAAGATGCAGGGGGGATAAAAAGACTGAGTTCTCCAAAGACCCCAAAACGACTCACAGGACAAATGGTCTGTTTCACGTTCCCAATCTGGACACTAGAAGATAACTTACCCTGACAAAAGTCATAATCCCAAGTCCATCAAGTGCTATGAGTTCTATAAGTATGGACAATACATGTGGGATCTCAAATGTACAAAAAGAGCTCTACCTTACACTGGAGGAAAGATTGGGTGGGTAGCATAATGCTGGTGGAGGAATATGTCCCAGCTAAAGGGGGGAGGGTTACAGAAGTTACCTTAGTGTTCTTGGGTGACAGTGAGATGGTTCCTAAGATCCATGTACCCTCTAATACTACAAAGTATAGGCAATGGGTTGCCATCAAACACCATCAATGGGCAAGGTGTGGAAGCTCCGAGGGATACAGGAGCCAGTATGACTATGGCAAAGAGCCAGCTTGTCTTCCCAGAGGATGTATGGCGTTGCAACGCATAATTTTACATCGCATACCATTACAACACGATTTTTACAACGCAGGATCCATTACAATGCATGCCTTTACAACGCATGTCATTACATAGCAGATGCTATTACAACGCATGCCATTACAACGTACGTATAGGTAAGTATATCTTTTTTAAAAACATGTAATTACGTTAATTTAATTAATTTAATTTAATAATTTAATTTTAATAATTTTAAAATTGAAATTAATTTAATTTAATAAATTTAATTCTATTAATTTAATTTAATGAAATAAAAAATTGTAATTAATTTAATTTAATTAATTTAATTTAATTAATTTAATGTAATTAATTTTAAAATTGTAATTAAATTATTTTAATTAATTTAATTTAATTAATTTAATGTAATTAAATAAAAATTGTAATTAATATAATTTAATTAATTTAATTTATTTTAATTAATTTAATTTAATTAATTTAAAAATTGTAAATAATATAATTTAATTAATTTAATTTAATTTAATTAATTTAATTTAATTTAATTAATTTAAAGTCGTTTTTTTTAAAAAAACTGAACCCTAAAAATACCCCTGTACCCCAAAACCCAAACCCAGCCCTGAAACCTAAAAATACCCCTGTACCCCAAAACCCAAACCCAGCCCTAAAACCTAAAAATACCCCTGTACCCCAAAACCCAAACCCAGCCCTGAAACCTAAAAATACCCCCGTACTCCAAAACCCAAACCCAGCCCTGAAACCTAAAAGTACCCCTGTACCCCAAAACCCAAACCCAACCCTAAAACTTAAAAATACCCCTGTACCCCAAAACCCAAACCCAGCCCTAAAAGCTAAAAATACCCATGTACCCCAAAACCCAAACCCAGCCCTGAAACCTAAAAATACCCCTGTACCCCAAAACCCAAACCCAGCCCTGAAACCTAAAAATACCCCTGTACCCCAAAACCCAAACCCAGCCCTAAAACCTAAAAATACCCCTGTACCCCAAAACCCAAACCCAACCCTGAAACCTAAAAATACCCCTGTACCCCAAAACCCAAACCCAGCCCTAAAACCTAAAAATACCCAAACACCCCAAAACCCAAACCCAGCCCTAAAACCTAAAAATACCCAAACACCCCAAAACATATACCTCAGTACCCCAAAACATAAACTCCTATACTCATACTTATTTTTAAAATTACTTAAATTAATATATTTAATTTATAATATAAAAAAACATACATTAATATATTTATTTATAATTAATATTAAGTAAATTAATTAAATAATATTAAATAAAAAAAAATTATATACTTACCTATACTTACGTTGTAATGGCATGCGTTGTAAAAGCATCTGCTATGTAATGTCATGCGTTGTAAAGGCATGCGATGTAATGGATCCAGCGTTGTAAAAGTTGCGTTGTAATAGAAGTGCGTTGTAAAAGTTGCGATGTAACGGTTGTTTCCCCTTCCCAGAACAGGTTACTTCTAATACATTGCACCAGGTTGCGGCGGCTGACAACATAGAGGGTCACTGTCCTATGGCCCTTGTTCCAGTTGAGGGGGAGACCATGCCTGTAGACTGTTGGTTTGGTAATGACCTGGAGCACACTACCTGGAAGGAAGTTGAGCTCAAGGCTCATGGGGAGATGTCAGGGTTACCTGAGTGGATCTGTGCCACCACATGTCTGCCCACAAAGGGAGTCAAAGAAGAGCTAGAGCCTAGAACAATTGCACAGTCAGCTGCTAGAAGGGGAAAGGCAGAAGGCATGGTAAACAGCCCCTCAATGTACCCCCAGTGAGATAGATTGAGCACCTGTGGTGGCCACTCCGGATTCTACTGAGGAGGACATTGCTTCCCTTTGTGACCCACTAAGGAGAAGTTCTGTAGGGCACAAAAGGAGTTCCCAAACCATGTGGGCTTGAGGCAACAGGCTGAAGCCCAGGCAGAAGGTGATGCCTCTGGTAGTCACCACATTTACTGGGAGGACACCATCCTGAACAGTGGGCCTATGGTTCATGGGGCTTGGGACATCAAGGGCCCTGGTGGTCCACAAATGCTACAGGGCCTTCCTACTGGAGCTGGCTCACAAAATTCCCTTGGCAGGACACCCAGGCCAAGACAAGAACTTTACAAGGCTTGTCCCCCACTTCTATTGGCCCAGGATCAAGGATTCCTCAGATGCATTCTGTAGGACTTGTCAGACCTGCCAACGGAAAGACAGGGCAGAAGTGTAAAGCCCCCTTAGTCCCTTGCTTGTCCCCAGACTGCATGAGGCAACAGGTTAATCCTGGTTCTGGTGGATCATGCCAGTAGGTTACCAGGCAATGGCCCTGATGGGGATTTTTTCCAGAGTGAGTTTCCACAAGAAAATTGTGTCTGACAGGGAAACAAACGTCATGTCTGCTTATATGAGGTCAATGTGGAAGGGTTTGGGGTAATGTACAGGTTCTCCACCCTATATCATCTACAAGCCAAAGGGCTTGTTGAATGGTTCAACAAGATTCTGAAATGCATGATCAGAGGCCTGCATGAGGCTTTAAGGGAAAGGTGGGATATCCTCTTACCATGCCTGTTGTTCGCTTACAGAGAAGTCCTACAGTGAAGAGTGGGTTTCAGCCCCTTTGAGCTGTTATATGGGCACCCCGTCAGAGGACCTCTGGGTATGATGAAAGAAAAGTGGACGTAAGGTACTCCATGATGTAGTAGCTACATGCTGGCCTTCAGAAGCTAGAAGACTAAGTTATGAAAGCAAGCTTTCTGTAGCCTTGAAGCCAGCAGAAAGTCATGAAGGAGTGGTATGACACAAATTCTACCACTATGGAATTTCAACCTGGTCAGAAAGTATGGGTAATGGAGACAGTAGTGTCTAGGGCCCTCCAGGATCGCTGCAATGGGCCACATGATGTGATTTAAAAAAAGTGTGAGACAACATATCTGGTGTACCTCAGGACCACTAGGCAACCCCAAAGAGTGCTACATGTAAATCATGGTCTTCCCCTAGACTTTTTGCCTTTTGCCTCCACGTTTTGCTGATTCTTTTTGTTGGCATTAGGACTCTGAGCACTTGTCCACTGCTAACCAGTGCTAAAGTGCATGCGCTTGTCCACAATACATTATGGGAGAGGTGTGGCGCCGCGGCCAGGCCGACTGACTCCGGAATCTGGGGATCACGGTTCGATCCCCAGTGCCGGTGGCAGATTAGCCCAGCACCATGTGACTCTGGGCAATAGCTTGCTTAGTCTTCCTGACCGCCCCAGCGCCTAGAGACCCTTACGGGTGATTGTTTACAAATGTGGATTATTATTATCCATTATGACATTGATGTATACTTGATTGGCATAATTGAGGTGCTTGAGGTGCTGGCAAGTCCCTTGTAAAGTGGTATACTCTATTCCTAGGGCCTGTTCTTCAAGTGCAAGCGCTTCTCCCCAAAACATTATGATATTGATGTATACCTGATTGGCATATCTGAGGTGCTGGTAGGTCCCTTGTACAGTGGTATACCCTATTCCCAGGGCCTGTTCTTCAATAATAATAATAACGCATTTCTTAAGCGCACAGCTACCCCAATGGGTGCCCCGGCGCTGTCACATGCATCTAGTGGGCCTGCAGCACTAAGTGTGTCACCCACAGAAGTACCCTTTCCAACCTGTCTCACGCCTGCCACAGCAGTGCCTGTATGGGCAGTTTACTGCTATTTCGTCTTGCCATTTAAAACAACTTGCCAAGCCTTAAACTCTCCTTTTATTACATATAAGTCAACCATAAATTAGGCCATATGTAATTAAGTAACCCTAAGAGCAGGATGCTAAATAAGTAAAAGGTAGGGCATGTACTTTTATGTTTTGCATGTCCTGGTAGTGACAAACAGCCTATTTAGTTTGTCACTACTGTGAGTCCTACTACTCTCAAGGGCCAGCATTGGGAATTCCTTGATAAACGTTTAAGTTTTAATTCATGATCAGGGAAGAGTAGCTTTTTCATGTTTCATATCTTTGGAATGGTAATGATAAATTCCCATTACTGGTGAAGTTGGATTTAACATTACCGTTTTAGAAATGCTACGTTTAGAATTAGAGCACTAAGGTGGAATGCTTTATGGGATAAGTAAGCAATTTTAGTATGGTATCTTGGCACTGTAGTCTATTACCTGACACCAGTGATTGTCTTATTGTAAGCCGGCGATTCTTAGTGTCACGGGCTGTGTTGATTAGTTTGTTTGTGTCAGTATTTACAGGATTTTTTTCCCCCTCAACTCTCAGTCCTGAGGATGGTCTTACAGACCTAATTGGCCATTGAAGACTGAAACGTCGATACCACATCCTTTATAACTTCAAACATCACAAATTTGTTTTATGTTAGATCCCACTAATGTCAACATCTGAAGGATTGATTTATTGCAATTGTAGATGATGTTTACACTATTTCAGTTAAAAGAATTAACTGTACTTCCACCAATCCTGTGATGTGAAAAAGTGTAAATAATTGAAGGGATTGTTTGGATGTGCCAGTGTTACTACCATTTATATGAATATACTGCTTGGATATATTTCTTGAATAACATGTATATTATGGACTATATATTCATGGGGTATAAAAAATTCTATATTCTAATACTCCTGGGATTGTTGTTTCTAATTGTGTCATCAATCACTCGGATCCCACATTGGACCGATACTAAGTGTGTAAACCATATTTTGAATATGATTACTTTTAGAAAGTGGACATTTCTCTGCAGTTACTGCTTTATGTACCTGACAGCCTGTTTCGAATACACATCTGGGGTGGATGACATCTACACTTTCTGCATTCCCTTTAGACAGCCACAAGCACAGGAAAGTGAGGCTCATCTGCATTATGAACACTCATCTGCATTCATCTGCATACTGGAGGAAGGGGAGGGGGTGACACACTTCAATAGGTGTCCACACAGAAATAACTGATTTACCCCCCACAAATAGCCTGGAAGACAGGACTTGGTTAGAAGGAATCCTTGTGCACTTCAGAGAGCTGCTTTGAAGTCACCCCTCACATCAAACGCACTTTTGGTTATAAACACTGGGTCTCTAATGCCCAAAAATCAGACACTTCTGGATCTTGAATTGAACCTCTGTCAGAAGGACTGTACTGCTTTTCTGGAAGGCTGCTTTTCTGCTTGTTGGACTGTGGCATGCTATTCCCCGACTCTGCTGAAGGAGAGAAGGTCTCTGCCTTCCCTCCATGTAATCTCCAAGGGCTTGCTTACTTGTCTCCTCTTTTTAGAAGTCTCAGTGGCACACAAGACTTCCTGCAATGCTGTTGGTGCCGCTGGCCTCTGCCTTCTGTGATTCCCACCCTTGCCTTAGGTGCCCTCTCCAAGTTATGAACCTCAGATGTAGGTTCTGCATCTGTTTTGCTACAAAACCGATAGATAATCACCTTTGTGCCAATTTGAACTGAAGCATCACCTTTTGAAACCGACGCAGAGGCTATTTGATGACAGTGGTTGTATACCCTGCGTGGCCTGACAAAGATGTTCTGTGGGGCTCAACAACGCCTTCACTTCAGCAAAGCTCGACTACGACGCAGTGACACAACTGCATGGGAAAGATCGATGCACCATGCTCTGAATGATGATGTTTTGCTCCATCCAAGATACTTTCTCAGCTGGTCCTGCAGCTGGCCGGCACTCTATCATGGTTGGCCTGAACTTTGGATTTGCATCAGTCCCTCATTACCCCAAGCATCCCTTTGACTTCTAGCGACTTCTAAGCACTGTTTTTACATTAATTAATTCATAGCTTGACTTCTACTCATCAGATGTTTGTCTTTTTTGTCTTGCTTTAATCAGATTCGCTATAGTTCAAAACCTGTGGAGTTTTTTGTGCTGTATTCATTGTGTTACTGTGTGTGTTGCACAAATACTTACAAATGCCTCCTTAGATAAGCCTGACTGCTCTTTGCCAAGCTAGCAGATGATGAGCACAGATTATCTTTTAGTGTATATCTATCCAGCTTACCCTGACTAGAGTTGGGGTTCCTGCCTGGCCTGGGTACATACTTCAGCCAACTAGGAACACAATTTCTAACACTGCTTCAAGGTTATAAACATAATACTATGGGGATGTTATGATCCTGATCCTGAGTTTTTTTCTCACTCTATACATTCTCTCTTAGCATCTGTTGGTATGTTTGAGAAACAGCCTACCTGGGAGTAGGAGCCAAAGGTCTGGAATTGTTGGAGAAGGCCGAGAGGGGCATCCAACCAAATGTATGCACCGACCACATTTCTAAAAAACAAAGAGAACTGCAAGGTTTGTACTTGGTGCACAAATAATAAAGTTAGCTCTTTTTGAATCTATGTTCAAAATGAAGAGACAGTTTTGTAGCATGGTGAGGCATCCAGGGGACTGAAAGTATTCAAGATTGAGGGCCGGATTTATAAAAGTGAATGTACACTTTTTTCTCAGTTTATTCTTTTTCGGAATTCAAAAACAAGGGCCCGATGTAGGTAATTCTAATTTACCACTTCTAAAATACTGAATCATACCGATTCGGTATTTAAGAAGTGGTAAATTAGAGGGGGGGAAATGTAGGTAATTCTGAATCGGTAAATACCGAATCTGTAAGATTCGGTATTTACCGATTCTGTAAATACCGAATCGGTATCCCCCATTGATTACTATGGGCCTTGAAGCCCATAGGAATCAATGTGGAATACCGAATCGGTATTTACCGATTCGGTAAAATAGGGCCACTACATCACAAATGACCATTTACCAGTCGGTAACGGCCGAAATCAGCCGTTACCGGTCAGTAAATGGCCACCTACATCTGGCCCCAAATGTTTTAGTAGCAGTCAAATCAAAAATTGCTTTATTCGGTCTACATGAGTCCATCAAAGTGCATGAAAAAATTAAACATTCCTTACATAAGTTACCTTGACAATATTCAGGAAACGATTAGGATTATAAAAACATCATGAGAAATATTGATTAAAAGGCAATATGACCTAAGATAAACCCTCCATTGTCAACCCCACACACTAATTATGCAGACAATAACTTTTGATTTAAAATGCATCAGTATAAATCATATGACAAATATTTTCTCAGTCAATTAATGGTCTATTAAAAGCAATAAAACATAATAATAACCAAAGTAATAACATAATAAAGTGCAGAGTGGTCAGCGTAGGTGGTAGTCTGAGCAGCAAATTATAAAGGATGAGCAGTGAACGAGTTCAGAAGGCAAACAAAGGAGTTAATGACATGGTTGCAACATTTAGACCTGGAGGGAGATTGTTTGGGGTAAAATATGACGGTGGTGATAGAGAGACCCTGGAGAACTGTACTTCATTTTGAATTCAATAAAGACCTGTAACTCTGTGTGCTCTTATAAGACCATTTGTTTTTGTAATATGTGTAATTGCTTTAACTGGGTTGTTGAGGGGCTTCAACTGTTCCTAACATTGAGCCCTGGTTTAAGTCAGGGGAATCAAGTGATATCAACATAAAAACAGAATGACCTGCCTAGACGCAATTTTCAATTTCTTTTGTGGAAATAGTCATCTTGATTTACTCTATGATGCTACATAAATGTATTCTTATCATCCAATCTTTATTTCGGTCACTTGGACCCTTAAAGATGCACATCAGAAATTTAAAACATCGCAGAGTACATAGTTAAAATAGAAAAAACATAAAAACATTCCATTTATCAATGTTCATAAAAAGTACTAATGCAAAGTGAGAGACGGAATGCTAAAAAGCAGAAAAAATACTGTTGGCATACTTAAAAAATTTGTTTGCGATCTATTCAGGTTTATAAATATCAATAAAGTAGACTTTTAAAGTGTCGGTGCCGGCTCGGTATGCATAAGAAATACTAGTGCAAAAATGAGAATCAAACTGTAAAAGACCAAATAAAGACAGAAATAGCATACTTGGTGAAATTAGTTACAATGCATTCAAATTTAAATGTCAATACAGTACATTTTTAGAGTGCCGGTGCCAGCTCATTGGCAGGGTTCGCCATGTAGCGAGAGCGCTTATGCCATATCGTAGTCAAATATTTGGCTACCGCAAACACAGTTGGAGGGGATAGTTCCGTCTTGAGTATTCTGAGGGCTGAGATACATTGCCTACAGCCTAAATTGTTAAGAAGGGGGGCAAGCCCCAATACTTTCTGGGTTTATGGTACGCATTACAGAAAAACAGGACATGTATGTCGTCTTCGAGCTGATGTGGACATGCAGGGCATTGCTTGTTACAAGAGGGATGAGACCAGGCACTTGTGAATTCTCTTAGAGGGAGGGTGCCGTACCTCCACTGCAAGTATAGCTTCCTGGTTAGGGCAGGGCAGATTCCATCAAGGATCGGTTCCAAGTGGAAGGCATCTTTGAATTGGGTAAATGAGTACGTTAGACACCCCATCCGTTCATTCCCTAGCAATTTGTTTAGTTTAAACAAGTTATAAACCTTTGTTAAGTCTTTGCGAGAGATATTACTACAAGCATTTTCTGGCTCTGAACATAATTCAGGTTTTCCCATACTTGCAAAATACTTTTTTATATAGTTTAGCCAGGGAATTTTCGCAGGATGTAATAAACTTAAAATCTCCGCTAGTTCCAGCCTATAGCTCATAAGCTCTGGGGTGGACCACAGTCGACGCCAGAATGTTAGTGGTTTTAAACCCAGTTCTTCGCCAATAGATCTAAGGCCCAAGTCTAGTCTGAGGGGTAGCAGCGGGGTACTTGGAGGCAGGGCTACCATTTGTCTAATGAACCTGTTTTCCGTAATCACTAGATTTTGGGCAGCTGTGTGCCCCCACAGTTCCCCTCCATGTGTGACTGCCCCCCTCGCTTGCATTCTATAAGTTTCGAGCAGAGGCGCAAGGGGTTTAAAAGTCGACCTCTTTGTTAGATTGCAGATGCACCCCGTCAACTGGGGCAGTTTCAGATTTGACTTGGTCTGGTATGTGTCCCAGGTCATTTTCTGGTTAAAGGTCAACCCCAAATACTCAAATGTATGAACCCTCTCTAGCCTCAGGGGGCCTATAGTTGGGTTCGGGCGCGTAGTGGATGGGGGCTGAAGATCATGAATTTGGTCTTATGAGCATTGATCTCCAGCCCCCTCAACCCACAGAATGCCACGAAGCCGTCCAGCACGCGTTGAATCCCCATTGGGGATTTGGACAACAGCAGGGTGTCATCTGCAAACATGATTGCAGGCACCCTGCTGCCGTTGAGCCTTGGGGCATCTATGTCCTTGATTTTGGTCAGGTGCTCAATTACCCCGTTGACAAGGAGGCAGAACAGGGTCGGTGCGAGCACACAACCCTGTCTTACCCCTCTGGCAATGGGGAATCTTGCCGAGAGAAACCCATGCTTTCCACACCTGACGCATGCATAGTTGTCCTGATGAAGTTTCATCAATGTGTTTAAAAGGGCGGGTGGGATGCCCAACTCTCCTAGCACCGTCCACAGCTTGTCCCGTGGTACCAAGTCGAATGCAGCTCGCAAGTCCACAAAGACCGTGTATAGGCTGCCCCCCTCTATTGTTACGGTTTTCCAGAAAAGTAGGTTAAAACGGAAGATCTGGTCCATTGTTGAGATCTTCTTTCTGAAACCCGCCTGATAAGGGCTCAGAATGGATAACTCCTCAACCCAATCCTGAAGACGATCTAGTATCAGCCTCCCAAGTAGCTTTTGGGCCACATCGATGAGGCTGATTGGCCTGTAGTTGGCTGGGAGCAGAGGAGAGCCCTTCTTAAATATGGGGACAATCTCTGCGCCCAGCCAAGTACCGGGAACCTCCATACCCTTCAAGACGGCGTTGAAGATCGTCAAAAGGTACGGGGCCCACACATCAGGCTCTTGCTTGTAGAGATCGCCTGGTAGGCCATCCAATCCTGGTGCCTTGCCCAGTGTTAGTCCAGAGATTGCAACCAGCACCTCTCCCTCAGTGAAGAGAACCTCTTCTAGCTGTGTAGCTATTATTGGGAATGGATCAGTTGGATCCCCGCCCTTGTCCAGAGTGGCCCCAGAGTAAAGCGTCTGGAAGTTCTCTTCCCAAACCTCAGTTGAGATGTTTGGTTCAATGGCCAGGAGTGGCTCTTCAGAGCCCGAGTTTACAATCTTCCAAAATTTGCGGGAGACCCTAACTGCCAGTAGGGTACCAAGACTCTCCCATTTGTCCTGTTCCCATTCCCTCTTCGCGTGGGTTATCAGCTGTTTGTAGTCCCTTCTCCTTGCTTGAGTGATGGCACTACCTTTGCCTTGCTTTATGGATTTACATAGCTCTGCTTTAGCCTTTCGGTAGGCACCATTAAACCAAGATGGACGGTGTCTCGATGTAGTCTTGGCTTTCCCTGAGGTAAATAAAACTTCAGCCATAGTCTTAATTAGGTCCTTGTGGATAGGTCCATGTTTGGTGTGAATGTCGGGGGCCTCGGGTTGCTCCATTAATGCTCTAACCTTTTGGAATGTGGGGATAATACAGTGATATAACTTTGAGATCAGATCAGGATTATTAGCTAGTTTCTCCCACCTCACTCTTCATCTGTTGTTAGCTAGGGTCAGCCCTAAACCAGCTACATCTGTGCCAGCACCATTTCTAATATCTAAAGCTGGTAAAAGGTATTCCAGTTCCAGCGCGTTGTGGTCGCTGTCAACCCTGTCTATCACCCTAAAGTCCTTGATGTTGGACCAAGATGGCATTTGGACTAGTATATAGTCCAATCTAGACTCCCTCCCCTGTATATTAAATAAATGTATTCATTTATCTCCTCAAGTAATTAAACAGATAGTCGTTTGGTGTAAAAATGGGAGAGAGAAGGAATTGTCCATCCAGTGGCTGAATTGCACAAAGTATAATCAGGAAACCTGGTTCAATCCTGGCTATCCTGCTCAACCATCTTGTGTGTGACTAAGCAATTACTTTACTTCAATTACTCCCTATTCTTGCTCATCATATTTGAGGGCACTTTAAAAGAATTTCGTTTTTAGGTTGTGCTTTGCCTGAAAAAACTCTGTTGTACATGGTTTAACAGAATATAATATTGCTACATCAACAATAAGAATAAACAGCATGTATAGAGAGGGACAAGACAATTGGCTTGCCTCTTTGGTCACAAATGGTATCGTCATCATGACAGAGGTTTGCAGTTCAAGCTATCGCTTCTAGGAAATGTCACTTAAATGTTATCAACATGCACAGGTAGAACTGTATTTTTTATAATACATGATCCACCTATCACTGTTCCTAAAATCACTTGGGTCCTTTTTGTGTAGTTCTTTAATATGAAGAAAGCATGTTTGAAAACATGAAGACTAAAAATAGAATCTCAAGTGCAAAATTAAACACATCAAAATATGGTTAGATCATTGTTGCAAGCAAATGTTAGAATTAGTCAGTTTAAAAAAAGGCACAGCAGCTCAAAATGTGTACTATCATACAGAAATATTGTAACTTTTTCGAAATTTCCTAAGGAGTGCAAAAAATAAAATAAACATGTCACTGCTTGTTACTGTAGGGTTAGAAAACAAAGCAGAAGAAAGGAAAACACAGTTTTATTTACCTTCCTTAAACAGTTACTTTAATTATACTCCATGGCCTGAACTGCACTTCCTCTCAGCTTCCGGCTCTGGTAGCAGGCATTGAGATGTCAGAACTTTACTGTTATGAGGTATTAGCTACATTATTTCTTCATTAAAGATGGCTGGTTTTAAAAGCATGGAGTGCAGAATATCATGTATTATAATTAAATAGAAACACAGACTATGCTTTTTCAACTTTATTGTAACTGCAGCCATTGGGTTGCACTATAACAATGATAACATCCATGCCACTTTCTTGGAGCTTAGCATTGATTGCGTGACCAAGGTACCTGGAGTGCCATGGTGGGTAAGGATGCCACAAATTACCATTGTAGATGGGGCATCAAGTGGTCAGTGGGGAATACCCACAGTCTCATTTTCAAGATACTAGGTTGTCCCTATGACTTTGCAAGGATTGGGCTAACATTTGGACATTTTAGTGCTTCAATTTTTCTAAAAAATACTCCAATATAAGTGGTACATTTGCTAAGAAATCTAAATGGAGGAATTATGTCAGCCGTGAAGTCATGCAGATTTGATAATTGGACAATAAGTCAGAATTCCTTCAGTGTTAAATGTTGAACCTTTTGAGAAATTAAGGTGGAAAGTTCTTGACACTGTGTGTATCTCCTAATGCTTCGTTCCTTCCTCTGCTTGGCACCTGACCCTGAACATGTTGGACACCAAAGATATAATATATATGGATGGGTATTAAATATGTGTGGCACACCTGATGTTTGACATTTGTTACATGATCAAATACTGGTTTTTCATGCTCCTGAGTTTTGTAAATTGAGTAGTGCTAGAGCCCAAAAAGGACTCTGCTCAATGGTTCAGACCTTTACATACACCACTTACAAATGACACCATGGGGAATCCTTCATGCTCTGGATAGGTCGATGGACCTTTTCCACTGTGTGAAGAATCAGAGCTCCCTAAGGAATAAAGTAATCAAAACAACATGGATATTTATAATTTATGATGACTCATTGATGAGAGGTTAAGATAGTTATATAGGCTTTACTTTTTTTTTTTAATTTCTGTAATTTTTTATTGTATATAAAAAAATATATATTTACATGGAGCATACATGAGTGGAGGAAAGAAAGAGGAGAGAGTGAAAGAAGAAAGGAAGGGAGAAAAGAAAAAGAAAAAAGAAGGCGCCGGGGGGGGGGGGAGGGGTATAGCAATATTGTCCTGCAATAGTTCGATCTTTGCAATGGTACGAGAGGTCGGATAGTTCGAATAGTCAAAAAAAAAGAAGTCCGTTTTCCGAGTCTTGCTTGGCATTGTCTTCTGTCTCCCCTTTTGCGCTGCCTGGTGGGTATATCGCCCCGGACGATAGAGAGGATAGAGAGGGATAGAGGTCGGAGAAGAGATAGGAGAGGGTTCTTCCTTGCTGGTTTCTTTTGTTAGAGCGTGGGTCCCTATAGTGTGTCCCTTGCTGGATGTCTAGAATCTGCGCCTAGGGGGGTTTATGTGATGAAAGGTAGAGGTCTAGGGGCCCCCATATGTTTGACTGCCTGTGTGTTTTCGGTGAGTGTTTCGCTGTAATGTTATCTGCCCCTCTTAGGAATGTGACCCAGTTGAGCCACGCCCGTGGTGTAGCTTTTGTGGTGTCTTTCCAGTTGCTTAGGATTATTTTGACTGCAGCCGTCAGCAGTAGGTCAATGAGGTCCCGGTCTTCTGTTGTAGTGATGGATGGGGATGCAAAGCCCAGGACCAGACTTGGGAAATCTATGTGTATGGCTACTCCAGTGATTTCATTGATAAGCTTCCCAATTCGATCCCAGAAATCCTTGATCTGAGGACAGCTGAGTAGGAGATGTTCTAAGTCCCCCCTCCCATCGTCACAATTCCAGCATGTGTCACTCTCTCGGATCCCCAGGGTGGATAAGCGGGCCGGTGTCCAGTATGCCTTGTGCACTAACCAGTATTTGGTCTGATTTAGTGAAGCAGTTATCTTTTTCCTAGTGGTCGATCTCCATAATTCTGCCTTTTCGGTCACGCTTAGTTCCTTCCCTGCTAAGGTCCCCCAGAAGTTTGTGACCTTATCATTGAGTTTGGTGTTTTTGGGGCGTAGGGCTTTGTATAGGTGAGCTATTTGGTGTCCTAGTGTGTTGAGACTGGCTGCAAGTTGTATGAGCGAAGGTGTCTGGCTGTTAAGGTTTGCCTTCCTAATTGCTACTCTTATTTTCAGGAAGTTGTAGAGTTCTATGTTTTGCAGGTTGTGCGATTCCTTGAGTGTGTCGAAAGTTGTGTTCGCGCCCTGTTTCTGAAGGTCTTGGGCCGTGGATATACCATGTCTGTACCACTCAGGCATGTCTAGAATCTTATCTCTGTATCTTAAAATGGGGTTGTGCCAGAGGGATTCAAATTGGCCTCCCCTGATGCTTGTTGTCAGTAGTTTGTCGACGCTCAGAAGAGCTGTCTTTGTGTTCTTGAGGACTGGGTTGTCCTTCACTGCTGGGTGACGTGTGGCTGTCAGGAGGGTGATGGGGTTCATGCCTTTTAGTAGTCCACGCTCAAATGTTAGCCATGCTGGGGTGTATTCCTGTCTTGGGTCTAGCCAGTGTAGCCCCTGTCTAGCTATGCATGCTGTCTGGAATCGTTTGAAGTTCGTTATGTTCAGGCCGCCCTGATCTTTTGATAGCCTTAGCTTGTGTAGGCTTATTCTGGGTTTTTTCCCCCTCCATAGGAAGCTGTTGAGTATCTTGTCAAGTTTCTTGTGGAAGCCCTCTGTGTTAGTCAGTGGGAGCATGGTTAGCATATAGTTGACCATCGGTGTCAGCATCATTTTTATTGCTTCTGTCCTTCCCCACCATGTTGTGAATTTGGGGGACCATCCTTCTACTCTGTCCTTAATTTTCTGTATTGTTGCGTGTTCGTTGTGTTCCAGTGTCATTCTTAGGTCTCTCTCAAAGAGGATACCCAGATATTTTATGGGTTTTGGTTGCCATGTCAGTCCTGACGTTCCTAATACTGTTCTTGTTGTGTGGATGTTTAAAGGTTTGCACTCAGATTTGTCTTTGTTGAGTTTGTACCCCGAGACCTGGGCGTAATTGTCAATGGTGTCAGTCAGTGCTTTGATGGATCTCTCTGGGTCTTCTGTGACTATTAGTACGTCGTCCGCGTATGCCGCTAGCTTGAAAGTTTCTCCCCCTATTGGTATCCCTACAATATCCACATTAGTTCTGATCATCGTGAGGAGCGGTTCTATGGCTAGTAGGAATAGGGCTGGTGACAGGGGGCATCCTTGTCTAGTTCCCCTTCCCAAGTTGAGTATGTTTGATGTGCCCCCGTTGACCACCACCCTTGCTTTGGGGTCCTCGTATAGGGCCATCACCATCTTCCTATAGTTTGGACCTAGCCCGAATTTCCCCATACACTGATCTAAGAAGGGCCATGAAACTCTATCGAAGGCTTTCTCAGCGTCCAGGGCTATCATGACTGCTGCGTTGTCGCTTCGGGAGGAGTGGTTAATTATGTGGCATAGGAGTCTCGTGTTGTCGTGTGACATGCGGTTTTTAAGGTAGCCTACTTGAGAGTTGTGTATGAGTTTCGGTAGGTATGCGTTGAGTCTGTTGGCCAGTATTTTTGCGTAGATCTTGCAGTCCACATTTATGAGGGAGATCGGTCTAAAGTTCTTCGCCTCTGTTGTGTCTTTCCCTTCCTTGGGTATAACTATTATGTTTGCCTCCGCCATTGAGGGTGTCATGTGTCCGCTTTGGGCGCATACTGTGAATACCTCCTTCATTGTGGGTTTGAGTATGTTTAGGTACTGCTTATAGAAGCCAGCTGTGAAACCATCTGGCCCCGGTGCCTTATTATCTTTGAGGCTTTGCGTGGCCTTCTCTATCTCATCCTCCGTTATGGTCATTTCCAGGATGTCTCGTTCTTGGTCTGATAGTGTGGGTGAGGTTATGTTCTCTAGTAACTCTTTTCCCCCGTCCTTCTGTAGTGTTTCATCTTTGGTGTACAGTCCCTCATAGAAGTCCCTGAAGACTTCTAGGATGTCTTTGTTCGAGGTCTGGGCTATGCCGCGTTTGTCTTTGATGGCTCCTATCGTGTGGCGTTTCTGTTTCCCTCTCAGGTAGGATGCTAGGTTTTTGCCCGCTTTGTTTGCGGTGCATAGGTTAATAGATTTGTATTTATTGATCCAGGTGCCTGCTCTTTCGCTCAGTATTCTGTTGAGTTCGTACTTTAGTTTAGTCAGGTTTGTGAGTGTGTTCTTGTCTTCAATTCTGGCTATGTGGCTGTTCTCAAGTTGTTTAATCTCTTTCTCTAGTTCTGCAATTCTCTTGTTCCTGTCTTTGTTCATCCTGCCCTTGAGTGTCATGACTGTTCCCCGGATGGTGGCCTTCAGGGCGTCCCATAGTACTTCCCTGTTTGTGTTTGGTTTGTCGTTCATTAGTAGGTATTCTATTATCGCCTCCTCTATCTTGGCTTTCGCTGGGGTGTGTTGGAGCAGGCTGTCATCGAATCGCCATCTGCGGGTTGGCTTTTCGTTGTGCTTGCCCGATAGTGTTAGGCTTATGTGCGAGTGGTCTGATACTGTTCTGGGTCCTATCTCCGTGTGGTCTATGAGGTGGGTATGTGTTTCTGACATTAGGATGTAGTCTATTCAGCTATATGAGTTGTGTGGGTTGGAGTAGAATGTGTACTCCCTGGCATCTGGATTGCTCATGCGCCATGGGTCTCTTAGTCTTAGTTTGGAGCAGAGATTCTTAAGGATGTGGGGATTGCATGTTGATTGGCTTGGTCTGTATGGGTGCTTGTCAATTGCTGGGTCAAGGACTTGGTTCATATCTCCTGCGACGATCAGCAGATCTCCTAGCGGTAGTGAATACAGTTGTGCACCCACCCCCTCCCAGAATGATCTGTCATCACTGTTGGGGCCATATATGTTTGCTACATGGAATGTCTCCCCCGCTCTTCTGAGTGTCGTTATGAGCATTCTTCCTTGGGTGTCTGCTTGGGAGTCTACAACTTCTATTTTGGAGTTTTTGCTTACGATTGTTACTACCCCGTTCTTCTTGTTCTGTGCTGATGAGCCCTGCACCTCGCCTATCCAATTGGCCCCTATGCGCCTGATGTCTTCTGCTTGTAATCTCGTTTCTTGGAGCACATATATGTCACTTTTAAGTTTCCTAAGGTGTTCGAGCACCTTCCTCCTTTTCACCAGGCTATTTAGGCCCTTGACGTTTAGGGACACTATTTTAATGTCAGACGCTATGCTGCTCTGGTTGCTGTTTGTCATTTAAACTGCTCTGTTTTTTGCATTTGCTGTGGCCTTCCTCTGCGTCTTTTTGGTCTCAGAGTTGTGTGTGGGACCATCACCCTGCTCCTGCGTGTACTGCTCCCCCATATGAGTGTATAGAGAAAGAGAAAGTATAGAGAAAGTAGATGATAGTAAGTAGGCCCATGTATGTGCTCCTCGCTCCCCCCGTTTCCCTCACTCCCTCCCCCCCACCCATCCCTCCCGCCACCCCCCTTCCCTTACTTGCTGAGTGGGTGTGTGACGACAAAGTTCCTTCGCTCCGCGTCTTTCCCTGAGGTAGAGTCAGTTTCCTTCCTTGGTCTAGCTGGATGTGAGGAGAAAAAGAGACCAAGGACAGAGCAACGGCACCGTCTCTGTCACCACTTGATTGTCTCGTTCAGATTGTGCCTTGGTTAACCTTGGGTTCATTGTTCTCGCTGCCGACTGCTAGTTGCTGGGAGACCTTGATCCGATCCGTAGTCCTGGATCCGCAGTCGGGCTCTTCATTCTAGTTATAGTTCCTTTTATTTTCCCGTCCTGGGTATAATGAGGTAGATATGTTTTCTTGTGCTTTTTGGTGTTTTGTTTCTTTTCCTTTTTTCTTTGGCGTCTATAGTGTTCCTTATTCAGAGTGTGCGTTCTCGTCCGGTGAGGCACTTCTTTTCGCCGCTCCGGGCTTCTGTTATCCTCCATCTCTTCCACGGGTGGGCCTTGTAGGTATCTCCTTAGTTCATCCGGGCATTCAAAAATCATTGTTTTCCACTTATCTGTTACTTTGAATCTGGCAGGGCAGACGAAGCCGAAGGTGGCGCCTCTTCTGCGCAGTGTGTCTCTGAGGGCCAGGAAGCCTTTTCTTGACTCTACCGTTGGTTTGGAGTAGTCTTGGGTTAGTACAATCTTGCTCCCTTCCCACATCAGGTTCTGGTTTTTTCTAGCAAAGGCGAAGATGGCGTCTGTTTGGCTTAGTCTAAGCGGGTTGCATATTATTGCCCTCGGCCCCTTGCCTGCTGTTGGTTTTCCTGCTGGTATTCTGTATGCCTTTTGCACCTCGAACCTTCTGTCAAATGTGATGCCGGTGAGTTTGGGGATCATCTCCTCTAGCATTGCTGCGCATGATCCCGCCTTGTCTTCTGTCCCCTCCGGCACTCCCAGGATCCTTACGTTGCCTCTTTTTGCCCTGTCGTCCTTCTCCGCTAGCTGTTTTTGCATGGCTTTCGTGACTTTCTGCAGATCAGCTATGGCTTTGGTGTTATCCCTTGTTTCGTCTTCCACTGAGCTTATTCTGCCTTCTGTCACTTCAATTCTTGTGATTGTTTTGTGAAGGTCCGCTCTTATAGCCGCCATCTCAAGCTGCATGTTCTCCACCTTGAGCTTTGTCTCTTTCCCCACTTCGTTCCCTTCGTTTACTCTCCGCAGGATCGTTTCTAGGGTGACCGTCTCGCTCTTATTGTTTTTCAGAGGCGATCCTTGGTTGTCTATCTTTGGCTTTTTTTGATCTCCAACTGCCTTCCCCTCGTTGCCTGCCATTGTTACAATGCCTCTCCTTGATAGGATGCTGCCTAGCCGCCCTTCCGCTAGGGTCGTCTTGGGTAGGTCTGTTGCCTTTGACGTTGGCGCAGAAATGCCTTGCAGTCTATATCTGCTAGGCTCTCGGATGTGCCTCGCTCTGGTCTTTGCCTTAAGACCTGCCAGTGTGTGCCTTGTCTCGTTCGCGTTCTGTCCAGCCGCTTTGCTTTTCAATGCGTTGGGGCCGCTTCCTTGCGTCTGGCGCTCAGGGGAGTAGGCTGGTGCTTATGGTTGTGTTTCTTATCTGGTCCTGCCTGCTCGCCTTCACCTGTCTCTTGCGCACTCGCTGTGTGTGCCTTTAGGGGTCTTGGCCTTGCTCTTTGTTCTGGCGTTATCTTTGGCCTCCCTCTGACCCCTCTGACCCCTTCTCGGCTTAGGCTTGCTGCCTTTCTGCCTTGCTGTGACCTTACTGCTGGTGTTGCACGTTCGTTGCGTGTGCCTTTTTAGGGGTCTTGCCCTTTGCTCAGCGTGCTCTTTGGCGTACTCTTGGGCTCCCCCTCAGTCCCCTGCCCGGCTCTGCTTGCTGCCTTGCTGCCTGTATCCTGACCTGCTGACCGTTGCTGTGCAGTGCTTGTTGTGTGGCTGCGTGCCCTTCGGTAGGTATTCCAGCCTCTCCGTGAACACTCCACCTCACTTGGTGCCGTACTCGCGCTGTACTCGCGCTGTACTCGCGCTGTTTTTTTTTTGTTTTTTTTTCTCCTTTTTTCCCCGCTCCGTTATGGCTCTCCCTTGCTCTGCGCCGCCTCGCTTACACCACCGGCAGTTATTCCTCCACCTCCGCACCACTTGGTCTGGCGTCGCTCGTGCTCTTCCCAGCTGCTCCGCACCGCGGGAGGGCTGGCGCGCGACCTACCGATGTGTTTTCCCTGCAGTTTCCTTGTCCGTGCAGGACCTTCCGGCGATGGTCGCTCGACGCTCTTCCGCTTCCGGTCCGGGTCTTCCGTCTGGAGTTGGAGAAGACTTCCGGCAATGGCGCCTTTCCCCCTGTCGCTTCCGGTGCCGATCTTCCTGATAGACACACCACTTCGATTCGCTAGAGGGGTCGCGGGTCTAGCGGGCTTACCTCACTTCACCTGCCTTGTGTGTTCGCCTTATTGTACGGAGGCGGGGGTGTCTGCCGTGGTGCTTCTCCAGTGAGTACTTTCAGCCACAAAATGCGTGATGTACCTCTCCGTTTCAGCTTTTCCGTGGTTGTGGTGTTCTTTCTTTTTGCGCTCCTCTCTGCTTGTTTAAAGTTGCTCTGTTGCACAGTTGCTGCTTCACTGTTGTCTCAGCAAGCTCGGGGCGCCATTTTGTGTTCCTGTTGTTGTTGCTCTCTGCAAAGTTTCGGAGCTGCTTTCTCGGTGCTGTTGTTGCTTTCCTTGCTTCCGGTCGGCTTTCCTGCTGCCTGGAGGTTTCCCCTGCTTGTTTCTCTGCTTTGCTTTAGGATTTGGCTGGTTTGGCGGGTTAGTTTTCCCTCAGGGATGCGGAGCTGACGGACCTAGACGACCGTCCACATTGCCGTCCAAGCCACGCCCCCCTTTAGGATTTGGCTGGTTTGGCGGGTTAGTTTTCCCTCAGGGATGCGGAGCTGAAGGACCTAGACGACCGTCCACATTAAAGACTCAAATATCTTTATTCAGTTAACAATTTACTGAATTAAGAGAAGAGATTAGAAATCAGCAATCAAGATATCTGTTCCATAAAGAAACCCAGTAAGCTAGCTAAGGGACCTATTCTAAATACGAACCCACAAAGATTCTGTTGGAAAAGAGTGGTAAATGAGGGACGATCTTCTCATGAAGAGTAGTTCTGGAAAACTGAGCTGTGTTTCCCACAATTCTAGTAACTGTTTTAGAATAGCTGTTTGTGCAGTAACATCGATCACAAATTAATAAAAGGAATCACCTCAAGATATCTAAAAGGAATCAACTGTCCAGGAAGAAGAGTCTCGGGCAGAGGAGAAATCCAGACCAAGACCACCGGACGGGGAAAGTGAAAGTAAAGCTATGGCATCTAGCTAACTAGGAGCACTCATTATTTTAACTTTCTAATACATATATCAATCTTCGAAAATGTATTCGCTCGATATCCAATCAGAACAGCTCATAAGGTGGTGTTGTCATATGATGCATCTTCTCCCGAATCCCATAGTCTGCACTCTTGTCATCTGGATTGATACAGTTTTCTAACATAATTGGTACATGAGGGAAGGTTCAGCAAATGTGAAAACATATATCAGATTAATTTGAAGCAACATTTATAAGTCTACATCGCCATTTGTTCTTTAAAGTTTCAATATGTCTATTATTCTTAATGAAAATTATGTAACATGGGGTGAGAGGAATTAAATGAGCAAAATGTTAAAGTCAGCACAAGTCTAGGATGACATAAATGTTAGGTTGTTGGACAGAATACTTTACTATGAGCAAAGGTCAAAAAAGAAAGCCTCAGGCGTAGTCACAGCACAGGCTAAAGTATAGTTGCTTGGTGCAAATATTGAAAAAACATGCAATTATAAATGAAGCGTTTCTAATCGTTCTCATTTACATTTGTCACATTGCAATATATTTTGGTTTTATGTATTTTTTCTACTAATAAAAGGTATTTACACATTTTGGGAGTCATTTCTAAAAATGGGCATTTCATTTGTATTCAACACTGTTCTAAATTTCTTTCTAATATGCTAAAATATGCTGATATCTGAATGTCTGTCATTTCTTCCAGCACCATTAATGTGATGGTAAAACCTGTTATTTGCAGTGTTTTAAAACAACAGAAGTGAGGGATTGAGTATTTTAGAAAAATCTAAGTAATATAAAGGTTATCTTTTCATTTAAGGAGGGACGGAATGGCAACAGATGTTGAAAATGAATGACACCGCGTTGTCAACAAGCTTTGTACCTTGTCAATTATTATTTTCTTATTATGTTAATGTGTTTCAAATTCATAAACGTTTTGGTCCATTGTTAAAGTTGGACCTCTTGATTGCTCCATTTTGCTACGTTTAAATGATATAATTGGGTAATAATATATGCTGCATTCTTCTGGTATTATTAGAGATATGACTACAGCAATTGTGTGTACAAAATGAAGACTTTACGTTCCAGTTCAGCATCCTAACCTCACAAAACACATAAATTGAGATTGCAGTACGGGAATCGGGCTCTTGAGAGAGCCTTGGAATTTCATTTATCTCCATTTATCCTAGCACAAACGTACATTTTATACAACACTAAGACATGTTGCTAGGTTTTGGTTGTACTCATTTAAAACGTCCTCTGTAGTGAAATCATATCCTTACACTGCATTCAACAGGCCGAGACTCGCCACAGTAGAGACTGACTGTGAAGGAGACATCAGATATTAAAATCCTCCAAGGTCTTTTCTTCCAGTCAGATTTACAAATGACACACGAGTTTTCATATTTTCCCCTTTTTTAAGGTTTATGGTAAAATTAAAGTCTCATTTGTTGACCACACGTTACTCCTAAGGTGTTTTTTCTGGCTATCCAGAAGTGCTCATTGTATCTAAGCATATAGGATGTATCCCCAGGGATGCGAACATGCAACCATGGTGTCAGAGACAGTTCAATGACCCACTAGATCCAAAACAATGAGGCTTTTTTCTCTGGCCGGTTGCTCACCTTCCTTTCTACTATGCTTCTGTCTATACTGCAGCTGGACTGCATTTTGCTCCATGTTCCACGATCCCACACTGTGCTAATAATCACAAATCTATTTGCTCCAGTAATAAGCACTGGCTTACAGCTCAAGTTGTCTTACATGATGTGATATTGGCTCTTCCCTGCGAGACCGTGTGAATGGCGATAAAATCGTGTGACACGGTGGTGTCTGGTGTCGTGTGAGTTGGCAGGTCTGCATATATGGGCATCTTGTCCCATATCATGTACTTGAGCTGAGATTATGCAAAACAGGGTTGCCTTCCGCCTGCTTGTGTTGAGTCTGTATTTGTATGAGACACACCTCCTTTCATCATGTGCAGGAGTTCACTTTCTACAGCAAGCATCTGATTGGTATCTGTATAGTGAGCAAATGCATGGTACTTGAGCAGCATGGCGCCCTTTTGCAATAGTGAGCATAGCACATTCTATTCTTTTGGTTGTCCCAGCTCATATCTGAGATTCTCCTCTACCAGTAGGTCATTGTGAACCTTCACAGTTAACATTAAGCTGCCATATTGTCCCAGTTTGGTGCAGAACTGCCCCCTTATGAAACATTATTTTTAGGTTTATTTTCCTGAGAATGTTCATATTTATTCCAGCAGACAGACTCTCCTCTGTCTTGTTCCACACATCCCTTTGGGCAGTGCCTGAAGAGACATTGATGCAGCAGAGGTGCACTATTGCAGGCACACTATCTGTCGGTAAAGTCACTGTTTAAAATGTTTGTTACATATTTTTAAGTTGTTAATACAGCACCGCTATACCCAGAAGTGTCATAGCACTTGACAACAAAGGGTGCTAGAATAAGAGTTTGCACATCTGCAGGTGGAAGTAATATGAGGTAATATTTAGAAAATGCTGAGAGCAGTGGGTGATCTGTATATATTTATGGTTGGCATTAAGATAACCATATAGCATTTACAATATTTAACATTTGTAGGCAGCAGTTTTTTTTTCATGCAGTGTTAGAAGGATGCATCCACTTGTTTTCTTATTCTTCTGTCGATGCTTACAGTGTGCAGGAGGGTGCAAATCATTGCTATGACGGCTTCTAGTCTTTAGGTGATGTTTCTCGTATGGAACCCACACCTTATATAAGAAGAGAGAGAGAGTGGGGCTGCTTCTATCTATTTGTTTAGTGGTGTAACTCAATAGTTCTTTCCCTTGTGGCATAGGTTTTCTACTACAATGAAATGTCACAGAAGTGTTTGTGCTAACACAGCGAATGAGAAATGTAAGTTGGCTCCCATGTCTTTGTTATGTTCAGAACTCAAGCTGTTTGAGCGAATTAGTACAGAAAATTCATTTGGAAAGCATCTTCAAGGGGGTTTATATTTGTTTGGATGGCTTGGCAGCATCTTCAATTGCTTTCCTATTTTATTTTATGAATTATACGTATTTGTAATTATTGCCTCCAACCATTTTTTCTGCTAATCTACAAAGAGTGCTTGCATTTGGCCTTTTAACAATGCCTGACCTATATGTTAGAAGTTATCAGTGCAGAACATGTTTGTGAGTAAATATTGTTGTGGAAGATTTGTAGGTGCAGTTATAAAGCAGAGGTTCAGTACTGTTTGCTAGTAAACATACCACAATGGAATTTTGAGCTTTACATTTTGTGTACATCTGGACATTTGTGAGAATGTGAGAATTAGAGAATTGTTGGGATACAGCACCATGTAGCTTTATTATGACTACAGTGTAGTCTCACAAATTGTATGAATATCAGCCTACCTGTGTATCTCAGAGCTTCATGGTTTTCTTAAGCTTACATATACTCAAGATTTGTTTTCTCCTGTGAGATTTCGGAATCTGACCTGCCTGGCAAGCTGGTGGTTATTTGTCCTATATATGTAGGGACCGATTCACAATGGTAAACCTAGACCTTTGGTTTAAACTTAGACCAAACATCTATGTTTACAACATTGGGAATTCACACTGGGCATTAATGAATACAATTTTTCTGTCCGCACTCGGGGTGGAGATGCCCTTTGTGAATTCCTAAAGTCGTAAACTTTAAGTTTAGACCAAACGTCTAAGTTTATTTTTGTGAATCGGGCACGTAAGGTTTGGCCTGATTAAATTGCATCCGTCATAACGAAGAACAGTCCTTTGTCTGTAGTTCAGTCATCTTTTGTTGGTTCCAGATCCATAACCGATTGACGCCACTCTGTTAACGTTATTTTGAAGGACATTCGTACACCATATTTAGAGTAACAGTGGGCAGAGAACTCCACTCCGCCCGCGTAGTATGCGGAGATTTGCCTACTCTGCGTGCTGCGCAGAAGGCAGAGTAGGCAAATCTCCACACACTCCGTAGCAGAGCGGAGTTAACCAGCCCCTGCCTCTACCCCCTAGTAAAAATGAAATAAATATACATTAAATGTTAAATAGTAAACACTTACCTTGACTTCGGCGTCCCCGGGCTGCCATCCTACTCTTCCTCAGCATTTCACGGTGATCTTCGCATGCGTACGCATGCACATTCCTTGCAGGAAATGCGCCAGCACTTACACAGATTATCATGAAACGCCAAGGAAGAGGAGGACGGCAGCCCAGGGACGCTGCAGTCAAGGGAAGTGTTTATTATTTTACCTTTAATGTATATTTATTTCATTCTTACTAGGGGGGGGTGGTGGCAGGCGGCGGAGTGGAGTTCCACGGAGTTGATCCCCAACTCCATGGACCTCCGTGTAGTGCAGCTCCGCCCTGAGTTAATTTAGAGTTGTCCGCAATCAGAGTTGGACAGAGGGACACTTATGACAGAAAACAGCATTGGTGAACAGGGTTTTATTTTACAGCACACACATCCATCAGTTTTGACAGATGTGCCTGGCATCACATACCTAATTAAAATCTACTAAATACCTAGACCTCCAACTGTAATAGACACTCCTCTAACCTTCACTAACTATTTACCATTCACAAAACCAACAATCATCAGCAGACCTACATTTCCTTATTTGATCAAATATCTGGAAGAAGACATTCCAGGTTCTCTGAAAATGGGTTATTTGTGATTGTGGATAAGATAATTAGGGTTAAGCCCCAGTTGTTTGGAGAATTAGGTAGGACAACTACCATAAGCCAGAGCAGGGTAATGTGGGCCAGATTCATGGATAAGGTTAATGCTGTCTCTAACACCGTATGCTCACAGGAGGACATACACAAGTGTTGAAACAACCTGGGGAAGAGTCTATTCCCTTGGTTTCATGGCACACCAAGAGGCCTCAGGAACTGGGGCCTCTTCTCATCCTGATGGGAGGAGAAGTTGTTGTCCATACTCTACACTGACAGCATCAAATGAATTGCAGGCAGAGTGGAGACTGGTAAGTGTAAATACCACCTCTCTCACAATAGTTGATTCCCCTTCTACCTGCTGTCACATCTCTAATCACTAACACAAATCTCTCTACTCTGATAATAACCTATTCACACAAGTAGGCGTCCTAATGTCTCTCACAATTTACCACATTCTCTATGCATTAATACTCTTGCATTTCATTAATCTGGCACAGTTGTGATCTTACATTTATGCGACTAATCACCCCATATAATTTATGAACGACATCTACCAAATTATCATAACAATGTAAGCTCTCCCCACTTTTATCATATTTACAAAACACATACTATATCATTTCATCTGATACAATATAAAAAAAAACAGTAGCAGTGCAAGTTGGAACTGATGAATCCATGTCAACTAGACAAAAATGTTCTACTTATCGCAGTGCTTAATTTGTAAAAAAAAAACGAAGCGCTAGGACCCTCGTCAGGAGGCCACTGCAGCTTGCACCCACTATTTCCCCTGTCAGTGTTGCCAATGACAGTACAACATCAACTACTAACCATCACACTCCTACAAGTGTGAGTATTAAGACTATTTCAAGCTCCCAAAGATAAGAATGGCTTGGGCAGCAGGTATTCGAAATATACATTTAATTAATAAACAACTGATGTTGTGTTCATCTCTAAATTAATCCACTTTCCTTGGGTTTTTACTAACACTGAAATGTGTGCTATAACGGGCAGGAAGAAGTTCAATCATTACTGCTAGCTCACGCCAAGGAAATAAGGTTAAGTAACGAAATAGCAAAACTTTCAATTCAACTTGTTTGTCAGTGAACCACGAAAGTGCTCTTAGCAATTATTTATGTGATGGGAGAGGAAGATGGGAATGTTCCTTAATGTTCCACTTCTGGGCAGACCCAATTAAATACCTACTCTGCTTTTCGCTAGCCTTCCAGCAAAACTTAGAACTGCTTCTATGCCCGCATAATAATGCTCTTAAATAGTCAATTTTATATTTTACTTTTTTTCTGTGGTTTTTATCAGAAATATTCTAAAATGTTTTTAATGCCTATTATTAAGTTCAGACAACTGACGCATTGCATGCAGTCACTGCTTTTTCTAAACAACTTCAGGATGATGAAACATGCTTTTATGTAAGTCTGGTTTTGCATGCGGCCGGGACACTCAATGCACCCTGATTAAGTTAAGTTGTTGCTTATGTTTTGCAGGGCTGCATGTCAATAATAATGTAATGTAGCAACATATTAGACGCACTTAGCCCTTTACATATGTTTGTATTTCTTTTATCTTTAAAGCATATATGATTATCGTAATTTTTTTTAACTTTACTGTTGGTGAGTCTCCCTACCTGGGTCTCACTCATGGTAATTGAACTGAGCCTGTTTACCCCAGTGTCCGCCTTTAAGATAAGGACACTTCAGCGGAGCTATGGTAAGGGGCAATGGCCTTGTCACACATGAACATGAAACGTGCGGGCTGCACCTGCGAGATTATGGTTGTGTGCAGCCTGACCGTTTCGCTCAAATTAGGCCTACACAGTCTAGCGAGGTGTCAAACTGGGGTGTAACATGCACGCATGAGTTTGAATATACAGGTCCCAATAACCTATGTGTACATTTTAAGGTACGTCCATAATTATCGTATTTCTCTGGCTCAGCTCAGAATCAGATTCCAGGCCTTTTCTCTGTTGCTGGGTCAAGTTAATTACTCTGCTCTCCTGCAGAGGGATCAAGGGCCTCCCCATATAAAAGGTGCAATTATCAGTGTTTTGCTCAGTTCCAGAAAATATACATCTGGTAATAAGCTGTCATATGGCATCTGTGTGGGTACAGCACATGCCCACTCAACTAAGAATGAAGCCCAGGCATTTGGAGCAAACACAGGAGGGGCTTCATTTTGAAATTTTGATGGGAAAATATCTGTCAGGTGATGTCATCTAGGTGTGGGCCTGAGGCCCTTTGAGGAAAATTTGACACCACCATATTGGATTGTCTCATACAAGGGACGAGCCAAGGGGTTGAGAGACGATGTGTCATCCTGGGATTGACCAGATGTGCCTGCCATCTAGCACTTTTCACCCACACTTAAAAATTGCTGCACGAGGGAGAGATAGAAATTAAGACCTAGATGGCAACGGCTGCAACACCACGGACAGTTGAAGGGAGAAGTCATCTGATGCCCTGCATGATGGACTAAGGACTTTGGAATCCAGCCTGACCTCCAGGAGTAAATGGGACTCTTCAGGACCAGTGGCACTGGCCCCCTTATGCCTCCTGAGGACCAGTAAGGGGAAGACATGGCCTTTTGTGCCATAACACTTGATGAAAAGCACCAGGTAACGTATGCAGATGATACCCAACTGGTCGTAGCATTGAATCATGCAGATCAGAGGCCTAAAGACGTCTACTTATGCTTGGAAGAAGTGTCTAAGTGGATGGGCATATCACATCTTAAGCTCAACAGTGAGAAAACTGAACTCATGATCTTAGGCATTCCTTTACATTTTAAATCCAGTACGATGTGGCCTGCATGTATGGGCCCAGCACCAGTGCCAAAGACTGAGATAAAGAGCCTAGGCATCTGGTTAGACCAGAATGTACACTTTAAGATGCAGGCTAGAAAGACTGTGGCCACCTGTTATGGCCTGCTCAGGATGGCCCGGCACCCAAAGTTCTTCCCCTCCTTCCTTCACAAGCAAAAAAAGTTTTATTTCAGTCACTCATTTTGTCCAGGATTGACTATGGTAATGCCCTATATTTGGGCGGCCGTATTGCAGTAGTCTTGAATCTCTAGACAGTTCAAAATCACGCAGCGAGACTGCTGATGGGAGTTTTCAATTGCCACTCAGCAAAACCCACACTTCACTCCCTCCATTGGCTTCCAGTGTGAGAAAGAATTAGTTTTAAGGCCCTTTGTCTGCTCCATAAAGCCCTGCAAAGTAATGGTCGCCCAATAAATTCATCTATGCGCCGCCCTTATAAGGCTAGGAGGGAACTGCAATCAGATGAGCTCCATTTGGTTGCGGTCCTTAGTATCAAGAAGGCCAGAAGTGGAGGTCGGCTGTTTTTCTTGTAATGCTGCTAACCTCTGGAACACGCTGCCTCTGTTCTTGCGTAGGGAGTGTAATCACCTGGCCTTTCGCAAACAATTAAAGACTCTTCTCTTTCCTTAGCTCTGCCACCTTTCTCTAGTTCCTGTCCAGAGCTGGGATACTTCCAGGTAGCCATGCACTATATAAATGTTACTTTCATTTCATTTCATTTCAGGAGCCAGGCTGTAAGACCTGTCAGCCCTAAGGTGGTCTTACCCGTTTTTTTTTCCTCATTTTTGCCACCATCTTTTTGTTGGACCTAGGTCTCTGTGCGGTATACACCTGTTACAACGCATCTTTTACAACTACCTACTGTTACAACGCGACTTTTACAACGCATACCATTACAACGCATTGCGCTGGGGGGCGCTCTAGGATAGGGAATAAGTATAATTTACTATCCAACACCTTCCCTAGTGTCCACGGGGACTGGAGTTAGAATAGTAAATTATACTTACCACTATCCAGCACCTCAAAGCGCTATGCGTTGTAATGGTATGCGTTGTAATGGTCGCGTTGTAACAGTAGGTAGTCGTAATGGTATGCGTTGTAACATGGTACATCCTCTCTGTGCGCCTTACCACTGCCAAACAGTGCTGAGGTGCAGGTGCTCTCTCCCAATAACATGGCTGCCACAGGCCACTACTACTGCCGAGTGGCCATTGAATACACGCACTAGTAGTTAGGAGCAGGCTGGGACATCCTGATACTGCATCTCTGCCATACCGCCTTTTTGTCCCATAGACCAACATGTAGAAGATCCTGGAACCTTCCAGCCCTGGGAGGAGTTATGCTTTGCTGCCTTTACAAGAGGGTCACCTGACCTAGGGGACCTAGGCAGTGGTGCTACCCATTCTGAAAAAATCCATTCTGAAAAAAGCCAACGCTGACCCTCTGGTCATGAGTAATTACAGGCCCATATCCCTTCTTCCCTATTTGGGAAACATTTTGGAAACTTATGTTACTCGCTGTCTGGGCGCATTTATTGAGAGCTCTTCCTTTCTGGATCCCCAGCAGGCTGGTTTCCGACCGCTCCATTCTACGGAGTCGGTTATTGCCGCCGTTATGGACACTCTGAGAACTGGTGCCGACAACAACATCCATCAAGCCCTCGTCCTACTAGATCTGTCAGCGGCTTTTGACACGGTCGATCACTCTATACTGATCGACCGTGTCAGAAACGCCGGCATCCAAGGCATGGCTCTGGACTGGATCCGCTCTTTCTTGGACAAACGTTCTCAAGCTGTTCGACTCTCTACTTTCTGTGCTTCCTCCTCCTTCCTTTCCTGTGGAGTCCCTCAGGGCTCAGCATTATCCCCCCTCCTTTTTAATTTATATATGCAGCCCCTCCTGGTTTCCCTCCGTAAGTCTCCTGCAACAATTTTTAATTATGCAGTCGATCTGCAGTTGATTTTCCCTATTGACACCTCCTCTCCCTCACTCACAGACTTCCAAACCACCATGCTAGTCATCTCTGACTGGATGGCTCACAGCCAGCTCAAGCTAAATCCCACAAAGACCAAACTTGTGCTGGTGGGCGGGCCGGCCAATCCTTGGAACAACAGTTTTTGGCCCCTCTCACTCGGGGTCCCCCCCGACCTGTAAATACTGTGAAAAGCCTCGGTGTTGTCATCTCTGGAGATTTATCTATGAAGGCTCAGATCTCGGCGGTCACATCGTCCTGCTTTTTCCACCTGCGCAGGATTCGTAAGATCTGTAGATTCCTCACCAGAGATGCCCTCATCTTAGTCATCCTGGCTCTTGTCATCTCCAGGATCGACTTCGCTAACATCCTATACGTAGGGATCCCCTCTTATCAGCTCCAGAGGCTACAACTGATACAAAATCAGGCCGCCCGTTTAGTATTCCATCAGCCAAAGCACCAGCACGTTTCACCACTACTTCGGGGCCTTCATTGGCTTCCGGTGGCCAAACGTTGCACCTTTAAACTTGGATGCACTATCTTCAAAGCCCTTCACAATCTTGCACCTGCTTTTATTTCATCCAACCTTAAGCAATATATACCTACTCGCAACCTCCGCTCCTCTGCTGATAATCTTTTGTGTATCCCTCAAATTCAACGTAAGAAACATGGTGGTCTCCGGTTTTCTTTCTTAGCCCCCACCTTTTGGAACTCCCTCCCTTCCTCCTTTCGTCACTGTCTCCCCTATGAATGCTTTCGTAGGACACTGAAGATGTTCCTTTTTACAGCTGCTTATGAGTGAAACTCCTGCCCGTGACCGCCGTATCTGTTATGAGCGCCAAGAAACCGTTTCGGTGAACGGGCGCGGTACAAGAATTTTTAACATAACATAACATACCATAGGGGAATAAGAGGAAAGGAGGGAAACCTGACTGTCAGTTGGGGCACCACTGGACCTGGTGGAACCTCTGTCGGAGTATAGGTGGTTGGGCCAAGGAGGGAACCTACATTACTGGGGCTGACTGAGATTAGGCCCTGCTGTGCCCAAGATAGCTGAGGGACTCTGCCAGCCTGCTTATCTTGCTCAGTGAGGTGGAAACCCAGGGGACCAACTACAGTGTGCTGTAGGGAAAAATCCTGCCTTTTATGCCTGCCAACTCAACCCCCCCAAGATAAGCTGTTGGGGGATCAACAGGTGAAGCACTGTGCCTATCTAGCGCTAAACTGCCAGACCTGTGCCGACCTAGCGCTATACTGTAAGAACTGTGCCCCTTTCCTATAGCGCTGTGTTCCCCCCCAAGCACAAAGACTGTCCCCGTTTACTAGTGCTGTGGCCAACCTGCGCTGTAGCGCTTGCATCTATCCACCATCTTGCGTACTGTGGCTGTTTCCTGCCAAGGCGCTGGATCTTCCTGGCGCTACAGGCCCCGATCACTGCCGCAGCCCAGGACATGTCTAACTGCTGCCGCACCCCCGCGCGCTGTGCCTTCTGAGCACTTGGGGCCTCTAAGCACTACCTGCTGGTAATCACCGCCGTGGGTGCTGGGTAGGCCGTGCCAGGCCTTCGGAACAGCCGAGGAGCATTGCAGGGCAACCGGGCGCCGGCAGCGTCATAGGCCGTGCCTCCGGTGCGCCGCGCTGCTAATGGTGGAGGGGGCTGGGAGGCCAGTAGCCGATCCGGAGCACCAGCGAGGGGGCTCTGAGGAAAGCGAGAGCCCCGCCCTCCCTAGCCGGGACCGGAGAGCGGGGAGGAGCGAAGAAGCAGCGCAGGCCTAATCATGACCGTCACCCCAGGTAACACCCCGGGAAGGGAGGTGATTTGTATGCTGAATAGCGGGGCTGCAGAGGAGCTAAATTGGAATGGGATGGCAGCCCCATGACCGCCCCTCACCTCAAGAGAGGTCTAGAACAAACAGACATGGCCTGTTAACCCCCAGTTGGCCAGAACTGACGAAGGCTTTCCCCGACTGCTACCTGCAAGGGGCGCAGCCTTGACCATCAATGAGGCCTTCCCCTTTCACCATGGAGCAGCCACAAGGGATTTTGGGGGCCTGAAAGAACCTGTGCAGCCCCCTAGGTCTATAAAGCGTTGTATCTCTCGAATGTGACAGTGACTCAGCAGATATGCTTAAGAACTGTGCCCTGTAGTCACCCTTGAATAGGGACTGTTGCTTGTAGGGTGCACACGCATAGGAATGGTCACTGGCCCTGAATCTGTGGACAGTAAGTGATGCCTTATTGAAGATGCGCAAGAGTGATGTTACTTCAATGAAGTTACATGAGATATGTTACCTGTATTATTCACAGGCCCAGGAAATGTTTTGATGTTATATGCATTCTCCTAAAGTGTTACTTGATGACCCTGCGTACAAGACATGTTGTTGCCTATGATGTCTCTGAATAGTAGAAGCGTTACCTATTCGAATTGATGCCTAGTATATAAGAAGAGTTACTTACCTGAACCAAAGAGATTAGATAAAGAGTCTTGATTTAATCAGCAACCTGGTGTGGTGTCAATTTATTGCATGTGCCTTCTTGAGTCAGTGCGAGTGTGTGCTGCACCACTGCTTTACACATTGCCTTCGGGTGCCATCCTGCCTCACGCCAAGCTACCATGTAGGAATTGGTGAACTCAGTTTTAACACAGGCAAGCAGAAAGCAGGTGCAGGAAGCTAGGAAATCAGCTCCCGACAGAGTGCACTCTTCGAGAGACCTGGCTACCTGGAAAAAAACAAGCCCAAGATTATCAAATTTAGCCCAACGAGACATGACTCTTCAAGGGATGTGACCTTTGACCACTGGGATGAAAGGGAGCACGTGGGTTTCACTGCATTTCCTTTAATTCCACAGGGAGGGCCAAGCTCCTCTGTGTCAAAGCAGGTTTCATCAGCTTTTGTTGCCCAGTCAGGGGGTGTAACTCATACAGTTCTATGTAGCATAATAATGTAGACTCACCCAAAGAATACCAAGAGATTATGCATAATTACACAAGAAGAGTATTTTGTATTTGGCATTATTTTCTTAGTGTAAAAATGCTCCCTTGCATCCAAAATTAACATGTGGTGTACGCGAAGCAACAGAAAGTTAATAGTAGTTACAGCTTCACTCGCTAAATGTGCACTTTGGATAGGATTTTCCCCCAATCTATTCCCAGCATTTACCAATAATTTCTTAGTGCAAAATGCACCCTTGCATCCAAAATGGATGTGAGGATCAATTTTGCACTAAGAAAATAGCGCTAAAAGCAACACAACATAAACAGCATAGCAAGCACCACTCAGGTTCACTAAATGTGCTCTTGTGGTAGAATTATTTTCCCCAAATGTTCTCTTAATTATGTGAGTGGGAATCATTGCAATATTATTGGCAATTCTGCATCAAAGAGTAACGTAGAATTACTGAAATCACTCTGATTACTCTAGCCTAATTGCATTTCAGCTAGGCCTCCTGGGAACCCCCGGGCTGATGCCACACCAGTGTGTTTTCTGGGAGCTCATCCCGGAGCACAGAAAAGAGGACCGTTTGTTTCCCCTGCCCGTGTCTGAGGTCGGGAGAGGAGTGCAAAGCAGAACCAGTTCCCAGTTACAGGTAGAAATAGAAGAAGAGACTTGCTCCCGTCATGCGGGAGCACATAGTATGTGCCGACTAATGCCTGTGACACTAGTTGAGCTGGCCAGGCAAAGGAGGAGTAGACTCCCCATGCTGTCCTAACATGACTAGCAGCTGTAGGTGCCCTGGGTAGGTTGTGACCACCCATTCTAATTATAAAAGACAAAAAGAAAAGGGAACAACAAGATGCACAGGACATGACCAGGTTTGTACCCCAAGCGACCATGTTCACTCATTAAATATTAATTCTTCTCCAGCTTGGAGCATACCACAATGCCCTGTGGGACTTCCTCTGCACATTTGTCTTGGCTTCAAGTGCCCCACTTTGGCCAGGAACATCTCCAATTAACCAAAGAAGTGTTGTCGGAGCATGGCAGGAGATGCAGCTGCCCCCCTCAAGGATTTAAAACTTTCAACCCTAAGTCTGCTGGGTCATTTCAAAAACATTCTTAGCAATGGTGCATTTGTTTGCAGGCGCATTAGTGCTGGATCGTTACTGGTGAGTCATCTGGTCTGAGTGCAGTAAAAGAAAGAGTCAGACACATGTTATTTGGGGTTTTAAAGTTTTATTTAAAGTATATCACTGATACTGATATTTGTTAAACATTGTAATGCTTTTATTATTCATTTTATTTCCTTGCATATCATGGTGCTTTTAGCATGATATTATAGTTCCTATAATGTGGTAAGCTTTCGACAAAGCCAATAGGCTTGCCTTATATATTGATGTGGTGACTACCTTTCAAAGTCAAGTAGGTCGGTCGTTTCAAATGACTCTCACTTATTTTGTGATGTTCTATCTGCAATTGGTTGGGTGGGTGTTATGATTATGGGAGTCATGACTCAAGAGGGGTCAAATGTGATTTCAGAATGTCTCCAGATGGATATCCACTGACCTTATGTATATATTTCTAAATTTGTGTATAGAATTTAGTAGTGGATAGGTAATAAATGTACTTTTCCTTTTTCGAAGAAAAAGCACTCACCGGACAGTCATTTATTAAGTGTTGTTATTGCGTCTCAGCAAATTGGGATTGCTAGACTACACCATCTCTCCTGAGTAGGGTTTGAACTGCCCTTCTTCGCTACTCTGTGAGAGTCAAGTACTACAATAGAGTCTTAGGTTCCAAATAAGGAGACACTCTTCCTCGCAGACTGAGTGGTCGCTCCCTGTGCCCCTGGCTGAAGTGTGGTATCGTAGCGCTGCTCTGATTAACATTTACTTTCAAAGCTGCTTTTGTATCTCGACTGCCGTGTGCTTTGTTTAGCGTTTAATGTAATTAGCGCTCTAGCTTACAATATAGTCTTTTCCCTGGTATCGTAGCGCTGCTCTGATTAACATTTACTTTGAAAGTTGCTTTAGTATTTCGCCTGCTGTGTGCTTTGTTTAGCGCTTTTGTGTAATCAGCGCTCTAGCTTACAAGTTAGTCATTTGCTTACATTGTTTGCGCATTTACCTAAAGCGCTCCGCTCTGCTCCTCCCCCCGCCTCCATTTTGTTTGTTTGTTGTCGTCCTCGTGTGCCCGACCCGCCTCCCAGCTCAGCCGCCCTCCCACTGACTTATTATAGCGCTCCTTCGCCCTGTAGACGCTGTGACTCACTCTTCCTCACAGACTGAGTGGTCGCTCCCTGTGCCCCTGGCTGAAGTGTGGTATCGAAGCGCTGCTCTGATTAACATTTACTTTCAAAGCTGCTTTTGTATCTCGACTGCCGTGTGCTTTGTTTAGCGTTTAATGTAATTAGCTCTCTAGCTTACAATATAGCCTTTTCCCTGGTATCGTAGCGCTGCTCTGATTAACATTTACTTTGAAAGTTGCTTTAGTATTTCGCCTGCTGTGTGCTTTGTTTAGCGCTTTTGTGTAATCAGCGCTCTAGCTTACAAGTTAGTCATTTGCTCACATTGTTTGCGCATTTACCTAAAGCGCTCCGCTCTGCTCCTCCCCCCGCCTCCATTTTGTTTGTTTGTTGTCGTCCTCGTGTGCCCGACCCGCCTCCCAGCTCAGCCGCCCTCGCCCCTCCCCTCCACCACCCATATATGACAGTTCTTCCCGCGCGCAGCGTTCACGCGCAGCGACCGCGCCCAACCCGCGCCGAAGGTGCGCCAAAGGTAAGCCCGTCTACGCCCGTCCGTGCCTGGACCGCGCCCAGCGCCAGACCCCCTGCCCCTCGCGCTGCCCAGCCCTCCCGCATTACCTACGATGCCGCCACCCTCCTAGCCCTTAACCCCGGTCGCGCCCCCAACTGCGTCCAAGCCGCTCCTGGACACACCCATGGACCCTTCTCTTGCTACTCCTGCAAATTCATCGGCACTGTCAACATCTCCGCTACGACCACACCACAGATCCCCGACCCCAATCACCTTCAATGCATCCTTCTCAACACCCAATCAGTCCACAGGCACGCCATTGACCTATGGAATCTACTAGACACCATTTCTCCGGACATCGCCTTCCTGACGGAAACATGGATGAATGCTTCCTCCGCACCAGACATCACCATTGCCATCCCTGATGACTATAAGATCACTCGCAAAGACCGTACCAGCCACACAGAAGGAGGAATCGCTATCATCCATAAGAAGTCAATCCGCATCTCAACCAGCTCTGACGCCAACCTCGCCAACTCCGAACACCTCCACTTCCAGATCCACATCGACCCCAAAACCACACTCAGAGGCACCCTCCTCTACAGACCACCAGGACCCCGCGCTAAATTCAGTGAAGACATCACGGACTTCATCACCCCACACGCGCTCCCCTCCAAAGACTACATCCTTTTGGGAGACCTCAACTTTCACCTTGAAAAGATCAACGACCGCAACACCACCACCCTCTTGGACAACCTCGCCAACCTCGGACTTAAACAACTAGTCACTTCCCCCACCCACATCGCAGGTCACACACTCGACCCCATCTTCACCTCCAGCAACCATGTCTCCTTCAGCCACACTACGGATCTCCTCTGGACTGACCACAGCTGCGTTCACTTCACCTACAACAAACCAAAACCCAACATCCACCTCCAACCTACCCTGCAAAGAAATTGGAACAAAATCACCACGGACCAAATCTCCGCATCGCTCCTTCGAAACTCCCCAGCCCTCTCCTCTAACGCTAACGAAGCTGCCGCCAACCTCACCCTATGGTTATCCAACACCGCCGACACCTTAGCTCCACTGAAAAAACGTCAAAGCAAACCTGGCAGCAAGAAAGCCTCATGGTTCAACGATGATCTCAAGAAGTCCAAGAAACTCTGCCGCTCCCTTGAAAAGGCCTGGAAAAAAGACCCAACCACCAGCACCAAGGACGCCTTCAAAAGCGCCACCCGCACTCACCACCAACTGATCCGAAAAGCCAAGAAAACAGCATTCAAGGATCGACTTGACAACAACGCCCACAACAGCAAGGAACTTTTCGACGGCCATTTTTGAACAAATGGCTGCAAAAATTTGTCAATGTACTGACCGAGTGGTTCAAAAATGGTGCCACACCCGGTTTTGTTTCCTTTATTCTCTTCTTTATTCTTTTTCACGCGTTGAAGCTATCACTTCAGTGATTTTTTTCGTGTTTCACACTTTCCGGTTTTTGCAATCTTTTTCTCAAACATGGCGCCCGTGGTTTGGTTTGCACCAGTCCGTTTTTTAGTCCGTTTTCAGTGTTGAGTATTGGTCACCGCTTTAGGATCTGGGAGTGGTTGATTCAAGTAGTCAGCTGTTCCCACAGCAAGAGCGTTTGAACGAGAGAGAGAGAGACGGTTTTCTACACTCAGGAGTTACTAGCGAGGTGAGCTTCCGGCATATTGGTGTTTGGGCCGACAGATTCGGTAGACTAGTGATACAGGGTTATGGATCCTGGTGAATAGCTGATGTTTTTTATGCATTTACAGGAGAGGAGTGACGATTGGGTGTTTTGGAGTTTTCTGGTTTAAGCACAGCGAATAGAGTGTTTAAGGTAAGAGATTCCTTCAGCGTTTTGTGATCCTTCGTTGGCTAGCAGATTCCGTAGCTATAGAAAGTTAGAATTTGTTTTTGTGTCTTATTTTCCTTTCAGAAGAGGAGATTTTCGGTTCATTGCGACTTCAGTGAGTTTGTTTTCAGTTTCTTTTTCATTTTCCACACACACTGAGGTGTTGGTGAAGGGTATTTTGATCAGGAATGTTACCATACTTTTTTTGCATTGTAAAATTATGAAGATTGTGATGTCATGTCGAGTTATATGAGTTCACTAATTGAAAATCATATTCAGTTTCACAGGCCCCCGACAAAGAGCTCCATTGAGCTCGAAATGCATTGGGCATAAAAAGAAAAGTCGCCAGAAATGAAAGATTCGACATCTACTTTTGTTTATACTGTGTATATTTGAGTGAAAATGCAATAAAAAAATGTTGATTACCATTGTAAAATGAAAGGATATATTTGTTGTTGAAATATGTTACAAATACATTTATTTTAAAACTCCATAAGTGTTCAAGCATTTATAAACGTGTAGCGGTTTTCCGCCAATAGTAACAGTGCGCAGAGGTTAAGTGTTGTACACACTTAAGATAAGGTTCCTATAGTTAGGCATGGACAGGACAGACGTGCTACCTCAGCAGCACGCTTGGTTTAAACTTGAAGAAATTTAAAACTAGTTGAGATTTTCTGAGTTAAAAAGAAGAGTGCTCCTCTCACCCCCAATTCAATGCCGTCTTAAGGACATGGCGAATCTGTAGATATCAAAATAGCTCATCATGACCTAATTTGTGTTTTGCTTGTAATTCTTTAAATGTGAGAATCTTACCATTACGTATGAGGTCTCCTATGGTGGACAGTCCGATAGTGCCCCATTTGTCAATACCCACATGGTAAGAAAGCAGCCCTAGCTGTTGAGAGGACCATAGGGGTGTGGCATTTGCCAATACCCCACCCAGCCCAAACATTTAGTTGCCTGATGACAGATGGTTACCATTTGAGCCATAGGGCCCAGATACCTACCTTTACAGACCTTGGTGTATAGGGCCCCAAGATACCCCTCTTGTCCCGTCTGATATCTTTCTAGTCTATACGCTGGGTCCATCGGAGTACCGTACAGCCATTGATTAGTCGCCACCAGCTGTGATGTCCAGTAATAAAGCTGTATATCTGGTAGAGCTATTCCCCCATCATACCATCCCTTTGTCAATTTCCCTAAAGCTATTCGTGGTGTACTACCATCCTGCAGTAATTTTCAGACCTCCGACTCAACACTATTAAAATATGTATCGGGGATCCGGTATGGAAAATTGTGAAGCAGATAAAGGAAGTGTGACAGAGCCAGCATTTTAAATAGGGCCGCTCAACCTAGTAATGACAATGGCAGCGATCTCCAATGTTTTACATCTTCACAAAATCTTTTTAAGGGGGCAGCCAGATTCTTGTCATGGAAAATTTGTGGGTCAGGTGTGATAAAGATCCCGAAATATCGATTTCACAAACCCAGGTTAATCCAGGTGTGGGACAGTGCAGAACAAATAGTGCCGATTTAGTCCAATTAATTTCATATCCCGAATATTTGCCAACATTTGAAAATATATTTAGTAGTCTGTATATTGCGGCATATGAGGATGCTATGTAAATCAGGTTGTCATCTGCATATAATGAGATCCTATCCTCATTATCTTCCTTACATTTTATCCCCCGAAGAGCCACGTCTCGCTTCAGCCAGGATACCAGTGGCTCCAGTAGTAAGGCAAAAAGTAGGGGGGACAGTGGGCAACCCTGTCTGGTTCCTCTGTTCAATGTGATTATTCACCCTCACCTGACCTCGCAACTCAGTATAAAGCAATTTGACCCATGTTATAAACCCTGGGCCGAACACCAGGCATGCCAGAACCTCGAAGAGATAGGGCCATTCTATGGAGTCAAACGCCATTGGGGCATCCAGTGACAGTATTACTGCGTCCTCCTCTATGTACTGCTGCTGTGCCAAAACATTGTTCACTTTCAGAATATTTAGTGTTGTTTTCCGCCCCGACTGATCTGTGTGTACCAATGAAGGGAGAACTGTATTCAGACGAGACGCTAGCAGTTTAACTAGAATTTTAGCCTCCAAGTTATTCATTTAAGAACTGCAGTTATTTGCCAGTTTCCCGGGCTTTTGGATTACCACAATGGAAGCCAATCTTTGATCTTCAGACAGAATTCCTTTCTCCAAGCTTTCTGTACACGTGTGTTTGAGATGGGGTGCTACCCGGTGGGTCATGGATTTGAGGAATTCAATTGGAATCCCGTTGGGACCCATTACCTTCCCTGATTGGAGGCTGAATATGGCCTACATATTTCGTCATCTGTTATGTCTGCATCCAGTTTGGTTCTGTCCGTATCTGATAATGAAGGTAAATGTATGTCTGCCAACAATTGAAGTCAGTCTTCAGATGTATAGTTGGTGGAGGATTTATACACCCTCTCTAAAAATTCAGCAAATTCCTCTGCTACCTCTTGTGGGTCAAAGATCCGTGTGTTCCTGTCAAACGATAGCTCAGGTACCCATCACTCCCCCTTCGCCTTTCTCTCTAGCAAGGCAAGCATTTTGACTGCCCTATCTCCCAACTCGTACACCCTATGATGTGTGTGAAGTAGTTTTGCATGGGCTTTTTCCCGCACTATGGTTCTATATTCCAGTTGCTTAATGGTTAAACTGTGTGTGGTGGCCTCACTAGGTGAGGAAGTATTCTGTGTCTCTAGCTGAAGGAGCTCACTTTCTAGTTTTTTGCAGTAATTGCTGATTCTGTTGTCGGATATAGCCTGTCTTTAATGCCCAGATGATTTGCGCTGACTCTACAGAGCCGAGACTTTCGGTAAAACAACAGTCTCTCTGTTTAATGAGATCTTCCTTTATGTCTGGGACCGTTAGGAGCCATGGATTAATAACGATGGAGCTGCGCTGGCTTGTTTGGTTGAAAGTGACTTTAAGCCACGTTGGTGAAAGATCCAAGATACCCAGGGGAGCCCGTGGGGGTTTTGAAAGTGGCCAACGTCTACCAAGTGCATAAGGAAGTAATCGATGTGGGACATAGTTTTATGTGCGTGTGAGTTGTGGGTTTAATATGTCATATTGGGTTGCAGTGAACGTCAAACCCATGGCTTGAGTAAATTCCTCCATTTAAGTACTATGTGGTGTTGGGGGTTGTTGGAGATATGTATCTTGTGCGTCATTCATTGTCATTTTAATATCCCCACCCAATATCAATGTACCTTCGGGAGATCTAGCAGGATAGTGCCTAAATCACTAAGTGCCTCTTTTCCCAGTGCTGGCGGGATTTACACCACACACCACATTTATCAGTTTTCCTTTCCAGCTGGCCTCCATCACAGCAAATCTTCCTTGTGGGTCAGCCCATGTATGGGTGGGCGTGAGTGCTAGGCTCTTCCATACTAGGATGCCTGTGCCTCTAGCGCCTGATGTAAACCATGCGTGAACCATAAGTTTGTATCCCCATTGATTCAGGGCCTTGAAAGTATTACCCTCTATTGAGCTAGCCATGATAAGTTCTCAATGGGGACTGGCGGAGGTCATTGGAGAGGTGACCGGCTCCCCCAGTGCACCAGCAAACAGCTTCCTAAACCAGGAGTGAACATATTTTCTGGAGTTTAACTTGAGTGCCAGCTGTCTACACCTTGCCATCTTAGAGAGGACAGTCCTTTCCAAATCTGATTGAGAACACTGTGCATTGTAACATTCAACACTGAAAATGAAACAAAGAACCCCCACCTTCCCTCCCACTCTCCCCCTCCCTGCCAGTGGATTTCCAACTAGCCACACCCCAACAAGGCAGAGTGCCTGTTGCCCCCTCTCCAGTTGCGAGGTACTTGGGTTACAACCCTTCCTCCTCCGCCGTGAATGAAGGATATGAGCATATTACAATTGTGTCATTCTAACATGTCCCAGTCCCTTCTTATGCTTTTACTTCGAAAACAGGTCAGTATTGTCCATTTTGCCTAGATCAACACTAGTGGAGCGTACCTTATCTGCCAGGGGATTGCAGAGAATATCCAGATTTCTTTGTCAGGTGCCTTACCCTATACCCAGGGGTGTTGTCTGTCTCTCAGTCCACCCATCTCAAATTCCATAACGTCTTGGGTCTTTAGCCCTTCGATGTCAAGTTCAGTTCTCCCTGGGCTGGATCATCTCGTGGGTTGTCGACATTGTTCAGTCTATTGTTACGGGTTCTGTTGTGTCGGCTTCCACTCGGCCTCTCCACTCTTCGCCAACCCTCCAACCACTCCCATGTCTCTTCGGGGGAGGAAACAAAACATGTTTTAACTTCAGATTCAACCCAGAGTTTTGCTCGTAAGAGCATGGAGTATTTTACTTCTTTGTCCCGCAACGCCCTTTTAACAGCCATGAAACTGCATCTTTGAACTTAGACTTTGGTAGTAAAGTCCAGAAAGAAGGTGACTGCACTGTCTTCCAATTTCAATGGAGGGTTAGCCCGTGCTGTTTGAAGTATAATGTCACAGTCACGAAAGTTGAACACCCGTGCTATAATCGGTCTTGGTGGGGCTCTCGGTTTTGGTTTACCTCCAGAAACTCAGTGGGCGCGTTCAATGGAGAAGTAACTGGATAGACGCTTCGGCTAGAGTTTGTTCAATTCTAGGTCCTCGACGAAGAGGTCCACCACTGGCCCCTCCGCCCATTCCATGACTCCCAGGATACGTATGTTATTCCTGTGCACCCTTCTATCGTACTCATCAAGTAACCCTTCCATTTTCATCTGCTGGTCACGCAGTTGAGTCACTTGTTGCTTAAGGAGAGCCGTATCTGAGGTTAGCGTTTCAGTAGCTTCTTCTACTTCCTTCACTCTGGAGTTCATTTTCCCGTAGGTTGGCTCTGATGAGGGAAACCTCAATATTGACTGAGTCAATGCTAGTCTCTAGTGAGGTACGCACACCGGCAATGGCTTCCATGACATCCTGGAGAGCAAATCTTTTGATGCATCTGATGTTGAGGATTTCTAGTTTCCCCTGTTGTGGTTGTCTTCCTCACCTGTCTTATCCCAGGCAAATGTGGCTAATTTGCTTTGAATCTGTGTCTTAGTTCCCTTTCTCCTGGCCATGTACGCTAAAAGTGTGGCGTATCACTAAATGTAAATGCTAACCATGGGCGAATTTTGCGAATCTGGCGTTCGCGAATTTGCGAACTCGCAATCCGCAAAATCCGCAAATTCTCGCGAATTTGCGGATTTTGTTTTGGTGTTCGCAAGGATTTCTGCCAGTTAGCAAGGATTTCTGACAGTTCGCGAGGGTTTTGTAACAGTTCGCAATTGCGAACTTACATGTCGGCTCGCAACGGTCACGATTATGTGTTTCTACGTCTGGTTCATCATCATAGGTTCCCAGCACCCTCAGTTTCACCCCTGCCACCCTCTGTTTTACCCATGCCACCCTCTGGTACATCAATGCCTTATGCCACCCTCTGGTTCATCATCACTGTAGATTATGGGGGGAAAAAGCAAGCACACCTGCCTGCTTCAACTGACATGAATTAATTTGGGGTTGATTTATTAATGTGTCACTGTTTTAAAATTCCAGTCTGGCACCTGCTTCCTTATCTGTAATTTGCTTTCTGTTGCAGTGCAATTTTTTTTCCAGGACCTTTGTGGCCTACTTGTAGCTATTCTATGAGCCTGCTGTGAGGGTCAGAGCAGGGTCATATAATTGTTGCAACTAGCAACTGAACTCTGGAGGGGCCCTTGTCAGGAAGCACTACAGGGAACGGTTACTAATGATGAGTTTGAACTTTTGAACCTGCTTTCACTTTTGCAAAACTCGTTTTTCTGCAGAGCAGCATTACAGCAACTTTAATGCCCCACCAAGCTTATATGAGGAAGTTGATTTCTAATCCAAAAGTTATCCAAAGAAAATCAAAAGGCCTCAAATCTAAAAAAGTGCAGGCAAATGTCAAGCTGAGGAGTTATTCTGATAAAAATAATCATTTTCAGAAGGTCTATGCTGCTTGCTAGTAGATTTCTTGTGTAGAATTGCAATTTTTGTAATTTCGCGAGTGCGAGATTGTTGCTGCCCGCCGCACCTACATGTTCGCAATTGCGAACTTACACCGCAAAGAAAAAAAATCCGCTGCGTGCGAATTTGCGGATTTTGCGGGAAATTCGCGAATCTCGCGGATTGCGAATTTACCGAAAATACGCAAAATCCGCGAGCGTAACGGATTTTCCGCCCATGCTTACGTATCACCCTTCCAATTACGCAGGGTCCCACACCAGTACTCACTGCCGCCTGCGCAGGGGGAAATTCCCACCTCTGCCGGACTGTCAGGTTTCCTAGTCAGATGGGCAATCTGTGCTCTGGGGGCTGCACTGGATTACTGTGCTGTGTGTAATAGGGAAGGGGGCGTAGAACTGGAAAAAAGCCCGCAATTACACCTCAAATTCTCCACAGTTTTTGCTGCCCATCTGGTGTATTGCAGCCAGGAACACTCATGAGGTACTGTCGGAGGGTTAGTGGGCTTCGTAGCACTGATTTAGAACCCTTTTTTGCCATCTTTGATTGGGTGGGTTATGCCCTTATATTTTAGAACATCTCCGGGGCTCGTGGGTCCTCTCGTGACCACTGCAGGTCGTAGGCCCTTCTTGTGGGGCAATTATCATGTGTGGCCAGCGTTCTGGCCTTTTGCCATCGGTAGAACCCAGCTCCACGGGAGGCTCTCTGCTAGTCTTGGAGCTTTTCTGCAGCATGCCCTTAAGATCGCGCCGCTTGGCGGTCCGCTTGTTTCACCAGCCAGCCGCCGACAGCTGTGCGGGACGATCTCTTGGTCCATTGTCGCGGCGCACTAGGCCGCAACGTCAGGGTCTCAATTACCCGCTGCTCTCCGTGGCCTCACTCGCAGTCGGCTTTCTGGCCCCTCCTCCTGCCGGTGTTGCAAATGCTTCCAAGTCACCTCCGAGTTCAGCTACGCTGTTTCAACTAGTGGGCCACAGAGCTCTTTGTGATCTGCTCCCATACCCCATAACAGTCACTACTTTTGCTGCGTTTCGGTGTGCTCACCTCCTCAGCTGGAAGAACAAGGAGGGGCCACCATTTTCTCCCTGTACAGGCTCCAGGCACTCCAACGGTGCTTCAGGTCTTCTGTAATCCCGAAGGTGGACTGCACAGATCCAGTGTTTTGGACTCCTCTGGGACTGGGATACCCGGTTGTGGGGGGATTCCTGCAGGTTAGCTGCTGGATATTATCAGGATATAGGGCGAGGGCAGCAGAGCCACTTCAGAATGCGGGCATTGCAGATGGCTCCTAGCCACGCCCAGCGTGGTTATTTTTAGCGTTATTATTCTTATGACTAAATGAATGATTAACTCCAGATTTTGGATTTCAAATTCAGTTCATGTCGTACATTAGGTATACCTACACCTAAGTTAAGTATATCAATCAATCAATCAGTCAACATTTGTATAATGCAGCACTGTCATCCCTAGTGGTAAATGGGTGCTGGGGGTGCCATTGCTCCATCGAACAGCCAGGTCTTGAGATTCTTTCTGAAGTCCACCTGGGAGGGTGCTGTTCGGAGATGGAGGGGCAGGTCTTTCTAGGTCTTGGCAGCAATGTAGGAGATGGAGCAACCCCTGTAGTGGCTACTATGGGTGGGGGTTTGCGCGAGGTTGAGAGAGGAGGAGCGCACAAATTTTTGGGGTAGATGGAAGTTGAGACGATGATTGATGTAGGATGTTCCTTGATTGAGTAGAGCTTTGTAGGCATGCGTGAAGATCTTGAATTGGCATCTCTTCTTTATAGGGAGCCTGTGGAGGTTTATGAGGTGGGGGTGTTGTGGGTACATTTGTGGAGGTCCAGGATGAGTCTGGCTGCAGTATTCTGTATGGTCTGGGGTTTTCTTAGGATCTGGGAGGAAATTCCGGTGTAGAGTGCATAGTCGTATTCAAGTCAGCTGGGGACAAGGGCCTGATTGACGGTCTTTCTGATATTGATTGGGACCTATCTGATGATTCTGCAGAGCATGCGAAGGGTGTGGAAGCAGGAGGAGGTGACTGTGTTGACTTGTTGTTTCATGGTTAGTTAGCTGTTGAGGATGATGCCAAGGTTGTGTGCTGGTCTGTTGGTCTGAGTAATGGTCCAGGTTCTGCTGGTCACCAGCTGTAGTCCCATACGGAGGTGTTCTTACCGAAGATCGTTACTTCCGTTTTGTCGGAGTTGAGTCTAAAGTAGTGGTCTCTCATCCATTTGGCTAACATTGGTCTTGGCATTGCAGAAGTTGATTACTACGTTGGAGGGGCCTTCGGTGTTTGAAAGGATACATTGAGTGCTGTCTGGGTAGGAGAAAATGTTGAGTCTGTGGGATCTGAAGATGTCAGCAAGGGGGTCATGTACACATTAAACAGGGTTGGGCTGACGGATAATCATTGAGGTACACCGCAAATGGTGTCTTTGGGTGCAGAGGTGAAGGAAGGCAAAGAGATGATCCACCTGAGGGTATTTTGCTGTATGCCAATATTGTGAAGTCTGTCAATGAGGGTGTGGTGGGAGACAGTGTTGAATGCAACAGAGAAGTTGAGGAGGATCAGGGCCACCATTCCTCTGCAGACAAGGGCGGTTCTGATGTCATTTGTGGCAGCAATCAGCGCGGTCTCAGTGCTGTGGTTGTCATGGAATCCTGATTGTGAGGCATTGAGCTGATGGTTTTTTTCCAGGTTTTCGGTGAGTTATTGGTTGATGAATTTCTTAGGTTCTTTGGCAAGGTAGGTGAGCAGGGAGATTGTTTTGTAAATTTTTAGATCGCTGGGGTCGGCCGAAGGTTTCTTTTGGCGTGGTCTGACCTCTGCATTTTTCCATCTGTCTGGGAAGGATGCTGTGAAGGTGGAGGTTTTGAGGATGCTGTTGAATACCATGCCAATTGGGTTGGTTCCAGGGTTAAAGAGATGGTGGGGGCAGGGATCGGTGGGTACCCTGGAGTAGATGGATGACATGATCACTGTGGTGGTGTGAGTGGTGAGTGGAGACCATGTGGTGATTGTTCAGCTGGTGTTGGTTGGTTGAGGTTGTCAAGAGTGGTTAGTTGGGGTTCAAAGTTGTCATAGATGGTGGCAATCTTGATGTAGAAGTAATCCAAGAGGGTGTCACAGAGTTCTTGGGAAGGGTGGATGTTGTTCTCAGTGGCTGTTGGGTTGGGGAATTACTTGACTATTTTGAAGAGTTCCTTCATGTGGCTGGATCGGTATCAATGTGGGCAGTGCTATCTGCCCTCCTGGCTTCCCTGAAGCACAGGTGAAAGTTTTTGAGGGCTGCTCTGCTTAAGTCGGTAGCAGTTGCGCTTAGTGGTCTAAGCTCTGAAGTGTTCCAGCAAGCTTGTTTAGGGGTTATGTTGGCTTGTTGCAGGTCTCAGCGGAAGGACTCTGTCTGCACTTTTAGGGATCCAGGCAGAGAAATACTGGACGGCCTGGTCAAGTTCTGCTGATGCTTCGGATTGGGTGGTGCTGAGGGTCTGTGTCCACTGAGTCTCAGTTACCTTGCCTCAGCTGTGGTGGAAGGAGCTGTGGAGCTTGGAGGTGGTATGCTGTTCATTGGAAATGGTGAAGTGAACAATGGCGTGGTCACTTCAAGTGAGTTCTGTAAAGTGGATGAATTTGATTCTGTTGCTGTAAAAAATAGTTGAATGTGTGTTCAGCTTTGTGCATGGGTTTGGTGACCGGCTGAATGAGGTCAGGGTTGTTCAGGAACTCCAGGAGGGTGATAGCGTCATTGAGACCATCAATGTGGAAGTTGAGATCGCCGAGTAGGATGTAGTGGTGGGAGTCATTGGCTAGGGGAGCGATGAGGTTGGAGATGGTGTCACAGAAAGATGGTCAGGAATGGATCCCAAGGATCTGTAGGCAAGGGTTCCTGTTATCTTGGTCTTAGTGTCGGTCTGTAGTCGAAAGTTGAAGTGTTTTGTGAGAGGTGTAGGGTGATCATTGGTGACAGTACATCGGATGGTTTACTTGAAGATGACGGTATGTGTGTTTTTCTTGCCCTTGATATTTTGTGCAAGATTTAAAGTCATAACATCTAAGTGATTGGGTTGAAGAAATGGGTTACACAGTTGAAATGTATCATTGTGGCAAGTGTGGTAAGTGGGTAAAATGTGGTCAAGAATAAGCTCACATAAGTTTTATGAGAAATTTAACCACATCGCTGCTGTGGTTATTTTTACCCTGTGCTGTAAACTGCAATTTGGCTTTATTCATGACGAGCTCAGCTCGTCATCAGCACAGCTCAACTGTGCCTCATGACGAGCTGAGCTCGTCATGAGCATGGAAGGGGTTAGAGCACTCCAGTTTGGATATATTAATACTATACATTTCTTTTGTAAAAAAATGTAAACCAGCGTCATTATAGAGTGCTACTATAATGTTTGTCTAACAATGTGGTTTCATTAAAAAAATGTGCATTCACTTATTGACTTGAACTATTAAACAAAAATGAGTGTATCCTCCAAGAAATTTGTTGGGTTGCTTTAGGTAAAATTGATACAATAAAGATTCCAATATGAAAGTGTGCAAGTAAGAACAAATGAATTCCATTAAAATAATTTTTACAGTTAGGTACTTTCTTTTGTCTTTTTTTCTTTCATAAATGAGACTAGATGTTATTTTAACCGAAGAAGATATATTCGAGATAAGTCTCAAAGTAAGCTAACATGCATTTCTCCCTATAAAGCCGTACAATCTAGGGCTTTTTCAAGGCTAATTAAAGAAATACATGCAAATATCCCGACTGTAATACATGTTTAAAAATGATAAATCTTGATAAAAATGTGAAACCCCATACACAGAAACACCACCATATGTGATTAAGTTGTTGATTTAAAGCTTAATTGAAGTACAACATGATGAAAGTGTCTAATACTGGACAAAGAAGGTGAAGGAAAGAACCCAAATGTGTTTAGCTGAAGTTTAGAGAAAGGAGAAATGTTTAGAATATGTCATTAGGGAGCACCCTAAAAAACAAAGATCCAACATAAATATAATGGATATCTAGCACTGACAAAGTCTAAAACTAACAATATAGGACAAAAGTTATTACCTGTACATCTAGTACGTATAAGTGAGATAATAAAATTAGTCTCATTTATGAAAGAAAAAAAAGAAAATTAAGTACCAAACTGTGAAAACAATTTTAATGGAATTCATTTGTTCTCATTTGCACAATTTCATATTGGAATCTTTACTGTAGTGATTTAACTTGAAGAAACCCAGCAAATGCCTTGGAGGATGCACTCATCTTTGTTTTACATTTGAACCTACATAGGAGGTGTTGTTTGCCCAACCATCATATGAGTGGCCTTTGTTCCTCCTGACCTGAATTTAAAATCTCGAAGTAAAGGGCTATCAATTGGTGGCCCATGAATGTGTCAGGCCTTCAAACAAACATAACTTACTGACTTGAGGTGTGAGGGGTAGTTAAATGAATTACATGAGCATTTAATATTGATGTGCAGTGATATGCAATGCGAGACTAGTGACCAGACAGGGAGATAAGATAAACTCTTGTTAGATATAGTTTGTTGTATATAAAGTTATGTTTAGTGCCACTGATGCTAACATAGTGCATTTAAAATAGTATAAAAATGCTATGCCTACCTTATGCTTTGTTGTGCATTGTGTTGTTGTTCATCCACCACTGTCAGATAGTGTTCTAGGGCTTGGAGTAACAGAGACATATTTGTAGAGGATGCTTTGTGGTTCTTATGGGCAGGGTTTAGCTATTTATGCTCTGTTCCTCCAAGAAAGCCTTGGAGGATGCAGAATAAATTAGTTCTCTAAATACTCTAAACAGAGTAGTGTCTTTTCATAACTTCCACTCCCATGTTTAGGGTATACCTCACAGGTGGAGCAAGGAAAATGCAATGGAGGCAGCAAATTGTTGACAGACTTTCATTCATCAACCCACCATACTCTACATTTGACTAACGGACCTCCATGGTGGCGGACAAGGTGACAGACAGTTTTGATTACCCGTCCATATTCATCAAACTCTAAATCAGGCCCATAGTTGTGACTGATAATTTGCGAGCATTTTGTGTGCAAGTACATGCCTTCCTTGTGAGACCCCTAAACATTTGTGATACAGGTGACTCACACATAATTTGAATGCAAATGAATACCATGCTTAGTTTTTCCTCACTAGTACTCCGAAACTGTGTTGTGTTGGTAATTCACTGGCATTTTTTATGTGAGTGTATATATTGAATATATTTTTAGAGAGAGTAAGTCAACACAAAACACTCAAATAAAATAGGCATTAAAACAAGGCTTAGTTTGCAAAAGAATAAATGTCTGGTAAAAAATTATGTTTAGAAGCCTGCGGTTGGCACTATGGAATGCCGGGGTGTCATATGCCAATGCTGCCTAGATTAGATTCAACTACAAACCTATTTTATCCACTCCCAGACACACTCTGCTTCTTTATCTCATTCTTCTAGGTTCTTTTTCATTCCTACTTTCTTTGTTTGCTACTTTTATTCTGTCTTTCTCTCCCCCCTGCTTTCCTCCTGTTGTATTTCTCTCTCTCTTGCTCTGAGTCAAGGACAGAGCAAGGAAAATAAGTGCTGACCCCCCAAACAATGAGTGAAGGTGAGGCCCAGCTGCAAACACTGGCTCAACTTAAGCACTTCTTGAGCGTCCCGATCTTCACGTGGAACAACCCTTGTGAAGAATTTTGCCTTTGTGTGCTTTTTATGGGAAAACTGTGCAACTTGGAATTCCACTAGAGATAATGCATGCGTTCCAGCACCCAATGACATTTTTCATAACCCAGACCTCTACTGTGATCAATCAGGCTCTATAGACCTCGCTTGATCTATTTCTAAAATGAGCTGAGACAAGCAAACTCTTAAAACTGTAGTGTAGTTCCTAGTTTCCCACTAGGCCCTGCGCATTGGAATAACATAAACAGTAGTATCGACGTGGACCTGCGGATATTCCAGGCCTCCACTGATTATGCTAAACTTAATTGGGTTGTGTTACCAACTAGCTCAGAGGTCACTGGAAACTTTCTTCTCTGCATAGGAAGTGATCAGCTTCCTTGGCACAGACAAGAAGGGATTCAGCTTTCCAACAACCGTGCAACATGACAACTTTGCTCCTCAGATCAAGAGTCAATCTCTAGGGTCGTGTGAAACAATAGACATGTATTTCACTCAGTCAGTCTAGTGCAGTTTACTTTCACGAGATGTAGAGAATAGAGAGACAGGCGTTTATCAATAAAGGGTTAACATTTATTGAACAGTCTTTCTTCTCGTACAAGAGAAATGTATTGCCACAATTGCAATAATTGTTATTATAAAAAGTACGTACAGTAAGATAAGTATTGCGAAATAGAACTGTAAAAGCATTGATATGGTTTCTTAGCCATACAATGGTTTAAAAGTAATAAAACATATATACAGTCATATATACATTAGGCTAACATACTCAACTGGTGCTTCTAACTAAGCCTACCCCAGTGTGCCTGACCGAAGCCTAACACGTGAAAGGGGAGTAAGTAAGTAGCTTTAAGTTAAGTTGGTTTTGCCAAGGTTTGTTTCAAGAATTCTCGTCTAAGGGTTTAGTCAACACCATACCTTTGAATAGAATGATGGAGGATTGGTATCTCCTTCAGGGGTCTCTCTCGATATCCCAGTCACCCGCAAGGGTAAACCGGAAGCGCCGGGACTGAATTTCTCTGCACGAGAAAGGCAGCGGCTTCTCTTCAGCGCGTCGAGGAAGGAGGGGGGACAGCGTCCGCGGATAGCTGGATCTGCTGGATGTCTTCGCAGAGGGACGGCTGTTCAGCTCCTTAAGCGTACTGCACCATAGTTCGCGCTTTAGCGGCGATAATGGTATCAGCAGCTTCACCACCACAGGATAGCAGGCTGCAGCGACAGAGTGCTAGATTTACCAACACGGGGTCGTGCAGGCAGCTGGCTTCAGTAGCTCGTACAACAGGCATTGCTTAAGGCAACGTTGGTAATATTTATACCTGACAGGTGCCGGGTTTGACGCAAGTTTGCTGGACATAAGACTTCAATTAAAGATGTCACTAGGAAGTGATAGTTATCAGTTGCTCATTAGAATTCCATTACTAATCAAAACATAGCAAGCGGGGATTTCCAGGTTTGCTGAGTTTTTATCTTGTTGAAGAACTCGGAGTGTTATCTAGGAATATCAGATAGTGACTACTGCTCTGTCATTGCACTAATTGGTGGCAAAGGAAGTGGCAGAGGGAACTATGCTGGAATGTGGCTCTGTTCGTGTGAGGCCAGAGATGACTTTTCAGAAAATCGCACTTGAACGGTTATGCCAATATAGGGAATAAATGGATTTATAGCCGAATAGGGGTATAAGGTCACAGTATCGATCAGGAACCTAGATAAACACGCAACAAAACGATATAATGTCCTTAATTAGTCTTGCCCATATTCGAAGCTGCAAGGGAAAACATCCTCAGAATTGGACATGCAGTGTCCTGAGGCCCTAAGTAGCATACTTAATATTAATCAATATATCAACGTATCTGCTGCTGAGGCACCTTTAACACAGTGCTTCAAAGGAAGAGTGCTCTTGAAAAACACATAGGCCACAATGAGTTATAATTACCTCCTAATTAATTGAATATTGAGCTTAATTGGGGACCAATCACCCCCTGTTATCATTGAAGGCTAAACACTGTAATTAGAAGAAAAAAACGCTTACATTTGCAGACCCAGTGCTTTGTAAACATCCTTTAACCAGTGATCCATCAAGCGCTGTTCCATTAAGAGTTACACAGCAGCTTAAAAAATCCAAGTAAACATGTTAAAATAAAAGATTTGAGAAAAAAATCCCGAGGCTAAAAAGTCTATTGTTGGTCATCCATAATGTGCATTTATTTTACAGCAAATGTGAACAACAACTTTTGCCTCGATGGCTCTTTATTAATTTTAGGATTGTTTGCTAATGGTCCCATGATATTCTATGACAGCATAAATTGATTAAAATATGATAAGGAAAGTGAACCGGGCAATAAATTATAAGGAAACTGTTAGAGCAGAGAAAATAAGCAATCTGTTTGAGGCTAAAAGGGTTGTCTATTTTTCATGTTTACCTCAATGTGCTTCTTCTGTGTTCATAATTTCTGCCCCATCATCAATCATTGTCAATTTGAAAAAGTACCATAGTTAGGGTCATTTATCTAGACCTATTCGAGTTTAAAATTATGCAGCTTCAGTCAAATATACATGAATAAAGACTGTCATTTCTGATTAATGGCACACGACTCGAATGTCTGACAAAATGGTTTTGCTCTTCAAGCTTTACAAAAAGGTTAAGATGTGTTTCTTTTTCCATCATTTTTCATCCTTTTTTAGAGGAAAACAGCTTTTACGCACATTAGGAGAGTGACAGAAACTATTGCACGACAATCCTGTTTTTACATGTTGATGACAATTTCGTGTTTTACTTTTGAAGGCCGAAACTACATTTTTGTGGGCTTCATTTCATGCGCTTGGTTTATTATTATTTATTAACATATACTCTGTTGCTGAAACCAAGCTCACAGAATTTGATGTGCATGATTCAGCAACTTACCTGCTCCCTAAGGAACGGTATGCAATAACAACAAAACATTATTGAAGAATTTTTAATTTAAAGGCTGTATCATAACCTGGCTTGGCTATAATGTATTGAGTATCTGAATAACACATTCGTTATTAAACAATCCTAAACTGTTTTAGGCTGTCGCTGAAATACTGATTAAAGTTAGGGAAGCAATCAAAATAACATTCCTGCCTGTGGCATTGAGAATATGCACAGGAAACACATTGTTATTACCTTTAGCAGTTGTCCAGGGCCGGACTGGGACAGAAAATAGGCCTGGGCACCGAATTAAACGTGACACCTATTAGCGAATCAAACAGCAAAAAATTGGCCCACATTAAATATCTGCAGTTTTAAAGACAAACTGTAAAGGTGTTTTCCAGGTTATGGGGAACTGCGTGCATTTGTGCTTGCTGTAGGTAATGTTTGTGGTAATATCAGAAAAATCAAGAGTAAAAACTAGCCCACCAGACCATAAAAAAGGCCCATGAACAACCATAAAATCATCCCACCCAGCGAGTGACCTGTCAATCCAGCCCTTGAGGCACTGTCAGATAACCCCATTGACGTGTCTGATGCTGGTTGTGGCATATCAATCCACTCGGAGTCAAAGGGGGAAAAACAGAGGAGAGGCCACCCCCCACTCACAACATTATAAACAACAGAAGCCTCACCCCAATTACACTTAATCCTAATCAGGAATGACAATACAAGGGTTTTCAATCACCTTCTCAATTCCTTTGAGTGTGATTTTTTACACTACTCTGATTTGTCACAGTGTATCATTAACTGCTTTTTTGAACATGCCGGAGGGACGCGGCACGGCGGCTAGACATCGGATAGTCTTCCTGAGGACACATGATCTAAAGACACGGTGTGCAAATTGAGGACGGTTGCAGGTATGCTGTGACTTCGCAACGGTCAGGATTTAAGTGAATTTTAAGTGAAGATTGAGAACTTAAACCCGTATTAGCCCTGATGAATTTGCGAGATGGTGTAGCAATGAAATATGTTGGCAATATTGAATTGAATATGGTATGATGGGAACGATTTTTAATTGGGAAGGCTTGCATCTTGGAATAAAATTGGTTGGCCAGCAAGCCCTACCAGTTTTTAACGGTGAGAATTATGTTCACCGATTCTCACAGGTGTTTAATGGGCACGTACACTTAATAGTAAGCACGGTTATTCTGACTTACTAGCACTTTTTCACTACATTTATGTTATGGTTCTTTAAAAGGAGAGCATACACTGTTTTCTTCTTTTTCTCTTTCACACTAAGAGAGAGAGTTGCCGATGATGAGAAGTGGGTAAGCTGGCGAGTACCAGTCAGCAACCCCTCTGGTGTTTCTACTGTGAGGTACTCTCTCTCCCCCCTCGCTTTTCTTCTTTTGTGGGAGGTGGAACTGTGCCTGGATGGTGGGCTGGTTGTGGCATGCAAATGAAACTAAGGTGATGTCTTAAAAAGGATATGTGTATTAACTACTCTCTACACAGTTGTTGCATCTTTCCTTTCTAGCTGCTCCCAAACTGGCGCTGCCACTGGAGTCAAACTATCCTGGCTGATGAGGGTTGAAAGTCCGAAACCGGTCCTAGGATGCTTGTTTCCAGTCCAGGGAGGACCTGGCCTGGCAGTTTGGGCTGGACTGTTCCCATTGGGAGCAGGGTCAAGACTGATTTGCATAATGCTGGGTCCAAACTGGAATGGCATAGTGAGCATAAAAACGATGGATTTAGGCCTAGATCTTTCTACTGGGGTGAATGTATGACATTGTTCTGCATTCTGTCCATCAATTGTTCTTTTTGCATTTGTCACCCCAAGTGGGACGGATATGCCCAGATGTGGGTCATGTGCTCTATATGCCACTGCAGTCAAGCTATCCTGGCTGATGAAGGCTGAAAGATCGAAACCGGTCCTAGAATGCTTGTTTCTTGTCCAGGGAGGACCTGGTCTGGCAGTTCGGGCTGGAATGTTCCCATTGGGCGCAGGGTCTAAACTGATTTGCATATGGCTGAGCCCAAACTGGAATGGCATGGTGAGCAAAAACAAGGATGGATTTAGGCCCAGATCTCTGTACTGGGGTGAATATATGAAATTGTTCTGCATTCTGTCCATCAATTGTTCTTTTTGCATTTGTCACCCGAGGGGGACGGGTAAGCCCAGACGTGGGTCCCGTGCTCTCCAAGCCACTGGAGAAGCTATCCTAGCTGATGAGGGCTAGGAAGCTTGTTTCCAGTCCAGGGAGGACCTGGTCTGGCAGTTCGGGCTGGACTGTTCCCATTGGACACAGGGTCAAGACTGATTGGCATATGGCTGGGTCCAAACTGGAATGGCATGGTGAGCAAAAAACGATGGGTTTAGACCCAGATATCTGTACTGGGGTGAATATATGACACTGTTCTGCATTCTGTCCATCAATTGTTCTTTTCCCAAACTGAAGTTAAGCATTATAACTTGTGATAATTTAGCCAGTGTTTTCCAACGGGAGGGCTAACATTGCCATAGTGAAAATAGATTTTGGAGGTTTTTCACTGGCAATTAAATATACATGTCCTACATTTTTAATACCATACACCCTGCCCTGGTGCAGAGACAAAATATCGACTTCAAAATATCGAATGGACAAAATATCGAGTTAAAAATATCGACAACAATAAAATATCGATAACAAAAATATAGTTGGTCAAAATATCGAATAAAATAATGATAAAAAAATATCGAGTACAAAAATATCGACTCAAAAAAACTTGACAAGACAAAATATTGATAAATAGTCAAAGTAAAAAATAATAATAATATGTAGAAAAAAGGTTAATATAAATTGTAGTTAATGTTTAGGAGCGAGATGTTGGGTTAATAGGGGATAAGGGTGGGGAGTAATTTAATAATAATTAATTAATTAATATATGTTTGTAATTTTTTTTAATTAATAATTAATTGGTAATTAATTAATATTATTAGTTAATTAATTAATATAATTTTGTACATATTTTTAATTAGTAATTAATTGGTAATCAAATAATATTAATTAGTTAATTACATTAATTAGAGTAATTTATTTATATATACAATTTTTAGTTATTGTTAATTAATTAATTGGGAAAAATAATATTAATTATTAAATTAAATTAATTACAGCTAATGTGCTAATATATTTACTTTATTGTTATTGTTAATAATAATTAATTGGTAATTAAATAATATTAATTAATTTTGGGTAAATGAGTATTTTTAGGGTTCAGGGTCAGTTTTGGTTTTTTGGGTAAAGGGGTATTTTTAGGGTTCAGGGTCAGTTTTTGTTTTTTGGGTAAAGGGGTATTTTTAGGGTTCTGGGTCAGTTTTCAGTTTTTGGGTAAAGGGGTATTTTTAGGGATCAGGGTCAGTTTTCAGTTTTTTGGTAAAGGGGTATTTTTAGGGTACAGGGTCAGTTTTCAGTTTTTAGGTAAAGGGGTATTTTTAGGGTTCAGGGTCAGTTTTCAGTTTTTGGGTAAAGGGGTATTTTTAGGGTTCAGGGTCAGTTTTCAGTTTTTGGGTAAAGGGGTATTTTTAGGGTTCAGGGTCAGTTTTCAGTTTTTGGGTAAAGGGGTATTTTTAGGGTTCAGGGTCAGTTTTCAGTTCTTGGGTAAAGGGGTATTTTTTGGGTTCAGGGTCAGTTTTCAGTTTTTGGGTAAAGGGGTATTTTTAGGCTTCTGGGTCAGTTTTTGGGTTTTTGGGTAAAGGGGTATTTTTAGGGTTAAGGGTCAGTTTTCAGTTCTTGGGTAAAGGGGTATTCTTTGGGTTCAGGGTCAGTTTTCCCTACTGTTGCACCCACTGGAGTGGGAATAGTAATTTTAACCCCTAGGCTATCCAACGCTTTCCCTACGCTTGCACTCTTTGGAGTGGGAATAGTATTTTTTACACTTCTGGTATCGTACGGTAATATAATAGTATCTTATTTAATTATAGTATGTTACTATATATATATATGTTTTAACAAATAAGATTGTACATTTTTTTTATTATTTTCATTTATTATTTAATTATTATAAGATAATTTAAGTCTTTTTAAGTATATTTTAGTAATTAAATTTGAATATTAATTTAATTTAACACTGTTTTTATTAAAGTCTATATTTTTTACAACTATATTATTGTAAACGATATTTTCTACTCGATATTTTTGTACTTACCTGTTTGTAGATACAAACTCGATATTTTGACTGTCGATATTTTGTCCACGATATTTTTGCAAGTCGATATTTTGTCCCTCGATATTATTTCAGTGATCCCCTGCCCTATCAGGTATAGATCCTACTTTAGGGGTGACTTATAGGCATTAAAAAAGAAGGTTTGGGCCTGGCCAAAGCTTTTTTCCCCCAGGTTGAAATGACAGTTTATAACTGCACGGTCTGCAGGGGTGGATCTAGAGACAGGTTTTACAGTGAAACTGCAGTGGATGGCACAGGGAGAACTGCAGCACACTTGTAAGAAATTTTTACTTGCCCTCGATGCATTTAGTACCATATACTAGGCCCCATAGGTAAATTAAATGTGCCAATTAGGTTTATGCCGCTTAACATATGTTAGAGGGGAGAGCACAAGCACTTTACCTCAGGCTGGCATGGGTGAAGTGCACAGGTTCCTAGGGACAGAAAAAAACGGATCAGTATAGGAAAGGAAACATCTGGGGTATTACCACACAAAAGATGGTTCCTTCCAACAGTACTCCTAAACCAATAACATTTGCCAAACATTTCTAATATATTCTGAAGTCAGCGTTAAGAGTTGCTGTTGAATTTAGTACCTCAAAGAGTAACTTTGCAATTCTTAGAGAGTCAGAGCACAATTAAATCTCTTAATACATTTGGATAAGGTGATGCTTTTCGAATTGCAACTACATGGAATGCCAGTTACCAAAAGTCATATTATGAATCTTGTTTGTGTTTCAGTCATGGACATCATAAAGTTGATACATCTGAAAAGTAACAACAGTCAATGTAAAAGAACACCATTTTCCATTGCCACAATATTGCCCATATAAGTCGCCTTACCTGTGTATGAATAATCTGGTGAGCAACTTAGTGTATTCTGCATTTGTAAGGGCAATTTAAGGGTCTGTCCCCTATTTCCGAAAGGAAGTGGTCACCCAATATTAATAAAATGCTCTGATACCAGCATGTGTCTGTTTTTCAAAGACTCGCTCAGTGTATGTTTCTATATGAACTAGACATCTGTTCGTCAGTCATTCCAATCACTTAACTTCTGTGGAATCCCATTAATAACATGACTGGCAGAATCCTAAACAATACAAAGCAATTGCTTATCAAAAACTAAGGGCCTGATTCACAAAGGTAAAATTAAAGTTTTGTGAAAGTTTATGTTTCTTTTTTGTATGCACAAACTAGAGTAAATAGTAAGTTTACTACTGAGGAGATTCTACAGCCGTACCGGAGAACTGCGTAGATAATAAGTTACGCTTTCCCTTTGCTGAAATACATTGTACATAAAAAGATAGGTCTTTCCAATCTTTTTATGTGTGTGGTTTTATGCCCTGAATTCAGCTTCTCCACAGTCAGAAACGTACTATTAACTCATAGTGGTACACAACTGTTACAACAAAGTTTTTACAACGCACTACCACTACAACGCAGGCATTACCACGCATACCATTACAACGCATTGCGCTGGGGGGCGCTCTAGGTTAGGGAATAAGTATAATTTTATATCCAACACCTTCCCTAGTGTCCACGGGGACTGGAGTTGGAATATAAAATTATACTTACCACTATCCAGCACCTCTAAGTGCTATGCGTTGTAACGGTATTCGTTGTAAATACCGCGTTGTAATGGTATGCGTGGTAAAAGTATGCGTTGTAACGTCATACATCCACTCATAGTTTATTAATACCAAAGAAAATATGAACCTACACAAAAATATAAGCTTTCCTTTGTGACCCAGGCCTATTGTTTAAATATATATCATGCGCAAACCTAATTAAGTGACACAAGGTGGAATCCGAGAAGTGAACCGATAGGTTATACTAGTGGAAACACACTACTCAAAAGACCAGTCTGTCACCTCTCAATGCACTTCAAAGGCTAGGGTGTTAATATTTGTATATTCTTGGGCACAAATACACATGTACAACAATGTAAATGTAAATATTGACCATCTTTGTGGAAAACAGTGTTTGTACCTGTGAAGGGCAAGTAGGCTAGTTAATGAACAGTTAAACCAAGCATTTCTTTAAGTCTATAGGCAATGGTTGACTAACGATTAACATATTAAATATAATAATATGACTTGCAAAATGAAATCTCCTATGAATATAAAACATCACCCTGAATGTTTACCATGCATGCGTTCTCAATTCACTTGATTAGAGCATGACCTTTTCAATGCCTTTCCAGTTAGCTACAGCATGTCTCCTTTCCCTCATCACAGTATCCTAGTAGCTGTGATGAATTCAAATATGTATGATGCACAGTCTTTTGACATCTTACTAGTTATTCAGAGCGTTTGGAACTTATTTATAAGAGGCCTGCACCCCTGAAGCATCCCTTTTTTGATGCTTATGTGGTGCAGGCCTCTCAATCATATCTATGAGGCGACACAAAGCCACCCTGTACGGCTGTGCATGACCTCACAGATATGGATTAAGGCAAGGCAGCACTAAGCGCTTTGTTGCCTTACTCTGCAGCAAGGAGTGAATGCACCGCGAGTTATAAAAATCATAATACACTATATAGTTGCAAACTAAAGGAAGAAAAGCTGAAAATGCACTTTGCACACATTAGACAAAGTGACACGAAAATGAAACAAGTGTAGTAGAAGCACCTTAAAAGTGTGCTTTAAAGCATGAAGATTAAGAAAACACCTATATGAGACAATACTAATACATACAAACGAATTGCACTAATGAATTTCCAATGCATATGTTGCCTATTAAGGTATATTTATGGAATTTGTTGTTCACTCAAGTGGGCTAATATATTAAATGCTTTCTGCTGAGAATGCACCAGTCAGAAAAGTCAGTTCAAAAACATGTACAAGTGTAGTACAAGCTTGAAACGTCACATAGTGATATTAGAGCTTTCAAAATTTATGAAAAATAAGAATTATTTTTGTAAAATAAATTTAGGAACATATGCACTTATATGAATGTTGAGAAAATGTGTGGTAGTAGGGTTTTTCTAACATTAGCTATTTTAATGTACTAATGATTTTTGAAGATTCAATATACTCCTTATTTGAAATTGATTTAATTTCACTATATTTGATATTGGTTCAAAGATCATTTCATTTAAGCGTGTGATACTAACTTAAATGCCTTTTTATAAATGCTTTTTTCTAATGCTGACCTTTCCACTGATTGAATACAATGATTAATTTTCTACTAGTAAAAATGTTGCCTATTTGTCCTGTACATGTGTACACCCTGACATTCTTGAATGTTTCTTGAACATTCACAGTGCAATATTGCAGTGGGAAGAACATTTTCGAATCTTTTGTTTCTCATGACTAGCTTTGGAAAACACCTTATGGTTGCAAGTGCCTTAGGTTACACCATGCAAATATGGACATGTGATAGTCTTTGGATGGTGGTGTGATGCCACCTCACTGGGACAATAATAAAAACTTTATAGAAGAAGAAACCCCAAAGGAGAGGCAATGCCATACTTTTTATTTGACTCCTATGAGAGTATGCTATGCTGATGGAGTTGCTTTGAACTGTCTTGCTGATGCTACAGCTGGTAACTGATGGACTGAACCTTCTTTGCCAAACTATCTTCCATTTTTAATTTTCATTATTTCCTTGTTCATGTTAATGGACTTGCATTTAAATGGACTTTAAATGTTAACCCTTTTTCCCATCTTTGTAGAGCTTGAGCTGTTAGAAAACAAACTGCATCTTCCTTACCGGTGGAAGGATTCTGTATAACCCTGCGAGGAACACTACGCTATGCTTTTTTTGCTCGCTCGCGGTCCTCAAAGTCAAGTTGCCGACCGTGAGCGAGCAAAATAACCATGTCGGTGAGACTTTTTCCTTGTTCGCGATCAGCAACATCAAGTTGCCGATCGCGAGCGTGGAAAATAAACCTCTTGGTGAGATTCTCAACGCATGGAGGTTAGGTTTCTCATTGCAAGTGGTTGCGTATGCTCAAGACCGCTCGCGATGAGAAACAACTAGTCCACGTTAAGAAAGCTGCTGCTCGAGTACAAATCTACTTGAGCTGCAGAAAACGACCGCTTGCACTGTGCAAGATGCCGTTTGTAATGATTGCACAGTGCGGACAAGCATCAGGCACTGTGCAATCAGGGCGAACAGCATTTTCCCTACCACTCTACAACGTTCGAGTAGCTAAGCATAGCTTGCATAGTGCGAAGTCCACTTTGCGTAGCTACTCGTAGCGCTACTATGCAAACTACGCCCAGGGTTAATTCTGTAACTCTGTCATTGTTTTTGATTATAGCCGTCCAAGAAGCCCTGCTTTAATTCTTGCCATTTTTTATACAAGTTGTGATATTCCTAACTGAACTTCTCAAGAAATTACTTGCCGCAATTCATTTTTAATCTTTAATACAATCACAATAATTAATCAATTATCTATTTGAGTATATTGGTGAGTCCTGTTGATTCTTCAATTCAATTGAATTAAATTCAACAGCTTTATTTTGCTTTTGAATGAATACATTAAAAGTATATAAAATCATAAATAGTATACATCACATAAAACATAATTTCAACCACAGCAGATTAAGAAACATAATTCTAAAAAAAACAATGTTAAGGTCATAAGAGTGACAATAACAGTAAGGAAAAAGGTGAATAAAACCAGTAGCATATTCAAGATCTTGCAGCCACACATAATTAGTAAAACAAATTCTGAGAGTAAGCCCCCTATAGTGTAATGTTCACCTTTCCAATTTTTAAGACGGCGAGTAAAGAATTTGCAATCCTAAATCATAAATATGGGTTTCCAATGATCGGAAGGTCTCAAGGCCTGATTATGCAATCGTAAGCTAAATTTTATAAGCAGGGGGATGAGGAATTTTTTCTTCTCGTCCTTGTAAAATGTATAGAAAAATAAAAGGTGTGGAATGGATTGACTGAAGGAGTCATCACAGGGACATGAAGACAGCTGGTTTGTCGAGTAAACTTGGGCTGGATACCCAGCCATTAGCAGGATGTAATTCAGGTGAATCTGACCAATACAAAGCGATGTCTACTATTAGTAACAAATGAAAGATAAGATGAGTGCCCAATACTCACAGTAGGTTATGTTTGATATGTGATAACTGTGGTTTTAGTTAGATTTTTTTGCCACCTGTCTTGAGTGCATTTAGCAATAAAAAAGATCTTTTAATCTAGATTTAGAGAAGGATATGCACTGGTACAGTGAGTTAAACAAAAACTCCAAGTCTAGTTCACTATAGGACTGTTTCACATAACTAACCAGGTAATTGAGGAAGCTAGGTTCAGGGATAAAATATCCTTTAGCGCTATTTGGTTTAGAGAGACCGATTCCCTTTTCCAAACTGAAAGCCAGGCTAGGAGCGGGGCCATTTTCACACTATCTCTACAAATAGAAAGCCTAGTTCCGTGCGCACTAAAATGTTTGGACAAGCAGTAGGAATGGACAGTAATCTCTATACAAATTTGTCCTCGATGACTTGTAATGGGTCAATATGTAGATTCTAGCATTTCTTTCACTGATTTTTTGCCTACTTTTGATGTGAACTTCCAGATGCCAGCTATATTTTTGTTCATCAAGTGCGCTCTGTTCCTAACCATGGTGGTCCAATTTAGTATTTAATCAAAGAAAATGCCCAGGTACATAAAATGTTCCATTCTGTCCAGCTTCCTGCCATTTATGTGAAAACCCATTTGCTTTTTCGTCTTCTCCCCTCCCACAGCCATCACATACGACTTACTTTTGTTGACAAGTAAACCTAGCTCTGCCATATAAGTAGAATAGGTTTCAATAGGAAGCTGCAAGGCCTCAGGAGTTCAGGCCACTAAGACTTCGTCATCTGCACAAAGCATGACGGGTGATGGTAGTGTGCCTACCACTGGGATGTCCTTGCATTTTTCACTCAGAACCTCGGACTGTTTGTATAAAGGGAGAAAAGGAAGGGGCCAAAGACACAGCCCTGTCTCGCCCCCTTTTTAACCTTGAAAGGTTTTGTGCACATCCTGTATTTCCTGTCTCAAACTACCGCCTCTTTGTGGCTATAAAGATCTCTAATAAATGAAATTAAGGGCTGGTCCATGGCCAGTGACTCCATGATAGACCACAATTTATTGTGGCTCATGCATCAAAGGCTGCAGGAAAGTTCCATAAATGTCCATAAATAGCTTCCCTTTTTTGCAGTAAAATATTTAGCTGCAATTAAGGCAAGGTTGAGGCACTGATCTATTGTGTCCCTCCCTTTCCTGAAGCCAATTTTGGTTTCTGCGAGGAATCCATTTTCCACTGCCTTCTCTTCCAATCTGTTTAGTAGCCGTCTGGCCATTCATTTTGCTGTGCTCTCCTAAAGAGAAATTGGCTGATAATTAGCCGGTGAGGGGCCGACTTTGGCTATGGCATTAAATGCATTGGTCAACACTGGGACCCACAAAGATTTGTTAGTTAAAAAAAATATCCAATGGGACCCCATCAGGGGGGGGTGTATTCAGCGCCGGAGATTGAAATAGAGCAAATTCTACTTTGTCTATTGTAAACTCCAGCACTGATGGAACACTTAAATGTGATGCTGTAGTCTCTACGGCTATGACAGACTGTTCCTGGAATATATTTTGAAAATTATTTATCCATGTGGCTTTATCTATTTGGAGGTCAGTGATGGCTCGGTTTCGTCCTGGAAAAGGGGGCTGTTAACTACTGTCCAGAATGACTTACTGCCTTCGGATAGTGAGGCTAATCACAAATTCTCCCAGGCTTCCGTTGAAATTGCCCTTTTTCTCTCCTGCTTTTTGGATTTGTATGCAAACCTAAGAGTTCTAATATTATTTGGTCACCACTTAGATGGAGGGGATGTCTTTTGGGTAATTTAGTGAGTTAAAGCCTTTATGGAGATGAGAATGCTATTAAGGGCTTCCATGGTTTGGTTGTCATTGGAAGATAAGTTTAAACATAGGCAGATATCCTGATAAGAAGAGGACACTACTTTAGACAATAGTATGGTATGGTCAAAATTTTCCCATTTTACAGTGTAGCCATTTTTCCTAGCTAGAATTAGTCTGGGTACACGCCTAGCGCTCATTTATTTAGGAAAATACCAATTAAACGTAAGATATCGTAGGGAATGATCACTAAATTCAGACAAGGCAACCTCAAAATTCTTAATGTTTCTACATGAGGACATGGTGTACAAGATACAATCATTGCATGAAGCGCCCCCGACAGATGGAAAGTTGCAGCCACTTGTCCCGTGATAGTGCATATTGGGTCAACAATTCCTAAATACCACGCCATTAGCATATTGTTTAGGGCATTTCCATAGATATGGTGAGCAAAATGAGCAGTAAAATGGCCCTTTACATCAGTCACCCCACATATATTACAGTCAGTATGGTTGCAAATATGAGTATTAAAATCACCAGCCCACATAATTAATGGTGGTCTAATATAATGAGAAAGCAATCCCTCCATTGTTTGCCCCAGTTCTTCTACCACTTCTGCTGGATTTATGAAATGATTGTTATACAAGATTATTAACAGCAGGTCCTGACTCTTCCGTCCCTTGGTGACTAGAATAAGGAAGTAGGTGGAACTGTTCACAAAGTCTATCATATCAAATGAGAGAGTGTTAGCAACAAGAGTTATAAAGTCCCCTTTTGCCCTGCCTGAGGTTGAGGGAGTGGATGGCATGAAAAAAGAGTGATATCCATTGAGGAAGAAAGGATTCTATGCCCAGGGCTCCTGTAAACAGATAATGCCAGCATCCCTCAGTTCAGATTCCCATGCTAGGTTACCTATTTTCTTTTTGAAGCTGACTATATTCCATGAGAGGAGCAAAATTGCTCCTTCATTTAGAATAGACGAGCCGCCCCCCTATGGGCAATGGATGGTGTGCTAGGTGAATCGTGTGAAACCAAACTCATAGTACCAGTTGGACTTCCTCAGCTCCTGATTTTAAAGTACTAGGTAGAGGTAATAGGTTAAGGGGGGCTGAGACAGTCACAACTGTCCAGGTCCTCAAATGCAGCATATCTGTTTTCAAGATGTATGTTGTTATTAGCCTGCTGGGTGGTGCAGTATAGATTATTATTTGCCTGGGGTCTTGAATTATCGGTATTGATTTTAAGTATAGGACGTGGTTTGTTAAAAAATCCAAGAGGGACTGTAATGAACTGAGACTGTGTGGAAGGTGTTGTCGTTAATTGGCATAATAGGTGCCTCGACAACCAATGATTATCAAAGTTGAGGACAATGCAGTTGTTATTAATTAATTATGGCACTGGACCTACCCAGGGGATTCTCCTGGCTATTATCAGATGGTTTTGAATTAGGTGCCCTATATTAGCAGCGTTGGACAGTCAATGCTGAGCCTTCGCCATCAATTGCGTGGTGGATTCGCTTTGGGATACACTGAGCGGAGGAACATTTACCATGATTATCACAAAGGGGCATGCTGCAGGTGATAAATTCAAGGTTGCAGGGTCACTACTCTTTTTGGGGTTAGGGAACTGTACACTAGCTATGTTAGCATTGAAGTTAGGAGCTGTACGCTCGCAGGAAATAATAGTTGCGGGGTCCACCTTTTTATGTCCCTCTGGTGGGGCCAAAGGGAGCTACATTCAGCTGCTCTGTAACTCGAGAGATCTCAATATTATCAGGGTGAATCCTGGTTACGCTATGATTAGGTTTGGCCAGATTTACCTTTTCTTGACCCTGTGGCGGGGTATGATTTGTAATGCCATGACTCAAATTAACATGTGCTGGTACTGCCAGAGCTCCTGCACCAACCTGTGGCATAGGCTGTGCCCTCCAATGTTTTGCCACTAGGTCAGCAAGAGTGACAATCAGCTCTATTAGCTTTTTGTGAGATTTACTGCAACGTCCTGACAACTCAAGGTAGATCTAGCATTGTTCTGTTGAGGGGCTGGGGTTCTCATTTTGTCCTGCGAGAGATTGCTCTTGCTTGGTTTTTTTTGGCTGCAGCAGCTTGGGCAACTTTGAGTGGGCCTATTTTACTTTTGGCAGTGGCAATGGTGACGACTGCCTTGGGTAATGACTGGGTTGCAACGATGCAGCCTGGAGAAGATGACCAAATATGGGGAGGTTCACACGCAATGATCTGATCAGCTGTGGGGGGTGTAACAGCCCGGCTGGGCAAGGATAGAAGGTCAGATGAATTCCCCCCGCTCCCAAAGACAGCCTCCTCTCCACAAGTGCAAATTCTTTGCCCAGTAGTGGCTTTTGCCAAAAAGTTATCTAATGAAGTGGTCGATATCTCAGCCATAGCCGACTGCTTTGATTTCTCCATCTCCATTCTCCTGCTGTTAGCGAAGTAGGGACGTTAGGGGGTGGGCCCAGCCCAGCTGGGAAACATCCATTACAATGCAGTAATTACATCGCACTGCTTTTACAATGCATCTGTTACAACGCAACTGCCTTTACATCACATGCCATTAAAACAAATGCCATTACAACGCATGTCACTACAACGTATGCCACTACTGGGCATACCATTACAACGCATGCCATTACAACACATTATAAGGTACATAATGGAGATTTTTTAGTTTTAGGGTGGGTATGGGTGTTGGGGTAGATGGGAATAGTAATTTTTACTCCTTCACTATCCAACACTTTCCCTACTCTAAAATCATGAGATGTAATAGTAGATGCGATGTAAAAACGCGTTGTAAAAGCATGCGTTGTAATTGTTTGTGTTGTAACCTTATATATTCAGCCCAGCCTCCTCCTGACTCTGACGGGCGCAGAATGGGCCAGCCCTTAGCCCGGGCTTCGCCCAGGTGCGGTGATGAATTTAAGCACAGAGCTGTTGTTACTGGGGATTCTGCGTGATATGGGTGATATGAGTCCTCCCTGGCCCGGTCCCTGATTCGTGGTGCAGCCAAGATGCTGAGGCAGGTTTGCTGGGGTTTACTACACCGTGGGGCCACAGTGATGAATTTAAGCGCCTCCGGGCGTGGAGCTGTCATCACTGGGGAACGGGGATTCTGGGGATAGAGTCCTCGCTTGGCCCTGTTCCTGATTCTCGGTGCAGCCAATATGCTGAGGCAGGTTTGCTGGGGTTCTTCCATTCAAATTGTGCTGTTTCCTAATGACTTAATGTGTTGTATAGAGAATTATTGAGCTCTGACAAAACATCAGGTGTTACTTCTTTTTTTTTCATTGCAGTTGCAGAGCTCTTGGTGTGCATTATCCTAACTCGACTTAACTTCTTAAGGAGATTGTGATTCCCTGTTGCTATCCCTTATTTCTACAGCATGGGTTTAAAAGTGTTGACCCTAAATCTGATCTCTAAATTGTGAGTTGGCTGCCAATTAATTATCCTCTTCAACAGCTAACATGGAGTTTGGTCACCTTAATTTCCACCTCTCCTATCGACAGAGAAAGATTCATCAGAGGAACATTGCCGCTGTGGTAAATGGAAGCACTGAAGATTGTCCAATCGGAAAGTACACAGCACGGTTAGAATAGTAAGGAGATTAAGAGTATAATAAATATTTTTACCATGATTAACACTGCAACAGAGGCATTCCTTGGGAGCTGCGATGGGTGTTCCCACGCAACACCCATGGATTTCAAAGATGCGCCAGGCTTACAAAACCACGTAAACCTGGGGGGCAAAGCCAGAACCTTATGCCTCCACCGTGTAGGCATAAGTATTTTCATTTCTCCTTGTTTTTTACTCTTTCATGTATGCTGCATTCTGCAGCACACATAGAACAAGGAAAATGCCTCAATGTGTTTTTGTGCCCCTTCCTGCAACAAAAACAATCCTGCCAACAATGCAGAAACTCTTGCACCATGGTGGCAAGGTGCCTGCATTGGCGCTAGGAACCACATTGTTCACCAGCGCTGGCTGAAAGGACAGGAGTACACCGCATCTCATAAATACAGTGCATTCCTGCCCTTTTCATGTTGGCATTGGGAAGCACAGCAAAAACACAAGTAGGACTTCCCTCTGCGGAGTCTTTGTAAATTAGGCCCCTAATTTCTATCTTGTCATGAGTCCTAGTGGTTGTAGAATTTTCTGATGTTTTATCCAGTAGTCTTTTTAATAAAAACATTTCTACGTTTCATTGTCTTTCTCATTATTGCACCGTATTTAAAAGCATTCCTGATTCAGATTGTGTCCTTGTGCTAGCCAATGTAATGCCACAGGTACATTTTATTTTTTGCTCCGTACTCTAGGCTTGAGTTTGTTCCATCTAGTTTTGTCTTTCCTCTTCGTCTTTCTGACATAAGCTTTCCTCCAAGGACAATTAGTCAGGTACATGCTATTACTTGAGTCACATGTGAAATGTTTCAGTATTTGTGTACTGGTTTATTGGTGGTGAATGACTGTTCCTTTAATGATGTTTGAACAGTGTGAATCATTGAGACATGTACAATTGCTCAACTTTGATGTGTGCAATGTTTATTGTCTCTGCTGTAATCTTTATCTGTTTTTTCCACCCAATAGTCATATCCTTGATTTTCTTCCCTGTTTTGAAGGCTAGCATTGGTGAATGTGGAAACAGATGGTTCAGATCTTATTTAGTTCAGTCAGTTACTAATGTTAGAGTAGTCGTCTCCTGTCAGGAATTGTTCTGTGTTTCCCCGTCAACAACGTCACGATCTGGGATCTTTACCCCATCGTCTGCAAAGATGGGGCATGATAAATAAAAGTAGTGATGTTCATCCACCACAGTTGCCTGTTACAGGGGCTGTACTGTGTTTTCAATTCCAGCCTGGCCTGAGAGACCAAGGAAGGCAATGATGCAGCGAAAAACTGTCTGCTAGTGTGCACATGCCTCAAGGTAGTGCACAACTGAATTCTCACAACATTTGCTAGACATCTTGGATCTCGGGTGGGGCCAGCATTTAAATAGGTGCCCTGCCTAAACCATGCTTCCAGTTATTGAGAAACCAGCAAGTCAATAGCAGCTCCACAGTGATAAATCGCCATTGGGATCCAGGGAGAATGATATTCTAGGATGTGTGATTGAGAACTGATGATTCAAAAACAGGAGAACTCTGAATGCCTGAGAGTGTTGGTTTTGGTTATCTTTGAGAATGCATGTATGTGAAGTTAAGATGAGTATCTCAGGAAACTAAGGAAAATAAAGACTAACAACCAAGTAGGTAACTTGTACAAAAAAGTCTAAGAGAAGCTCTGTTTGCAGTAAATATCCAGAGAGACATATGCTTCTTGAGTGTTCACTTTGTGAGGATTTCTTAATAAAACAAAGGAGAATTGATTTTAATACTAATATGTGTGCGTTCTGTGTTTTGAAAACTTACTGATAAACAAGAACAAGTCTTTAGCAATCTGTAAACTGTTGGAAATATTTTTACCCTGAAGTCAAGAGAGTGCAAGTTGCTGGAGGATAGAATAACTGTGATCCATGCCATGTGTGTGAACTAAAGTAAACAAGGGCATCTTAGTTAGGAAGGACGGGGCAAGACAGTAAGTTACTGTTTGTACAATGGCGTTGGTGTACTAATAGTTGAATTGCTTTACATGGGTGCAGCTCTATCCAGCCCAAAAAAATAATAATTTTTTCTAAGACTTCGTAGTGGAATACCCAAACAAGGGAGTAGTTGATGCACTTCTACCATGTGCAGGTAAAAGACTTGTCCTTTAACACATTCTTATATGAACTATATGTCTAGAAAGAATATCAGTATTAACCTCTTTCCTCCAGGTATTGCAGTGGTAGGTCTGTTCAGTCCATCTGATGGTTATCCTGGTGTGGGGTCACATTCTGCTCCTATGTAAGTAGACTTGCTGTGACATCTCCTGGTTGTCCTTATTCAGAATATCTATTCACAAAGATTGGCTGAGATGCATTGATTATTTTCATTTGCTGTATTAACAATTTGGAACAGTGTTTCAGTTTGAATCTGTCTTTTGCTTTTACCACTGTGTTCTTTGTCTAACCCCTCTCTGTGAATTCCTTAATGCGGCCTGGTTAGCATACTCACCTGGATCTCATACTATTCTTTTTGTTAGTGAGGTGGTAAGTACAATAAGCAATCTAGTACATTGCAAGTATGAAAACTCTCTCAATGAAGTATGTTTTATCTCTGTTGGTTTAGTGTACAGCATGGAGACCTATTTGTTCTTAATGAGTGAGAAGCTGACATAGTGCAGTTTCTTTGTGAACTAAATATGTGACTTTTTCTCTTTTATGCACTTTATTCAATGATGTCATGTTGCATTCCAATTCATCTTTAGATCCTTACCATACTTTAAACAAGTCAATGAAATAGTGCACCAGGATTTTTAAACGTTTTCTCCACTTTTATCATTTAGAATGTGTACATGTTCATATAAATATATTCATTTAGGTAGGGCATGCCGATGGGTCAGTTGCATTGATGTCCCTGATATTTACAGACAACATTTACCCAGCGCACAGAAATATTACAGTATAGTGAAGGTCATCAACTCCACCAATCTCCTTCTTCTTCCAAGACTGCTTTGAAGAAGGGGGAACAGGGATAGGAGAGAAGGGATACAACAGATGCCCTCCTTTTGTCACACATTTGGCCTCATGAGATGTAGATTCTCTTTGGATTTTCTGCAGTCTCTTAAGATATACACAGCTTTTTCATTTTGTAGCAATTTTAACATTCTACAGGAAATGAGACAAACACAAGATTTACTCTAATACCTGTTGCACTTATGTAAACATTCAACACGTCAATGGCACAGTACATTTATCATCTTCTGATGTTTGGCAGTTGTTAATGCTTCACAACGTGAAGTAGTGTGGCTCACTGGTTAGAGGCGGCAGACCCGAGAGCAGAGGACGGACCGGGACCAGGGTTCGATTCCCGGCGCGGCAGGTTTCTGAACCAGGGTCAGCGGACTCGATAATTCTCTCACCTCTGTGCCCACTCTGATCAGCCTTCACACTCGGCAACTCTGGGCATTAGCTTGCCTCATCTTCACTAACGGCTCCACCAGACCGCCGGGGATGCCTGGTCTCACCCTGGAGATACCCATTAAGGGACCATCTCCCAGGGAAGCCAGGAAGGGTTTCGCAGCGGTCGAAGCGCCTTGGGACCCTCCGGGTAAGTAGTGCGCTATATAAATGCCTATACATTTACATTTACATTTACAACTTGAGACACTGATCAGAAACAAAAGTTCACATAGCATTTGCATATTACACTGTTTAGGCCTGAGAGACAGCTGCTAGAGAACAACTGTGAGTTTGGGAATGAATCCCAGTACATAGGTGCCGGGGACATTGCAGGGGTCCAATAGAAGTCCCCAAACCCAAACCAAAACAAGTTATGTTTTACTCTCCCTAGCTAAAGAATGATAATGAATTAAACCCAGATCAGTTGACTGGGGGTGAGTGCTTGCAATGTTCAACACTCCGGCCTTTGGTTTTGCTTTACTCTCCCTAGCTAGCACTAATGTGAGGCCTCTGAAGACAGTGTTTGCAGATGTCAAATGATTCAAAGAATGCAAATAAAGTTTTTGAGGTGATGCTGCAGAAGGAATTTCAAGAAATGCTGCTAACAGAAACCTTTGGAAAGATGTTCTCCTTGTGTGTCTTAGAGATACGAGAGCCAGGAACAAGTGTGAAGAACTGAGTTAAAGCAGAGAAACACAGGTAAAGGACAGAGCCCAAGCATTGGCATCCTCTCATCACCAGTGAGGAAAGCCAATCTCCTAATGAAGCCCTAGGCGTAGTTTTATAGACTGCAGTATCTTCAAACCCTGCAGTAGGTCTCCGAATCCCATGAACCTTTAGGCCTGTGATAGATATTGAATTGCAGTGATGCTTGAATCCTGCTTCAGGTCTTCGATTCTACTGCCAACTTCCATTCAGATGGAGCAAGTAGTCATGATATTTGGGGTACTCGTATTAGGACAGGATTGATTGTGCTAGTGATAGCAAAGTGACAATTGGGGTCACACATGTGACACCCATAATCCTTGGTGGCAAGACTCCTATCACCCCAGCGTGCAAGACATCCTGAGTGGCAAAACCCTAAGCAAATGGCTGAAGGGGTGGCCAACAAAGTACACAATTGTAGTTGAATGGGAGTGGTACAAGAATCTGTGGCAAGCTATGGCAACATTCATATTCACTATACACAATCATATATCGTCGTATTCATCCAGGGAAATTACTGTAAATTGTTCAAAGAATTCAGTGGACTATTTGACATATAACTGGTCTTCCTGTCCAATTGTCTGTAAGAATGTACTTGAATATTGCCCCAAGGGTTGATAATTCCAAAATGATGAGTCTCATGGGTTGGATTTTTATGGCAAGCCTAAGTATTTTCAGTAATGAGTATATTTAGACATGCCTAGGTAATCAAAGTTTGTGTTGTATTTATGATCCAATCTTTCCAAAAGGTTTTTGGAAAATTAAAGTTTAAGTAGTGATAATATGTATATGTTTTCCTGTATCTTACTTTGATAAATATCACTTTGCTCTCTTTATTGACTAACTTTATTGTAATCATGATTGATGCGTTCATGAGACAGCCTTGGTCCTTCTTGGGCTTACTGGGCCATCACTTCTTGCCTGTGCACGATATGTCCTGGAGAAAGTTTCATACTACTTTTTCAATAGGTCTATAAATGTTTGTGACAATGGACCTTCAATATGGATTCAGGTTTGAATTCCTTGTATTTCTTTTTTGTCTCCTTAGCTATATTTGTAGTTAAAGGTCTGTCTCTTGATCTATAATCTCAGGTAAAGTTAAAAAGAAATATTTTATACACAAACTCTGTAAATCAGCCTGAGAGCTCCAACATCCCATTCATAAAAATGCAAGTAGGGCACAGCATTTTCTATTTGTATAACTGTAAATGAATATATTCCGTGAACAATCACATTTTATTCCCATTTCAGATGTTTTGTGGCTAGTTCACAAAGGCATGTAAGAGAAAATATAAGAGTACTAAAGGAGAACTAATTGATGTATTCCAAAATGCCTTTCTGGACAGGCGACCCCTGAAGATTCATCATCTGCTGCTCTGTTGCCTTATCAGGTACTTATTTTGAAAGATTGTGTTGATCTTTTCAATTATTTTGTTGTTTAAGTTTAGCCTAATTATCATCATCACTGATTATATAATTGATGCTATCACTATGTAGTCCAATGTGTCTTATCTGATTTCCTTCATTTCCTTCAAGCTCAAACACTAGAGGGAAGGCATTATGAGATCAGCAGGCATCAGGTCTGTGCAGCGTTGTGACAATCCATATCTCCTCGGTACTAGTACCCCTCCAGGCCACTGTGCCTAGAGGAACAACTCAGCTACTTTTCCTATATATGCCTCTTGGCAGACAAAATGCACAGTTGAGACATCTAACAAGAAACATTCAGGTTGTCTTGTCAGCACACCACTCTGGCTTGTTGTACTAACATTTATAAATATGGATTTTTACATGGTGCCCCAGAGGAAACCATGCGTTTATGCCACTTTTGGGGCAGAGGGGCATGGTGAGATAAAATGGTGTGCTCGGGATCGCACCGTTTCGTAAAACAGGAAAGCTGGCATTAGACGGAAGACTCCTGGTTGTAATGGCCGATCACATACCCCAATGTTTTGCTGATGTTGTAACAGTCTGTGGGAATGGTTGTAATATTTCCATAACAGTGAAAGTTCTGCCCTATCTAGATAATCAACTCTGTATGCATCTCCTAACTATAAGGTGGAATTTGCCTTGCCTACTTCATAATGTGGTGATTTGATGCCCATGTAGGACGTCACACAGGGAGGGTATTATACCCTGTTAAGTGTGAGTGCATTTTTGGTCACTTTTGAGATTAAAAACACCTTGTTTTTGTACTGCTTTATTGAGAAGTCATTGTCCCTTGGTGCTGGGGTTGGTTTTTCACTTAACTGTCCCTGCCACCATGGTTGGATGAGTCCTCAGTAAATCCTATAACCAGCATTTGAGCTACCATTTTGTATGTGGTGTTTTGACTGCACCTTTTTGGAAGCCTCTGCCAGGGTTTGGTTGTCAACATTGAAATCAGACCCTCACCTTTCATTGAATTATTGTTTCAGTGTATATTTTACTTTCGATTTTTTTACTGATACCTTATCTTTTTTTCAGGTAGCCTCTCAATCGAATATGGCTTGAAGGAAAATCGATATCAATGGGCATAACTATCTATATAACCAGGCTCTAACTGGCGTTCAGAGTGTGACAATGGTATTTGTTTGTAGCTAACTCTTGATCAGTATGAGCTGGGTGTTTCCCTGCTTGATTAATGTCTTTAGAGTTTTGTTTTTTATCTATATTTTTTTCTGTGGAGAACCAGAGTTTTCCAGTCTGCTCTTCCTGGTCTGCACTCAGTCTAGTTGTATACCACCCTGGGATTCTGGGCAAATTTCTAGGAGCAGCAGGCCCTGACTAAATGACTGAAGAAGAGCATCTGCTTTCCACTTCAGAAAATAAGAATCTGACATGACACAATCCCAGCATTTTTCAGGGCACCTCACTCCTGCTGCTTAATAATTTATATGTCTTAATGAAAGTCTCCAGTGTAATAAAGATGAGGTTGCTAAACAGGTCAATACCACTAGATCACACTAGAATTTGGAGTTTCTGTGTTGTGCTAGGCTCTGCAAATATATCTGTCAGGCAGGGGCACAGACAGACCAACTTCGCTGTCTTTCTCTCATTTCGCATGGTCTTGTGCACAGTAGGCTGTCGATCTGCCATCACTTCACTGCACCTGGAACATAGGTATAGCTTTGCGCACCATGGATTTAAACTTCAAGGTCAGGCATATCATTATGCTGGCAAGAAAGCATGACCATAGCAGACAGATTGACTTATGACACCAATAATGAAAATCACTGACATGAATGCTACTGGTGGTCAATGGACCAGCATTGAGGACCCCCTGCATCACCTATGATCACATTCATGTGACACACACAGTAGTTACTGATGCATGATGACTTATGAGCAACTTGACAGCCACTGAGATAAGAACATCATATTGCTGAAGCGACTCAAGTGACTCATGATTCCCTAAAATGTGTTTCATTAGCGACCATTAGCACAAATTAACTTCTATAAGTTCCTTTTCAATGAGACCCCCAGCTCAGCCTCCCTCTTCCGAACCTTACCAGCTTTCTTGGAATTACCTCCCAAATATGAGAACTGAGTGGTGCTGTAAATGTGATTAGAGTGGCACACCCATCCATGGACCTCTGGTTTCAGAACAACCAAGGGGCCTGTCGAGCTCAGTGTTTGTATGGAAGGTTCCTCCGAGGTGACAAGAGGGTGGGGTTCTGTTGTTGTAGATTAACTCAAACAAGTCAATGGCTGAAGAGGGCTATCACAAAGTCCCTTTCTCTATGTTTACATGCATGTATGTGTATGTTGTTTGTTGCTGAAGGTTTGTGATGGTGACATATGGTCCTACCAATATCTTAGGCTATATGTTATCAGACCAAAATAAGTCACTTTCTTAACTTTAGTAGATATTCACACAAAGGATGAGAATCATTTAGTCACCACATTTGTAGAAAGGTCTACCATCTACAAGTTCTTATCCTAGATGTTATCCTGCAGTGCTACATACCATGTACATACCATGTCACTGGCCGTGGGATGTAGCTTCTGCTTTAAGTTTTACTAGACATATTGGACATTACTCTTTTTGGAGGTACAATGACCATAGATCCATAAATCTACAACTGGACGATACACATAAAATCCTGATTCCTCCAGTAACTCTACTTTCTAGCTGAATGAGAATGTCCTAAAAAAAATATCATGAATTACAGGTGGTGGCATTTTACTTAGGGAAGATAGAACGTGTAAATAGTCTCCATTTGTATTTTTCTACTTAACTCCATGACAACGCCTCCTTAGCAGAAAAAGGCAAAAAATACCACTCACCCCAAAAAAATGCAACTCCTTTAAAATAGGGTAATTTATTGGAGAAAAAAAAACATGAACTTGTGCTGATGGTTGCTATGGCTTCTTCAAAACATAATGCGACTTCTACCTAAATTCTGTACCACATGCATAATGGGAATGGACGTGGTCCTCGTGTCAGGGATTTTTTTTTCAAATTTTACTGAAGCATTTAATATGTGTCATGACGTCTCTCTTTAGAGTTTAGCCTTCTTAATAGCAAGTGTATGCGCATACATCAATATATGGTGCATGGTTTAGTTATTGTCCTGCGACATGAGGAAACACCCAGTAGCCTTGTAATGTTTTCTGTGGTTAAAAGGATTCGTCAGAGCATTCATGTGGCCATGAAATGGATTCATATTTGCATTCTGAAGGCACAATTTACTACAAGCTGTACTGCATTTTAAAGTAAATAGATCTGGTATGAGGAAAGGTCAGGACACATGTTCTGCTAAAATCTAATTTCATTCTCCCACCCTCTGACCTACTGCTCTCAAGTGAACACGAGATGTAATAGCTAAATGTCTCACTTTAATAATCTATGTTATAAAAGCAGCTTGCCTTTTGGGAATGCAAATAAATTGCTATCGGTTGTATTAAAATATGCTATGATTTTATGCTGCATTGGTGATTCTTTGAATCCTTTATGGTTTCAAAGGGCAATTTCTGAGAATGTAAATGAAATGTTGAATTATGGTTTGTTATATACCATTTTCCAAGTAACATCTTGTTTTTAGCTTATTTTTTGCTGCCGAGAACATATTCTTGGAAAACATTTAGTGACAAGCTCTGCACATTACCCTGACACATTCATTTTTTACCAGAGCTTATCTTTATGATGAATTGCTCATTTTAAAGGCTCAGTAACTTTAATTTTCCTTTGTACTTGTCATGAAAAACATCAATTTCAAAATGCACTTCAATAATACTGGAATTATGAGGTTGTCACAAAGAGAGCTACATTTTAAAGGCACGGGGACTTATCATGGAACTAATTTTTGCCTGCACTCAGCTTTTTTTCTGAAATCGTGCTGAACCTTATATGTTCTAACTTGGTAGCTTTGTGAGCTGAAACATAGACAGCTCGGAAATATGGAGATACAATCACTCCTCTGAGCTGTGCTGTTTGCAGCCCAAATTCCAATTTGTAAAGTTAATGAATTAGTGCTTGCTCTGTAAATGGTGTATTTTTGTAAATAAAGAGTACACAGTTCTGTTCTGCATATGTGCGCGTGCACAACACATGTTCATGATAGAGAGCCTTATGTTCAAAAGTCAGATAATAGGAAGGAGGCTTGGGTGATGACTAATGGTGGCAGGAAAAGCTAGTGATGGTCAATCTGCTCTAAATTGGTCAGGCAAAGCACCACTATGAACTAACATCCCTGTGGTGGACACACTGTCGGTTCAGAGATTTCCTATGACTGGGCCAGCTGAGGCCTCACCACCAGAAACCCTGTTGTTCCCTTATGTCTAAATGGCGAGGATGTCATGGTATCTGCTAAACTCCAAATACTATTATACGGTTCTCTTTATAATTATGGAGGAAGATTATCTGGAAGATGAATACCACTCTGTCTTGCTGCGAGCATTCTAGTTTTTGTGGACCTGAAATTATTAGTTCCAAAAAGCCAGATCCGTTTATACTCAGTGCTGATCCACACCTGGTGAAGCTGGTGAAGGGTATGTGGTGTGGGTAGAGTCATAGGCAAATCCCAACACATCCACTCATGCTGCACAGGGGGAGTAGACGCACCCCCTTTCAGTGATGCTCCAGCCCATGTTAACCGAGATGCTCTCCCTGCCCCCTTTCACTGACACATACCAGCTCCTGATGACATTTAATATCTGCTTGGGGCAGATGGCAGCAAATATGGCCCCTGAGTTGGGGAAAACCCACCAGAAATAAATCAACCCAGTAATTATTGTTCTACATGATACTGGATGGATTCAGCTATGGAATATTTAATGGAATCTATATTTCTGGGCCTCTGGTGTTCCTGGACCTAAATACCGTCAGCACTTAATGGGGGAGATGTGTTGAATTCATTGCACTGTGTATGTTTCTCTGATTCATTCAGGGAACATTCATGCATGCACCTGTAGGCATCTGTGTTTACGAAAGTAGATCTTCCTCTACCACTGCAGAATTCTTGAAAGTCCAAATCTGAATGGCGAGTCAAACACTAGCTGTTCTCAATGATTGGGAGTTGCAACTTAAAAATGGGAGTTCAATGTGAGAGCCAAACCTGTGGCTACAAGACTTGTCCTAGAATTGTAGATCCTTTTTCTCAGGTTTGGTGACCAAATATGTAGACTGAAAAGCTTTGTCTTTTAGACAGATTTGGCTCTAGAGGTTTAGTACAGCTGTGCATCCTGTAAATCAAAAGGGGGTTTCTGTCTTGTGGAAATCCCCAGTTAAATGTAACTACTAAATGCCCTGAGTAGGCTTGTGCCAGTCATTTGGGGGAGAACCATCTGCTGTAACTTCTGTTTCTTTCTTACAATCTTAATTGATGCAGCCAAAAGTGCTTGGACTTTCATGAAGACCCTGCAATAGAGCAGGCTAGTAACCACAGTGTGGTGCACCAGTTACATCTATGCGGGGAGTACAATTTTCATAATATCAACATGAACACTCCAGTTGAAGGTAACTTTTCAGGCTGGATGCGCACACTAAAGGCCTAGATTGCATGGGCAATTATCCAACAATGAGATTAGATATTAATGTAACAGTTTTCCCAATAATTAGCCTTTGTGTTATTTTTCTTCTTTACTGACTTTCCTTTACCTTATTTATTATTTTATTTTCAAAATATTCTTCTTTTTTGGGGGGCGTTTTATATAGCCTGAACTAGACCCGAAAAATTGGGTATCAGAGTGCTTTACATGAGCACCAGTTTCGTTACAGAAGGACACATTCATTTTGTGTTAGGCATAGGGAGATTAAGTGGTTTGCCCAGAATCACAGGATGTTGAGCGTCATTGCCGAGACTCGAAGCCGGTTCCCCAGCTTCGAGGTCGACCGCTCTAGCCACAAGGCTACTTCCTCTCCCCATATTTTACTGGAAAGTGCTAATGACATGAAAGATATGTTTCTTTGATTGAGTTTGGGCATGTTTGGTTTGCTAAACATAACAACTTACACATTTTGTCTAAGGTTTGTGTTACTGCTAATACTATTATTACCCTTGTTAAAAATACTCTACTTCTAAAAGTTCTTTCTGTTTGTGCTGTCATTGAGTCTCATCTGGAAGAGGGTCCTCACCCTGTAGTTCTTCCAAGGCTTTCTCAATAGCATGTGTATGTCAGCATTCCCTAAAGTACCTTATTAGGACCGGGGATGAACTGTACAGTCCACTGAAATGCAGGGATGCAACATCATGCTATCTTGCAATGCATAGGTACCATGCTGCGTGTTTCCAGAAGAAGAGTGCAGCAGAATGGTAGGATCCCAAGGGTAAAATGGATGCCTGTATGTGTAGGATTGAGTTGTGACCATCAAACTTCAAATGGGCACACAGGATGTCCTCTGCCAATCACTTCCCCAGTGACTGAATTTCAGAGCAGGTCTACTAACACTGCCTAGAATGTGAGGGAATTGTCCTTTCAACAGGGACAGGATCTGGAGACACAGGTGGTTCCACATGACCAGTGAACAGTTCTGGCTACACACCTCCTCCCTTCCCATTCAGGCAATGGCCAATTTGAAACGTAGGAGGTCTATCCTGTGCCTGAAGTACATAAAGCGTTGACTCCAGAGGAAAGAGGGAGAAAACATTGGTTCTATCACATATGTAAACACTCTTCATTACACCTGTGGCTTTTTGCCAATCCTTTAATCGAGCTCAGTCACAGCTAACACAAGATGGTGATCGCTAATCCCTATATCCCATCAGCCAGATTCCTTATAAGTGTAAGCACTCCAAAGTGATATCATATATCACTTACATATATAAACTTCTGTATGTATCAGATTTTTGGTTCGACCTTTTGATAAATAAGTGGTACTTTTGTGAAATACTAGCTGATGTAAACATTGATTACCCACCACTTGCTCTATACGTTTTACCTACAATATCAACAACGCTAAAAATATTTTTCTTAAAATATATGAAACAAATGATTTATAATTGTGGGACCTGATCCTTTCTGCAGGGTCATCCCCAACCTTTTACCTTCCCCCTCCTGTTTTCTGAACCGGTTTTTCTTGACCATAGGGCTTTACCTGCTAACCAGTGGTATAGTGCTTGTGCACTCTTCATTAATCATGGCACCCAACTGACCTATTTAATTTATGTGTAAGTCCCTAGTAAAGTAGTTCTACATGTACCCAGGGTCTGTAATTAAATGATACTAGTTGGTCTGCGGCAATAATTTTGTGCCACCCATGTAAGCAGCCGGATGTAGAATACTTTATTGTTTGATTAATAAAAATCATTACAATGGTGAGTATGCATCACTGATAAAAAGACATATGTCAAATAATTGCTAAAATATTTATGCATAGAGGAGAAAACAGGTGTTATCTAAGTCCTGTGTTTTTGCTTACTTTATTTACTCTTGTTTTTTTAGAATCCGCCTAAATGCATCCATTTAGTGCATTGGTACCATTAAAACAAATTGGAAAATGTAAAGTTCATCAATAAATAATTAAAAGACCTAGTAGTCTATATTTGTTCATGCTATTAAAATATTAACTTCATCTAGACAATTAAGACTTTTTAAAAAACGATTAAGAAACGGTTGAGAACTGTTGTTGTCCGTTCTAATTTGGCGTCTGCTAAGGCCACAGGACAAGATAGTAGTCATTATTAAAAGCTGATGACTAATACCACTAATATAATTCCATTTGTAAGGTACAATCCCTACATACAATAATTTAAAGGTTCCAGGGACACACAAGACAGGGAACAGCTAGTAAACCATGTACAAAATGCCACAATCCACAGCTGCTAGGTGGTACGGTGAGGTGTGTAAATCGACAAAACAACATCGGTCTGATTCCTCCCTATTATGTTTAACAATTTTCGGCTTGATGGCCCTCACTGTTTATAAGTCTTTTTGCTGTTCTTGTGATGAACTTGGTGAAACGGGATTTTAAGCGGTGGGTTATCTGGATTCATAGATGCAAGGATAGCTTGTCGACAAGTGCGGATGCCAAGGTTGTTCCATTCGCCACAGTCCCTGGCTTAAACCCTGATACGATTGACCAGGCATGCTAACGTTGTGCCAGTGGGCTCTGTCCGAGTGGAAAGCCAGAGGCGGACGTTTCTTATGATGTGGATTGTAAGTGCCTGCTCTAGTGGATTGGAGTTCTAGATTTCTTCTACATCCAGGAGTTTTAAGTCTTGTGAAATAACACCGCTATGATCTACCAAGCTGACTGGCAGAGATTTCCTGCCACAAAAGGGCCACCAGGATTCCTTCTCTGGAGGTACGCAACTTGTTACACAGCCTGATGAATGCTCCAGACCCTACTGCTCGGTGATCTTGGAGACCAAACTCAAGATGTATTTGTGTGGAGGATGACATTTTTGGAAAGCAGCCCTTTAAACATATCTCAAGCTTGCCATTGCAGCCTGTGTGTGCAGTTTTGAAATTCCATTTTGACTTGGCAAAACAAACTTTTTGCCAGGCCCAAACCTTCCTTTTTAATACATATGCCACCCCTAGGGTAGACTCTAAACAGTCCACGGGGCAGGGTGATTATTTTTATATTGTAGGATTGTTCTTTTAAGTTTTATATGTTCTGGTAGTAAAAACCCCAACAATTTGTTTTTATCTATTGCAAGGCCTTCCTCTTAGATAACATTGGAGTTATAATACTTAAAAAGGATATCTTCCAAACTTGTGCATGTGCCCAGTTCATGTATAGTGTCTTTGGAATTTTAATGAGAAATACTCTTTTATAGTACAGCTGGATTATTAAATACAATTTTGAAAATGCCACTTTTAGAAAGATTACATTTTTGTGTCTTAGCTATTTAGTGCTTTCAGCGAATGTATGGGTCACATAACTGAGTGTAGTGACAGATGGTCCTTGTGTATTCCTCCCAGAGAGCCACACATAATAGATAGCTTAGGTAAGCCTGGATAAGTCATCATTGGCAGGATGGGAGGGTGGATTTAGGCAGAGCCCTATTTAAACCTGAATAGGTAGTGTCCTGCCTTTGACAGAAAGGATTGATACTTCCTGTAGTTAGTCTGGAGCCAAGGCCATGCAGGCAGGAAACCTGTGCACTTCAGAGGGAAACCTACAGAAGCTTCTCTCATTTCAAAAGAGGCATCAGCTATAAATATTGAACCTCAAAAACCAACTCTTAAGTACACTTCTGGTCCTGTAGAAGTATCTGTCAAGAAGAAGTACTGCTCTGCTGCTGAAAGGAATACCACTTTGCTGGACAGCTGCGCTGAAGGGCTGCTGCCTGCTGTACTGACCTGTTGCCTGCGACCCTCTTGCCTGGGTGAGAAGGAATGGACCTTCAACATGTACCCAGGCCCAACAGAGTGACTCCAATGCTGGTCTCTTGTAACAAACACCTGGACTCTGCAACTGTGAGTAATATCCTGCTAAGTGGTGCCACCCAAGTCCTGGACCCTTAGAAGTGGGCCCCTGAAGGTGCTCTTCCAGCCCATCTTTGGACTCAGCAGAACTGACATGTCTCCTCTCCGGTGTGGCACCACCCTGAGCAAAGCTGATGCATCTCCTCTGCTGCGAGGTTTCGCCCAGGGCAAGGACGTCTAATCAAACCTGCTGCTGCGTAATGCATCTTCACTGCAGGCCCTCGTTGCAAACCACTAATCGACGGCAGCCAGGATGACGACATAAGTCTTGCATCGCAACCTTGTATTTCCTCGGCACCAACACATTGCCTCGGCTGCGCAACACATCATTTACGTGGGACCTTGCAACATTCTGCAACCAGGTTTTAAGTTGCTCTTGTCCAGTGGGCCTAACTGGGTCCCTATAGCTGTTCCATATTGCTTTGCGATTGGTTTAAACTTAAGACGTTGTCCTGGTCTAGCGACCAGTTATCCACAGTTATAATCTATGAAACTGTATATCTTCATTTCTACTGATCAGGGGTTTGTCATTTTGGTGTTGTTTTACTTATCAAATTCGCTTTATTTTTCTAATCTGGTGTGGGATTCTTGTGGTGTTTTTCAGTTTTTTCTGTTTGAAGTGTTGCATAAACATTACACTTGCCTTTGAGTTAAGCCTGACCGCCCTGTGCCAAGCTACCTGAGGGCTGAGGACAAGTTAATTTAGGGTTAATTTAGGGTTTGTTGTGATCTCACACTGACAAGGATTGGGGCTCCCGCTTGTGTAGGAATTCAACCCACCCCAACCAGTAACATAATTTATTACAATAATTTAATATCTTCTGTGGGCTGCTGTTGTCTTCATGGATAACTTGAAACAAGAAGGACTTAGCTTTTGCAAAATGAGTGGAATTTCCAAAAAAGTGGTATTTCTTAAAGTCTGCAGGCTGATGACATTAATCACATGACAAATTCCACCTACTGTGTACCAGTCCTACCAATATTTCAGATCTAACAACCGGTTAAACATTTTCACATTTAAATGTAACTTATTTAAACATTGGTGCATAATGCCTAATAATATCCTGGGTTTGTGAGAAGAACTTGGCCATTTTAAGATCGAGTTTGTTAATATTAATTTGGAGATTTCGGATAGTCATTAAATTCATTCTGTGAGATATGTTGTGGTAGGTGTCCTAATAAAAAGATTTTTAGATGAACGTCTTTAGTTAGTTCAGTTCAGAAGTGAATGATCTACTTTTCAATTTATTTTGGATATTTGCACAGCTGCTACTTTCTTTGAATCCTCTTTTTCTTTTATATTACTAGCTGTGATGTTACTGTTTTGAAACCTTGGAAACAAATGCTAATTAACCCCTTCGATGCTCATGACGGAACGGTTCCGTCATGAGCGTCGGTTGGCCTGTGCTCATGACGGAACCGTTCCCTCATGAGCCTGTTGGCTCATTAGAACCTTCAGCACAGTGCGAGAATTCCCGCTGCGCTGAAGGTGTTCAGAGAACTGTTGGCTCACTCATCTCTGAATTAGACAGATAGCACCACCATGTGGCAGACTGTCATAAGTGGAGGTGTTAACAATTAAGTGCTGGTGCTGAGCACCTGAAATCAAACATGTCATGTTTGAACCTCATAATTTCACCATTAAAATGAATTAACATATTTAAGCCCAATTATTAACAGAATAACAGTTCAGCTTCCTCTGCTCTCACCTGTGAGAACTGCCCATTGTTCTCACTGTAGATTGGGCGGGGGTACCTTAGGAGGCCCACCTTTGTTGTTCTCGGGTCTGTGGGCCACCATTGATGTGTTGACCCCCAGGTAGATGGGTACCTCTGGGGGAAATAAGGATTCATGGGCCGGGGAACCACAGACACCCACATTCCAAAGGAGTAAAATAAATTTATGATGCAGTGGAGAGCTACACACCATTTCTTTTTACAAGTTTTTATTTTTGAAAATAGGCAAATCATTAATCAAGTGTACAAAAAGGTTCTCCCTGAGCACTCTGAACCAAATTCACAAATACATTCTTATCTGAACAAATGTAGTCATACAAGTTTTCAAAATTGGAATAAATTGCAGGAAGGTAATAAATAAAATTCCAGTCCTTACATTGATCCAGTCGGCAAAAGTCCTTGTATCCCAGATAGACTTTATTTTTCCAATGTTCACATCAAAAAACCGCAGCCAACACGTGTTTAGTCGTGCTATGAAAAGCACAAATAACTTCCTCAGGGCTGCAACACAAACAAATGACATATAGATGAATATTGTGTTCATTCCTTGAGAGTTTCTCCATCAGTACTGAGAGTCACAAATTATATTCTATATTGAATAAACATTGGCACTTGTTGACAGCTGACAAGAATATATATCTCTCTATTAATGAACGACCTGGTATGACATTTCATAAAGGAAGAACTTTGGCCTATACTGTTAGTCCTAGCTATCCTAATAGGGGGGAAGGGACGTGGTTGACTAATAGAGTGAAAGGCTTTTACAAATGTGAATGCTGTAGCTACTGTAGATAGGCTAACAACAGAGTGAAGATATTCAGTTACAATGACACTGGAACATATGAGATAAATGTCTTTATAAACTGTGATCCCACGTATGTGGTATATGGGATTGTTTGTTCATGTGGCCAGATATATGTAGGCAGTACAATCAGGAGACTACGGGACAGAATGATGGAGCACTTTAGAGCATGGAAGAGTGGGGATACGAGGTACCCTATTGCAGCTCATGCAGTTCAGAATTATGATGATCAAAAAGAACATACATTTCAATTTAATGGTATTGATCATATCAGCCAGGATTGGAGGGTAGCAACAGACAATTGAAACTTAGACAGAGAGATGTTATTTGGTTAATGAAGTTAAAAGCAGTTGAATGTGGAATGAATATTGATAATGAATTTCAGTATTTTTTAGGACAAGAATGAAAAGGATGAGTCTTTTACTTTATGTGCCTGTTTTTTGTCGAATGAGCGAGACCATGACTGATGTTTTCCATTGTAATGTAACCATCATATTTGTGTACGTGACATACAATGTGTCATTACATTATCAGAATACTGTATTTTGATTAGATAAGGAAAGTACTGTGTGTTATTATGTATTATGTTAATGGCATCAAGACAAAAAAAACAGCATAAGCGGTTACCCCTGTTTATATATATGATGAGGTTAATTTAATACATGATACCTTCATATTCCGAAGATAATTTTACAGATGAGATGCAAATGATATGATCTTTAACTAGTGACACTTACTAATTCTCTGCTATTAATTCTTTACCTTCTCATATTCTCACCTCACTGCAGACTCGGTTAAATTGAGATAGGAGACAATGATGGATTTATTGTAGGTCACCCCGTCGAAGAAGGATTGTCCTTGTTGAATCTGTACAATTATACGTGATATACTTGTTGTAGAAATAATAATTTTATTGGTACGTAGGAACCTCGGTTTACTATTTTGGAATATTGTCATGTTATGGATATTCTTATGGCAATATTGTGCAGTTTATAATCACATCTGATATGAGCTGGATTCACTATCGGAAGAACCATTTAGAGCAGTACGTATATCTTGTAGTGTAGATATGTAGTTACTACGAGAAGCAATGATGAAGGAATGTATGTGAGCCCACACGACTGGAAATATTGACTTGACTGTGTGAACTCTGTTCCAATTATGAGATGAGGATTATTAGCGTTTATGATTTGGTTTGCTTGAAATATCAATATATATATTTTTATTTTTAGTTTTATTCGGTTGTACGTACTTAGATTAGGGATCGATTGTGTACATATTATTTTAGGTGCACGATGACTCTTTCAGTGGTTATGTGGCTCTAATGGTAGTGTATCTAAACTTTTGCAAAAGTGCTTCTACGAACATACTCCAAGATGGCGCCTACGATTTTGGTGTGTATCAAGGAGCACCAAGATGGCTCTAGTGTGGGACGCTGGCTACTGAGAAGATAAGATGCGTGAAGATATTTACATGACTTTGATTTGGGTATGTTATATGTTTACGGTACATTGTTTATTTATAGAAACTTGGATGGGATTAGTAATCATGCGCGTCCTTTAATATATTTAGAGTGTTGTATTATTTATCTGATATTACGAAGTGACAATATACTAGTATATGGTGTAGGTGACTCATTAGTACAAGCATTTTCAGGGTTTCATGAATGCATTTGGTAATTGACATGTATTATGATGTTTGGCGTATAATCTTACTTTTTGGCAGACTCAGATGTCGACAGATTATATTTTGAGTATAGGTTTAGGCCCGAGTTGCTGAGATGATGTGGACTTAAGTTTTTTTCTTTTTATATTTTAGAGACTAGTGATCAGAGAGATTGTTATCTGATACGGAGGACTGTAAGAATATCAAGAGACGATTTGAAAACATGGGGTGAGTAGTACTGGCTAAGGATTGCCTAGTTTATGTATTGTGATCTCGATATTTTTTTTGAGTACAAACATTGTAATTTTGGAATTGTAGGTATGAATGACGTATAGAGGATACAAGGTGAACTGATGATTATAATATTATGGCGTTGGATAACAAATATACGTTACATACCTTGTTTCTTTATTATCTAACACATGTGGGCTAGGGGTTACTCATCCTTTGAGTAATAGTGGATTATTGATATTATAGGTTACTGATGGGGTGTACTTTTTATGGACGAGCAGAGGATTTCTGCTGGGATCGTGTAGGACAGGTAACTACTCTACTATTTTCTTATTCTTACCTGATTATGCTTTATTAATTACCCTTGTGATAACGAGTGGTGGAGGTTTCTCTCTATTTTTGCTTTTATACTGCTCACACATCTTGGTTATAATTGGTATTGGTTCTATTGCTTTTTCTCTTCTTGCACGGGATTCCAATTTAGTGTACTAAACATGGATTTCATGTCTTACCAATTTGTATGTCTCCAATGGAGAAACGCTCATGCAATGAACACAATATTCATCTATATGTTATTTATTTGGGTTGCAGCCTTGAGGAAGATATTTGTGCTTTACATACCACGACGAAACACGTGTTGGCTGCAGTTTTTTGATGTGAACATTGCAAGAATAAAGTCTATCTGGGATACAAGGACTTTTGTCGACTGGATCAATATAAGGACTGGAATTTTATTACATTCGTGCAATTTATTCCAATTTTTAAAACTTGGATGACTACATTTGTTCAGATAAGAATGTATTTGTGAATCTGGTTCAGAGCGCTCAGGGAGAATCTTTTTGAAGTCTTAGTACAGATCCTCTTTAGTGGATCTTAATTGGGTATGTTTGGTAACCATACCCTTCCCCCTTAGTAGCACCATGAGAAACCTTTGGGTAACTTTCCCTTGATTTGAGTTGAGCGCCCTGTTGCTATCTGGTTACCAATTTCAGTTTGTCATTAATGAAGTTTACCTCTGGCCCCATTAAGACAATTATGTTAATCCTTGGCTCATTCTCACCCTAGTGACCATACTAGCTGACGAGAGCAGTTTCAAGAGGCCTCTAAATGGATGAACGTTGATGAGAGTTGGGTGTTTTGGCTCCCTGCACCAGATTTCTCCTCTGCCTGACTCCTAGTTCTCCTCTATTTTTGGTGGGGACATTTTGTGCAGCCATTGCTCTGCTAGGCAGCAGAACACTTTTCCTGCCTGCATTCCTCAGTCTGTTTTGCAGTGCCACTGGCCCCTGAGAGACTTGTCCTAGTCCTGGGGTCAGCTGGTAAAAAAGTCCTTTGTGCATCTTTGCAAACTATCAGGTTGTTTCTATGTCCAGCTCGGCATCCTTTCTGCCACCGTTACCTCCTGGGGTCTTCTCAAACCTCTCTACCATGTGCAGTGTTTTTATAGGGGTATATACATTTCTAGATGGTCATCACCCATGGCCAACCCTAGAATGCCACATCATCCCTCCAGCCATGTCACAACACTCCTTCACAGCATTCTCAGACAATTTAACATGACATTTGCAAGTTTTCTCTGGAAAGAGCTTCTCTGAGGGCCTCAGCTACATCCCAGTTGATTACCACCTGGCCCCTTCCCACAAAAACTCTAGCTGATGTTATGTTGACTTCAGAGGTCTGGCCTGCTCCCTTTTTTCTAGTGGGCCTGGTCTTTCTCAGACCAGGCGCAGAATGGCAAGGTAATCATCTGAGGCGGATATCCATCCCACCCTATTTCTCTTCCTGGAACTGGGTCCATCCCTGGTAATTGTTACTTTTGTGTTTGGAGGACTGTGTTCAACCTGCCGGAGGCTAGAGTAATTAACTTGACCCAGTAGGGAGGACAAAGGCCTGGATTCTAATTATGAGCTGAGCCATATAAATATATCAATGGCTGAAGTTCCATAAGATGTGGATATAATCTGTTGGGAACAGCAAATCAAATTTAAACTAGATATGCATGTTTTCCCTATGTTGACACATTGCTGAACTGTGTAGGTCTAAGTGGAGCGAAACTGCACTATAGGGCAGATTTTGTATATATGTATAACACAGTAAAAACTACATATATATTTTCCAGTAAGCACTGCTGACAAGTAATATTACAGGACCTAATCTAGGTTATTACAGATCCTTGCTGACACCCTTCTGTGACAAGCTACCTGTGACGGTAGTCTCACTTGCACACATTTTCACTTGTAACCAGCCAGGGTCTCTTTTCCTAGTTGGGCAGAATCAGCCTTATCTCAAACAGAGGACACTGGTGTTTGACACATTTAGTCTAATTACATTGAACTTACTTTGAGTGAGACTCACATAGTGAGATTCACCCGCATTAAAAATCCAAAAACCAGGTTAGTCAAGGCAAAAAAGATCCTGGTTGACTAAACAGCCAGAACTCATTCAGATACTAATTCAAGGAAGAAATCCTAGAGAAAATAAAGTTAGTTGATTAAAAATGCAGTTCCTCATGACGCCAGCTGATGGCTTTTGTGTACTAAATCAATCCAGCATTGCAGAAAGGTATTCACACAGCATGAAACATGAGGCCAGAGTTTACATTTTATCATGCAATGCAGCTAGACAACTTGCTGTGCAGCACTGTGTGAAAGGGAGAGGGCAGGAATCTACCATATATATCAAGATATGACACATTCCTGCCCTTTACCTGTACGGGCGTGCAATCTGCAGCCTAGCGCCAACACAGACACACTTGTGCATGGAAAGAACTAGGTGCATGTGTTACAGGCAAGTTTTCTTTTTGTACAAGAAGGGACAATTTTCTGCACAAAAACAATACTTCGAGGCATTTTCCTCTTTCTAAGTGTTTTGCAGAATGCAGCACATTTAGAAAGAGGAGGCAATGAGAGCAAATCAAGAAGTGCCTCTGGTGGGAAGGTGTATAGTTCTGACTCATTCACAGGTCTACTGGTGTCGGTAAATCTGGGAAGGCTTCAGAATAAATGGGTGGATGTGTGGGAACACCGACGCTCCACCAACGGAACGCCTTCCCAGAATTATGAAGTTGGTCTACATGGCCTGGTAAATGTAATTTTCGTGGCACAAGGACAAAGCAAAACCTTAATAAATCCAGCCCATGGTCTCCAGGGCAGCAAACGTGCAAATTCTTTTGTTAGACAGAGAGGTGTCGTAGAGGTATTTTGTTTCCCGCCGCATGTCGTCCAGAGTATGGCTGGATATAGGGTGATGATCTCACATGAACTACTGACAGTTTCCTTGCAAGGACACTAACAGCACTCTATCATTTAACATGCTTATTTTTTCACATAGCCAAAGGCATTCCATCGGGCATTCCACAGGTGAGTCCATATCAATGCCTGCACCAATAGTTGTGATGACTCAACAACAAATAGTGTCAGGCTTTTCACCATGCAATATTCTGTGCAAGATAGGCAACATGTCAAATCAGCTCTATATTATTGGCCAATAGGCTAATGTGCATGAATCTCTGGACTGCATATTATTATCCTTGTTGCCACAAAGGCTAATCCACTTGACAATTGCTACTGCTTGAACTTCATTACAGAAAAAGTAATCTATGACACCAGGAGACGCATCATGCATGTGCTTTCTAATTTCCTGTGTGCAGCCTATATAACATGCAGAATCCAATGTGCATATATTGCTGCATAAATACAGGGTAGGATCTACAATGTTATAGGGTTGTTAGGTTAGTGTCTTTCACAAAAAGACAAATAAATGAAATGTGTGTAAAGCCTTTGACAGCATTTAGAGACACACTTGATACATGGATACTGAAATATGAGCGCACACACTGACATTCGTGTGTAATTTGAGTTATAGAGATATGTGTGAGAAATGATGCCATACATTGAAGCACTAATGCACTTGATTCTGGCGAATTTCAATCCAGGACAACCTATTTCACATTTTCAAAAAATGGTCCACCTCTTTCATTAAATATTTGACCCCACATATGTGTTTGAATCCTTAGAGAGAAACAGATTAAGAAGCCTAAGAAGTATTCAATTTATATGCAAAGCTTATGAGTCAGCTTGAGCAGCCTATACATTGTCACTTAATTGTCTCTCAAAAGTCCTGTGCTGCAAACAGGCAGTTGAGGTTAATGGACCATTGGTAAGATTGTAATGTTATCCTGCCAATGTATATGTTGTTGTTTAGTTAATAAAAACCATAACAATTTGTATCAATACAATGTTAAAATGTCCCTCCTTATACTAAAATTACTAAAATTAAGAGCCATGTCTAACTATCCCATTAAAATGGTTTCTAAGAAAGCAAGGTCCTCAAAAAGATAAAGGAGGAAGTAAAAAATAGTTGTAATTGACCTCTTTGGGTTCAAACTGCATAAACATTGTATCAGGTTAAGACAAAGTGCTTAGTGAGAAAGTACATTGTGCAAGAGATTTATTTGCTTTGCAAGGAAGGCTTCCAGTTCGTAAGTCTGAGGACACTAGTTAGGAGCTGTGCTGGACTATTTAACTCAGAGCAGGCCCTTCACCACCCCACACTTCAGTGTACTGAGAGGGCCCCTTAAACTAACGTGCATAAAAGACATGAGCAAGGAAAAAAAAGTGTTTCATACAGTGCGTAAAGATGGTACGCTCAAAGCTGTCACCTTAATGATGCCACTAAATGCAGCAGGGTGAAAAGGTTTACAGCACTTTTCCCAAATCACCCCACAAATTGAAAGGACAAAGTGCTACCTATATTGCAGGAAGGTGGTTCACTCGAGAACTAGCACCTGAGTGTTATTACCACAGAAAGCAACAGAAGTGCAAGATCCAAATACCCTTCCAAACAAAAGGTATCACTGGATGACCTAGTTCTAGGACACCCCTGCGCTGCACGGCCACCAGCTGCTGCGTGTGCCCCCCCTTCCTTTGTGCCTCGCTGCCCGACTGCCGGCTCGTGACCACGCCCCCTCCTTGGAGCGGCGTGGTCCGTGATCAGCGCTCCTCTCCCTGTGCCCCTGGTTCACTGTGCAGACTTGTATTTGTGCTTATTTGTGCTTATTGTTGCTTTTCCGCCGTATTGCCTGTAATATTGTATTTGTGCTCATTGTTGTTTTTTCCGCCGTATTGACTGTCTTTTCCCGCCTGTTGCCGCCCTCCCCGCTCCCCGCTTCCCGCCACCACCGCTGACCCCGCCCCTTTTTTCCTTCTGTTCCCTCCCCGCTCCCGCCTCCCAGCTGCTCCGCCCACCCGCGCACTTCGCCATATATGGCGACCGTCTACGCCCGTCCGCGCCTGGACCGCACCCAGTGCCAGGACCCCTGGCCCACGAGGACCCCGACCGACCCGCCTGACGTACACCGCCGCCACCCTCATCGCACTCAACACCGGCCGAGTCCCGGGATGCTGCAGAACCACCCCACGACGCGTCCCTGGACCCTTCAGCTGTAACACCTGCAAGTTCACCTGCATCCGGACCTGCCCGACACCAGCACCTGCCAAGCCGAACACCAGCAGCAACCACCTCAAGTGCATCCTGCTCAACACCCGCTCCGTCCACAGACACGCCATCGAACTCTGGAACCTCCTAGACGCCACAGCCCCAGACGTTGCCTTCATCATGGAGACCTGGATGAACGCCTCCTCAGCGCCCGACATCGCCATCGCCGTCCCAGAAGGCTACAAGATCACCCGGAGGGACCGCAACGCCAACCAGGTGGGAGGAGGCATCGCCATCATCCACAAGAAAACCATCTGCATCACAACCAGCACCGACAACACCCCACCCTCCGCCGAACACCTGCATTTCCAGATTCACACCGACCCGAAGACCACCCTCAGAGGCACCCTGATCTACCGACCTCCGGGACCACGCACCCAATTCAGCGAGGACATCGCCGACTTCGTCAGCCCGCACGCCCTCCCCTCCGCTGACTACATCCTCCTGGGGGACTTCAACTTCCACCTGGAGAACAACAATGACTGCAACACCAACACCCTGCTCGACAACCTCGCCAACCTTGGACTCAAGCAACTGGTGACCACCCCCACCCACCTCGCCGGACACACACTCGACGCCATCTTCTCATCCAGCAAAGACATCGCCTTCAGCCACGCCACAGAACTCCACTGGACGGACCACAGATGCATCCACTTCACCTTCAGAAGAACGACGATCCACCACCACCAGCAACAGGTTGTCCGAAGAAGCTGGAACAAGATCACAGCCGACCAGCTCGCCGCTTCCCTGAGCCAGCACCCTACAGCCAGCTCAGCGAACCCCAGCCAGGCCGCCGACAACCTCTCGAAGTGGATCAGCAAATGCGCAGACGAACTCGCCCCTCTGAGGATCCCGCCCATCAGACCCGACAATAAGAGAGCCCCATGGTTCACCGATGAACTCAAGAGCTCCAAGAAGAACTGCCGAGCCCTCGAGAAAGCCTGGAGAAAGGAACCCACGCCGGACAACAGGACCACCCTCAAGCTCGCCACCCGGAAACACCACCAATTGATCCGCACCGCCAAGAAAACTGCTTTCAAGAACCGACTGGACAACAACGCACACAACTGCAAGGAACTCTTCAACATCGTGAAAGAGCTCTCCAACCCCAAAGCCGGAAACAACGACATCACCCCATCGCAAGACCTCTGCAACTCCCTCGCCTCCTACTTCCACAACAAGATCGCGGACATACACAACAGCTTCAGCACTCAACCGACGCACGCCACGACCGCAGCAACGCCACCCACCACCACCCTCCGCGCCTGGACCCCGGTCAACACCGAAGACACCGTCCACGTGATGAACTCCGTCCACTCCGGATCTCCGACCGACCCCTGCCCTCACCACGTCTTCAACAAAGCCGACGCTGTCATCGCACCCCACCTGCGGGACATCATCAACACCTCATTCGACACCGCCACCTTCCCCGAGAGCTGGAAGCACGCCGAACTCAGCGCTCTACTCAAGAAACCTACAGCAGACCCCACCGAACTCAAGAATTACCGCCCCATCTCTCTACTCCCGTTTCCAGCCAAAGTCATCGAAAAGACCGTCAACAAACAGCTGGCCGCCTTCCTCGAGACAAATGGATCCCTCGACCCATCGCAGTCCGGATTCCGTGCCAACCACAGCACCGAGACCGCCCTCATCGCCGCCACTGACGACATCCGAGCCCTGATGGACAACGGAGAAACAGCGGCCCTCATCCTCCTAGACCTCTCCGCGGCTTTCGACACAGTCTGCCACCGCACCCTAGTGCAGCGCCTCAGCAACGTCGGGATCCAGGAGAAGGCACTGGAATGGATCGCCTCCTTCCTCGACGGAAGAACACAAAGAGTCCGCCTACCACCGTACAAGTCAGAGGCCACCGAAGTCATCTGCGGCGTCCCTCAAGGATCCTCGCTGAGCCCTACTCTCTTCAACGTCTACATGAGCCCCCTCGCGGCCATCGCACGCCAACACAACCTCAACATAATCTCCTACGCCGACGACACCCAGCTGATCCTCTCCCTGACCAACGACCCCGCCGCCGCCAGGGCCAACCTGCACGAAGGGATGAAAGAGGTAGCCGAGTGGATGACGACGAGCCGCCTGAAACTGAACTCAGATAAGACGGAGGTCCTCATCCTGGGCTCCTCGCCCTCCGCCTGGGACGACTCCTGGTGGCCCCCCGCCCTGGGCACCGCACCCAAACCGACGGACCACGCACGCAACCTGGGTTTCATCCTAGACTCCTCCCTCTCCATGACCAGGCAAGTCAACGCCGTCTCCTCGTCATGCTTCAACATCCTGCGCATGCTTCGGAAGATCTTCTGGTGGATCCCCACGGAGACCAGGAAGACTGTCACCCAGGCCCTCGTCACCAGCCGACTGGACTACGGCAACGCACTCTACGCCGGAACCACCGCCAAGATCCAGAAGAGACTCCAGCGCATCCAGAACGCCTCAGCCAGACTCATCCTCGACATCCCACGGCACAGCCACATCTCCGGACACCTAAGAGACCTGCACTGGCTCCCGGTCAACAAGAGAATCACCTTCCGCCTCCTTACCCACGCACACAAAGCTCTCCACGATCAAGGCCCGAGCTACCTCAACAACCGCATCAACTTCTACGCTCCCAAACGCCACCTCCGATCTGCCAGCCACGCCCTTGCCGCCGTCCCACGCATCCGCAGAGCCACTACAGGAGGAAGGTCCTTCTCCTACCTGGCCGCCAAGACCTGGAACTCCCTCCCGGCCGACCTGCGCCTGACCCAAGACCACCTCTCCTTCAGGAAGAAGCTCAAGACCTGGCTGTTCGAGCAGTAGCGGCACCCCCCCCCCCCCCCAAGCGCCTTGAGACCCTACGGGTAGGTAGTGCGCTCTATAAATGTCTTGATTGATTGATTGATTGATTGATTGATTGATTGATTGATTGATGCAAAGAAAATGGAGGAAAAGGGTGGTTTAAAATGAAAATTAACAACTAATCAACCCAGCCCGATCTAGTTTAGGTGGAGAAAGTAGTGATGGAGATGATCCTCAATATGATGAAGTGTCAAGACTGTTGTTTTACACGGCTAGCTATTCAAATAAAAAGTCATGCTGATTATTCCCCCTCTCCCACTTCCATTGCCACGGTTAGGCTAAGGCCCCCTTAACCAGGGCCATTATCCTGATTCAGAATTTCTGCATGCAGTGGTCCGTTATCAGCTTCTGAGTAGAGATAATATGCAGGAGCTCTGTGGTTTGGTCTCTATGGTACCGGGAACAAGAAGAAGGCAGAGAACACTTGGCTAAAACTCCTTCAGTTATAGGTCAGCTAACCAGAAGCCCTACCTTGAAAAAGCGCTCTGCCAATTGGCCATCGAGCCAAACACGTGCCTGCTGTTTTTCGTGTGATTTCACTGCTGGTACGAACAATTAAAAACTGCACATCCTACCAATCGAGCACAAAAGTACATGCATTTTGGAAATTATTATTCCTTTCACTGCATTTGATTAACGGCCTCAGACCTCCATCTACAACTTAATTTATCTTTTTTCTAAGGGCTCCTGGGTGCCACCATTCGTGAGGCGCATGCCATTTTCACTATAGGGTCTTGACCACTGTGGCGAGAATCCTAGATGCATCCACCCATTGCAGGAAACTTCTTACACAGGTTGTCTCTGCACGTCTGACGATTGATGACCTCTGGTGAATGTGGTTTTAGCTTCCCTACCAAGTATAAATTGTTCAAGGGAAGCAACATACCAGCGGAACGTAGTAAAGATATACCCTGTCGCTTCGAGATTGATTCCTGTTGCCTGCCTATTGACTACCCTTTTCCAGGACATGTTGGAGACAATGTCCGATTTTAATGCTGAAGCTTTGATTTAGAAACGGGTAATGTATTTTTGTATTTGCTGGTGCCACAGATTGCCTTGGGTCTTGAATTAATCTTTCAGATGGGCTCTGAATGAGCTGACTGGCGCTTTCAGGACCCAAATGTAATATTTAAATGTATCTGACTCACAGGCTAGGGTTTTTCTCGATAGTCTAAGTTCCAGTCAGAATCTTGTCCGAGGGATGTGGCGAGGCAGTTGAAATATTTTCTTGTAGCTTGTGCACAGTGCTTGCACTAGACTAGAAGCACAGGCCCCGGAAAAGGCCTGATAACATAGTACCGTGCGGGGAGAAGGGTTGCCATCATGCCCCTAGGCATAGGTACTGCTGAGGTACTTTTTAATTTTGTGTGGAGACAGTTGAGACTGTATATAATAGCAACTCCTTTCTTTTTCAGGAAGGCTATGCGGGTGATAGGTTTAGAAGTCTCTTTAAACCAGACACCCAAGGAGTTGTACTTCCTGGCTGATTAATGGTCTTGCTCCCATGTGCCATGTAAGATGCTTCTTGTTCTTGTAGAAGCCAAAGATCAGGACCTTAGTCTTTATTGTGAGGTGATTTTTGCCCTAGTATGTATGAAGGCTGGTCAGGGCTAGCTGTATGCCTACTTTGGTGTGGTCCATTACAACCACATTATCTGTGTGTTTCAGGATATGTAGTTTGGACTGGCGTAATCTTGGAGGAACCTGTCAGCCACCCTCCTAGGCTTTGACCGTGTCCACTGTTTATAGATTAAAGAATGCTACCCTACTTCTGGTATAAGGAACTGTTCTGACTCGGAATAATTGCCTCTAGTAGTTTTGAGGGGACGCCCCAAGTATTTAATTTTCTCCATAAGATGGGGTGATCTACCTTGTAATATGTGGCACTGTAGTCAATAAAGCAGCAGAAGAGTGGTAGCTGATTTTTCTAAACTGCTTTATGGTTTAGGGCTGCAAGAGCCTTGATGTTATCCATTGTTGATGCAGCGGCTCGAAACCCTGTCTGGAAGAAAGGCAAAGCGTCATTGTCATCTACCCAGGCCTTTTGCTGTTTGAGAAGTGTTCTAGCATAGGCTTTAGCCTCTAGGTCTAAAAGTGCTATCAGGCGGTAGTTGGATGTATTTGCTGGGTTCCCTTTCTTAAGTATTGGGCACAAGATGGAACTCCTCTATGCATCCGGGTCTTGAGCAGTAAGGAAGGCAGGATTAAAGAGGGGGTTAGCACCTTTGACCATTCCTCCGAGGAACATTTGAATATATTCACCGGTAGACAGTTAGGGCCAGGAGCTCAAACGTTTTTCATTGCCTAAATGAGTTTACAGAACTGGGCTGTGAAGGTCAGTTCCGGGATGTTATACCAAAGACAGAGCACAGCACATACAAGTAAACAGCTGAATATCCACGATCAGCAAAATTGTTTAATACAAAAAAGGGTTCAATGTGTGTTTTGTTCAGCAAGCAATCTTCACCACAATTGTTCAGTTGTTCTAACAATGATACAGCTACAGTCAACACGTGTTTCGTCGCTCACTTGCGCCTTTTTCAAGGCTCCAAAAGCAGATGTATTATAGTAGTAGAAAATCGCATTTATCCTGAAAGGATAGGTTTGTAGTTCGTCCGGAATCCTGTTTTCAGGTCATCAATAGTTCTTGTTAGTGTAGTATAGCGCGGCCGGAATGGCCTCTTTCTGTTTATTTTGCGTTATAGAAACTGGGAATCAGTCTGTTGTGTAACGTTAAGCTCCGTCTATAAACTATTGTTGGTTTCACCTTTGTCACTTCTTGGATGGTCATGTCCAATCTCAGCACATGTCAGTGCGTTTTTTTATTATGTTGTATACGCTTTGAATATAGTGATAATTTATCTACCTTATGGGCAAACATAACAGAGGTGCTAGCTATCTAAGGTACCCATTGCCACCATCCCCCTTTTTTTCAGTTCCTGGATGTTCATTGTGGACTGATCTGTGATCACTAATTTGTCAGCATAATCAGGTCCGGACGACTGATCAAAATATAACGCTTCTGTGGGTCTCATCCAGGATCCTTCTGGGACTCCAATTTCCTAGTGTATTGTGCGATTTATGTTTATGAATGTAGGTCAAGAAGCAGGCATGTTATGTTATGTTATGTTATGTTAATGCGTTTTGTGAAGTGCATGTATAACCTAGGGTGTCTTGGAGCTGTCTACTCCTTAGTAGGAAAAGCCTAGTTATTGAAGAGCCAGGTTTTTAGCTCTGATGTGAGCAGGTACGATGTTCCAAAGCTTGATGTTCCAACCACAAAGCTTCTACCTCCCCAGTTCGATCTGTATATATTCTAGTAGTAGTCAAAAGGTTTTCCCCTAGTGATCGTAACTATCTGCCAGGAGTATATATCTGCAAGGAATGTTTCAGAAACCCTGGGTCTATGTTGTGTAGCGCTTTATAGACTATACACTGAGCCTTTAATTTGATTTGGCTTCTGACTGGCAGCCAATGCAACTACTGGATACAATTTAGGAGTCCCAGAGAGAATCTTTGCAACTGCATTCTGCACCATTTGAAGCTTATTGAGGTTTTTTTCTTGAGTATTAATGAATAAACTGTTGCAGTAATCCAATTTAGACAGGACTAGTGCTGTGATTATTGTCTTTCTTGCCTCTACCGGAATAAATGGAAAGAGATTTTTATCATTCGAAGCAGATAAAAGCAGAAGGAGACCAACGAGTTGACTTGGGGTTTGTTGTTCAATTTGTCATCAGTTATAACACTCAAACCTATTGCCTTATCTGCTGGAATGGAAGAAGATCCAATTCCTTCCAGCCACCAGCTAGGGTACCAGACAGGTAGTACATTCCCAAACACAATCACATCAGTTTTCTTTGAATTTAGTTCAATGCAGTGTCTAGACATCCATGAACTAATTGCCAGCATACAATCATGAAAGGTGGTCGATACATCTAAACTATTTTTGAAAACGGACAGAACTATTTGGGTATCATCAGCATAGGAGGTTAACACCAGGTCAAAGGATTTGACTACAAGAGCCAGCTCTGTAACATAAATATTGAACAGCGTGGGACGGTAAACAACGTTTATGACAAAACTTTTTTCCCGCATGGAATCACAACACAGTCGTTACAACGATTGCGTTGTGATTCCGCATACCATTACTTTGCAAATTGGAACAACGACTTGCGGAGCGGGGGAGAGGTGTTGGATGTAAAATCCAACACCTTCCTAGTGTCCGCACAGACTGGAGTTGGAATAGTAATTTATACTATTCCAACATCCAGCGCCCCCCCTCCGCAAGTCGTTGATCAGACTTGCGGAGATATGGTATGCAAAATCACAATGCGGTTGTTGTAACGACTGCGTTGTGATTCCATGTGGGAAAAAAGACTGCGGGACAAAGACATATATTCACGTGGGACTAATAGATAAACCCTGTGGAACCCCACAGGGAAGAGAGAAAGTGGCTGACTCAAAATTGCCCACAGTTAATCTTTGGCTTGCTCAGACAGTAAATATAACAGCAGGGATTTAGCCCTCTTCTTGATGCTCAGGGTGGTGATACGGTTTATCAACATCCTGTGGTCAACTGTATCAAAGACAGCTGATAGATTGAGAAGAATAAATGCTGCAGCTCCACCTCTTTCGAACGCGACTCTTATCTACTCGTTGGCTTTGATCAGCACTGTCTCTGTGCTATTGCCGGATCTGAAACCAAATTGTGTTTCGTCCGGCACCTGGTTGTTTTGAATATACTGTGTGAACTGACTATACATCACTTTTTCAATGAGTTTAGCAGGCAGAGGGTTGGTAATTATTGGGATTGGTTGAGTCTAAGTTTGGTTTCTTCAGCAGCAGAAAATAAAGGCCTTCTTCCACCGAGTCGGAAAGACTCCTGAAATAAACGTAGTATTAAAAATGGCTGCCAAATTTGTGCGTACTAGGTCTGGGATACATTTCAGGACCAACGTGGGCAGGGGTCAAATGGTGATCCAGACTTAGCCTTGCTCACCCTAATGGCTATTTGTTAATTAATGACTGGAGAGAATTGCTTGGAAGCGCCGGTCTCAGCCTGCTCTTTGCCAAAATTGAATAGAGTGTCGGCAGAGGAGGAAGCCTCAAAATTAGAGGAAATTTGTGTTTCTTTTGCCTGAAAACACTGGTCTACAGAGTCGCTAAAAGCTTGTGTGGCAATGTTAGAATGCTTTTCTAGTGGTCCTGCAAGTTTAGACACCACCTGAAACAGTTGTTTAGTGGAATCCTGTCCGGATTTGACTTTCTGTGTAAAATACTCACTTTTTTCCTTCATTAGGAGACGTTTATATTCAGCCAAATCGTGCCTGTAGCATGTTTTCTCTAGGGGAATCATAGTGCAACCGCCAGTGTCTTTCCTGTCTCCTACATTGCTCTTTTTTTAGTCTTGGAGCTTCGGACAACCAAGGGGACAATGTCGTTTTCATGTTTTTAGAGACTTTCTCATATGGGACTAATTTAGAGAAGGCAGTTTGAAGCTAATCTGTGTAGCTCTGGGAGGCCTGCTCTGCTTCGGGAAAAGGCTTGGGTTGTGTGTTAATTATCTGTTGAATGAGTAGAGAACTATTTATGCTTTTCCAGGACTGAAGCTGATTGGGAAGATATGGCCTGATATAAGAAGGTCATTCTAGCCCATTTATCTCAACTAATATGGCGTGATGGTCAGACCAAGCAAGAGGAGGAACCTCCTTTAAAGTGATCTTCTCGTTATTGGTAAACAAACCATCTAGGGTGTGTTCAGCTGAATGAGTGGGTGTGTTGATTTTTTGTGTGAATGCTGCTGCTCCTAATGTGTCCAGGAGGGTTACTGTATCCTTATCAGCAATAAGATCTAAGTGGAAATTAAAATCATCTAATAAGATGAAACTGCTTTCACAGGCAGTGGCCTCTAGAGGGACTCCATATTGTCCAGAAAAACTCCCCTAGGTCCAGGAGGATGATGGAGGAGCATGTCTTTAAATGATTGTTTCTTTGAGAGTGCTATATCAAATGTAAATGCTTTGCATACTAAGGAAGGAGTCATCTCACCCATCACTAGAAATCTGTTGCGATAAATAAGTGCAAGCCCACCACATTTTCATAGGTGTATCGTGTCTGTACACTGAAAAGCCGGCAGGGGTGGCTGTACAGAAATTTTGGCAGCAGAAGGATTGGCTCATGTTTCTGTGATAAATAGGAAGTCCAGTTGCTGGTTATCTATCAATTCAGCTATCTTGTTTTTGAGTTTAGGAAGGGAACATGTGTTTTTAAGTGTGCCACAATGTAGGGCTGACTCATCTCCCTTAGGGTGGGATCCAGTGATAATATTATGATGAGTGGTAGGTGAATCCAATAAAGCCAGCGTGAAACCGCAATTACTACAATGGCCATTTGCCTTCCTGGGAAAGTCCGCCTTGTGAAAGCGCGCACATACATGCCGTGGGTGATTATAAGACTCATTGAGCCCAGGCAGGTCCTTACCGGTGTATGTTACTGTTTGAAGTTTGTCGCTGGTAATCCTGGCAGGGGTCCTGGCGCTAGGCATGATACGGTTGCAGATGGTTGCAGACAGGCTTGCATTTGGAATGCCTTTGGTGCACCAGCGGCACTGACACGCTGAGCCATAATATAAATAGTCCTTCATGGCATGGGGCGTGTCGAGGAATCAGCACCGAGGTGCAATCAAAGATGAGGGCAAATGAAAAGGGAGATTTACCTAGGGTCCAATAACCCCTACAAGTCTCACAGGCTCCCCTGGGAGAACTGTATAACGGTAAAACAATAGTAATTAAAATAAAGTGCGAAAGAGTAAAATATAAAATGAATAAAATCGAAGTCTTGCTTCCTTTAAGATGGCGTCTGCAACAGGGAGCCAGGCACCTCCCGAAAAGGCAACCAGTGCCTTTAAGGAAATAAACTGCAGGGCTCACAGTCTGCGCACAGGAGGAGCTGGACATGAGCAGGGCATGGTTTGTTTCCAGGCACATTTGGCAAATGTTTAACCATTCCTTTTGTTATATAGCCTTGTTTGCTTCCCGCATTGATTTTTGATACTTTGTACGCTGATTGGCGATGGTTACTGCAGTTTTTTTAGTGGGATTGAGCTTATGGGTGTGAAGGGTCCTCATGTGCACTCTTCATGCTGTGACAATATTGTTCTTCTATTTCTATTGAAATTGGTCCTACCCTTTAGCCCTTGGGTGTTGCTGTCGGTACCCAGCAACCCTCTTTGAGTCCCATAACTCGCTTATTAGTCTATCCCACTCATGGGATAAATATGACCCTCTGGGGTTTCAAGTATTAAATTCCACAGTCAGCTTTGCTCACCACTTCCTCCATTTGATCCTCCTTACCTGCTTTGTTATTACAACACCAGTAGAAAAACCCACGTTTGTGCATTTGGCGGCTATGGGAGCTGTTAATTCAAGGGTGAGAGGCAAGGGATTGTGATCACTTTCAGGCTTGTTGGGAATATCAAAGTTAGTGAGACGGTACGTTAAAGACTCTGAAAGAAAGATGTAATTAGTATTTGAGATTCCTTTATTGGTTGAAGGAAACTGGCAGTGAGGGTCTTGGGCCTTATATAGTAGTTGGGCAGAGGTTAATTTATAAGTTGTTGAAAGGTAATTTATGTTATCCTGTTCTTTGGCTTTGTGAGCAGACTTGCTTGGGATCCATAATCCCCTAACATTACAATCCCCCAGCAGCAAAAGTTCAGGTGAGGCAAACTCCAAAAAGAGCCCTTCCAAGCTGTTGCAGAGACCTTCCAATGAGGACGGTTTGAGAGATGTTGGCGAGATTGGTAAAAGTTTAACAACAGTATAGGTGTTTTTTTATGATGGATTGTTGTGCCTGAGATTATTAATGCTTGCAAAGTTGATGAATTTGAGTTCAGTGGCATAACCTCAATCTTACAGGTATGCTTGATGAAAATTGAAAGACAACCTGATGAGCGTCCAAAGAGATTGGAGCACGTTGCAGGCTTGAAGAATTTGTCGAATCTGTGTAGGACTGATGAGGATAACACCCAGGTCTTTTGCAGGCAGAGTATATTATTTCTATCCAGGTAGACCAATCCAGATGTACTTCTTGTGGTTGCCTTAAAGCCCACCACGTTCCAGGATGTAGTTGTAAGTTTGGGCACTGTCTTTGACTTCCGAGTTTGATATCAGCCCTGAGAGAAGTAGTTATGAGCAATGCTCCTGGCTAAATGCTATGGAGGTTGCCTAATTGTCCCAAGCCATCATGGTAATGCTTTGTATGCTATTCCTGTCTCAATTTTCCCATACACCTTTAAAATATGGACTGGTGAGGGGATTATCACCCCCCTATTACTGCTTTCTCAGGAGCAATTCCCTGAGCAGGCATTTGCTTGTGGCCTGATGGAAAGCAGCCTTCAATGCACTGATCCTCCTAGCCTATTCCTGGTCAAGAGTGCAGCCTCTAGGACTTCTGGCAGCTGATGCAACTAGGTCTTTACTTTGTAAAGTCTTGGAAAGGTTGCCGGATCCCCAAGCAGTTGGTGAGCGGGACCCTTAGGGAGGAATGTACTTAAAAAATATGCTGACAAACCCTTGTGATGAATTCAGTTTAGGTATTATAACAGTGGATAGACCGCTTTGGTAACAGTTCCTTTTCTCCCTGGGTGCCCAGTGTATTGAGGAGAGAAGCACGGAGCCCAATAGCAGGGGAGGATAGTAGGTATGAGTAGGACGTCTGAAAAAGCATTGGCTTTTTTCTGGGACAAAACATTTCCTTTGGGCATTTTGTCTCACTTAGTCTTTTAGGATCTGTTTCTGTAGTTAGAATGAAAAGGGCATGGCCCCTGGTCCTCGTTCACCTCAGGGTATGCTCAGGGGGGCTGTAGCTCCAGATCTTTAGCTGTTGGTTAGTTGGACTGGTTTGGCTTCCCCAGGCTAGAAGCTGTTATACCTCACCTCCTTAACCAGCTCAGTTCATATGATTCAAATAATTAAGTCCTCTCCTCAGTGCCGTCTCACCTCCCTGTATGATAGTAACCAATGAGTTACAAGGGAGTTACCGGAATTTATAGTGGGGCACGAGCACAGTGTTAGACACCTTTATGCACCGATGGACATCGCTGGATGCCATTATTAATATAGAGAGCCATCTCCTTATGATGTTCGCCAGGTAGCCTCAATATCCCCTGCTGCTCTGGGGGGGCAATGGGAGTGCACCTGGTGTTCTGGCTAACCCTGGGTGTAGTTCACGTAGTAGTGCTACGCGTAGCTATGCAAAGTGCATTTCACACTACGCGAGCTACGCGAACTGAGTTGTGCGGTAGGAAATGCTGTTCGCAATGATTGCACAGAGCCGGATGCTTGTCCGGACTGTGCAACCATTGCACACGGCATCTTGCACAGTGCAAGTAGTCGTTTTCTGCCGCTCGAGTAGATTTGTACTCGAGCAGCAGTTTTCTCAACGCGGACTGGTAGTTTCTGATCGCAAGCGGTCGCGAGCATACGCAACCACTTGCAATGAGAAACCTAACCTCTCCGCATTGAGAATCTCGCCAAGAGGTTTATTTTCCACGTTCGCAATCGGCAACTTGATGTTGCTGATCGCGTATGAGGAAAAAGTCTTGCTGGGGTGTCATTTTGCTCGCTCGCGGTCGTCAACTTGACGTTGAGGACCGCGAGCAAGAAAAAAATGCCTGCTATGCTACGCTATGTGTTTTTGCACTGTGCTACTTGCGATTCCCATAGCGCAAAGTTGCACAAACTACGCAAGCATAGCGTAGTTTGTCGCCCAGGCCTAGTTCTGACTGAGGTCACTCAGGCGCAAGCCACACCTGATACTAATTGGGCCACTTCTGTGATCCCGGTGATCACCAAGGCAATGGAACCTAGTCCTCTCACCACCACTCCTGAACTCCCCCACCCTGTCATTCTTACCCAGAGTACACTTGATCCTGTGGCCCTCGTCCCCTTCCCTCTCTTTGTGTCTTGTGTCACTCTATCCCTCCCCTTGTGTCTTTTCAGGACCTTGCCGCCATGTTTCCCTGGACCAGGGTAGGGCGAGGGTGGGCAGAAGGTAAATGAGATAACGAGGGAGTAGAGACAAGGGAGTGCATCTTCGGTATTTCTAGCAGCATTTTTTATTGACCGGATGAGGAGATGCCCAACTCAACGCATGTGGCACATCTCAGTTTCCCTCAACTGCTGCTTTGTCCTCCAAAGCTGCTATTAGCTGCCTTGTTAGAATTTTGTGGCAGCATTAGGTGATGAGCCAGTGGAGAATAATTGCGATCAATGGTCGATGGTCAATGGGTCAACAGCTGGTAATCGACAGTTCGTAGCTCCAGAATTTTGCGGCCCCAGCCGTTTACAGATCCTCGCTGCTCTGATGCTCACTGCTTCAATGCTCATGCATGCACAGGTGGGAGTCTGTTCTATCCGCTTATCCTGCATGGCACATAGCACATGTTTTGTTTTTGCACAGACCAGTGCTTTTCAAAGACAATGGATTTGTAACATGTTAGCCTTTGATACTCACATACAGCATTTCCCCTTTGAGATCCTAATTCATTAGGCAGAGGCAGGCCACAGGGGATGTTATCACCAGTGACCAGTGCTTGACATAAGGCACATGAAAAATACTTTTAATGACAAAAACACCTTTACATCTAACCATCCATGTTTGAAAATATCTTCAACTGCATGTTATCTATTCACTGTACGTTAGCTAAATCAGTGTCTCACACCCAGTAATACCTGCATGGAAGATGTGCAGATATTTAAACAAATACGCAGATAACATCATATGTGCCTTCATTCCATGATGTACAGTAACATGACCATGCCAACTCATTTTCAGATACAAAGTTAAAATACAAGTGAATATCCATTTTGGGTACTGCTGCGATCAGTGGAAATCCCTGAGGGCCCAGTGTAGAGGATGTCAGTTTGATTTGCAATAAAAGCACAAGAAGAAGGTCATGGGGTTATGATAAGGTCATTTTTTTACAGGAACAACCTTAGAAAATGCCCATGTGCATTGCATTAAACTTCAGAGCTCTGATTGACCCTCCAGCATATGTTTTGCGCATGGGCCTGCTTATGGCATGAAATACATTTTCAGGGCTAAGCTATGTTGCATGGGTGTTCTGTGTGCTTTAGTGCATTGTGTTTAATTTGCCAAGATTCATCATTCAGGGAGACCTTTGTGTGCCTGTGTGATACAATTTTCCGGTCAAGCAGTGTGGTGTTTAGCCATTCTGCCTCCCAGGGGACATATATTTTTTGACTGTTTGGCCAAGCAAGCCCATCGACGGAGTCATTGTCATTTGAAGTCTTCCAAATTTTGTTAATGTAAATCTGTTGTGCTGGCTGAAAGGATATTTCTGTCCTTTTCCCCCTGTAGCTATTGGGTAACACATTTCCTAATAAACCATCTATAGCTATGGATCATACGGGTGGAGCCCATGGAATACATACCCTGGTACACATTGGTGGCCAGTTTCTGGTTTATGTGCTATTGAGCCCCTACCCATCCGCAAGCATGTGGTTGCCTAGAAGTGTTTCCTGCTCTTCATTTGGGATAGTCAACACTCATGGTCAGCTTTCCGCAATTGGGCTTTTGTTGAAAGCGGCCTGGAAAATAGGTTGGTGTTTCCAACCCTAGGAGTCTCTGATACTGGGGTACCACTTACTCCAGAGATTGAAAAAACAGTTCATTATGGGTTGGATACAGAGAATTCACTGAGAAAAGAAGAATTATCCATTTTCTAATTCTGGGTCTGAGTCTCCTCGGAACTCCTCATTTCTCACTTGACTTTCACAATGAAACACACAGTATTCCCATGGATCTTGTAATCCCTATGGGGCCAATTACTTCTGTTACCGACCCAAATGGAATTAAGAGGCTTTTAGTAATGAAGGTCTAAATCTGCTTCCTAACTTTCTTTTATTCTCCAGAATCTTGAAAGCAAGAAGGTCTGGTAACCTAAAAAGAAGGTTCTGACTTCATTACAGCTCATTTCAGATGGGATCATCAGAAGGCTGTGTAGAATTAACTCTACATTCTTAGAAGGGGGATTTTCATGTCTCTGATGAGTATTTTGTTATTGCATTATTTAGTGGGTGAACCCTCATTTTTGGGAGGTGGATTCCTGTACATTAGCAGGCTTACTTATGTGTTCCATATTCATTAATTTGTCAGGGATTTCTGAACTTTCCTGAGTGTTATTGTCTTGTTTGCCGTTTGCCTAGCCCAGGTTCCTCTCATCCCAAATAAAGAATTAGATGTTTTCATCAATGTCTTCTGATAGACCTCACTCATTTGTTCTTGACAGAAACTTACATTTGAAATATGTTTATGTTTTGTGTTGTAGGACCTGGAATCATGTCATGATACCTCTCTTCTTATTTCCTTAGGTAGGAACAATTATGCCAGGGTGAAATGTCAGTTACACTGGCATTATCTCACCTAGTTTTGATAATTGTGCATTACATTTGTTTTGTGAAATTCCCAAAATTACACCACACTGCCTAATTATGCGCTGTTCGTGGCCGCTATTTTAGAGTGAGCAGATGGGAAAACACATATGAGCAGAACATTAATGGCTCCTGTTTGCAGCGCCTGTGGTTTTTGCACTATTTAAAACTGAAAACATATTCTCACATCCAAAGTAGACATCATGACCCATTTCATGTGAAAATATAGTGCCAACTGTAAATTTTGCAATTCGTGTAATTACTTATAATTTTTTACATAGCATGATACTCATACAGAACAATCTGCAAAACATTGATTTTTCTCTCCAGTTCCTTCCCAGCTCTGTATGTACTTTTCCTCCAGCCCTAAACTAATCCGTTTTCATTTCACTGTTGTTGCTTACAATGTCTACCCTGAAGTGAGATTAAGGATTCAAAAGGATGTCCTTCTTCAGAGGACATTAAATCAATATGGAAGCTCTATTCTGATAGTCATAACCCCCATTTTTACTTAGTGTATACCCTCAATTGACCTTTGGATCACCCTGCTAATTGATGGAAAATCAATGGGGCAATGACGACGCATTCCAGTGTACTAGCCCTCAACAATGCATCCAAAATACTGCTTAAAAGGCACGGGGCCATGGGTCTGTATGAATCTCAGTAGGAGGTAGACCCAATAATTCAGTGGAAGCCATCACGTCTTGCAACAAAGAAACATGGGTATTTCAAGATGGCAGCAAACGGGATAAAATTGATCTGAAATCTAGACTATTGTGGGTATGGTGCCTTGACAAATTCCCTGCCGGTCAAGAAACTATAATAGGAGACCCATTAAACAAACAGAAAATCAGGGTGGATGAAAAGCAGTCAGTCAGCTCATAAAGACAAGGTGCACAGGAAATCCAATCTTCATTTGAGGGTCATGGCCCTGCGCTGGTACTGTTAGATTCTGGTGTTCATACCTGTCAAGTAGGATAGGTGAAAAGATGGTGGACATTTTGAAAAGAGACAAAAAAAGTGATTGTTAACTTTTGATTCCTAATTTCCAAGGCCATAGTTATTATAAAGCTTTTTCTGCCAATCATGGAATGAAGCAAAGAGATATCGGAGAGAAGAAAGTCCTGTTAGCAAATACTTACCATTTTTACCTTACCATACTTATCATCTTTAGGGGACTGCACACAAAGGGACTCAGTGATTATGCTTGGGTTGTAGGCTGTGGGTTTGTATCCTGATCTAATAGGGACTGTTTGACAATAAGCGAGGGAAGCTCCAGTTATCTATGGGTAATGCAGAAACAGCAGGACAGCACCTACTTAAAAATCACAGAATCCCCCTTATGAGGTAATGCGTTTCTTCATATTATCAGTCCACCCAGGTGTGGTGGAGTGTAGCCAAGGAACAGACTTCAACCCTCTCTTGAGGGAGACAACGCTAGCCAAACTGCCAAGAGGAATATGATTATATGAAGTTTAACTAGGAGTGGCCAGGATGTAACCAACTGCATTGTGAAAAAACTCAATTGCCACTCTTGAATCTCAAGACACTTGGCAACAAATAAACTACCTTTTGTCACAGTACTTCCTGCCACCAATTATACATAATCTATGTGGTCCATAAATGAGAGGAGATGACCCATTGACTGAGAAGGCATGACTTCCTGGGCCACCATGTCTCTTGTCAGCCTGTGAGCTTCATCTGGGTGTGGCATATTTACAACTAATTGCATTTGCTGCCTCCAGAGTTACTGCCTAGTGAGTTAACATTGATGGGTCAAACCAGGAAAGGCCGGGTTGTACGCCAATTTTCTGTTTTCTGTGTCTATCTACCTGAAGGTCTGACTCATGGCCAACAGGTTGCAGGGGCGGCCTTAGGCATGTGCAAGCTGCGCACCTGCCCAGGGCCACCAGACCCCAGGGGCCACCACGCCAATATATATCCTTAATATCATAATCCTCTGAAGATGGATACATATTTGTGTGGTGGCCCCTGGCAGGGATTTGGTGGCCTCCGGCTCTGTTCCACTTCCAAACACCCTGACTCCCCCCGCCCCCTCTTTACTGGCCTCCGCGCTCCGCCCGGCCCAGACCCCCTCTTCCGGGGCCCCCTACCTACGCTCCCTGCCCAGGGCCGCCATGAGCCTAGAGCTGCCTCTGCAGGTTGTTATGGTTCTAAGGCACAACAATAAGTACGATGTAGTCTGGGCCATTAGTGGGTGTAATCGTTCAGCAGGCAAATAGGGAGTAGCAGAATATTTGAGAGGAAAGGTGAGGGAACAAGGGGCATAACATGAGAACATTTAAAGAGATATAGGAGAAGTGGGGAAAATGCCATAGAAAGTCTCCCTTACTCTCTGTGCTCTTAACCAGAATGACAGAGCTAAACTCTTTGTGAGAAGTAAATCATGGTGAGTGCAAGAGAAGGGAAGAGCAATACCAGTCCCAACATGACACTGAACAGTTTACAAACAACCACCAGTGCACATCCTTTTTAGTCACTATTATCCAAGGGGCATCCAGCCACGTCAATCCAATATCTTAAGTGTTCTTTTCATCAACACTATAAATGCATAATGTTCATTGATATTCAGTGTTCTTTTATGAATTATTTTCTTGTCACAGCCTCAGTGTTCTTGTATTAATTATTTTCTTGTCACAGCCGACGCGCGTTTCGCCCTCCACGGGCTTTTTCAAGGCTGTAATTTACATACAAGACATAGCACCATGTCAGAATTGTACATCATGGGCCACCTTCAATTTATCATTACCTATTAACATAGGTCTACTTCACACGTGTATATTGTGCCACCCCCACCTGCAGAGTTCTGGTGTGCACCTCGTACTGATTAAGTTCTCACTCATATTTACTAATCAATTTACTATTATTTCATGTACTGAGGGCACACCCACTGTGTGCGATCACCATCACCATAATACCCATGCCTTACTCTGAATATTCCCAGGCAACCACTGTGAATTTAATGGAACCAAGTGTTCTGTTGATTCGATTACCAGTATGCCAATCACCGCAAACTGTTTTAAACTATATTCCTAAAATGAACTTGAGAGAGCGCAAATTTGAATGAAAATTATGTATAGGCTATATTTACAAGCACATTGTATAAACGTAGGAATGAAACGTATATCGTGATGTGAAGTGACACTTATAGCATATAGAAAACTGATATAATCCAAAGTAATATAGGAAATGTAACTGTATTCACTTTAGAATATGTATCAGATTTAGAAGGCCCGTATACGTAGTGGGCTGATGTGTAAAAATGCTTACGAAATGTAGAACGTGCAAAGTAGAATTCATGTACGTGTGAAACGTTAAATGGAGAAGCGGCGAGAAATGTAACGTGGAGAAGTGCGCAGAAAGTATACATACGACGATGTAACGAATAAGCATATAACTTCGTACTCTATATATTATATATATTCTATGTAAAATGTATTCAAGTATAATCAAGACTTTGCTAAATACGAATATATAAATGTGTGCTAAAGGTTATACTGTGTAGAAGGCTTTTTGTGAAAATGTTAGAAGGGTTTAGGTCATTTGTGATTCTAACCTGACTGACCAAGGGTTAGCAAGAACACAGTCCGATGTATATAATTTAGCGGACTTACAGGAGTCGTAAATAGCTTGATGTGGACGTGAGAGCCAAGAAGTCTAGCACTTGTTAGATTTAAGGTGACAACGCTGGACAAAGTTTATGGCCTGAACGTGATGAGAAGCGCTAAGAATTTGAGACTTGTTTTTGAATGACCATTCACAGGACCTAGAAGGTCAAAGAATAGCAGTTGTAAGTTAAAGTCTTGTTTAAGTTCATATGATTTCTGATCTGAAAGTGTCAATTGAAGTTGCCAATAGGAAGATGAAGATGACATCTAAAGAAGAAAGGTCAACTTAACGGACGGCGAAAGAGATGAAGCAATGGACGAAGCTAGAAGCTGACATCATCGGGGAAAGTCCGTGGTGGGCGTCAAGGGGCGTTCCACCCACACTGTGATTGTGTATTTTAGGGACAGCACCCCGGGGATAAGATAGCAATGAGCAATTAGCGAAGGCGAGGGCGAACAGCTCAGAGCAGAAGTTATCATAGGGAGCAAGAGAGTAGATGACTTAAGCAGATGCGCTGAGAGAGATCAGAGCGCAGGAGAGCAGTAGGCCGAGGACCCTTAAGAAGAGCGGATGGGTAGGCAGAGAGGGTACTGCTTCTTAAACTTAAGTTACCTTTAGAGGCCAAGAGAGTTTGATCTTCTTTGGAAGTCAAACCGCTGACACCTTTTTAGGTCAGGAACTAACGAAGTAGGGATGTCACATAGCATAGAGTAGGGACAGATTTAACGTGATACTTTTTCTCTTTCTGTAGATGACGCCAAGGAACCACTTCACATCGAAGCTTTAAATTGCTGAATGTGGAATTGATTTTGTATTCTTTTGTATACTTTGATCCCGAGAGGATTGTATTTGCATTTAACTTTGACTTTTATATAAAACTTTCAAACTTTATCAGTTGTAAGTGGTTTTTCCGAGTGGCGTCCGTTAATGGGGTTTGTCTAAACCTATACAGGGGTTGTCTTTTACTCAATGACAGATACTAGCGGTCCAAAATAGATGAATGAGATAATTTATTAAATTGATCATAAATTGATATCAAAATCTCATTCCCCGCAGTTGGTAGCAGAGTAATGATGGTTATCTTCTTGAGGAAGACGACCTAGGCCAGGTTTAGTTTACCCCAAGGTCCCTAGTCATCGACGACCAGAAGAAGAATCCCTGCCGAAGACAGTGCTGACGGTGCGACGAGAGAAAAAGCAGCAGAGTCGGTCGAGAGTGAGTATAAGGGTCATGCGTTGTAAGATTGCGGTGTTTTATGTTGTTCCTGTGTTGTAATGTCAAGCGGAGTTGAATGCCTGTAGTGTGATTGAGGGAAGGTTGTGAGCGCGCGCAACCGGATGAAATCTTATGTCCAGAGGACTTAAGTGGTTCGGGTGTATCGAACACCCAGAGTAATTTGTCTACCATTGAAGGGGAGTCATGAGGTACCATTGACTTTCCCGACAGACCGATGATAGGGGGAGCGTATGAGTGAGTGAATGAGTAACGGACGCTGGTCGTACGTTTACTGTGTGTAAGTAACCTATCAGTTGAGGCGATCGTCTGACCGTAAGAGGGAAGACGTTTCGTCAGTTGAGGTGACAATTACAGTTAGACTGTGGCCGTACAGTCAGAGAAAAGTGATCGCTTGGACGGAAGTAGTCATTTTTCAGTGTATGAATGAAAACGCATGGGAAATCGTGAGACGAGTTGAGAACGAAGGAGAATTACTGCAAGAGGGAACGAGTGACGTCAGCATAGAACCGCGCTGAGATTGGTTAGTTTGTCAGACGTCAGCGAAAGTCGCACTGAGATAGGCCGATTAGCAAGAGCCGCGTAGGGATTGGTTGTTGGTTGTCATCGGGACATAAACAAGGAAGAGTAAAGGGAAAATTGTAAAACATCGAAAATGAAGTGTTTTAAGAGTTTAAGAGCACTCTTTAGGAGAAATAGAAGAAACTTATATGCCGGAGAGGAAGCTCCACCAGAAGGCACACCAGCTTATTATATGGCAGTGAATGTAGGCTTGCACTCGATATTATGGATTTCCGAGTGGAATAAGCTGACTGAAGGGAGTAAGGAACTGACGTTTCCGAGATTTGGAACGTTTAAGCTAGATGTGTTGAACCAACTGAAAGCGGTAATGCTTGCAACAAGACCTCTACCGAGGCCAACACAGTTCGAAGCGCTTAGTGTATGGTTTAGAACAGCACACGAAAAGAGCGTAAAGAGGCGCCAAGAAAGAGTGAGAAGATCGGTAAAAGCAGTGCAGGATGCCAAATGGGATGAGGAAGCCAAGAAATGGAGGGTGCAAAAGATAGAAGCAGACAAACTGTTCACCATGATAGAAGCCACGGGAGAAAAGAAACCTCTAGAGGAAGAAGAGGAAAGCGAGTCAGAAGAGGAACTGATAGAGAGGCTATTAACAGATAGACCACCTCCGTACAGCGGAGGGGCCGCAAGTCCTATATTACCACAAGAGGACGGAGCTAGATGGGGGGAATATAAATCGATCCCAGTAACGGATTGGGATGCCAAGAAAGAGGAGGAAGTACCTCAATCTAGTTCCGAACAAAGAGTAGTGGGAAGATTCGTGGTCCAGAAAATGCCAGAAACACAACATGCAAGGTCTTACCAAATGCCAGATGCTCTACAAGTACCGGTTACCATAGGCCCTATTGTGTCAATCTACAACCCAGAAGGGGTCCAGCAGGAGGAACAGGCACGATGGGACAGGGACAGGGCAGAGATGGAGAATAGGGACCAGAGGCAGATATTAGCACCGATGAGTCGGAGTACTCCATTAGATGCGGCAACAGGTCCCTGGGTAGAACAAGGGCGTCAAAGAGGGCCAATGGACTTAAGGGGACCAAAACCGAAAACCCATAAAGAATTAAGAGAATACTTGAAAGAATGGGATACTGCCGAAGAGGCTCGGAATAAACGTTTAGAAACAGGAGCAGAATGGAGAGACCAGGATAACAGGATCCTCTCTCATTGTGGAGCTGGCGAAAGCAGCCCGGAGTGGGAGAGAGGGAGTCAAGAAAGCAGAGGAAATAATTGCCCTACTATTAGCGGCAATAGGCAAATGTGCGATGACAGGAGTACAGGGTGTGGCGAAGTGCCTCGCGTCACCTTTAGTGAAGGAGAACAAAGGACGCAGGAGTATCGTAATACTTTCAGGTGCACTCACCATACCCCGGGGGAAACAGTGCAACATTGGAATCACGGAAACATGGAGAGTCGCGAAGCGTCTCGACATGCATCCGGCGATAGTAGACAAATTCATGACAATGTAGGGAGTCGCGAAACGTCTCGCCATACTTCTGGTGATCAGGATCGAGATCGTGGGAGCATGGGGAGCCATGAAGGACCTTATCGTTTATTGAGCGACACCAGACAGCAAGCGAGTTACAGTGATGTTGAACAGAACGGCGGATCCTATCTCGTATCTGGAGAAACCGAGCCAAAAAGGCGCAATGTAGGGATGGGGGATGGAGTAATGTTCCACCACACCCCACGGGAAGATGGAAAGGCTTGGGATCTAGAGAGGTGGGAACAAAGAGATGGAAGGAAAACTCCTCATAACTCACCTGTGTTCAGGCGTAGGGCGCATAGTGGAGGTGAGAGGGGTATGAACGAACCACCTAGGACTGACATACTGAGAACTGAAATAAAAGCAAAACGGCTCGATGTAATGAGTTTAAAGTCAGACCTAGATGAAATAATTGACGGCACAGTGAAAATAGAGAGATTAGAATTGTACGCACCAGATGAAATATTGTTTATCTCCAAGGATGTTACTCGGAGAGCGAGGTCAGCTCATGAAAATTTATCGAATTTAGCAAATAGATATATGATAGACCTATCACGAACTAAAGCTTTACAGGGTAACTATAGGTTAACTTGCTCGGATCAGGATCTGGATGAGCGTAGAACGATCGCGCTGAAGGTACACATAAGGGAATTGATTCAGAGTATTAGAATATGGAGAGATCTGGATAGATGGGAGGAAAGATGGTCTAAGAAGGGATCCGTAAGAAGGAGTTCACTTACAAGGTCCCCGGATACAGACCTAATGCGAATGGAAGCATTCCCTTTGCGAGAAATCGCGAACGGAAATTACGTTCACGTACCATGGAGTAGGGGGGATTTGGCGGCTTTTACCAATTCCTTCCCAAAGCTTAGAGAAAATCCCGTCGAGTGGTACAAGCAGGTAGAGAGGTTCGTGAAGATCTCTAAGGTGCTGTGGATCGATTTGAACACATTGTTCGATATCGTAGTACCCGGAGATTTGTGGACGGCATGCAAGCTTAGTGTTGAATGGCCTACTTGTGAGCCTCCGAGAGATATTCGAACAAATGGTCCATCAGACAGAGTCATGGAAAAATACGAAAGAGTAATAACATGGCTAAAGGAGAAAGTGCCAGTACAAGACATAGATTGGGTTAAGATAGATCGAACAACTCAGGAGCCTAAAGAGACAGTTCACGAGTTCTATGAGAGGCTACTGAAAGCATTTAAACAATACAGTGGGTTAGATGTAATGGATCCTAAGGACATAGGACAGTTTGTGTCGAAGTTTGTTTTAGGGTTAAGACCAGACATAAGCCTGATGATACAACAGCATCTGATTTGTTGGCAGAACAAACCTTTAGATGAAATTCTTAGGTATGCAAGGTACTGTAGCGATGAAATAGATTCGAAAGCGAAGAAACTGAAGGAAAAGTTAATGCTGGTACAAATGCAAGCAGCTGGAAAGGGTGGACAGCGGCAACAGGGAATAGGAACGCAAGCAAAGAAGCAGAATAATCAGAGCAGAGATGAGGAAGAAAGACCGAGACCGAGAATGGATATCGCGACACTGAAAAAGACAACGAGGTGTCATCAGTGTAACGAAGTGGGACATTGGAGACGCGAGTGTCCTTACAATGTTGAGACAGGGGAATTAGAACAAGAGGAGGAAGAGGTACAGAATAACGTGGTTAAGGGAGCCGCAGCCCCGAAGGGAAAGTTTATCAAAGGGGGGACTCAGACTCCTCGAGCCCCGTTTCCTCAACCACCTCGCATTTCAAATGGAGGAAAAACCTATAGACAAATGCCATTGTTTGTAGGAGGAGAGGAATGCTACTACGTTGATCCTCTTACAGGGCAACGAGTGAATAGGGAGGAAGACTGTACTCTAGGAGCAGCCCTGGAAGTAGATCAGAGAGGACCATACGTAGAGGCTGAAGTAGCTGGATGTCCTACAACCTTTTTGGTGGATACGGGGGCCACTCGATCTACGCTGAGATCAGCGGTAGTCCCAGGTTTGCCAATATCGGGAGAAACGATTCAGGTGGTATCTGGTGACTCGAAGTCGCAAACAAGAGGATGACTAATCCTCTGACCGAACCAGTGTCAGTAAAGATAGGGAATTACAGTGACGAACATCAGTTTGTGATCTGTGTTTCTAGTCCTGTGTGTTTGCTAGGGAGAGATTTGCTGTGTAAACTGAATTGCACAATACATTGTACACCTGAAGGAGTAGAAGTGCAGACGAATGATGAGGATGCCGATTTTAAAATTGTAAACTCGCAAGAGTGCGTGGAACTATATCCTACCTTAACAGTGGAGGAACTTCCACAGGATTTGAGAGAGAAAGTGTCAGCTGAGGTGTGGGATTTTTCTGGAGAAGAAATAGGATTGATTAAAGGAGTAGATCCAGTAAAAATCTTGGTAAGAGTCAATGCTGAGTATCCAAGAACCCCACAATACAAGTTGACTCCAGAAACGATTGCAGGAATAAAGCCTGTGATCGAATCCATGATTAAACAGGGAATACTGAAGGAGATCGTGGGAAGTCCATGTAACTCCCCGATTATGGGTTTGCAGAAGCCTAGTGGAAAATACAGAATAGTGCAGGATCTTCGGAAGATTAATAATATTGTTGTCTCATGTTGTCCAGTGGTACCGAATCCGTCAGTGATATTATTTCAGATACCGTTCCAAGCTGAATGGTTTACAGTGATAGATTTGTGCCAGGCTTTCTTTTCGATACCTTTAGATGAAGAGAGCCAGTATCTTTTCGCTTTTAAGCTGGAAGATCGCGTCTTAACATGGTGTCGTATCCCTCAGGGGTATACAGAAAGCCCATTGATCTTTAACCAGTTATTAAAACGAAATCTTGAAAGTCTAGTACTGCCCAAGAATTCAGTTCTAGTCCAGTACATAGACGACCTCCTAGTTGCGTCAGAAACTGAGGAAGCTTGCAGGGAAGACACTATAACCTTGTTAAATCACTTGGCCGAGAATGGACACAAGGTGTCTCCAAGTAAATTGCAATATTGTAAGACTGAAGTGCAATACTTGGGCCATAGGATTGAAAAGGGAAAGCGGAAGGTGTCTCCAGACAGAATAGAGGCGATCATGAAAATGAATGCGCCTACAACACAAAGAGAAGTCAGGATGTTTCTAGGTATGGTCGGTTACTGTCGACAGTGGATAGCCAACTTCTCACTGAAGGCAAAACCGTTATTACAACTGACGCATAAAGGAGTAAGTGATCCGGTACCATGGGACAAAGATTGTTTGATGGCGTTTTTGCAGCTGAGGGAGGACTTATGTCGTGCCCCGGCTTTAGGAATGCCTGATTACACAAAACCATTTTTGCTTTACTGCTGCGAAAGAGAGGGATGCGCTTTAGCAGTTTTAGCTCAGATCCACGGAGATGCGCGTAGACCAGTGGCGTATTTCTCGGCTACATTAGATCCAGTAGCCGCAGCGTTGCCCGGATGTCTCAAATCCGTAGCTGCAACGGGTGTCAGCATTGAACGATCTGAAAGCGTAGTCATGGGTCATCAGTTAGAGGTGTATGTACCACATTCTGTAGAATTGTTAATGACCAGGACTAAGACTCAGCATCTGACAAATAGCAGGCTCACACGCTACGAGCAAGTCATACTGGCTGCCGAGAATGTGACCCTAAAAAGATGCTCCGTCTTGAATCCTGCAACTTTGATGCCACTTCCGAATGAGGTGGATGATGAAAATTGTACAGATCATGACTGCCTTGATGTGACTGAACTATGCACCAAACCGAGACCCGATATTGTGGATGAACCATTGACTGACCCAGATGAAATTTTCTTTGTTGATGGTTCATGTGTAAGAGACAATGTCGGTCAGCTGAGAGCAGCTTATGCAGTTTGCACAATTACGAGGGTAATAGAAGCCGCTTGCCTGGAAGGAGTACACTCCGCTCAGGTAGCTGAAATTGTTGCTTTGACTCGTGCTTGCTTAGCGGGCGACAAACTTCGAGTCACCATATACACCGATAGCCAGTACGGTTTCGGGGTAGTTCACGATTACGGGCAGTTATGGTCTCAAAGAGGTTACATGACCTCCTCGGGTTCTCCCATTAGGAATGGAGAATTCGTGAGACTTTTGTTAGCAGCATTGCAAGGTCCAACAGCTATAGCAGTGGTCAAATGCGCTGCGCATACAAAGAATGTTGACTTTGTGTCACTAGGAAACCGCTATGCGGATGAAGTAGCGCGTTACTGCGCAGAACAGGGATATTCTCACACCGATGTAAAAGTGGGGGGAATCCAGGAAAGAACTGAATTGACTATGTTGTTAGATACTGTAGATACGTGGGATGAATTACGAAGTGTTCAGGAAAATGCACCAGATGATGAGAAAAAGAGTTGGGAAACAGCTGGTTGTTCTAGAAGTGAGATGAATTTCTGGATATCTGCAGATGGGAGAGCAGTTTTACCGAATGAACTTGTTAGTCCAATGGCAAGGAAATTGCATGGATCAGCACACATAGGAAGAGATGCTATGGTGAGAGTATTCAGACAAACGTGGTTTAATCCCAAATTTAGAGTAGCGGCAGAAGCAGTGTGTCAGCGATGTACGATCTGTCAGCAACTAAACGTAGGAAAGAGAACACCAGTCACATTGAGTCACATTGGGAGGTCTGGGGGGCCTTTCAATAGGATGCAGCTTGACTTTATAGAAATGCCTAAATGTAATAGACTCAGATACGTTTTAGTGATTGTTTGCATATTTTCTAGATGGGTTGAGGCTTACCCTACACGTAGGTGCGATACACTTACAGTAGCAAAATTGTTACTTAGAGAGTTAATACCGATGTTTGGGGTGCCATCCTCTTTGGAATCGGACAGAGGAACTCATTTTAACAGCGAAATAGTGAAGATGCTATGTTCAGCTTTGAATATCGATCAGAAGTTACACTGCAGCTATCGACCAGAAGCTTCAGGGATCGTAGAGCAAATCAACAGCACGATAAAATCCAGACTTGCCAAAGTTTGTTCAGCAACATCCCTGAGTTGGCCAGACGCACTTCCAGTGGTTCTTATGAGTATACGTAGCACACCGGATAGGAAAACAGGTCTCTCTCCTCATGAAGTGCTAATGGGGAGAGCTATGAGATTGCCATCGGTTCCGACTGCAGCTCTAGTGAACATCACAGACGATTTGATCTTGGACTACTGTAAGGGACTATCTGATGCCGTTAATTCTGTGTCCCTCCAGGTCCAGGCTGCAGAGGTTCCATCAGCACAAGACTTGTGCCATGACCTGAGTCCGGGAGACTGGGTCCTGGTGAAGAAGCATGTCAGAAAGAACTGCTTAGACGTGCGTTGGAGAGGACCGTTTCAAGTTATACTTGTGACGAATACTGCAGTAAAGTGTGGAGGTCTGCCAAACTGGATACATGCCTCACACACCCGAAGAGTGCCAACACCTCTAGAAGAAACAGCTCCTCTCTCGGATGAGCATCCAGCGGAAACCGGAGAAGCCATAGAGGGGGAAAGCCAAGCTGTGGAGGTGAGCGAAGAGGTTGAGATTGAGACGGAACAGGTCGACGAAGGTCAAGACATCAGTGAGACCGAAGTCGCCTCAGGAGAAGAAAGTAATTGGGAGTCCGACACAGATATCGAACAAACTGAGAGTGACCAAGAGACTGGTCCAAGAACAAGGAGCAGGAGGACAAAGAGAGACGAAGCCAGTTGGCCGGAGAGAAGGAAAGGGCCAAGCTCGGAAGAAAAGCAAGAAAGAACTCTTGTTCCGATTGCTGAAGAATCGGACCAGGAAGAGGAAACTACAGACTCAGGAACTGAAAGTCCAAGGAGATCGAGAAGGGTACGCGTGCCCTGCAGAAGGTACGCCACCCCAGAGTGGACTTATCTAGCAGATGTCTTGGGGACAGAAATCTGGGAGAGTGAAGAAAGTGAAAGTAATCGATCACGATCCATTTGTGGCAGTGGAGATATGGATGTTGACGCCTGGACTCGAGACTGAGGGGTTACTGACTTTCACACTTCCCATACCCCCATATTTGAGTCAAATTCAAGATCTAGTGCTGAAAAGATTACAATTTCCAACTTTTGGCCAGCAAATGCCAGAAGAAGAAGAAAAGGTTATTCGTTTTGAATTATTAGAAATTGTTGTGAAAATTGCAGGTGCGAGAATAATTGTTGATGCATAAAAGACTTTTGTGTATAAACTATAAAGCAGAAGATAACCTAGCGCCGAGTGGAAAGAAGAATAAAATTAGGGATTACATTTAGAGGACGGAGAAGGGTTAGGGTTGTCTGTTGCTAAAAGAGAGAAAGACATTGTTGCGAAAAAGAGACTTAGTTAATAAAAAAGGCACTTTAAAGACTGAGAAAGCAAATCAAGCAAATAAAGACTGGAAAAGAAAACTTTTCGCAAAAGAAGGAGCTAAGCAATTTTGATAACATGGAGAACGGAAACCCAAACCGAAAAGCTAGATGTATAGTAGGTACACTAATAGCAGTAGTAATTTTTCTCATAATTACAGTAGTGACAATATCATACATAATAGGACATGAAACAGATAAAGAAACAGCAAATGTACAGCCTATAACGACTTTGAGACCTGCTCTTGTGGGAAAGAACGAAGAGGGCAATGTTATACGTGAAAAGGCGTTATTGGCAGATGAAGCTCGTAGGTTACACATAGACGAGTCACAGGGAAACTTTAGGTCAAACGCATATGCTAAATTGTTGTACGAGTATATCGATGCCATGGAGGCCAAGGATTGCTATGTTTGTATGCAATTGCCGGCTTCTGTAGACGAAGGCATTAGATATCATCATCTCCCATTGACTTATGGGATAACATGTAGTTTACTGCTTAGTATATTTTATGGTAGAGAAGGATTTGAGTACTACTTTTCAAATTATGATTTGGTACTGCCTGAAGTTCCGAATTATAAGCAAATGAATAAGTGGGACTATTACAAAAAGGAGGATAGACTAGCTAAATTCTTTCTTCCTTGGGATACACTAGATACATCATATGCACGCAGAAATAATCTAACTTGCAAAGTATCAGGGGTAGAGAAGAAGTTCATAGGACAAGTAGATGATAGATACAGAAGGCAGAAGATTCTAAAAATGTCAGGACAGTGGAAAACGGATTGGACCGAAGAAGAGAAGGCACATAAAAAGAAAGGTAGCAATGGTCCAATAGCATTGGATAGGACGCAGAAAGGAAAGTTATGTTTAACTCGAAGCAAGACATATTATGAGAGTGTATTTGTAGGTGAAGTGAATTGCGAACATGCTTTCCGTTTAGAGTATTATACGAAAGATTTTATGAAAGGAATGCAAGCAATTCCGAATGTATATTTTGTATGTGGAAGAAATGCCTATGTAAAACTACCTGACAATTGGTATGGTTCGTGTTACTTGGCAATTGTCTTCCCCAAAATATATCATGCAAAAGATGTAGCGATAATAGAAGGAAAGGCTTCGAGGAGAGCGAAAAGGGAAGTAGGAGATGCGGAAGTAGTAGGAGATGTATTTGGAGCGATGTTTCCTATGTTAGGTTTAATACTTAACGATGTTAAAATCAGGAGATTGGCTACAGTTGTGGATAGATTATCCGCAAGTACTGCAAGATCATTAATGTTGGTAGAAGGTGAGATGCAGTCGATTAGAGCAATGGTTCTTCAGAACCGACTTGCTTTAGATGTACTGCTAGCAAAAGAAGGCGGAGTTTGTAAGGCTTTGAAGATTCAGGAATGTTGTACTTATATTCCTGATAATTCAAAACCACTTGAGAAAGTCATACGGAACATTACACAGATTCATCAAGAGATCGAAGATTTATCAAAAATAAATGTTTGGGAAAAAGTTGGTCATGGAGTAGGAAAGGTTGGGAGTTGGTTTGCCAACCTTGGGAAAAGTATAGTATGGTACATTATAAAGCCTATATTGATAGTATTAATTTGTATAATCACATTGTTAGGTTTAGTAAAATTGTATAAATGGTATAGGTCGAATAAGTTACAACGAACAATGAGAGAGCAAGAAAGGAGATTAGCTGCTTTACAAGATCAACAGTACAAAAGCTTAAGAGCTCTCGAAATGATGAAAAGAGGGAATATTGTAACTAGTTCTGTTTAGAGATGGGATTCAAATTGCATTTAGTGATGACTCCTAAAAGTCATCAAAGGGGGGACTGAGAGAGCGCAAATTTGAATGAAAATTATGTATAGGCTATATTTACAAGCACATTGTATAAACGTAGGAATGAAACGTATATCGTGATGTGAAGTGACACTTATAGCATATAGAAAACTGATATAATCCAAAGTAATATAGGAAATGTAACTGTATTCACTTTAGAATATGTATCAGATTTAGAAGGCCCGTATACGTAGTGGGCTGATGTGTAAAAATGCTTACGAAATGTAGAACGTGCAAAGTAGAATTCATGTACGTGTGAAACGTTAAATGGAGAAGCGGCGAGAAATGTAACGTGGAGAAGTGCGCAGAAAGTATACATACGACGATGTAACGAATAAGCATATAACTTCGTACTCTATATATTATATATATTCTATGTAAAATGTATTCAAGTATAATCAAGACTTTGCTAAATACGAATATATAAATGTGTGCTAAAGGTTATACTGTGTAGAAGGCTTTTTGTGAAAATGTTAGAAGGGTTTAGGTCATTTGTGATTCTAACCTGACTGACCAAGGGTTAGCAAGAACACAGTCCGATGTATATAATTTAGCGGACTTACAGGAGTCGTAAATAGCTTGATGTGGACGTGAGAGCCAAGAAGTCTAGCACTTGTTAGATTTAAGGTGACAACGCTGGACAAAGTTTATGGCCTGAACGTGATGAGAAGCGCTAAGAATTTGAGACTTGTTTTTGAATGACCATTCACAGGACCTAGAAGGTCAAAGAATAGCAGTTGTAAGTTAAAGTCTTGTTTAAGTTCATATGATTTCTGATCTGAAAGTGTCAATTGAAGTTGCCAATAGGAAGATGAAGATGACATCTAAAGAAGAAAGGTCAACTTAACGGACGGCGAAAGAGATGAAGCAATGGACGAAGCTAGAAGCTGACATCATCGGGGAAAGTCCGTGGTGGGCGTCAAGGGGCGTTCCACCCACACTGTGATTGTGTATTTTAGGGACAGCACCCCGGGGATAAGATAGCAATGAGCAATTAGCGAAGGCGAGGGCGAACAGCTCAGAGCAGAAGTTATCATAGAGAGCAAGAGAGTAGATGACTTAAGCAGATGCACTGAGAGAGATCAGAGCGCAGGAGAGCAGTAGGCCGAGGACCCTTAAGAAGAGCGGATGGGTAGGCAGAGAGGGTACTGCTTCTTAAACTTAAGTTACCTTTAGAGGCCAAGAGAGTTTGATCTTCTTTGGAAGTCAAACCGCTGACACCTTTTTAGGTCAGGAACTAATGAAGTAGGGATGTCACATAGCATAGAGTAGGGACAGATTTAACGTGATACTTTTTCTCTTTCTGTAGATGACGCCAAGGAACCACTTCACATCGAAGCTTTAAATTGCTGAATGTGGAATTGATTTTGTATTCTTTTGTATACTTTGATCCCGAGAGGATTGTATTTGCATTTAACTTTGACTTTTATATAAAACTTTCAAACTTTCTCAGTTGTAAGTGGTTTTTCCGAGTGGCGTCCGTTAATGGGGTTTGTCTAAACCTATACAGGGGTTGTCTTTTACTCAATGACAGATACTAGCGGTCCAAAATAGATGAATGAGATAATTTATTAAATTGATCATAAATTGATATCAAAATCTCATTCCCCGCAAACTCTATGGTAGCACTTACCAAGTACTTTTTAGGTGAGCAGCATATATTCTAAGAATCGATAATTGATAAAAAAACCTTTGGGCATTGTTCCTGTGAAAGTATATGGACGTGATATTAGCATTGTGCCAAAAGTATGGATAGACAGTCACTTCAGTTATTATTGTATATGCATTCATTAATATACAGGCTTACCTCCAAGCCTTTCACTTTCACACGTCAAGAATCTGTAAGTGTGATTCCTTATTCTAGGATCCATCCACATGTTATGTTTCAAAGTTTAGACGCGCTACTTGGAGCCTTGATAAGTTCCATCTAAAGTATTAACAAGGTTTTGCCATCAGTTACATTGTCCATGCAGATGTCTCTATTTTTCTACCATTCCATTCATATATATAAATGTCAAAAGTTTTTACAAACTATAATTTTGTTGGAATGGTCGTAAGTTCACTCACATAAAAATGCCAGTGTTTAAAACTGCTTAGTTACTTTTATATAATTCACATCTTTAATTTAAAAGAAATAATAGCATATCTCTAAAAAAGTCCCCAAGTGCGACCAAGACTGAGACCAAATGGTCTATCTTAATTTCAGATCGAACCGTCCCTCCTCATGATGCTGACAATGCATGCTCCAATTAAGCTTTGACAGTATGACGTTAGTACTGTGTCTAAGACAAGCGGTATCGAAAGCACTTCTAAATAGCGTGTTTCGTTTCTCGACCATTATTTACAATGCATGCTCCAATCAGGCTTTGCCAGTATGACGTTAGTATTGTGTCTAAAACAAACGGATCGAAAACACTTTTGAAAGCGTGTTTCGTTTCTTGATCATTATTTAATCAGCGACTCGCAGATAAAGTAATCCCGCCTTTAGTGTTGCACACGTTAAGCTTAACTACGTTCTAATAGTCCTAAATCTACGTATTTCTAGTTTTCAAGCTTACCGCCATTGCGCGTCTGTCGGCGTCGGAAAAGGTAGCCTCCTTCCGCTTTTCCCTTCCGAGGCCCACTCAGTCTCACCTCCCCTTTGTTCCTGTAAAGGCGACGACGGACCAATTTCTGGGTCTAGTTTGCAATCTGTAGTCGCGTTGCGGCCATTTTGGAGTGTCTGAGTTTTCTATGATTGGAGCATGCCTTTTAAATAATGGTCGTGAAACGAAACACGCTTTTCAGAAGTGCTTTCAATACTTCTTGTCTTAGACACAGTACTAACGTCATATTGTCAAAGCTTATTTGGAGCATGCATTGTCAGCATCATGAGGAGGGACGGTTCGATCTGAAATTAAGATAGACCATTTGGTCTCAGTCTTGGTCGCACTTGGGGACTTTTTTAGAGATATGATATTATTTCTTTTAAATTAAAGATGTGAATTATATCAAAGTAACTAAGCAGTTTTAACCCCGTCCTTGCTGATGACGAGCTCAGCTCGTCATCAGCCATGGTGGTTGTGTGCGGATGACGAGCTGAGCTCGTCATGGAAAGCTGCTTTTCGTAATTTGCCGCACACAGCGGGAAAAGCCACCGCAGCGATGCGGTTAAACACTGGCATTTTTATGTGAGTGGACTTATGACCATTCCAACAAAATTATAGTTTGTAAAAACTTTTGACATTTATACATATGAATGGAATGGTAGAAAAATAGAGACATCTGCATGGTCAATGTAACTGATGGCAAAACCTTGTTGATACTTTAGATGGAACTTATCAAGGCTCCAAGTAGTGCGTCTGAACTTTGAAACATAATATGTGGAGGGATCCTAGATTAAGGAATAACACGTACAGCTTCTTGATGTGTGAAAGTGAAAGGCTTGGAGGTAAGCCTGTATATTAATGAATGCATATACAATAATAACTGAAGTGACTGTCTAGCCATACTGTTGGCACAATGCCAATATCACGTCCATATACTTTCACAGGAACAATGCCCAAAGGTATCGATTCTTAGAATATATGCTGCTTACCTAAAAAGTACTTGGTAAGTGCTGCCATAGAGTTCATTTTAGGCATATAGTTTAAAAGAGTTTGCGGTGATTGGCATACTGGTAATCGAATCAACAGAACACGTGGTTCCATCAAATTCACAGTGGTTGCCTGGGAATATTCAGAGTAAGGCATGGGTATTATGGTGATGGTGATCGCACACAGTGGGTTTGCCCTCAGGACATGAAATAATAGTAAATTGATTAGTAAATATGAGTGAGAACTTAATCAGTACGAGGTGCACACCAGAACTCTGCAGGTGGTGGTGGCACAATGTACACGTGTGGAGTAGACCTATGTTATAGTAATGATAAATATAAGGTGGCCCATGATGTACAATTCTGATATGGTGCTATGTCTTGTATGTAAATTACAGCCTTGAAAAAGCCCACGGAGGGCGAAACGTGCGTCGGCTGTGACAAGAAAAAAATTAATAAAAGAATACTGAGGCTGTGACAAGAAAAGAATTAATAAAAGAACACTGAATATCAATGAACATTGTGCGTTTATATTGTGGATGAAAAGAACACTTAAGATATTGGATTGACGTGGCTGGATGCCCCTTGGATAATAGTGACTAAAAAGGATGTGCACTGGTGGTTGTTTGTAAATTGTATATGAAACTCTGCCTCACCTTGAGTGGGTAGGGGATCGTGGATTGGTGCTAAAAGGTGGATGAGCACTACATCAGGCCTGCACTCCAACAAAGAACAAGGGAGAAATTCTATACTATGATGTGCTGATTGTGCTGAGCAAATCCGCCACTTGTTTGTTGTCATGACACTGAACAGTGTTATTCCAGAGGGAAGGATAGAGTTAGGGTGGGGCATGTGGTGGTGTTGCTCCACCATGATGATTGAATTATACAGAGCAGTACAAATCAACATTAAAACAAATTGGCGACTTTAGTACTGAAGTTACCACGCTCATCCCAGCACTTGCCTGTCTTCAGATTTCCTGAAGCAACAATAAGGGACAAAAAAAGGGCAGCTGTGACTTAGACATTCTCTGACCTTGAAAAACAGAAACTGCAGTTCCACCACGTATAACTGATATCCACCAAGTGGCAGTGGACAGGAAGATTATTCTGCATCTCCCTAATAAACAAAATGCTTTTTGAATTATTAAAGGAAGTCGTCTTGACTTGAGTGTCTGGGTATTCTCCGCCCAGCTGCAGGGATGCAGGCAATACCCATCCTGTGCGTTGTTCAACCAGGGGCATCCACATGGATTCCAATTTTCTTTGGTAATTAATGCTGCAAGGAAATATTTAAGGGTAAAAAAAAGAAGACACCCGCTCCATCAGTGCAGACTCTCGATGCGATGCTTACAATATTTACCGTATAAAAAAAAGTTTTGCACTTAAAAGGAAATCCCAAATAAACATTGTGCACCGATTTGTGGCATTTTTGTGATGCAAACATGGTGCAAAATATTAGTAAATCTGCCCAAACTGTCAGTTGAGTATTCCTCATTTGATGTTTTAAATCATATCTAATGTCTACTTACATTCATTTAAATGGTTGAACCAGTATCTGGCAGGATGCCCATGACCTATAGGTATTGTAAATAAATTATCGAGAAATGTAACCACTCATATTGTGGTTATTGGCGTTCAAGTAAATGTATGAGAATGTGTTCCATAGCCTGTTAACACCTGCATTTATGTTACATATTACACATAGATTCAAAACTGACTGATGTTAAGAAACTTTTGCCGTTCAACCCATTTCACTCTTTCCCATTGACATTAAATAAAATGCTAATAGAATATGGCTTTTCTGTGGAAAATGCAACAGAAACACAGTGTCCTGAAAGGTGGGAGTCGGTAGACAATTATAAATAGCATGCACACAGCATTACTTGGGCAGAAAAGAAGGAGAGTACTCATTTTTAAGTCAAAAGTTAGTTATTCATCTTTATATAGTTACATTAGTTCCAAGGTCGGACGTATACAGTTAAGAACAGCACTGCATAAATTGAATTAGTGACAACCACAAGGAACTTGGTGCAAAAAACGTGTACAAAAGTGCAAGTGGCGACGCAAGTGAGAAGTGAACAGCGTTGGTGGCGCACTGTGCATAAGGTGCAAACTATTTACAGTGAGTGGCTTAACGGCGTCTGCGGCGCTCACGAGTCGCAGATGCCTTCCGACTCGTGAGCGCCGCGGACGCCGATCAATCCAGCACACGCGGAAAACGGCTGATTCCCACGGCCGGCGAGAGCACTGATTCAATCAGGGAGCTCCTTCCTGCAGCCCACAGACGATCCATTCTGGGGCTCCAAAAGTCACCCTGACATCTCCCATTTCAATTGCTTAAAGGATTCTACTCACCCAGGATCCTCCCATCACTCCTTCATCCAGACAACCAGTCCTGATGATGATCCGAACTAACCCGGATCGAAACGCCGTCGACCTAACAGCCTGAACAATAGGCGCACTTCTTCCTTGTGGCTCTACATTTAAGTAAAATTACTTGTGCCTGCTGTGATATCACAATGTCACATGCACCGTTAAGCCACTCACTGTATACGTCCGACCTTGGAACTAATGTAACTATATAAAGATGAATAACTATCTTTTGACTTAAAAACGAGTACTCTCCTTCTTTTCTGCCCAAGTAATGCTATGTGCATGCTATTTATAATTGTCTACCAACTCCCACCTTTCAGGACACTGTGTTTCTGTTGCATCTTACCTACCCAGTCCTGAATTGGTATATGGGTTACACTCCTGTTAATCGTACAATTTTCTGTGGAAAAGGCTTAAATCAACACATGGCTTCTTACTATTACAGCTAGAGACCCATGTATTACAAATGTGCAATGGTGTTGCTACAGCATGTCCATTGTAAGATAAAGGAGAACAATCTATAGCGCCCTGGGAGTGAAAGTTTGTATGAACGTTGTCTACAGTCCAACCCAGAGCACTCACAACAGAACCTACATCTGACTACATCCTGATGTGTAATTATTTCACAGCCGCTTACTTTGTGTAGGTATCCTCCTTCGAGGGTGCACATCTGCATATGCCAGGACCACTGTGCATCTGTAGCCTAGTATCTCTTGATGGTGTGGCATTACATTTTTCTAGTACTTCTGGATCGCATGCAGTAATGATGATGAGACATGACAACATCATCAGCGGAAAATCAGGGTGGTGACTGATAATTATGAATGTTTAGTTCATCCTTATTTGTGATTGGGAATCTGCAACCAATACTACTGTTGCTATTAACACCAAATTCAGGAGTTATGCTTTCAAAACACCTCTAAACTACTCATGTTTGCTGATTTATTTTTTTAATTCTGGAATTTTGTTACCTGAGGACAACTAAAGGCAAACTATGACTTTTTAGGTTGCAATACCTTTCTACTTACTGGAGATCTGTGCCATGGTATCCTTTTCCTCTTGACCAATAAAATGTTGACCGTGATTCGACATTCTCTATCATCTGTTTGGCCTTTAACAGTCTTATGTTCGATGTGAAATCATGGCCTAGCACTTAACAAAGATGGCTGTTCCATGCTGAAACAGACTTTTGCATACTTTTGACATCCATAAGTCTTTTGGCAGTCAACAAGATAGCGCTTCGGACCATTTTGAACTTTTATGTGCTTCTCTTCTTTGCTTTTGAGGATTGTTTAATTGCTGAAGTATGCGGTGGGCACATTTCTGGAACCCAGGTTAACATTAAGGGCCTTATTACGACTTGGCGGTCCAACCTTCGAAGCTGCAGCCACCACAAGACTGCCGCATTTTGACAGGCCCCCCAGGCTGGTGGTGTTGCGGACACAATTTTGGTTGTCTGCATGCTTTGGCTCACAGTGTGAGCCAGAAGCTAATCAATCAATCAATCAATCAATCATTTGTAAAACGCACTACATACCCGCGAGGGTCTCAATGCGCTGGGGAGGGGAGGCGCTACTGATCGAACAGCCAGGTCTTGAGTATCCTCCTAAAGGTCAGCAGGTCTTGGGTCTGTCGTAGGCTCAGTGGGAGGGTGTTCCATGTCTTGGCAGCGAGGTGGGAGAAGGATCTCCAGCCGGTGGTTGTTCTTTGGATGCGCGGGACGGTGGCGAGTGAGAGTTCGGTGGAGCCTAGCTGGCGGTTGGGGATGTAGAAGGAGAGCCTTCTGTTGTGGTAGGCTGGGCCGATCTTGTGGAGTGCTTTGTGTGCGTGGATGAGGAGCTTGAAGGATATCCTCTTGTTGATGGGGAGCCAGTGAAGGCTTCTCAAGTGGGGGGTAATGTGGCCGTGTCCTGCTACGTCGAGGATCAGTCGTGCAATGGCGTTTTGGATGCGTTGGAGTAGTTTGATGAGCTTGGTCGGGGCTCCCGCGTACAGGGGGTTTCCGTAGTCGAGTCTGCTGCTGACGAGGGCCTGGGTGACTGTCTTTCTTGTATCTGTCGGGATCCATCTGTAGATCGTGCGGAGCAGGAGGAGGAGACGGTGTTGACTTGCTTGGTCATTGAGAGTGTTGAGTAGAGGATGATTCCCAGGTTGCGTGCATGGTCGGTGGGTGTCAGGGCTGCCCTCAGTGCCGTTGGCCACCAGGAGTTGTCCCGGGCTGAAGGGTTGGAGCCGAGGATGAGGACCTCCGTCTTGTCCGAGTTCAGCTTCAGATAGCTGATCTACATCCAGTCGCCAACGGCCTTCATTCCTTCATGGAAGTTGGTTTTGGGGGTGATGGGGTCCTTGGTGAGGGAGGGGATCAGTTGAGTGTTGTTGGCGTAGGAGATTATGTTGAGGTCATGCTGTCGGGCGACGTGTGTGAGCGGGGCCATGTAAATCTTTAACAGTGTCGGGCTTAGGGAGGATCCCTGGGGTACGCCGCAGATGATCTTGGAGGCTTTGGAACGGAATTGGGGAGGCGGACACTCTGGCTTCTGCCAGAGAAGATGGAGGTGGTCCATTCCAGAGCCTTGTTTCAGATCCCTGTGGCGTGGAGGCATGCGCGTAGAGTGCAGTGGCAGACGATGTCGAAGGTGGCGGAGAGGTCTAGCAGGATGAGTGCTGCGGTCTCACCATTGTCCAGCAGGGTCCTGATTTCGCCGGTGGCGGTGATGAGGGCAGTCTCAGTGCTGTGGTTGCTGCGGAACCCTGACTGGGAAGGGTCCAGGATTCTGTTTTCTATGAGGTATCGGGTTAGCTGTCTGTTGATGATTTTCTTGATGACCTTGGCCAGGAAGGGGAGCTGAGAGATGGGTCTGAAATTCTTGAGGTCTTTTGGGACTGCCTTAGGTTTTTTGAATAGGGCATTGATCTCAGTGATTTCTCAGCTCTCTGGGAAGGTCGCGGTCTCGAGGGATAGACTGATGATGTTGTGCAGGTGGGGTGCGATGGAGCTGCTTGCTTTGTTGAAGATGTGGTGCGGGAATGGGTCTGACGGAGAGCCGGAGTGGATTGTGCTCATGGTCTTGATGGTGTCTTGATGGCTCACGCTGACACAGGCTAGCAGGGGGTTGTGGTCGATGGTGTGCGGGGGGTCTGTTTTGTACTTGTCTGTTGGGGCTGTCTGGGTGTTGAAGCTGTTGTGGATGTCTGCTATCTTTCAGTGGAAGAAGATGGTGAGGGAGTCGCACAGGGCTTGTAACGGCGGGATGTTGTTGGTGTTGGAGCTGAGGTTGGAGAGTTCCTTCACAAATTTGAAGAGCTCCTTGCTATTGTGTGCGTTGTTATCGAGGCGGTCTTTGAAGGAGGTCCTCTTGGCCGCCCTGATGAGGTGGTGGTGGTTGCGGATGGTGTCCTTGTGTGCTGCGTGGAGTTTGTTCACTGTGCCATTCCGTCTCTATTTTCCGCCAGGCTTGCTTGGAGGCAAGGAGTTCTGGGGTGAACCAGCTTGCCCTCTTGCTGGTGTCTCTGTGGGGGGATTTCTCCAGCGGGGCCAGGGTGTTGGCTCAGTCCTCGATCCATCATCTGAGGCTGTGAGCAGCGTCATCGGTGTTGGAGGGTTCAGTGGGTGGGCTGAAAGCGAGGTTTGCATTTAGTTTGGTCTTCAGTGATTTTGCTCCAGCAGCAGCGGGGGATCTGTTGGGTGCGGTGGTGTGTGGTGGGTTTCTGGAAGGCGAAGTGGATGCAGTGGTGGTCGGACCAAAGGAGTTTGGTGGTATGACTGACAGAGACGTGCAGGCTTGAGGAGAAGACGGGGATGATCGTGTGGCCGGCAGAGTGGGTGGGCGTTGTGGCGACTTGCTTCAGTCCGAGGTTGGCAATGTTATTGTGTCGTTGTTGTTCTCAGGGTGAAAGTCCAGGTCTCCGAGGAGGATGTAGTCTGGGGAGGTCAGGGCGTGCTTGCTGATGAAGTCGGTGATGGAGAAGCTGAACTGGGGACGGAGTCTGGGGGGTCGGTAGACGAGGGTGCCTCTGAGGGTGGAGTTAGGTTCTGTGTGGATCTGGAAGTGCATGTGTTCGGCGGTGCTGAGCGCGTTGTGGGTGCTAGTCGAGACCCTGATGCTGTTCTTGTGGACGATGGCAATTCCTCCTCCGACTCCGTTGGTGCGGTCTCTGCGGGTGATCTTGTACCCGCCTGGGATGGCTATGGTGATGTCGGGTGTGGAGGAGTCGTTCAACCAGGTCTCTGTCAGGAAGGTGACGTCCCAGGATGTTGTGTTGAGCAGGTCCCAGAGCTCGACTGCGTGTTTGCATGCGGAGCAGGTGTTCAGTAGTATAAATCGGAGGTGGTTGAGGTCTTTCTTGGAGGGTGATTCGTCGGCTCTGAGGCTGGTGTAGCTGCAGTTCCTGCAGGTGAAGGGACCGTGTGTGCACTTCGGGGGCAGCCTTGAAGCAGGTGTTGGTTCATCCGGAGTTGAGAGCGTGCATAGTGCTGGCGTCGTAGTGGCGGCGATTGTCGTGGCGGGTGCCGGGGCCAGGGGTTCTGGCGCTGGGCACGGTCCTGGCAAGGACAGGCGCAGACGGGTTTCGCTTAGGTGCACCCACTGTGCAGCCATGCAGGGGGCGGCATATATGGGGAGGTGGGAGGGAGGAGTAGCTAGGAGGCGGGAGGTGGGCAGTCAGGGGGCGAGGGCACAGGGGACGCAGCGGCAGGGGTGGTGAGGGACATTAAAGGGAACAGAAGGCAAAAGGAGACATAAAACGAAGGAAAACGAGTGTCACAAAAGGCAAGAGGGCACAGAAATACAGGAAAAACGAGTGTCACAGAAGGCAAGAGGGCACAGAAATACAGGGAAAAAACGAGTGGCACAGAAGGCAAAAAGGGCACAGAAATACAGGAAAAAGGAGTGTCAAAGAAGGCAAGAGGGCACAGACATAATGGGAAAAAATGAGTTGCACAGAAGGCAAAAAGGGCACAAGAATACAGGGGCAGCTGAGAAACAGAAGGCAAAAATGGGCAGAGAGGCACGGGGCAGCGAGGGGAACAGAAGGCAAAGCCAGGCTGAGAGACACAGGGGCAGTGAGGGGTACAAAAGGAAAAACCCAGCAGAGACACTGGGGCAGCGAGGGGTAGAGAAGGAAAAACTGGTCAGAGACACGGGGGCAGCGAGGGATACAGACGGAAAAACCAGGCTGAGAGACACGGGGACAGCGAGGGGAACAGAGGGAGAAAAACAGGCTTGGGCCACGAACAGGCAGCAGGGGAAGACAGAACAACAGCAGTAACAGACACAATAATTAAATACAGGCAGTACAATAAAACAATAAAGCGGAAGATGAACAAACCTACGGCCTACCACTGGCCACCAGGGATGAGGCGCAGGTGGTAGCCTGCGGGTGGTGGAGGGCCTATAACTTCCTCAGCAGCGGCAGCTGGGTCAGGGACACACAGGAGGTACTGTGCGGAGGGGGAGAGACCTACCTGGTGGGGTCAAGCCAATGCAGCAGCCCAGCAGCTTCTGCATTGTTTTGCGGGCACTGCTAGCATGCACCATGTCAAGCATGCCACACAGTGCAGGCACGACAGTGTAGGCGTAGGGGGGCACATCATGTGCCATCGGTCACATTCCAAAACGGGCAATGATGTCCGCGGGGCCTGTTTGCGCCCCCTTCCTATCCGTTCCGCCAGCTTTTTCATGGTGGTTTCACTGCAATTAAAACTCTTGTGGACGAACAAGTCATAATATGTAGGGCTCAACATTGCCTCCATTCCTTCCCCCCTCTGCACACCGCCAGCACTGCAGGAACCAGGATCCTGGCATTGCCGGAAGTGTTGTGGATGGATGGAGGCTGTCTGACCACCAGACTCGTACGCAGGCCATCGGACAGCTTAGGTTATGGTGGTTAGACCACCACCAGAAGTTTAGCGATCTTGAGACCACCAAACTTGCAGTAAGCCCCTTTAACATTTTCAATTACATTAATGCATTCTACCGTAATTTGTTATTGTCTGTTGGAACATACAATAAGGACGTTTCCTTTTATTTTCTTTAATTTATCATTATTTATTACATTTTTATCAGCGCTAGAGTTTTATTTTCCTCCACTTAAAGTTACTTACACATGATAAATGCTGTGAATACAGTCTTTCAAACTGAATTCTCATTGTTTCTATATACTGATTTTTACTTTTTCTCGGTTAGATGAAGCCTATTTTCCAGCTTCTCTTGTTCATCTCCTTAAAGGTGTTGTCTTATCATTTTGTATCTTGTGCAATTATATTTTGAATAATTGTCTGAGATACTAGAACTACTCTTTATGGCAGATTTTCCACAACATGATGAACAAAGACTTGCTTGCTTTTTCTCATATATCAAATAACAAAAGGGTTCTCCATGTGTATATTTTTAACTGTAAACTATAATAAATTTAATTAGTTGAAAGACCTGTTATGAATTGCTTTCTGAATATTAGAATATGTTCCCACAATATTTCAACCATCTTTTGCAGTTACTACTATTATGAGTTCTAATGTTAAATTGCCAAGAGGTGAACAAAGTATTCTGTCCACCAACCTCCTAGTTTTCCTGCTCAATCTAAAATCAGGCAAACCATCATGTTTCAGCAAGTGGAGCCTCCTGTTGAGCTTAGAGTTGCATTAACATGTTTTTAACTGATTATGTGTCAATGTGTAATGAATTATGGGAACTGTAGTGTTTTCAGGGAGCCCGAGAGTTTTTCGAATGGTACAGGTGCTAATCACGTGGAGATGAGGGGGAGGGCTGCTTGCGAGGAGAGGCTAAAGTGTAGTTTAAAAATAGCAGGGTGAAAGGGAGAGAGAAATGGCATTTGGGATGGAGTGAGGAGGACGATTGCTTCCTAGCAGGTAGGAGATGAGTACGAGGAGGGAATTATGAGAGAGGTTGTTTTCAAACGGGGAAAGGATGTTCACATGGGAAGGTTGGGAGAAAGGGAATTAGTTATGGGACGTTGTGATGTGTTGGGAAGCACAAAGTGGAAAGGTAAAGATAGAAGTGGGAGGGCTCTGTTTAAATGGCGGGAATTGAGCGAAGGAATAGATTAAGGTTACAAGCAGTCGGGGTTAAAGCATGGTAATTAGCTACCGAGTGATAGGAAGCCACTCATGTGAATTTTACAAAGCGGGGTTTGAGTATGACGGAGACACTAGGCAGAATGAAAAGAATGCATTTCAGTTAAATTAATTATGGAGATTAAGAAGAGAGGTCAACTTTAAGCATGATATGCTGTTGTATTCGTTCACTTACATAAACTGATGTAATATTAAAGTATGTGCAATTGTTATTTTCAGTTTTCCCTGATGAAGGGCCTCAGAGGCCCAAAATGCATTGGATTTTAATAAACTGCTACGGATGAATTTGGCTTTATTCGTGTTCTTGAAGTGAGGTTCGGATGGCCCGGCAGGAACACTAGAAACCTGGGAAAAGGATTTTCCTTGCATGAAGACAAAAAATTATTTTAAGCATAAAAGCGGATTATCAATGGAATGAATTAACGTTATGAAGAATGGAAAAGAGGAACATTAGTTGAAGAATACATTGCAAACGCAATTTAGGCTGTGCCAATGGTATGGGGCAGAAAGTTGTCCCAAATATGTTTGTTGTTGAGCCTCCTGTTAAGCCATAGGAGGCTGAACTGGCTGAAACCTCTGACAGACTTTTCCTGGACTGCTAGGAAAAGCCTGGGGTCTTAAACAGACCAACATTTAAATTACCTCACCCCAGTTGGGCAATGGGCAACTGGTCGAAATGCCCTTTCAGCACTTGACTCTCAGGAATGTTTTAGCAGTCCGGCAGTGAGCAAAAGTCTAGATCCTCAAGTAGCAATTCAAAATTATTTAAAATTAAATGTGCACTTATCAATGCTAGATCACTGGTTACGCATGCTTTTGAGGTGTTTGGAGCTTATTGACAGCCTTCAGCTGGATATGATCTTTGGTACGGAAACATAAGCAGACCAAACGTCAGGTGCAAACATGGTAACAGCCACACCAAAAGGACATGGCATCTTTAGGCTAGATAGCTGAAAAAAGGGAAAAGGTTTGGCAGTGATTTACCGCTTTTCATTTACAGCTTCTCACAAGTAACTCCTGTGAAGCACTGAGCTTTGGTGTGGAAATTACCAAGACTCAGTTTTTTTTGGGGCTTTTAATGTATTAACCCCCAGGCCCCAATCAAAGTTTAGCAATGAAATTAGTGTAATCCAACAGTCATTTTCTTTGAAAATGGATGTTACAGTGTTAAGGGATTTTAACTATCATCTTTGAGAACAGATTAGACAGGGATAAAGAAGCACTTTTGGACAATATGGCTAGTTTTGGTTTTTCTATGGGGCCACTCACAATGCAGGGCACACCTTGGACGGCTAACCTGGGTGAAATCGATAATATAGCTCTGATACGGACTGATCACAAAGCCATTAGTTTTGAACTAGGAATTGCAGAAAATATTTCTGCCACAAGCTCCAATGGAAAATCGCAGAGGACCCATCCCTGCCACAAAATTAGCACCTTAGCTTTCACTGATATCTTAGTTAAAGCAAAGTCGGAAATCACAAATGATCCAGAAGTATTATCAGCTGCATATGAAACATGGATGCAGTCAGCTATGGATACTTTAGCACCTATTAAAAATAAAGGTCAAATAAAAAAGAATACATTTTCTGCTTCCTGGTTTAATGACACCCTGAGACAAGAACGTGCCTGGAAGAAGGACTATAATGAAGAGGAAAATATTCAAAATAGGAAGTGCATTGTAAACTACAAAAAACTGATAGAGAAAGAAAAAGCCTCTTTTTACACTAAACAAATTGCGTCCTCAAAAAACTCTATTAAGGAACTTTTCCAGACTACCACTAAACTTACCACTACTCCAGCAACAGATAGAGTGGCAGGAAGTCAAGGACTCTGTGAGTCCCTGGCTTCTTTTTTTCCAGAATAAAGTTAGGGAAATCTTTGATAAATTTGATGTTAGGGATCAGAACCTAAAATTGAAGGTGGAAAGTCTTCTTTGAACTACTTTATACATTTGTCAACCAATCAGGTTCATAAGATGATTACTATTATAAAGCCGGGTCTCCATTAGATCCGTTGCCACCTCATATAATGCATCTTGTGCCTGACACCATTGAAAAATTCCTGAGAAATGTTTACAATTCTAGGTTTAATACAGGTGCATTTCCAAAGCAGTGGAAAAGGGCTGTGGTTCTCCCTTTATTAAAAAAAGCTAACTTGACTCGTAATGACTCCTCTAACCATCGGCCAATATCTAGTCTCCCCTTTCCAGCCAAAGTGGCTGAGAAAGTTATGAATACCCAATTGTCCGCATACATCGAGTCTAATCATCATCTTGACAAAACTCATTTAGGATTTAGGAGCGAGTATAGTACTGACCCTACACTCAGTGTAGTTACAGATAAGATTAGATTCTCCCTTGACTCAAGTGGTAGGGCATCTCTAATTTTATTGGATCTGTCTGTGGCCTTTGATACAGTCAATCATTGTTGTTTGATGGATCATTTGCAGGCTATTGGGGTTAAAGATATGGCTCTCGCCCTCCTCCGTTTATTTTTGAGTGATAGATCTCAATCTGTAACCTTTAAAGGTTTCACTTTAATGCCTTTCACGATGCCATGTGGGGTCCCTCAGGGCCCGACCCTGTTTAACGTTTATGTCTCCCGACGGCTAGTCTAATAAAATAATTTGTTTTTTCACTGGTAACCTATGCAGATGACACCCAAATCATTGTGTCAGTTACCAATGACATCCAAAATACGGCTGAGCAAGAATTGTTAAAAAAGAAATTCAACTAAGACCGAGGTCATGCTTTTTGTGAATAGTGTGTCTTTCTGGTCTCTCAACTGGTGTCCACAAGAGTTAGGGAATCTATCCAGACCAAAAAAAATAAGGTGGTCAAAAATCTGGGTGTGATGGTAGACAATACATTTGTTTTTGAAGAACAAGTTAATACTGTAGTCTCACTCTCTTTTTATATCTTAAAAATAATAAAGAAGATTGCGCATTTGCTCACCTTTGACTTGTTAATAACTTTCGTTACTGCGCTAGCCTTGGCACGACTAGATTATTGTAATGGACTATTGCAAGGGCTTCAGAAACGATCACTGAAAAAACTTTAGACACTGCAAAATACAGCAGTAAGGATGCTTTTTAATAACCCTAAGTCAAAATCTGTGTCCTTAGCCCTAAAACAATTACATTGGCTTCCATTTGAAAAGCGTATCACTTTTAAGGCACTAAGTCTTGCACATAAAACTCTGCCCAGAACTGGTCCAGACTACTTAAAAAATAGCCTAAACTGGTATGTTCCAGTTAGATCTCTATGCTCTAGCTCTCAAAAGAACCTGGTAGTTCCTTCCTGCAAGCAGATGTCTTTGGGTGGCAGTAGCTTTACCAGAAACACCGCCATTAAATGGAATGGTCTTCCCCAATCACTGAAGTCTATAACCAAACTCCTAACCTTCAGGAAAGCACTAAAACCTGGCTTTTTTACCAACTAAGAATACATCTCTTAATGATCACAGATAGTGCAAAAAAATGCCTCTGGGTATATGTTGCACTTTAAAATTATATTCAATATCAATCCTGAGATCATGATGGGAGACATCCACAGCTCTCCACTGGTCACACAGTAAGTCTCTCTGAGTCCAGCGGCAGGTCTCAGGTGCTTCGGGATTTGGGTACTAGAAATGCTGTGCTTCATCTGCAGGATTCAACCTACTTCATCTTCACTGCTGAATGCTGAACTAGGAGGGTGGCCCTCTCACTTTACCACAGTCCCCTCCAAGAATAAGAGGGTTGTTAGACCTAAAATCTCTGGGTGGCATTCCCCAAGACTTTTTGTCTTCAGCCCACTGCTTTGCCGAAATCATTTTTATTAGCACCAGGATGCTAAGGCTTTGCTTTACTAAAGAAGAGTAAAGTGCTTGTGTTATCTCCCTAAAACATGCTAAAATTAGAGTACTCTCAGTTGATACATTTACTGTTCTTATTAAAACCTAGTAAATGTCCCCAGGGCCAGTATATTAAATATTACTAGTGGGCATCATCACCCATTATGGAGAGGTGTGGTGCAGCGACCAGGGCAGCTGACTTTGGAGCACAGGGTTCACAGTTAGATCCGGTGGTAGCTCAGCTCAGCACCGTGTGACTCTGGGCAATAGCTCACTTAATTTCCATGACGGCTCCCAGCGCTTTGAGACCCGTAAGGGTGAGTAGAGTTACATTTACATTTTTATTATGCCACCAACTAAAATAGCACAGCACCATTTGTCTTAGCTTGCCACTTCAGCCAGTTGTGCAGTTTTAACCTGGAATATTGACCTGGAGAAATAAACCTTTTGCCAGGACTAAAATTTCCTTTTTGATACCCATAAGGTAGGCCCTAACGACTCATAGGGAAGGCTGCATGGTGTTTAAAAAGTAGGACATGTGTGTTTAAGTTTTACATGTTCTGACAGATAGAAAAAAGACTTTTCCAAGTAAATGAATTATAATTAAAATTAATCTTTAATGGTGAAATCTGATTTGAATCTACTATTCTGAAAATCCCACTAATAGAAAGTTGCCATTTTTCAGTCTAAATTCAATGTGTCTTTCTTCCAGTGCCCTGGGCCATATGACTGGGAATGACTCTGCTATGGTATTTTGTGTATTGCTTTCAGACATGAGGACAAAAGGTTCTTGGATGTGGGGCAGGATGTTTACCTCTTGAGCAGAATTTCCTGAGGCATTTGTACACAGCCTCCTTGAGCTCCAAAGGGCTTGCCCACACCTTCCTAACTTTCAAGGGCATTTTGCCTTTTCCATTTGCCAATGCAGCCCACACCTTGGCCTGTCAGTTGTTTGTTATGCTAGACTGTTTGCAGCCAAACCCAGGAAAGGGCAAGGTTAGACAAAGAGGAATTCCATCCCCACAGTCTGGCACTGGAGATAAATGTAGCACCTTCAGAGTCTCTCAACAGAACATTCTGGGATCTGTGGAAGATTCAGAAGAAGCACTGCCTTACAGTCTGAAGAAAGAGGATTGAACCTGCTTGCCTTGTACCTATGCTCTCTGGGAGTGACAGCAAGGGTCAGTTGGATCATCACCTCTTTGAGCTACAGGGAGAAGGCAAGCTTCCAGAGGTCTCTGCCACTGTCCAGCTCACCAATGGCAACTGGACCTGCCAGCACCTACCTGAGCCCTGCTGCTGGCCTCTGCTGGAGTGAATCCTGATCCTTAAGAGTTGCCCTTCCAGGTCCTGTAACCTTGGATGACATCACAGGCTACTTCTTCCTCAAAACCACAATTCCTCAGGACACTTCCTCAGTGAAGATTCTGAAATCTTTGGTCTCTTCGCAACTTCAAATGAAATCCTCATATCACGAATCTCCAGCAATGACCTCCTCTTCCTATCAGCTCCGGGAATAACCACCAATGACAGCAGTCCAAGTTGACTTTCAAATCAAAACAAAGACTCTCTCTGCCAAACTGCTGACCGTCTTTGATGTCTGACCTGCTTCTTCCACTGATACTTGTCTTCATTTAGTAACCGCCAAAGCGAAGCCCCACTGCATCTCCCCATGTGGACATGGACTCAGGAAAGGTGTAATCTTCAGCAGGATAAGCCTGGTCCCTCTAGCCAACACATTCTCTTTCGCGATTGGCCTGAACTAATGACTATACCCAGGTCCAGCATGGCCAGATAACCGCATTTGGGGCATTGCACATTTTGGCGCAGTTTGACCAGCAACTTTGCAAATTGATAACACTGCTTCTATGAATTGGATTTGATTTTTGACATTTAGTTGTCATTTTATATATAAAATAAACTCTTTTTTTCTACATTGATTTGGGCATAAATACTTTATATATAACCTCCACGTTAAGCTTTTGTGTCAAGTTACTAGAGCGTTAAGCACAGGATTATTTAGTGACTTTTTGGTTCGACCTGGCACAATTGTAGTTATTATTTGTGTGGGTCTTCTACCTCTCTCAACTAATAATCAATATCTTACAATTACAATTTCTTCATAAGAGCAAAGACAGGGCAACAACCCCTTCTGGTCATAGCACTGCACAGGGAGATGGCCCTCTTCTCAAAAAAGCAATGCTCTAGGAGGACAGCCCTCATTGCTCACCATTGTCTGAATCTGACATTCAGCATTCACTAGCAGTAGGCCCTCTAGATGTCATGGTACTGCATGGAGTGATGGACCCTCTCTTGCTAGTTGAGACAGAGAGGGGTTGGACCGGGAGCCAATATTTAAACTGGTCCTGCACATGTGACTCTGAGGAGAACGTGTTAGACAAGGGGAGTGCAGTTACTAAATAGGGGATGGAAGAGGAAGGGGAAAAGACAAATCTTTTATCATGTTGCTAGAGCACAAAACCAGAGCAGTGGGCCTTATTCCTAATAGCAGCCCCACATGACACACAGGGTCAAAACAGCACACATTGGTAGGTAGCCTGATTGCTGCAGTAGTTCAATCTTATCCATAGCCCCACCTAACAAACGGGGGGTTGCAACAATCCACATGGGTAGCCAACACGATTCAGGTGCCGATTCTGATGGATCAGAATCTCACACTCTGCTTTCCCGGAATACACTCAGTAGAATCCCTACTGGACCTCACAGCCTCCAGACAATCTCCTTCGCCCACGCACCACTTGTCTCGGGTCAAGTAGAAGCTGGTGTTCCAGGGTGAGTGTTCGTCATTCTCCTGAGTGATGTCCCCTCACCCAGCAGGGGGTCTGGCAGACCATCACTCACCAGTCCTGGTCATGACAGCTAGAACTTCTCCACGCTGATGTACAGACTGAGCTTGACAATTCAGGAATTTCTAGCTCCCCTTTTTATGTACCATTTGCAGACACAAATGTCATTCAGTGTCTTTGTCATTCAAGTTCTTGTTGTGGGGATTGATCATTTTTAAGTGCCCACTGCCCCATTTGGATATTCACTCAGAGAGCTGTCTAGCATAGCAGGAGTATCCCCATACCTGCATCCCCAAACCTGATAGCCCAAAACATGGGCCATGGAAATGAGCTTGGGTTCACACTAGAAGGTCCACTTCAATGACATATGTTTGTCAAAAGGTTACAAAGGCTCCCAGACCCACTTTTGTATAATTGCATTATCAGTTCAATAGCATTGCTGAGATGTGTCCAGACCCCTTTATCAGTGATTGTTTTCAGAATCAAACATCCATTTTGAAGTGTACTAAAGAGCTTGGTTCTTTCTTCCTGCAGTTTTCGTCCCATCCAGCTCTCAGGATTGCAGCAATCCACATACCTGGCTGGGGGTCCTCAACCTCCACATGCTCCTCTAGCAAGTCCTGGTTCTCCCAAAATGGAACTCAGGGACATCCATATATTGTGGCCATTACAACCAAACATACAACCCTGCACAAATGCACAACACACATGTGTAAATCTCATGTTTTGTATTGTGTTGCAGGTACATCCCATCACATACCTGCAGACACATGCGCTGGCTTCTAGGTACTGTACCTATTACAGGCACTCCTACATCCCCAATTGCACATGCTATTGAACTCTCTGACTTCCATGCATGGATCCATTCACAGTTGCACTAGCATGCCAGTGTGCACATGCAGATATGCACTCACTATTCGGGCTACATTCAATCTTGTGTAAGCCAAGGGGGAGCAAAGCACACAGCAGCTGAATTTTGAAAGAGTTCGCTTCTAGGCCCCAATCCCATGACAGAGGTAACAAGACCAGGTCATACTGCTTATTACTTATAACAACGCAGTATGCTGGATCCACAGTGTTTGAGCAACTTAGCCAGGAAGGGCAGTAGCCCTTCGCCTATATATGGGCAGTGTGTTGTGTGTCCCTCATGATCTTAGCAAGACCCCAATCTCTTAGACACACACAGGTCAATGTGCACCCACATGATCTGTATTTGCACATGACGATAAATTGCTACTAAGGATCCAGAAATCACCACAACAGAGACTCTCAGGGCAGAGTTCATGCCTATGACCATGCGAGGTGCTTGTCTATTCAACACTGATGCAGTACAAGAATCACATAAACACTAACCTGTGTACCAGTGCTTGTGCAGGGGAATTGCATATCTACCCACATTTCCACTTTTTTGTGGTATGTGTAATGCTGGTTAACTGGAAAACGCTCACAATCTGGTAAACATGACATTGATATGGGTGAAATAATATTTTTGATGCAAGCACTTAGGACATATATTTCCTCAATTCTCTGTTATGTTCACTGACCTTTTTGTAGTAATCATGCAACTTGAAATGCATCTGCTGGTTATTTCGTTACCTGTCATTACATAATAGCCATTATGAATACGCTTTTTAATGCTTTTTCTTTTTACAAGCCATTTTACATCTATGTGGTCAAAAACTGCACAGGGTACTGCTCTCTTATGCCTTTTAGTTCGACACCTCCCCATTGTTGTTTCAAAACACAGCTGCTTATTTTTATCTGTCTTTTTTTCTGTCAGAAAGTTTGGAAATGCAAAAAATCCCTGGTAAAGATTTCACTGGTGAGTAGCTCTAAGGTTGAAGCCCTCCCTTAAGAATGAAATGCCCCTTTGTCTTTTGGTGGTCTTTTCTTGCTGATTCCAAAGGCCAGATGTATGAACCGTTTTGCATTTGCAAAAGACTCGATTCACCAAACTTTCCATTTGCCCCAGCAAAAAGGCTTTTAAGTATGTATGAAAACTAAAGTGTGATTCCGTCAAATGTTACCATAATACTAATTTGGGTTTGTAACCCAATACTGATTTGGTATTAGGAAGGGGCAAGTTTAGGATGATCCTTCCAAATTCTGAATCGGAGTGGTATGTATTAATTGTTTGAGACTGAAATCCGGTTGCAAAACATTATTGCTTTACCGACTACTGAAATGTAGTGGTAGGGCATACAAAAATGCGTAGGATTCACACAGGCCTCTACGTGCTTTTCATTTTTTAAAGAACATTCTTAATTTATTTTTTAAAGCATCTCATTTTCCTTTAGGGAAATGGGGCTGCATTTTAAAAATAAGCATTATTTAAATACACTCAAGCAATCATAGACATGGTGGTATGCTGACCTAAGCAGGCCACCATCCCTGCAGTGATTGAATTTCCTACCGGTTCAAATTGTGACCTACCTCATTAATATTCATGAGGGAGGTCGTACTGTGATCCACAAGGAATTAGTATTTTGATACCTGACCTATTAGTTCATTAGTCAGGTTGCAAAATACCACATTGGTCACAAAAATACTGGTGGCAAATTGTGCCCAATATTCTGCGACTGTGCTACGTACACTTGCCCAGAGTGTTTTGGTTGCAGAGATGTCAGTTGGTCTCCGGAGTGAATCAAAGGTGAAAGGCGGAAGGCGATAGGTAGACTGCAGCTGAATATTTGATTCAAGTCAAGCGTTAGTTCTGACCTTGCAGAAAACTATGAACTATGAGCTGGGTATGGCTTAGATAGCCAATCACTCACATCATGGCTGCTGGACATGTGAGAGTTAGATTCTTCTCACTTGGACCACTGGTCTCTTGGGAAACATCCATACTGGAAGCGAGAACCCCATGTCTGCCACCTCCTGCAGTGCACCACAAGGCTTGATAGAGCTCCAGGTCTAGTGGTCATGACCTGGACTGAAGGTGGGATGTTGGGCTAATGTGACCCAATGCATGGTCCTTAATGTTGAAGAACTCATGGGATAGATAGGGAATGCACTAAAGTGACTCTGAGCAGGGGTGATAAGGTACTGTCTCTTTTGGGGATTGAATGTGCAGAGCTGGGCACCATAACAGTTTAAATCTCCAAATTATAGGATTGTGCCATAATTTGTAGTTCTTATACCTGTGAGTTTATTTGTCCATGATAGTTTTTCTGTATATGTCTCTCTCACTCACGGATTCACAATGTATCTACTACAACACTCACTGGGCATGAAAATCCACAAAATGCACCCATACAATATACTTGTAAATTGTACTGTTTCCATTAGTGCAATTTCATGAAATAATTAGTAGGGTCAATGCTTATTTTTTCTGGGGCTATTTTAATTGTGTAACAAACATTTCTTTCTGTTCCAGAAATGATCGTTTTAATTTTCTTCCTCTGTCTGTACTAAAAGTTGACGTTAAAGGATGCCTGAAGGAATGTAATGAGAAAATGAAATTAGTTTTTCAGTTGGCTGATCAAATGCATTTTATACTTGATAATAAACAGTTTATTTTAACATTTTGCTTATGACAAAGTAGATGACAAGGAAATAATCTCTTAAAATTCATTTTTTCTTTGACGGCACAAAAACATTGTAAAATATGATTCTAGGTTAAATTGCTTAACATTCACATTTCTACTTTAAATGATGCTTCCCTAAGGCAGAGTAGGAAAAACTTAAATTCCTCTTAGTTTATTGCTAACAACAACTGTGCTGCAATATTTCTCTCTGTCGACCTGTATCAGGGACCCTGAAGCGGCACTTGTTCAACATATCGTGCTTTCGAAAATTGCAAATATATACATTGTACCAATTTTAGCATTTCTGTCTACAAATCAGGGCATACATCTGCGAATATTGAGTTGAGGAACTTGGAATGATATGAATGATCCACTGTTATATATATGTGTTATTTGTAAAATCCAGGAAGTGATTCTGCAAGCACTATTCTTTTAATGATAACATTGTCTAAGAAATGTTGATTTACTTCGTGTAAAGTAAGTGTGCAGGTATAAGGTGTTTATTTTAATGTTGTGAACAAGAGTAGGGCGGTGTCCGCCAAATAAATTCTTAGAATACCATTCTATTAAAACATTGCAGAGCTTCAGGTTCAATTCATTGGGTCCTGGTACAACATGAAAGCAATAATTCTTCAAAGCAGAAATCATATGTTCATCGATTAGATGGGCTTTAGACACAGGGGCATCAGCTATGCTGGTGCTCCTCGATACAGTGGACCACGCAAGACTAATGGCAAGGATGCAGGACACAGGCTTGGAGGACAAGGGACTGCTTTGGCTTCAATCCTATCTAACAGATCGCTCTCAGAAAGTCGCACTGGGTGCCTTCTCCTCCAAACCAAAACGCCTGTGGTGTGGCGTCCCCCATGGGTCGGCACTCAGCCCGCTCCTTTTTAATGTTTATCTAGCCCCTCTTTTCACCCTGATTGCCAAATGGGGAGTCAAGGCAATCGTATATGCCGACGACACACAACTAGTTTTTCCCTATGGTGAGGTATCAGAGGCAGCTTTTAGACAAATAAGGGGCTGCCTTCAAGATGTGGCCAAGTGGATGAATACCAACAAACTTAAGCTGAATGCATCCAAAACAGAGGTTTTATTTTTTGGGAAAAATACGCATCCTCCTTCAGACCTATGGTGGCCCTCCGAAATGGGTCCTGCCCCAGCCCCTGGTACCAATTCAAAGAACCTGGGAGTAAGATAGGACGTGAATCTCTCTTTCTCTTCACACGTTCAGCAGGTTACTACTGGATGTTTTCATAAACTCAAGAACCTCCGGAAATTTTTGAGTCTCCTACCTGCTGAATGTCCCAAGACGGTGGTACATGCAACGATCACGTCCAGACTGGACTATGCAAATGGCCTTTACCTTGGCCTGCCCAAATATTTGGTGCAGCGCTTACAGATTGTGCAGAATGCGGCTGCGAGATTAATAAAACCAATCCCTTTCAGACATCATATCTCTCCGCACCTGCGCGAACTACACTGGCTTCCAATTGCAAGCCGAGTAAAATTCAAAGTCCTTACCTCGGCGTTTAGAGCTCTGAAAGGTACCTGCCCTACTTACTTAAAACTCAGACTCCCCCGTTACCATCAGGAGAGACATCTACGCTCTAATTCTCGGCTTCAGCTAACCATTCCACGAGTTAGGAAGGCCAGACTTGGGGGCAGATCTTTCTCAGCTGGCACGGCGAAACTTTGGAACACCCTGCCTCTGGCCATTCAGTCTGCCTCAACAGAAGCAAGTTTTAAGAAGCTCTTAAAGACCTGGCTTTTTGTGCAATAAACTTACACCATTTCACCTAGCTTCCTCCCAGATGAATGCACTCTCTTAGCGCCGGGACACCTCCTTGAGAGGTAGCTGTTCGCGCTCTACAAGCATCTGTATTATTATTATTATTATTATTATTATTATTATTATTATTATTATTATTATTATATGTGTGCCTGTAAAGTCAATGTCTAAAATATTTGTGAAAAAGTTGCATATTTGGTAAAAATATGACCCGTGAAAGATCCAGTAACTATCTCATTTAATGTGCTTGCAGGAATACTTTGAGCTTCAAGTTCTTTGTCAGGATATAAGGGTCACTACCTCCTCGTTCGTCTTCCTTGTCTAAATCCTTATAATCGAGGTTTTGCATCTACTTCCAGCAGAAGTTTATCTGTCTCAGACCCAAAATATAATTTTAAAAACCTGCAACATCACCATAGTCCCTAGGAAAGCAAAGCTCCAGCACTTAAAAGCATGATCAAAGTGTACCATTACTCTGCCCTATCCTGTTTTGTTCTATAGTGTGGGTTGTTTTACATAGTGTTGGACCAAAATATCGAGATGGAAATATCGTCTTTCAAAAATATTACTGCCTTTATATCATAGCGGTACAAGAGGGGGTGGTGATGGACAGAGCATATGAACCAATCAAACACTCACACCCAGTCAACAGATCTGGGTTTAAACCCAGATCTGTTGACTGGGTGTGAGTGTTTGATTGGTTCAGATGCTCCGTCCATCACCCCCCCCCCCCTTTTGTACCGCCTTTATATCATGACAAGGAAAATATTGTCAGGAATAGCATAAAGTAAAGATACTGGAGCTTATTTACAAGCCTATTGTGCCACTGGTGCGTCACCTCTTTTGGCGCACCGGCAGCGCAATGGGAAATAGAAAATCACCACCTTTTAAAGTTTAACACCTTCCGTAATATAGTTTAGATGTGAGTGGGAATAGCTCATTTAACCCCTTCCAGGTCTAACAACTTCCTTAATGTACCTTTGACCTGAGTGGGAATTGTATACATCTACTCCTTTTAAAGTGCAACATCTTCCCCAATGTAGCTTAGACTGCAGCGGAATAGTAAATTCAGCCCATTCCATGTCAAACACCTTCCCGAAGGTAGGCTAGAAAGTGGGAATAGTAAATTTAAATTGATTACATTCCAACCCCTTCTCCAATTTAGCTCAGATTAGAGTGGGAACAGTAAAGACACCACTTTATTGTCCAACACCTTCCCCAATGTACCTTGGATTTGAATATTTAATATACAATGCTTTCCACAATACAGAATACCTTGGAGTGGGAACAGTAATTGAACTCTCTTTAAAATTTAAAATGGCGTCTTGTAGCTAATGGTGTAGTAATATTGAGCTATTACAAATACTTTTTGATCATAAGTTTTATTTCACACAATTAGCAATTTTTTTACAAACATATTAAAATGTACATAGTTTTACCATATTTTTAATTTTTTCTACATTTGTTTTGCATCCTTTTCCATATACATTGTAACATATACACATTATTACGTGTGTTTTTTTCATGTTAATAGCTTTGGTTTTTTATAAAATCATTTCACATGTGCAGTTTACATTTTACTATATCTCAATTTTTTTTCATATTTTGTAACATTTTGTTAATTAACAATTTGAGGGTTTTTTGTACATATATTAGAAAATATGTATATTTTTCCATACATTTTAATCTCTTAAAATATACACAATATAGAGAATTTCCATTTAATATATATTTCTGACCATTTTTACAAGTTTTTTAATACATATAATTATTATTTGTGAAGCTTGTTTTTGATTCCTGGTGTATAGTCTTTGTTTATTTTCTTTTAGTTATCACATTTTTACCACTACCTTGCTTTTTTAGTCTATTCACCTAATTTTGGGGTGATTCCAGCATCCTATCTCTCGTGGTTTTCTGCTGCTGAAATACAAATCAGGTATGAGAAATTTTAATTTACGTTTCGGGTACTTAGATGTTAGTACAATGTGTTTAAGGTAAATAAAGTTAGTGAAGGTTAGTATCTTGTTTTGGCTTAATGGTTAAGTGTTAGGTTGTAGTTTGAGATTTTGTAGTTGATTCCAGTAGTATGTTATATATGGTTTTATGAAATGTCTTGATTGCTGTATGTATACTGATTTATAGATAATGTTATGTTATTTCTAATGTTTATGGGGTTATTTGTTTTGTGAGGATGGGCATTTCATGCTCTTTCACAGGTTTTTCATCAGACTCCAGGACATCCCAATTTTTGAATGCATTTTTTAAAGTAGCTAAGATTAGCTATATTTTAACTTTAATTATTTTTTAATTTCCCCTATTTTTAAATTTTTATGCAGCGGTTTTCCTAAATCACTTTTTTTAGAGGGGTGCTGAGTACTGAAATGTTCCCCTGTGGATATGCTTTTTTATGTATTGCACCTTTGCATTTTGTTAATCAATTTTTGTGGATATATTTTTTATGGATTAATTCCAGATGATGGATTTAGGGGCCAGTGGTCTCCCTGCCCGCATTAGGATGCGCCCACCTGCATGGTGATTGCTCTGTGTATACTGTGCATTGCAGCAGTATGTGGCACACATGATGCAGAGATGTTTCAGGGTCCATTGCCGGGGCCGGGGAGAAAAGGAGCCCTGCTCGGGGCCCCAAATTCACTTTTGTTCTGCCTTTTCATTGCGCATTAATCGCCATGAAAGGGCTAGCAGAAAGTGACATCCTAATCCCTGCGGTGGTGCCTGAGTAGGTACCAACCCATTGTAGGGAATAGGAGTCCAAACGCGAACTGATGGAATCCTTGATCCTGTTGGACACAGCAGTCCTACCCCCGCCAAGCTTCAACTGCCTGCATCCTAATACAGCAGGCGTATCCAATGGGGTAGATGGTGGTGGGACCACCACCGACGGCCTGACAGTGGCGGTCCCACCTCCCTTGTAATGAGGCCCTAGGTGACAAAACTGCAAGTTATATTTTATTTATTATTACTGTGTGAGAAATGTTTATTTCATGTGTGAGTGTTTCTGTTATTGCAATGCTTTTCTTGTGTGCAGTGTATTATTAAATGTATTGCTACTTGGTCATAGGTGTTGCATTTTTAAGAGGTATTAATAGGTGTTATGTTTACTTTAAATGTTTAGATATTTTACTTGGTTTTACTTTTCATTACAACTGTATTATGTTAAAATATATATTTTTGTTTGAATATTAAAACCTAATAAAATAATATTAATGAATAAATTAGCATGTTACATTATTGTTAGTTACTGCTCTTGCTAACATCAGTGATCGATTGGAGATAGGGATGGGTGATAAACTCTGCTCATCCAGTGAAGTTTTTCCCACTCCACACTGCGCTTGGAGCTCAGAGTTTTAGAAAAAGCCTGCCAAATGCCTTGTGGAGTTTCTTCAAGCATGCGGCTGGCCAACGTTAAGTTATGCGAGCAAGAAAATTGAGTGCTAGACCGCCTTTTTGTGAGATTTCTCATCACAGACAGTTGCGGCAGGTCACTACTGCTTGTGTTGAGAAAGCTGATGCTCACATTGAGAAAACTGTCGCTCAAGAAGAAAATCTACTTGAGTAGCAGGAAGAAGCAGCACCCTCTGGCAAGCTGCGTGGTGCTGTTCTTGCTCAATTTACAGCACAAGACAAGTTCCCAACGCTTTAAATCAGCATGAGCAGCATGACGTACCAAAATTCACCGTTGGTGGAACATAGCAGAATTCCACGGAGTGTAGCTCTGTGAGTTCCACTCACCCCTAGTTGAATGCAAATTAGATTTCTCCTCCACCAGGTAGGTCGCTCCCCCTCCGCATAGCACCCCCTGTGCCTCCCTGCCCCAGCTGCCGCTCCTGAGGAAGTTTAAGACCGTCCACCACCCACAGGCTACCACCTGCGCCTCATCCCTGGTGGCCAGTGGTAGGCCGGAGGTAGTTTTGTTCACCCTCCGCTTTATTGCTTTTATTGTATTGCCTGTATTTTCATTGTTGTGTCTGTGACTGCTGTTGTCTGTCTTCCCCCGCTGCCTGTATGTGGTCCGTGCCCCTTTTTCTTCCCCTCGCTGTCCCCATGCTCTCTCTGCTCGGTCTTTCCTTCTGTACCCCTCGCTGCCCCCGTGTCTCTGCCCAGTTTTCCCTTATGCTCCCCTCACTGCCCCTGTGCCTCTCTGCCCGTTCTGCCTTCTGTTCTTAGTTGCCGGTATTTCTGTGCCCTTTTTGCCTTCTGTTCCACTCACTTTTTGTGCCTGTCTGCCTTCTGTGCTACTTGTTTTTCCCTCACTTTTTGCCCCTTTTGCCTTCTGTTCCGCTCGTTTTTTGTACCCTTCTGCCCTCTGTTCTACTCCATTTTTGTGCCCTTCTGCCCTCTGTGACACTCGTTTTTTCCCTCATTTCTGTACCCCTGTTGTCTTCTGTTCCACTTAATTTTTGTGCCCTTCTACTTTCTGTGAAAATTTCAAAAAAACACAGTTGAGAATGTAGAACAATGTTATACATTCACCCCAGTACAAGGATCTGGGCCTAAATCCATGTTTTTTTTGCACTCCACACCACCCTGGGTTAGACACTGGCTATATGCAAATCAGCTCTGACCCTGTGCCTCATGGGAACAGTCCAGTCCGAACTACCAAGCCATGTCTTTCCGAGACCGGAATCAAGCATCCAAGGACCAGTTTCTGGCTATCAGCCTTCATCAGCCTGGATAGCTTGACTCCAGTGGTGTGGAGAGCCTGGGACTCACGTCTGAGTATACCCAGCACACTCGGGGTGAAATTTGCAAAAAACACAGTTGATGGACAGAATGTAGAACAATGTCATACATTCACCCCAGTACAAGGATCTGGGCCTAAATCCATCGTTTTTTTGCACCCCACACCACCCTGGGTTAGACACTGGCTATATGCAAATCAGCTCTGACCCTGTGCCTCATGGAAACAGGCCAGTCCGAACTACCAAGCCATGTCTTTCCCAGACCGGAATCAAGCATCCAAGGACCGATTTCTGGCTATCAGCCTTCATCAGCCTGGATAGCTTGACTCCAGTGGTGTGGAGAGCCTGGGACTCACGTCTGAGTATACCCAGCACACTCAGGGTGAAATTTGCAAAAAACACAGTTGATGGACAGATTGTAGAACAATGTCATACATTCACCCCAGTACAAGGATCTGGGCCTAAATCCATCGTTTTTTTGCACTCCACACCACCCTGGGATAGACACTGGCTATATGCAAATCAGCTCTGACCCTGTGCCTCATGGGAACAGTCCAGTCCGAACTACCAAGCCATGTCTTTCCCAGACCGGAATCAAGCATCCAAGGACCGGTTTCTGGCTATCAGCCTTCATCAGCCTGGATAGCTTGACTCCAGTGGTGTGGAGAGCCTGGGACTCACGTCTGAGTATACCCAGCACACTCGGGGTGAAATTTTCAAAAAACACAGTTGATGGACAGAATGTAGAACAATGTCATACATTCACCCCAGTACAAGGATCTGGGCCTAAATCCATTGTTTCTTTGCACTCCACACCACCCTGGGTTAGACACTGGCTATATGCAAATCAGCTCTGACCCTGTGCCTCATGGGAACAGTCCAGTCCGAACTACCAAGCCATGCCTTTCCCAGACCGGAATCAAGCATCCAAGGACCGGTTTCTGGCTATCAGCCTTCATCAGCCTGGATAGCTTATGGAAGGAATGTCTTCCTGAACATCATGTGGCATTCATAGGGGCTATTAGTAAAGGTGGTTAAAGGCAATGAAGCTGATTCTGTCCTGTGGCGTAGGAATTTGACATTTTGTCATTAGGGGTATCTATGGGTTTTTGGCCCTATTACAGCTGGCATCTGGACAAACCAGCACATTTCTTTAAACTAAACAAACCAGGGGAGTCCAGGCGTGCATGACCTGCATGGCTCTTACCAGGTTTGTTTCCCAGAATCCCCTACAAAGCTCTAATTTTGCCTAAAAAAATTGCCCTTTCATTTCCATGAGGAAAGGTCCTGGAATCTGCAGGCAGCCACACAATTACCACCACCCAGCATTCTCCCAATTCTCCTGAGAAAAACAGTGCTTTTCTTGTAGGGGAGGGCCAATCACATTTTCCTCACATTTCTGTGCTATCCCAGGTCACCCACTAAAAATGCTACCTCACTTGTGTGGGTGGCCCAAGTGCCCGCTAAACGAAAGGGCCCAAAACGTATTGTGGATACATCAAAATTATTTATCACAAAATAAACTGGTTTTTCAAGGGAGGCACTTGCACGTTTGGTCCCGGGCTCTGCGGCCATCTAAGGAAACCTATCAAATCCAGACATTTCCAATAACTAGACACCTTTGGGAGTCCAGAGAGGTGTGGATGGCATGCATCCCTGAACAGTTTCTCACCCTGAATCCCCTGCAATCCTCATATTTAGTACATATTGTATTATTTGTACAACTCTTAATTCATGGGTACCCAGGATGTTGGAAAAAAAGGATGCAAAATGTTAGTGGATACCTTGTCTGGAAAATCAGTCAATGGAGCCCTAAGCGTGACCCACCCTCAATAGCCAAGAAAGAACTCAGCACTGAGGTGGGGGGAAGGCCCAGCAGTTCAGGAGTTAAGTTGACACTACAAGGTCACCAACCCAAGGGATGTCCAGTTCTTCCCCAAGACGAACAGCCGAATGACACTTACCCACAGGTAATGGGGAGTTAGACCACCTGGGCAGGGATTTAACAGATCACCCTCTCTAGGCAAGAACAGGTTAGGGAGCGCTAGGTAGGAATACACTATACACAGTTATCTACCCGCATATATTTAATATTTTAGCACAATTGTGGAAATGTTCATTTTTTTCACTATTCTTGTAATGCTAATTATGCTGATCTGTTTCATTCTATTGATTATCACAGCACACATATTTTATACAAGAATCAAAATGCTTCAATAAATATCGAAATGCCTTGCTTAGCACTTCTTGTGTATTTCTTTGGATATGCATGAGAGTCCAAACAAAAGGCTTTTAGATCTGTTACCAAAAATTCATTAGCGGATCAGGGTTGTCATGTTCTAGGGTTGCTTACATATTTATTATCCAGTAAGTTTAGGGGTCCAGATAGTGCACTGTGGGCCAGCAGGGATATAGGCCAACATATCCTGAGTCTGCCACAGTCCTAACGTTCATGTTGTCCAACAAACGCACAATTTTACCAGGGAGGTACAAGCCACATGACAATTCATTGTGCTACACTTCTGCCTTAACAATGTTTATATTAATATATTAAACAATTGCACTCTCTTCCTCACAGAAGCAGACAAGGCCCATATCCCTGATTGTCTCTGCTTAAGCTTACAGACTTTTAAAATGTGAACTTCACAGTCACTGAAATTTAACCTACTGCTATTATTTCATGTGTGCTGAAAATGCCTTGTGAGTAGATATTGAAATGTATATTTTAGTGTTTGTACAGTCTAAACCCAGCTTCAGAGAAATGGAGAAGTGAACAAAGAGCAAGACCCCAGGAAGATACAGTAAAATGTATGATGATGATATACACTCTTTATACATACCCATAACCCTCTCTTCCTAAACCTCTTATTATTGTTTCCAATGCAGGAATTGTTACACTGATAAACCAAAGAATTGAGGGTATACTCTTGAATTCTCACAGTAATGTGGTGCAAAACCAACCTCATAATTGTTATTTTACTCTGTGCTGACCTGACTTGGTGACAGATATTAAAGTAAATGTTCAGTTGTTCTAAATGGGCCTAAATGGTTCTGACGGATGCAAGGCGCTAATCTGGAGTGTAATTGTAAGAAATTGGTTTACTGGTTGAAGGACGCAAGACTCTACTCAAGCAGCAACTACAATTGTTCTGAGGGTGAAGTCACAAGAAAATCACAACTTAACCTGTGCTTAACCCTCTGGCACCTTGGCACAGAGCCGTCAGGATGAACTTAGAGGGAATGTGTAAACTAATTGTGCAACACTTCAACGAGTCATAAAATGAAAATACTACACAAAAAGGCTCCCACGACAAGTTAGACAAATAGAGTAGATTTTAATAAATAAAACAAGTGTGAAACGACAAAAATCCAATCAGTAGAACCAAAGGAAATAGCTCCAAGAATCCCAAAGAGCCACTCGCAGTTATCTGGTCGTACAAGACTGCGAGAAAATCACAACTTCAGGTCTACTGCAATGGAGTGTGGGTTGGATGAAGGGACCAGATTTGTCCAGCCGGAAAGTTAGTTTCTCAATCCAGCGCAAAGAGTCCCGTTCATGGTGGAGGGTGGAGGGGGCCTGCAAAGGGCAGAGTAGCGTTGCGGACAGTTGTCAATGTAGCGGGAAAGCAAGCCTGGTGTCAAGAATGGTCATTGCTGTAGGGCAAAGATCCTATTGTCATCATGCATGATAAGGCCGGAGTTGCATAGCAGCACTCCTCATGAACAGTCAATGTTAAAGCGTGAAGAGTCAAGTTGATGGAACTTCTCGGTGGCGAGCTGCATGTGCAACAAGGTTTTGGTGCAAACTGGACTCTTTGTAGTCATGAACAGCCCAACAACTTTACTTCAACTCCACTGAGGCCACACCACTTGGTAGTAATGAGCTGGTTCAAGCTGATCTGGGTTCTGGTTCAATTGGTTCAGAGCCTATTATGTCACTGTTACTCTGAATTGGAAGCCAATAGACTAGCCCTTGGTGTCATTCTTGGATTCCTGAGTTTGAGTGTGGATCCAACCCCTCTGACTCAAGTAGGAGGACAGGAGCAAGTCATGGGCTGGCTGCTGCTGGGTGTGGGTGCTAGTTCAGGTGGTTGGGAGCATATTATTTCCCTGTGGCTCTAAATAGAATGCCAGCAGACTAGCCATTGGAGTCACTCTGGGAGTTCTGTGTTCAAGTGCAGGTCCAATCCCTCTGATGCAAGCAGAAGAGTAGTAGGGTAGCTGGGCAGCAATCTAGCTAGACAGCCAGCAGGCCAGCAAGGCAATAGTTCAGAGGGGCAGCAGTTTAGCAGAGTAGAAGTCCTTTCAGCAGTATAGTGGTCTTTCTTCTTGGCAGAGTCTCCACAGGTCAAGTAGTGTACTGAAGAGGTGCTGTCCAAGGTCTAATATTTATACCCGGTGCCTCCTTTGAAGTGAAGAAGCTTCTAAAGGTTACCCATTGAAGTGCACAGGTTTTTTGCCACCCCTGCCCTGGCTTCAGACTTACTACAGGGGTATGAAGCCCTTTGTATGGAGGCAGGACACAGCCTATTCACATGTAAGTAGGACTTTGCTCAGCTCCATCCTCCTATCCTGCCAGTTATCGCCCATCCAGTCACACCTATGCTCTCTATTGTGTGTAGCTGTCTAAGAGGAATACACAAAGCCCAGCTCTCAGCTATACCCATTGATGTGACCCAGAGTCAGGCTACATGCATTAAATACCTAAGGCAGAAAAAGTGGCATTTTTAAAATTATAATTTTGAATCTGACTTTACCGTGAGAGAGTATTTTCCATTCTTAAGTTACAGCGCATTAAATGTAATAAGGTAACGTCAAGGTTATCCTATCGGAGAGGTAGGTCTTGCAGTAGTGAAAAACTATTTTAAGAGCTGTGCACTGCTAGAACATGTGAAACTTAAAAGTACATGTCTAACTTTTTAAATGCACTGCACCCTACTATCTGCACTGTCCTTGGCCTACCCTAGGGATGACATAGGTATTAAAATGAAAGGTTTGGGACTGACAAGAGTTTTATTTTACAAGGTCAAAATTGCAGTTTAAAACTGCACACACAGGCTGCAATGGCAGTCATTAGACATGTTTAAAGAGCTACTTAAGAGGGTGGCACAATCAGAGCTGCAAGCCCACTAATAGCATTTAATTTACTGGCCCTAAATACCTGTAGTACCACTTTACTAGTGGCTTACATGCAAATTAAATGTGCCAATTAGGTACATTCCAATTCTACCACATTTAAAGGATAGAGCACTGGCACTTTAGCACAGGTTAGCAGTGGTAAAGTGTGCAGAGTCCTTTAAGCCATCAAAAATGGGTTCAGAAAACAGGAGGGTGAAGCCAAAAGGTTTGGGAATGATTCTGAAGAAAGGGTCAAGTGCAATAGTGATCCATTGTCCAGTGGAATCCAGTCTTGTGGAAAGTAATCCGGTCCGGAGTTTGCAGTTAACCCGAGATTGGCGCTGAGCGAGGTTGAGCGGCAAGCTGTCTGAGCGGCAGGGGTGACGGCAGAGCTTTTTCGTCAGGGGTCAGGAGCAGGAGCAAGGCAAGGAGCCATCACCCCTCAGACTCCCTGGACCCCCGATTCCCGGCCACACACTCGGCTCTTCCTGGCCGCCGGTGGGAAGAGTTGATTTGCCCCGATGTCACGCTGGTCGGTGCTGCCAGGCCGCGTGTATTTCAGTTTCAGTTTCATCAACTTTTATTCGATTATTGATATGAATAATCATAAAAAGTACATGTTTAAAAGTTTTAAGCACATAAGTAAGAAAAAGGTTAAATCGCAGTAGAAAAAGACATTTTAAAAAATAGAAAAGTAATTTTTACGAGTTCTGAACAGTTCTGGTTTAACTAGAAACATTGCGACGTATTGTTAAGACTGCTTTAAGGAATGTCACTATAAGTTTAGCTTCATGTAACGATTTTAGGGACTGCAAATAGAGAAATGCTGGATAGGATTGTCTGAGTCCACTGGTTCGGAGAATAGGAATAATCCACGTTTTCCTTGGTAGTTTATAATATTTGCAAAAAAGGACAACGTGGATCGTAGATTGTGGGGAGATTTCGTCACAGGGACAGTTCATCAAGTTACGCGACCAGTTGTGCATATCCGGAAATGAAACTAAGCGGAAAAAAATATTAAAGCGTAGTCTTGTGAGTAAAAACATTTCGTGATTAGATAAAAAGTACGTCAGGTAGGGCTGTAAGCATTTTCCAGACTGTTGAGCACAGATTTTTTCATTTTGTGGTTTAATAATCTCTGCCTGGTTCCGAAGATCCCTCAAATGGGCCATACACAGTAGCTTTAACTGTTTCCTAGAAATGTCTTCCACTGAGGGAGGTTCATCAAAGTAGGACTCGCGGTCTAGGTCTTTAAAAAAGTTACATATGTAGGTTAGCCACGGGATTTTTCGCCAGCTTCTCAGGGCTAAACAGTCAGTGATGAGGGAGCGAGTCAGATGACATTCGGGATTACACCATATTCGATGCCACAGTAAGATGCCCTCCCCTCCGCCGACTATATCCTCCTGGGGGACCTCAACTTCCACCTGGAGAACAACAACGACCGCAACACCAGCACCCTGCTTGACAACCTCGCCAATCTTGGACTCAAGCAGCTGGTGTCCACCCCCACCCACCTCGCCGGACACACACTCGACGCAGTCTTCTCTTCCTGCACAGACATCGACTTCAGCCACGCCACAGAGCTTCAATGGACGGACCACAGCTGCGTCCACTTCACCTTCAAGAGAACGACGACCCACCACCACCAGCAACAGGCCGCCCGCAGAAGCTGGAACAAGATCACAGCAGACCAGCTCGCCACCTCCCTGAGCCAGCACCCTCCTGCCAGCTCAGCGAACCCCAGCCAGGCCGCCGACAACCTCACAAAGTGGATCAGCAACTGCGCGGACGAACTCGCCCCGCTGAGGACCCCGCCCAGCAGACCCGGCAGCAAGAAAGCCCCGTGGTTCACCGACGAACTCAAGAGCTCCAAGAAGAACTGCCGAGCCCTCGAGAAAGTCTGGAGAAGGGATCCTACACCGGACAACAGGACCACCTTCAAGCTGGCCACCCGGAAGCACCACCAGCTGATCCGCGCCGCCAAGAAAACTGCTTTCAAGGACCGGCTGGACAACAACGCACACAACTGCAAGGAACTCTTCAACATCGTGAAAGAGCTATCCAACCCCAGCGCAGGAAACAACGACATCACCCCATCGCAAGACCTCTGCAACTCCCTCGCTTCATACTTCCACACCAAGATCGTGGACATACACAACAGCTTCAACAACCAACCAACGCACACCACGACCGAACCACCGCCCCCCACCACCACCCTCCACGCCTGGACCCCGATCAGCACCGAAGACACCATCCGCACGATGAACTCCATCCACTCCGGATCACCGACCGACCCCTGCCCTCACCACGTCTTCAACAAGGCTGACGCTGTCATCGCACCCCACCTGCGAGACATCATCAACACATCCTTCGACACCGCCACCTTCCCTGAGAGCTGGAAGCACGCCAAACTCAGCGCTCTTCTCAAGAAACCCACAGCGGACCCCACCGAACTCAAGAATTACCGCCCCATCTCGCTCCTCCCGTTTCCAGCCAAAGTCATCGAGAAGACCGTCAACAAGCAGATGGCCGCCTTCCTCGAGACAAATGGATCTCTCGACCCCTCACAGTCCGGCTTCCGAGCCAATCACAGGACCGAGACCGCCCTCATCGCCGCCACCGACGACATTCGAGCCCTGATGGACAACGGAGAAACAGCGGCCCTCATCCTCCTAGACCTCTCCGCAGCATTCGACACTGTCTGCCACCGCACCCTAGTACAGCGCCTCAGCAACGTCGGAATCCAGGACAAGGCGCTGGAATGGATCATCTCCTTCCTCGACGGAAGAACACAGAGAGTCCGTCTACCACCGTACAAGTCAGAGGCCACCGAAGTCATCTGCGGCGTCCCTCAAGGATCCTCACTGAGCCCCACCCTCTTCAACGTCTACATGAGCCCCCTCGCGGCCATCGCACGCCAACACAACCTCAACATAATCTCCTACGCCGACGACACCCAGCTGATCCTCTCCCTGACCAACGACCCCGCCGCCGCCAGAGCCAACCTGCACGAAGGGATGAAAGAGGTAGCCGAGTGGATGACGACCAGCCGCCTGAAACTGAACTCGGACAAGACGGAGGTCCTCATCCTGGGCTCCTCACCCTCCGCCTGGGACGACTCCTGGTGGCCTCCCGCCCTGGGCACCGCACCCAAACCGTCAGACCATGCACGCAACCTGGGCTTCATCCTGGACTCCTCCCTCTCCATGACCAGGCAAGTCAACGCCGTCTCCTCGGCGTGCTTCAACATCCTACGCATGCTACGGAAGATCTTCTGGTGGATCCCCACCGAGACCAGGAAGACCGTCACCCAGGCCCTCGTCACCAGCCAACTGGACTACGGCAATGCCCTCTACGCCGGTACCACCGCCAAGCTCCAGAAGAGACTCCAGCGGATCCAGAACGCCTCAGCCAGACTCATCCTCGACATCCCACGAACCAGCCACATCTCCGGACATCTGAGAGACCTGCACTGGCTCCCCGTCAACAAAAGAATCACCTTCCGCCTCCTCACCCACGCACACAAAGCCCTACACGACCAAGGCCCGAGCTACCTCAACAGCCGAATCAACTTCTACGCTCCCAAACGCCACCTCCGATCAGCCAACCACGCCCTCGCCGCCGTCCCCCGCATCCGAAGAGCGACTACAGGAGGAAGGTCCTTCTCCTACCTGGCCGCCAAGACCTGGAACTCCCTCCCGACCGACCTGCGCCTGACCCAAGACCACCTCTCCTTCAGGAAGAAGCTGAAGACCTGGCTGTTCGAGCAGTAGCGGCACCCCCCCACCCCCAGCGCCTTGAGACCCTACGGGTATGTAGTGCGCACTATAAATGTCATTGATTGATTGATTGATTGGCATCGAATGGTGTCAATGATGTATTCCATGCCAAGTTCTTGGTGTGAGGCTAATATCGGGGAACTTTGAGGGAGGGCTAGGATGTACTTTATAAAAGCGTTTTCAGTGACCTGTAGTTGGTCAATACGTCCATGGCCCCAGATTCCAGCTCCATAGGTGGCCACACTGTGGCATTTTGCATAGTATATGGCCAAGAGTTCAGGTGGAGCTGGTTTCCCCAGTTTCCTCGAGAAGGAGGTTAGTGCTGAAGTTGCACGACGGAAATGGAGATTCCTGGCCTCAATTGCCTTTCGCCAATTCATAGCGTCGTCCACTAGGATACCCAGGTAAGGGTAGACCGGGGTTTTTCCCAGTTTGTTGTTATCAACCATTATTGTTTTGGGTTTTTTAATCCTGGGACCAATATGCATTGTGAAGGTTTTCTTGATGTTAATTTTGAGACCAAGGGAGTCCATGAATGCTGCGTATTTGTTGATTTGTAGCTGGAGTTGGTTTAAAGTCCTTGCTATAATAACTGAGTCATCAGCATACAAGAGGGTGGGTATCGGGCGATGGTTTATCTGGGGGAGGTCCTGGCTCCCTTCCAGCATGGCCTGTTCAAGCCCGTTAGTATACAGGTTGAACAGGAAGGGAGCCAGTACACATCCCTGCCTCACTCCCTTCGTTATTTGGAATGGTCGTGACAGTTCGCCGCTGGTACCAAATCGTACTCGGCCTACAGCATTTGTGTAGAGTTCTCATAGAAAAGTTATTATCGGGGGACCCACACCAAGGTCAGTGAGTATTTGCCAGAGCTTCGCATGCTGGACGCAGTCAAATGCCGCACTTAAGTCGACATAGACGAGGAAGATGTTACCTCCTTTGGCGTGAATGTATTTACCAGCCAGAAGAACAAGATTGAGGGCCTGCTCCACGGTCCCGAGCCCCTTCTGGAAACCGTATTGCAGGTCGGTTATGATGTTATTCTCCCGGGCCCAAGATTGTAGTCGGTCCAGGAGTACTCGACCTGCAATCTTACCCATGGAGTCCAGAAGGGAGATTGGTCTATAGCAGGCGGGATCGTTGCGGTCACCTTTTTTGAAAATGGGTAATAGAATTGAAGTTGACCATGAGTGAAAAAGGCCGGTCGAGGCTACTGCTGACATGACCCGGATGATTATCTGCGACCAGAAGTCTACGTCGTAGAGGAACAAGTCCATTGGAACCCCATCGGGGCAGGGGGCTTTACCGGTTTTAGAAGCCCTGATTGCTTTTGTGATTTCGTTAAGAGAAAAATGTATCTTAATCGGGTAGATGTTGCTTTTCTTCGGTTGGACCTTATGTGTTGGGTTGTTTACTACGGAGTCTGAAGGTGTTCCAAAAATTTTTGCAAAATGGGAAACCCAGTCTTCCTCGGTTATTGCCACGTCAAGATGTTCAGTGTCTGTGCTATTGGCCAAGAAAGGAGATCTTATAGTTTGCCAGAATGCGGTACTGTCTTTCCTTCGGGCACTGTCGTGTAAACGCAGCCAAAGATCTTGTTTTATTTGTTTTTTGCGATCTTGCCTTGCAATGTTATACATTTTTCTCAAGTAGGAGATTTCTTGGGGATCTCTCGTAGATTTATGCAGGGCTTCTTTAAGTGATGTAAGTGCCTTCCGACAAGCGGTGTCAAACCATCTCGTGGCAGGGGACTTAGTCTTGTTTTTGACGATAACAAATAGCTCATCCCTTATTGTTTCCTGGATGCTTTGGAAGCAACTGACAATTATTTGCGGTGGTGCCTCCAGGGACATACATTTGGATAACCACTGTTCTGTTTTATCGAGGATCCGCTGTGTCACCTTTTCCGGGTCTATTTTTGCCCATTTGACTGTGTACCCATTCAGTTTATTCAAGGACACTGAATGTTGGTTAAGGGAGCTTAACTTTGCATGGTGAACTCTTGCTCGTTTGATGTTGATTTTCATACTGAGCGGGTAGTGGTCACTTATTGGGTTTAACCCAATTTCATAGTTCGTTAGTTGCCCTTTGAGTGAGTTCGAGGCTATTATATAGTCTATGGTTGTGGAGTAGCCTCGTCCGTGGAAGGTAGGTAGGAAATCCTTCTGCGGATCAACCAATTCATTCACATAGTCCAGATCTAGGGAAAATAGAATTTCATTGAGTTTGTTACCACATGTCGAGTGGGCGAAGTGAGGAGCAGGGTTCCCAAGTTCATTTTGGAGGCCACAGTTTCCATTTTTGTGATTTGGGCATAAAGGGAAGTTGAAGTCGCCACCCCAGATGATGTGAATTGTGGATATATTGTTGTCATTTCGAAGTGAGGATAGAAATGTTACTATCTCTTCAAGGTTTGACCAACAGTCCGAAGTACCAGAGTTATTGTAATAGTTTATGAGTATATAGTTGTTGTCTTTAAATGCTGTTAGGTGCGTGATTTGCATGATTTGGAATGTCGGTGACTCCTTTAGTAATTCCACTCTGAGGGGAAGGGTGTTGGCGACATAAGTCGTGAGCCCCCCCTTGGGTCTGCCCATGTTTCCATGTAGTGCGGCGGTGAAGAAAGTTTTATATCCCACAAGGTGTAGTGGGATTGTGCACCAGGTTTCTTGTAGGCACAGTATCTGGTGTTGCCTGGCTGTGTCGAGCCATAGCCCCATTGTTATTTTTTAGGACAAGCCTGCAACATTCCAGTACGCGGTGGAGAAACACAGGTTTGTGGTGTCTACAGAGACCTAGGGGGAAGTTAACTGGATGTTCGCAGTTTGAGTTTCTGTTATTTGAGGTAATTGGACCTGTGGGGGATTAGCAGGAACTTTGGGAGCTACGATTTGCTGATGGTACAAGCCGGGGGTGAATCCGTCTACAACTGAGGGAGTTGTATGAGTAAGATTATTAGAAGTGTTGGGGGAAGCAGTTGTCGATTCCTGAAATAGGTTTTTATGGTTGTAAAGAATGGACTCCTGGGATACTGGCTGCTGGGTAGGATTATTTGGTTGTGGTGTGGTAATGGTGTTTGTGTTCCTAGGTTCAGCCCTGAGTGGTCAATCGACCATCTCTAAACAGTCGAAACGGTTTTGCGTAGGAAAGTCCTGCCAGCCTTCATAAGTTTGAAAGGGCCTATCTTGCCAGTATTGCCTTGGCCGTTCTCTCGGGGCGTTTCTGCCACCATGGTCGTGTGTGTACTCTGTCTGGTTCCACGGTTCTTGATTCCATGGTTCTTTGGGGATCTGATGCCAGTTCCAGGGAGGGGTATAACGATGTTGTCTCGCTGGAGGGTAAAAGAAAGAAAGATGCCGAGCATCGATTCCCCCCTTTTTTTCCAGCGAGGGCCAGGCACAAATATAATCCACTGCGGAGGGGTCTCTGCAAGTTACTATAATGCAGTCTCCGCAGGTCGTTTTTGTGGTTTTGCCTACCCAGGTGTAATGGCTGCCCTTCTGCTGGCTCTTTGGAGAGGGAGAATGATGGAGAGTGACTCCAGCCTATCACCCCCATAGCATAGGGGTTAGGACTATAGACAGGGCCCCTGTCTCACATATATTAGGGCATTTTCATGTCACTTTCCCTAATGTAGGGCTTATGAATTTAAGTTAGGGGATAGATATATAAGTATTAGTCATGATTTGCCCATTTGCTAACATGCTAGGATATTTTCCATGGAGTTATGCATATTGTGGGCTCCGTAGGCCTTAAACGAGACAGACTCCATTTTGCTTTCTGCCTGGTAGCTCGAGAAGGCTTTCTAGGTGAAGTGTAATGTTTTAGTTTCAAGCTGTTGTTCGCTTGGAGAGAACCGGTTCAGGCTGACCCTTATCGAAGGAATGTATTTTTCTCCACACCGAAGACACAACTTCAGGCCGGCCGGCTGGGAACGTGTCCTTGGTACGGGGAGGTACAAGAATTTGGTGGGCGGCAGGTTACTGGCCGTAGCTTTCCATGAAGGAACGGGCTTTGATATTAGCGAACGTGTTAGTCAGTTTTTCAGTTAGTCCGTAGGCGGCATCTAGCCGTTAGCATCTCTGCCATTAATTATCTCATGGCGGACATTCGCCATCTTTGAAGTCCTAGAAAGATTTAAGACCGAAACTCTCTGAGAAAGACTGAAGGAGAATTAGCGCGGAGCGCACTGATACAGAGAGAGAGAGAGACGGTAGCTAATAATCAGCAAGGTTCCGGTGCCCTGGAGGGAAGCAGACGAGGTTGAGCCTAGCGGTGCAGACGTGTACTTGTGACGGCTGGGGTGTGACTGCAAGGCGAGCCAGGACACAGAGACGAGAAGGGAACCTAGATGACTGCCGAGCCCAGACTTCATATTAACCAGGTGATGTCCGTCCATTGCTCATAGAACGTGCACTCTAATCTTTACCTTTTCTTTGCAGAAGTTATGTTGCATAGTAATGTGATTTGTGTCTACTGTTAATAAATATCCTAATTCTTATGGAATTATCGTGTGCCTCGTGTTCATGTTCAATCTTGGTAAATGCATCTCCTAGTTGAGCGTTGTTTATGTGAGCGGATGTGAAATCCCGATCAGGTAAATAGTGATCGAACAAAGAGGGAGTGAGTGGACCTTTGATGCCAAGAATAGGAGGTACACCATATAATTTGGGAACCGTATCAAAAGTCATTATTATAGTTTTATCCCGAGTAGGTAACTGAGATATTGTCCTGATAATGGTTCATAGGAATGTGGTCGTCGTTGATATGCGGCGTTAGTGAGAACGTTGGGTGGGAGACCAACGCCTATACCCACAGGATTGTGGCTTGAATAAGTGAGAACGCCAGGAAGGACACTGGCGTGTAGTTTCGCAGGATTGCGAACAGTTTGGAAAAGGGAGCATTGGGTTCTGCAGGCCCATGTGTAGACGCGCCGGATTGTGTGTCAGATCTGCCCTAGGGTAGACCGGTCTGGGTCGGGGTGGCCGCGAGACCAACTGATGTGAATAAGATATTGTAGATCCGTACATCTATCCATTGTGAATACTGTCTAAGGAGGGAAGGTGAGTACGTTTTGGCTGGGTCATAGGGGCCCCTGGGGGATGATCCCATTTCAACGGAAAATCCAGCCATAACATCTGGCGTCACGAACTGTTTACGAAGCCTGTGTGCATTGTATTGTTTTAATCTTGTTGGTTTGCGCTCGGCTTGTACGTATAAAATTTTGTTTATAATTGTGTATATAACTTTGTTGTGTCATTATGTTTGCGAAAAAATCATCGTCGGTTTTCAAGTTACCGATTCAGATTCCCGGCTGGGAATGTACCCCTTACGAGGCTTTGGCCCGTGAGTGGGCCGATTCTACTGGTTTGAGTGAAAATTGGTCTTCATGCCTGGAGCAGGCGGAGCCTGCCGATGTGGTGTCATGCTTGCAGAAAGCGCCAGTAGTGAAGGGTGATGAGCTTCCTATTTTAGGACGCAGAGGTTGGATTGTTCTTAATGCATATAGAATACTGCATGAGAGGTTTGTACAGCTACAAAAGCAGTTTAAGGACATGGAGGGACAGTGTGTTGAGTTGCAAAATGCGCATACTCTTTTACGTTGTCAAAATAAATTGCTTGCCGATAAACTTGAAACATATCAGACCATTGCCGAAAGAGCTGCGGTCCGTATTGCACGATATAAGTATAAACATCGTCGTGGTCGTGTATCTACACGCAAAGTGCGTATGGTTGTAGCAAAAGCTGGAATGGATTGGAACCCCGATGAATGGGACGGTAATATCTGGGATTCTCATACTTCTGACTCCTCGGCAGAGGAGGGTGACAAGCGCGAGTCTTCTCGCTCCGGACTTGATTGTAAATCTGCTTCATGTACTGATCTAGGTCCTGTTAGTGACCGTGCTCGTTCTTCCCGTTCGGATGACGTAGCTTGCCCTGATTGCCATACTAAATCTAAGATGAGGGCTTCCTCGGATACTCTTCCTGAAGTTTCTGCTCACCCTGTGTTTCGACGTAAACTACAACAAGCCCCTGGTAACCCGGCTGGTATAGCTCTAGATTGTATTGAAGATTTTACTCAGCAGGAAGTTAGTGATATTTTACAACGATTTCGACAACGGCCTGGTGAGGCCTTGCTTACCTGGATGGTGCGTCTTTATGAACTTGGCGCTGCCGGTATTTTTCTTGATGCTGTTGATTGCTTACGGTTTTGCTCTTTAAGTTCTGATTCTACGATTCAAGATCATTTTCGAAACTATAATGGTGCTGGTCAAATTACTTTGCTCCAGCTTGCGTCTGACGGCTGTAATCATAAATATCCAACTGAATCTGATTGGCCCACTGATGAGAAACCGTGGTACACTTTGCGCGATGCGTCGCAACGTTTAAAGGAGGAAGTCATGAAAACTGCTATCTTTCTTAGTACTGCTGATAGGTTATTGGATGGTCTTTTAACATCTTCTGTGCGCAATCGCATTATCCGTTCTTCTCCTGTTGCTTACAAGCAGGTCATGATGACATTATTGATTAACCAAACTGGCAATCCTTTGTCTGCTGTGCTTGAGTCTGTTCGTCAGCTTGGTGAGCTGGGTGAATGGTTTAAACCTGAAAGACAATCTCGACCTGAGGGTCGTACTGGTGGGGACTATAAGTTCTCTAGACGTGACATGTTTCTTGCTCTCATTGCTGATGGTGTCAAAAGGGAAGACATTGACGGTGAGCCTAATAATCGCTTATGGGACATGTTTCATAAGCGTGGTTTGGATCGGAAGGAGGGTGCCCGTCGTGTGCGAAAGAATGAGTATGATCGTGGTTCGGATGATAGTGGTGATGAGAAGCGACGTGTGAATTCTGATCGCAATGATGATCGGCGTTATGAACGTGATGGATCCCCTCATCGTAATGACGGGAGGGGGAGAGAGGATGATCGTGAGAGGGGGAGAGATGAGCGTGTTTCTAACAGACGAAAAGATGAAAGGAGTTATTCCCCTGACATGAGAAAGAGAGAGGATCGTAACAGACTTTCTGACCGTAATTCACAACTTTTTGAACATGACACTAATCCGTTTCGTACTGGAGACGGATATGAACAAGATATATTGATACCAAAGAAAACTGAGAGCATTTACCCTGATTTGTCTTGGTTGACGGAACGCGGGAAAAAGGACTAGGAAATAGGTCAAGCTCCGGTACGCAAGTGGGCTCACAGAGATAACAGACCCTATGTAGATATTGAGATTTTTTGGAAACATCGTAATATCCAAAGGGCCCGAGCATTAGTTGATACTGGGGCGGAGGCCACTTTAATTCATGGTAAGTCGAAAAAATTTCATGGACAGTCTTTTACAATTACTGGTTTGGGTGGTAAAGAAACACCCGCAGTTCAAACTGCACTCAAAATTAAGATTGGTAGGATTTCTCGTAGAGAATACTCTGTGTTGGTTGTACCACTGTTGGAATTCATAATTGGAATTGACATTTTGAAAGGAATGACTTTGCATCTGGATGATGGTTGTTATCAATTTGGAACTAGACAGTACATTTCGACCAGACCCGTACGGGTTGGCCGTTTGCGAATGCCACCTATTAAAATACCTTTAGCCATGAAGGTGGTTTGTCAGAAGCAGTATCGTATCCCAGGTGGTCATGAAGAGATTACTGCTACTATTCAGGATTTGGTTGACGCAGGAGTCATTACTCCGGTCACATCTGCTTGGAATAATCCCGTTTGGCCCGTGCGCAAAAGTGACAATTCTTGGCGCATGACTGTTGATTATCGAGAATTGAATAAAAACACACCTAAATTGACGGTCGCAGTGCCCGACATTGTCACGCTAATTCAGAGAATTCAAAAGCATCCAGGTACGTGGTATGCTTCAATTGATATTGCTAATGCTTTCTTTTCGATACCGATTGCCCCCGAATGTCAGGAACAGTTCAGTTTTACATGGAATAGACGTCAAATGACGTTCCGAAGTCTTCCTCAAGGCTATGTGCATAGTCCTACGATCTGTCACCGGCTGGTGGCAGAGCATTTGTCTGAAGTACCCACGAATCCACGAGTTCAAGTCTGTCATTATATTGACGACATTTTGATTCAAGGTGAAACGCAAGACCAGGTACAGTCCCATTTAGATCAGATCATTGACTGTTTGCGAGCAAAAGGCTGGGAAGTTAATCCCGATAAATTACAAACTCCATCCCAGAATGTGAAATTTTTAGGTATTAATTGGCATGAAGGTCACAGAGAAGTGATCCCACAGGTAAAGCGTAAAATACTTGATTTTGCAGTTCCCAGAAACAGGAAAGAGGCTCAATGCTTCATTGGTTTGTTTGGTTTTTGGCGTCAACATATTCCACATCTAACTCAGATTTTAGCTCCATTGTATCGAGTCACTCGTAAAAAGAATGCGTTTGAATGGGGTGAGTCTCAACAGACGGCTTTTAATTTGGCTAAAGAAGCTATTCAGTATGCCTTGGATTTGTGGCCCGTGAGTGAAGGTAATGTGGATTTGAATGTGTCCGTGGAAGGCTTGTATGCCAATTGGAGCCTGTGGCAAAAGCAGGGCAGACAAAAAGTGCCATTGGGTTTTTGGACCAAGAAGTTACCCGAGGCTGGTGAGCGTTACTCACCTTTTGAAAAACAGTTGCTTGCTTGTTATTGGGCTCTGGTGGATACCGAGCAATTGACCCTAGGCCATGCTGTGATTTTGAGGCCTGAAATTCCCATTATGCAGTGGGTTTTGAGTTCACCGAAGTCCCATCCAATTGGACATGCTCAGGAGGCTAGTGTGATTAAATGGAAATGGTACATTCAGGACAGGGCATGTGTGGGTCCGAAAGGTGTGGCGGTTTTACATGAGCGAGTGGCGCAGGCGCCCTCCAATGAGACTGAAAGTGAGTGTTCGGTTCCCGTGGTGTAGGAGTCTCCCGTGAAATGGGGTAAATCATTTGATGATCTGTCCGTGGAGGATAGAAAACATGTGTGGTTTACGGATGGTTCTGCGAAGTTCATTGGTGACAAAAGACATTGGAAAGCTGTTTCATTCAACCCGATTACGCAGAAATTGTTGAGCACAACTGGAGATGGTAAGAGTAGTCAATATGCTGAACTCTATGCAGTTTACCAAGTTTTGAAACAGGAACTACCTGGCACATGTCATATTTTCACTGATTCCTGGTCCACTGCGAATGGACTGGCGGTATGGTTACCAACATGGCATTCTCATAATTGGGAATTGCATTCAAAAGAGTTGTGGGGAAAGGAATTGTGGCAAGAAATTTGGGAGCTGCTCCCGCAGAGCACTGTAACAATCTTTCACGTGGATGCTCACACTCCAATTGACTCCCTTGACAAATGTTTCCATAACATTGCAGATGAAAAGTCTAAAATTGCTGAGGCAGTGGTGGACATGCAGGATTCTGATTTGGCGGGATTGGCGAAGTGGGCCCATCAGAAAGCAGGACATTTTGGAGAGAAAGCCACTAGCAGGTGGGCTGCCGATAGAGGAATTCATATTCCTTTTTCTTTAATAAAAGATGTCATTCTACATTGTCCCATTTGTCAGCATTCTAGGAAAAAAGAGGTGCCTCAGATTGTTCGAGGACACTTACATCGAGGTAAATTGCCCGCCCAAATTTGGCAGATTGACTATATTGGTCCGCTCCCTATGAGCAGGAATTGTCAATATATTTGCACAGTGGTTGACACTTATAGTGGCCTTTTGGTCGCTTTCCCTTGTAAGAACGCTACCCAAGTGAATACCATTAAAACCCTGGAGCTAATTATTCTGTACTATGGTGTCCCATTCCAAATTCAATCTGATAATGCATCCCACTTTCGTGGAAGATTGGTGCAGGAATTCTGTGCGGAAAATAATATTGATTGGGTGTTTCATATTCCATATTACCGACAGGCTTCAGGACTGATTGAGAGGATGAATGGTTTGTTGAAAGAACAGTTGCGCAAGTTGACTGATGACCGTTACAGCCAGTGGAGAGATGTCCTGCTTCAAGCTTTATTGATTCTGAATAATCGCCCTTTGTTACATGCTGAATCTCCTTTAATGCGTTTGTTTCCTCCAAGCGTTGATGTGAAACCTAATTCTTTATCGAACACTGTCACGTATTGGGAAATTACCCCCGGTGCTTTGGCTCCATGTAGAGCAACCCCAGGTTCTGCAGGCCTCGACCTGCATGCTTTAAATGATGCTACATTTCCAGGAAAGGATCGAATCATTGTTGAAACTGGCGTTGGTGTCTGTATACCTGCCGGTAGCTTTGGATTAATTGCCCCTAGATCTGGTCTGGCCCTGAAAGGTGTACAAGTGCTCGGAGGAGTGATTGACAGTGATTATCAGGGAGAGATTAAGGTTCTCCTGCTTAATAGCAGTGAGACGGATTTGTTCATAAAGAAGTCTGACCGCGTTGCTCAGTTATTGATTATGCCTGTCTTCAGTGGTGAGATAAAAAAAGGCTCTGCCCCAACGTTACTAACTGTGCGAGGACAAAAAGGCTTCGGATCGTCTGACCTTCCTGGAGCTAAGATATGGGTGCAATCGCCTAAAAATCCTCCTGAACAGGCTGATATTATTGCGACCGGTCATGACAACACCGTTTTGGTGATGAAGCCAGGGAAAGATGGCTGGGAAGCTGTCCCAGCTGATAAATGTTACTTACGAGAATGATTAAGGCCTGTGTTTGTATTCTTTCAGATCATTCTCTGGACTGCTGCTGCAGGATGTGTCGGCGCTGGACTCCTTTTGGCCTGCTACGCCGGGAGAGGAGAGGATCCACCGACGCCGGTTGATGGGATAATCCGAGCCCCGCGGTCCGCGTGGGCATCTTCTTCCAATTTTTGGATTACACTCGCAAAGCGAGTGACGAACTCTCCGCATTTCTGTCTTACCCCAATGAAATCCGTCACTGACATTTTAGGGACCTGTTTGGTTGCTGTCCCTGCATCTACCGAGACTTTGCAACATATTTTTAATATTTCAAATGCCCGACCTAATGTTATTCTAGGCGACTTTGCGGCCCATGAATTTTGCCCCTCATGTACTGCTCTTCCAGACCTCGATATTGCTATTCATTCCCGAATAACTACTTTTAATATTACTGCTGGAGATCTATGCTTTATTATGACGTGTGACCCTAAGGCTATTACCGAATGTTTGCAATTGAAGCTTCAGGCCGCTACTTCTTTTTCAGCTCATCAACGATTGTTGTGTTTAAAGAGACTTCCGAATTCATGTCTTTCTGTAAAGAACAATATGACTTGTAAACGTTTATTAGTCGCCCCTAGCCATTATCGTTCAATTTTACTGCCAGCTGGATGGCTATTTTCCTGCGGGAATTCATCTTGGCCCTATATTCCTGCGAATATTTCTGGTGGCCCATGTGCCATCACTAGATTGAGTTTGCTAATGTTTTCCTCACATCCTACTTCACATTCCCGTATTGTACGTGATTCAATGTCATTGCATGAAGATTGTGATTCCTCTGTTCACCTCTATTCTAGATCAGAATACCTTGGTTTAGCTTTTTCTATTATTGGAGTGCCCGCATTGGCCGTTTATAATGCCAAGACAATCGGCAAAATGGCCTGCTGGATGGTTAAGTCTATCAATCAGACATCTACTGTTTTGTCTGACCTTTTATTAGATGCCCAAGGTGAACGAAGAGCTATTTTGCAGAATAGAGCTGCTATTGATTATCTTTTGTTAAAACATGGACACAAATGTTCTGATTTTGAAGGTCTGTGCTGTTTTAATTTGTCCGACCATTCTAAAGCTATCCAATCCCATATTGACAAACTCCACGACTTGACTGCAGAAATTAGACAACATATAGATCAGGGTTTCTTTGACTGGCTTTTTAATTGGTTGCCTGACTTGCATTCCTTACGACAGATTTTAGGGGGAGTTATTGTCGCTATTTGTGTCTTGATAGCTATTTGTTGCTTCATTCAGTGTATCCCTTCCTTGCTCCAATTTTTTAGACTTAGTAAGAGACATAGATCAGTTAATTTTGTTTCCTATTATTCTTCTACTGATGTTAGTTCCATTTAGTTTGTGGTTAATAGACTGGAGTCAAGGGGTGTAATTTAATGGCTGCCCTTCTGCTGGCTCTTTGGAGAGGGAGAATGATGGAGAGTGACTCCAGCCTATCACCCCCATAGCATAGGGGTTAGGACTATAGACAGGGCCCCTGTCTCACATATATTAGGGCATTTTCGTGTCACTTTCCCTAATGTAGGGCTTATGAATTTAAGTTAGGGGATAGATATATAAGTATTAGTCATGATTTGCCCATTTGCTAACATGCTAGGATATTTTCCATGGAGTTATGCATATTGTGGGCTCCGTAGGCCTTAAACGAGACAGACTCCATTTTGCTTTCTGCCTGGTAGCTCGAGAAGGCTTTCTAGGTGAAGTGTAATGTTTTAGTTTCAAGCTGTTGTTCGCTTGGAGAGAACCGGTTCAGGCTGACCCTTATCGAAGGAATGTATTTTTCTCCACACCGAAGACACAACTTCAGGCCGGCCGGCTGGGAACGTGTCCTTGGTACGGGGAGGTACAAGAATTTGGTGGGCGGCAGGTTACTGGCCGTAGCTTTCCATGAAGGAACGGGCTTTGATATTAGCGAAGGTGTTAGTCAGTTTTTCAGTTAGTCCGTAGGCGGCATCTAGCCGTTAGCATCTCTGCCATTAATTATCTCATGGCGGACAGTCGCCATCTTTGAAGTCCTAGAAAGATTTAAGACCGAAACTCTCTGAGAAAGACTGAAGGAGAATTAGCGCGGAGCGCACTGATACAGAGAGAGAGAGACGGTAGCTAATAATCAGCAAGGTTCCGGTGCCCTGGAGGGAAGCAGACGAGGTTGAGCCTAGCGGTGCAGACGTGTACTTGTGACGGCTGGGGTGTGACTGCAAGGCGAGCCAGGACACAGAGACGAGAAGGGAACCTAGATGACTGCCGAGCCCAGACTTCATATTAACCAGGTGATGTCCGTCCATTGCTCATAGAACGTGCACTCTAATCTTTACCTTTTCTTTGCAGAAGTTATGTTGCATAGTAATGTGATTTGTGTCTACTGTTAATAAATATCCTAATTCTTATGGAATTATCGTGTGCCTCGTGTTCATGTTCAATCTTGGTAAATGCATCTCCTAGTTGAGCGTTGTTTATGTGAGCGGATGTGAAATCCCGATCAGGTAAATAGTGATCGAACAAAGAGGGAGTGAGTGGACCTTTGATGCCAAGAATAGGAGGTACACCATATAATTTGGGAACCGTATCAAAAGTCATTATTATAGTTTTATCCCGAGTAGGTAACTGAGATATTGTCCTGATAATGGTTCATAGGAATGTGGTCGTCGTTGATATGCGGCGTTAGTGAGAACGTTGGGTGGGAGACCAACGCCTATACCCACAGGATTGTGGCTTGAATAAGTGAGAACGCCAGGAAGGACACTGGCGTGTAATTTCGCAGGATTGCGAACAGTTTGGAAAAGGGAGCATTGGGTTCTGCAGGCCCATGTGTAGACGCACCGGATTGTGTGTCAGATCTGCCCTAGGGTAGACCGGTCTGGGTCGGGGTGGCCGCGAGACCAACTGATGTGAATAAGATATTGTAGAAAATCTATGTATATTCCCCATCCTTAGGTACGACCTATATATATATATATATCCGTACATCTATCCATTGTGAATACTGTCTAAGGAGGGAAGGTGAGTACGTTTTGGCTGGGTCATAGGGGCCCCTGGGGGCTGATCCCATTTCAACGGAAAATCCAGCCATAACACCAGGCTACCCTGCGGACATTGGAGATCCCTCCTGAAAGGTGGGGTTCTAAAGGCCTGTTAATACTTAGCCATTGCATGACTTTGTTTTTAAGGGACCATGCAGTTTCAGGGGTATCTTCGGTTAACTCTGGTACGCCAGTGAGTACTATTGTATAGGGAGTGGCTTCCGGGGGCAAGTGGGCTGGGCGTCTGGCTACTGGTGTTTTTCTAGCGGTGTTCTTAGGTGAAGGCTGGGGGACCGTTGATTTAGGTGGAGGAGGTACTGACTTTTTTGTAGGGTGAGCTTTGCTAGGATTGTTTATCGCGGGTCCTGGGGTGTCTAGGGTGGCTGGGCCTGTATTAGGTGTTTGTTGGTTCGGTACGACAGTTGTTTTGCTCCGCTGTGGTCGGGGCGTTGTATTTTGTGAATTTTGGTTCGTAGTATTTTGTTTTTGGTTTGGGGGTAAGGTATTCGCATTTGGTCGTTTTGATGCTTTGGGTGGTTGTGTTTGGAAATGGGTTTTGGAAGGCTGCGGGGGATTGCGCTGGCCCTTTATATTGGTGTATTGTATTGGTGTCAAGAATTGCTGCGGAAAGTATGGTCAACTGGGCTTCTATGTTTCTGATGCTGAGTTGAATGGGTTTCAAGTACTGGAACAGAAGGTCTTTTGTTGTGGTCCACACTTGTGAGGTGACTTTACATGTTCTGCAGAGATTGTCGGTAGCCTCACTAGAGATTGTGAAGTGGGGGGGGCTAGCTACGGAAGGGAGTAGTGCGTTTTGTTGCGTTGTGGGGTTTGGGTGAATTATAACATGGGCTGAGCAGGGAGCTATAGCTGCTGCATTATCAATGGTTTTTGTAGTACCTTGTTTTGGGATGGCTCCTTCCCTTTCTCCTTGAGGGTGCAGATTTGAATTAGTCTGGACTTCCTCCTGAGTTTGGCAGGCCGCCAGATCGGGGGTAGCCTCTAGATTGTCTGAAATTAGTGAAAGGTCAGACTCAGACTGTGTTACAGAAAGATCTACTGTAGATGGCACTGTGTTAATATCGGGAGCGGAAAAGGTCATGGGAAGGGAACAGTTTTGGGAGTTAAGGTGAATGGGCGAGGTGGCATTTGCTATATTGCCTAGGGAAGATCGTTTCGCATTCGCGTTCATGAGGTCTAGTGATACTCTCTTTTCAATGAGGGAAATACTCTGATTGATTACCTCATGAGTCCGTGAGATGAAAAGGTCAATGGGCCTGGTTATTTTTGCTACCTCCTGGGCGTGTTTCGATTTAGTTTTTGAAGTACTTCTGGTTTTCGGCGGCATGGTTGTGGTCAGCTAGATGGGGTTTCAGTGATGGAAAAGGGGTGGCCCGGTCCGGTCCGGTCACTCCCGGGCACTAACGGGCAACAACGGGCCCGCCCTTGGCCCGGGCTTCGCCCGGGCTGCGTCCCGCGCGCGTCCCGCGAGCGTCCCGCGTTGCGTGATGTGACTTCTCTTTAGTAGGTATTAGGTCAATAGGGGGGCGTGGCACTGGGAGGGGGCGCGGCTCCCTCGGGAAGAGTACCAGCTGTTGGTGTTGCTTGCTGGTCCTCGCAGTCCCGGGGCCGCACCTCTCACCTCCTCTGTGGCCTCGCACACACGCGTCTCCTCACAGCGATGACAGTTTGTCTGGATCAGGGCTTGAAGCAAGTAAGCTGCTCCTGCAGCGCCGGTCTGGTTTCAAGAAGGCAAAAACCTCAATGAGAGCGGCGTGTGAGAACCAGAGGGAGGAGACGTGCTGAGCAGAGCCCGGGGGTTAGGAGCTTGCAGGAAGCGGGTTGCTGGTTGCGAAGCAGGGGGAAACCTACAGTCTTCTCGTTTCTCCCCTGCCATTCTCCTCGAGCAAACTGCTTCTCAGGGCTACCAGGCAGCCACAGGCGAGCGAGAGAGCTTCGACCTAACCGCTGAACTGCTCCCCTGCTCTCAGGCACCGATACACCGGGCTACATTGGCGACACCAAGACTTAAGGCTCAAGGGGGGTACCTGCTGTCTGTTTGGAACCAGCTTCAGAACCCGAGTCAAGCCGAGCAGGAGAGCCGGGCAGAACCGTCCCAGAGAACCTAGGTGAGGCGGCAGTGATAGCAGGTGTTCCCCCCCCCACTCCCGCAATCCATAACAAACCTCACCTACAGTCTCTCCTACAGTCTCTCCCACAGCCTCCCCCACAGCCTCCTACAGCCTGTCCGCCTGCCGCCATAATCCTACCACTAATCCTCCACCAAATCCAGAGGGAGAGAAAAATGGGGGGAGGATAAAAGGCGAGTAGGGGGTTGTCAGGTGGTAGAGCAAGTGGCATAATAATAGAGGCTCAATAGATATAAGACACTCTGACTTGTGGTATCAAGGAAAAAGGAAATAAAAGGAACAACAGAATGAGGTTGGGGAGGCAGGGGGATAACATGGACAATGCTGCACCTCCAAACCCCCCGAAAAGGGCAAGGCAATCAAAAAAGAAGCTTAAGAAGGACCTGATGGATACGGGTGATGAAGGCAAGGGGAGCGGAGGGGGCAGGGGAAAGAAAGAAGGAGAGGAAGAACTCCGTCAGTTCTCCCCTTTGCTCGCCTTGCTCTCCAGCCCTGAAGGTCCAGGAGGCTCGGAAGTACAAGAGCACCCATGCAACCAAACCACCAATAAATTCTGTGTCCAACAAAAAATTTACACAAAATTCACATTCATCAAAGACCCCAGCACGCTTCTCTTTCTAAACAATGTTAACAAAACCAACCTTCCGATGCCACTCAACCCAACCAAAACACACAGATTAACCCCCAAGGAGCAGGGGTCAGAATGAGTGAGGGCACAGGTAAGGGATCATGCCAACCCCCAAAAGTGGGCCTCATCGTGGTCCGTCGAAGTAAGCTCAGGAACCTAGGTGAGCCAACCGGAACCGGAGGACAGAACAAGACATGAGAGGAGTGTCCCAGAAGCAACTGCAACTGCAACTGCACTGCAAAGGGCGATGTGCACGACCATTTAAATAACACAAACAAGGAGGACTCATTGGTAGACTCAATGGTGAGCCCAACTGCAAATCATGTAATAATAGCAACCAAGGGGAGGTCCCACACCCCCCACAAGCCCTGCAAGTCAAAGAGAAACAAACCAAGGGAGCGATGGAACTCATCGCGAATCCCAAGCACCCCAGTTGAGAACCCAGGGACCACCAGGAACCACCGAGGCTCTCGGAGGTTCAGAAGTGGCGCTAGACTGCGCAACAAAATGGGGGTCCATGGACGAACCTCTCTGGGATGACCCGAACAAACTTTCAACGAATAAAGCCCAAGATGGACAAAATGATTCAACACCTTGTAAATACACAAGGAAAATGGCAGCGGAGAAACAAGTAACCCTTGCCCTCAGTAACAAGCATGACCCAAGCGCAGTGGCGGACCTCATTAAGGCCGGGCAAGCATCCAACAAAACAAAACAGGTGCAAAGGGAAAACGGCCAAAGCTCACCCCATATTACTGATCACGAACACTTGAATCACAATAAAATTGAGCTGAAAAAGGATGGTGGCGAGCAAGTACCACCACCACTCGGCACAAATACTAGGTCTCAACCAGCCACACCCAAAACACCACCCAGCACAGGACCTACAATACCCAAGCCAAACGTCCCGGATAGCTCGTATCTCACTCCGGAAGAATGGGAAGTTCTGGCTGCATCTTTCCCAGCGGAATTGGAGCAAGTAAAACAAAGAGGCAGTATCTGCGACAGCCCGGGAACTGAAAGAACTAAGAACAATAGAGACATCTGGGCATCCCTCCTGCAGACTATGCAACTATCAGTAAATGCTATCCAGTACCAATACGACAAGATGGACTTGCAACTCTCTGTCCTCAAATCCCTGGCAACATTTGTCTCTAATATAGACGGTGAGCTAGCAGACCTGAACGGACTGATAAAAAGGGCACAAGCAGAGACTCAGCTGATACCATCAAACTGTTCGTGTATCACTATAGTGGACAAATTAGTAACGTTACCAACAGCTCTGGACAACCTCCTATCGGACATAAGGACGGCAATCAAAAACAACCATCCTTATAATCAACCGGAGAGAATGCATGAAATCACATCATCTGAGCAAGATGTTCCACAGTCCACAAAGCATGAGTCTCCAAAGACACCTACTAATTCACTCCTGCTAAGGGAAAAAACAAACAAGAAGAATACACCGACCATTAGCACACAACAACCCGAAAGAGGGCAAAACGCCACTGTGTCCAAGGCGCACACAGTCAAAACGAATCAAAAAGACGGAGCATTGCCCCCCTTCCTCAAGGAAAAGCGGGAAGAAAACAGAAAAGGAAGGGAAGAAACCAAAGGAAATTGTCAGGGATCATAGCATGGTGCAAGGGCTGCAACAGTGATCAACCTGCAGCTAACTACCCACAAGCAAGGACAGAGGAGAAGAATGAAGTACAAATCCTCAAGAGTACTACCTGTGAAAACGCCGGCCAAGCAAATAAACCCGAAATAGGCCCGGCTCCACAAAGTTGTTCTATCAACAGCACCTCATCCAAAAGTCTGAAAGTCACGCTGAGCACGCCACAAGCAGAAAAAAACACTGGCGCAGACAAGACCGAAATGAGGCATAATTTACAATCAACCTCAGATTCACTCGACTTAGAAAAACAAGAAAGAACACGACAGAGTAAGGCAAACCACATTGAAAATCCCCCGGAGAATTTGGATGATAGACAAATCCCAGTAAGCCCCGAGACGACTGTAACGACGAGGTTAAATCCCCCAGGACAAGATCTGTGGAAAATTAATACCAAAAACGACCAACTTAAAACAGCAGCACCCATGGTATTCCCCAACCAAGGGGAAACCCAATCCACCGCCCGGGACAACTCTCATCTAAACGAGAGAAGACCAGTCGGAACATCGATGACAGTAATATTCCATCCTGAGCATCACTCAAGAGGCCCAACGGACATTCTAAACAGGGGAAACATCCTGCGGCTACTGAAAACCGTAGAAAGCCTCAAAACAATCACATTGGCTGACTTGGAATCTGTAGAATGTATTGAATCTCTGAAGCACCCAGGTGTTGAATCAACAAAAACAACTTGGACCACAGGAGAATTCCCAGAGAGAATAATCAAAGAAAAGGTAAAGTTCGACTCTTGGGGAATAAAACTGCAAATTCTCTCGCACTCAAGATACCCTGAGCCCTTACTCTATGACAGTCATCAAAAGAAGGCCAAGGAGCCGTCTCTCAAAAGCACTGTCTTAAGAGGAGCACGAAGTAAAACGCCAGAGAGACAACAGGACTCAGACCAGGCTGAAACTGGATCACCGGTCAATGACACGAGGCCTGCACCCAACTGGATTTGGCTCGCAAAGTCCTTAAATGCAAAAGAGATAAGGCCAACACCACCAGCATCCTAAGCATATGCTCATGGAATATTAACAGTACAGGCGACAAGTTCGCAGACACTGACCTAGACAGCTATCTGAAAAAATGTACTATCATTTCTTTACAAGAAACCTGGTCCGAATCGCCTCCAGCGCTGTCTGGGTATACTTTGAACTTCCTACCGCCCACTCAGAGCTCTCTGTTCGGCCACACGAAAGGTGGCCTCGCCACATACAGCGCTCTTTCAGTGATATCAAAGGCAGCCCAATTAGAATACAACATAGCCGCCCCAAAGACAATGCAAGCATTGCGACTGTCATTTTGCGTGCAAGACCCACAAGAGGACATCATTCTAATAAACCTCTACCTGCACCCCAGGGAGAAAAAGAAGGGAGCACAACAACTGAAGGAAGAACTCATGAAACTGGTGAAAACTGAGTCCACGAATAATCTAATTATTACAGGGGACTTTAATCTAAATATGCTCAGCCACACGGACACGGATATTAAGTAAGATGAGGATCCATTCGCCTGGGAATTTAACTGTCAAGACCGCACCTCGGGAGGCAGAAGCACAAAAACCACAAGGACCCTGCTGGCCAAACTAGAGAAGCTGGGCTTCAGGGCACTCAACGGAAGATTATTAGGAGATCGACCGCAGTCAGCAACATACCACAGCACTCAGGCAAGCTCCACTATCGACTTTACTTTTGTCTCTCGCAGTCTATTCTACAGAGTTAAAGACTTCTGTATTGGCTCAATGGACTAGAGCGACCACTTGCCCCAGGAAACAACGATGAACATATTAGCAATACCGAACCCACCCAGATCCAACAACTTAGGCATGGACTTTATATCAAACGAAAGACGGGTAAAATGCAAAGTCACCAACCCACAAAATCTACTAGAGCTAGCGAAACGCTCTCTTACTGAAGCGCAATCTATCACACAAAATCCTATAATAAGCTGGGAAGCGTTCATAAAAAAAATGAGAGATTCAGCCGAAAGAAAAAAGCATGTGTCACGAACCAGGAAAAGCTGTAACACGACACAGAAGACTCATCACAACTTCTGTAACAACAGCAGGCTAAAAACACTGAAGACGCTGAATAATCAGACCCAACGAAGAGCAAAAATTGACCCCTCTTCCTACCAAGCTCAAAGACAGTTAAAAGGCAAGCGTAGGAAACTAATATGGCAGCTAAAAAAGGACACCGACGAGGCATTTTGGGCAAAACTCCTATATGACGCCAAAACAAATCGCAGTGCACAGTTCGGGCAAAAGATCAATGGTCTAATCAATGAACAAAACCGAGGGACTGAATCCCACATGACAGAAGAGGACTGGATAACCCACTTCAGCACTCACTTCAGTGTCACTAACGAAACACGGAAAGAAACAGGCAAAGCTAACGCAAAGGTCAAGGAATACCCGTCCCCATATCAAGAACCCTCGACAGCTAATGAAGCAGTATTAATTACGACGGCACAAATAGTTAACAGGATCACGAAAGGGAGAAGAGACGGAGCCCCCGGTCCAAACGGAATACCTCCAATATTATTCAAACAGGAGCCAAAATACTGGGCGACCACTCTTAAACCAACGTTCGAAAAAAATCAGCAAATTTTGACAATCCCACAGTCATGGAGGGGTGGCAATAATATCACCAATATACAAAAAAGGCGATAGAAAAGACCCAAGAAGCTATCGGCTAATAGCCCTACTAGACAACGAGGGTAAGTACTTCGCGGGCCTCCTACTTCAGGAATTGACACTGTGGGCAGAAGAAACTTCAGCAATCCCGTTTAACCAAACTGGCTTCAGGAAAAACATGGGGACGTCCACCAATATCCTAGCCCTGTCACTTTTGATCGACTCAGCGCTAGCGGGAAATCACCCCTTGTATCTGTGTTTCATAGATTACAGCGCCGCTTTCGACCGTCTAAATAGAAATATGCTGTGGCAAAAATTGAAGAGAATGAAAATTCCAGCACCCCTACTGAACCAACTTATCCTCCTGCATAGGGACACGTGGGTCCAGGTCAAACTAGGTTCTGGAGACTTCCTAACTAAGAAAATTCCAACCTGCACAGGTGTAAAATAAGGGTGTGTGTTAGCGCCAACTTTATTCAATCTTTTTATGGCCGAACTATCAACTAAATTAAACGACAACAACTCACATGCTCCAAAACTAGGGGGCACACAGTTGTCTAACCTATTTTACGCCGATGACCTGGTGTTAATCAGCGGGACTCAGATCGGCCTACAGCGGCTTCTCGACATCACAGCGGAATATTCCAAAGCAAACAAACAGTATCAATTACAGCAAAACAAAAGTCATGCGTCTCAATCATCGCAATAAGAAACCATCATTCAGTTGGAAATTGGACACAAATAAACTGGAAAACACAAACAAATACTGTTACTTGGGAGTGATCATTGACGACAGGGGTAGTTTCAAATCACAAGTGGAGGAGATAAAGAAGAGAGGCCTAATGATAGCAGTTTCTTTAAGGAACCTTAAAAACAAGATCATTGGTCCAAACTTCACCCCACTCCTCCAAGTGATCCAAGCAAAACTGATTCCATCCATCACATATGGAAGTGAAGCTATGAGAGGCAAGGACACAGGAACTTTGAACGGAGAAGTCACAAGAGCAATGAAGGATAATGTTCGGTCTCCCGAAACACACCTCTCTGGCGCAGATCCGACTTGAATTTGGGCTGGTTAAGGAAGAGCTTGCACGCAAGGGATCATACCTCAAGACCTGGTACAAAATAGGCAGAGGAGAAGCATACACTCTTAACGCACTCCTCTGGAAAGGTCTACAAAGCAAAAATGACAGTCCAGCAAGACGCTTTCTGGAGGAAGCCATCAACGAACTGGGGGCAAGGCAGCTATGGGAACTGCAAGGGAATCTGGCAGGCTTTAAAAAAACTGTAAATAAAATCGTTAAGAAAGAATCCCTCCTTCAAAATAAAGCTTCTGTAGCTAAGCGAGCACATGGCTGGCTGACTGTACAAACTTATAACAAACTCACTCCACAGGCGTATCTGTGGACCAGTTTTACCAAAACAACAAAAGAATCATTTCTAAAACTACGATTGGGAGTACTACCATAAGCGGACCACATGGCCCCGTGGCAGCGCCCCCCAAAACCAGCAAAATGTTGCCTGTGCGGTATGCACGAGAAAAACATCCCACACCTCATTACCATCTGCAAGGAGCTGCAGCAAGTCCGTAAGAACTTATTGAGACCCCTATTCATGAAAAAAGGAAACAGGACCTGCAGAGAAGCAACTCTGGCCTGCTTCAGTGACGAGGACGTGCAAATGGCCTGCCAACCGGTTAAATATCTTGGAGCAGTAGAATCCAGGCAAAAAAAAAATGAAAGACCAAACGCACACCGTCACCACTCCCTCAACACCGTCAGCTCCTAAACATCAGGTTGGCCTAGAGACTTAAACTGATCCGGAACACTGAGGCACCTCCTCCAAGAGGTACGAACATTTAGGGAGAGTGCCAGCCCATCCCCCAAAAGGAAAAAAGGGGAATGGAGTTGATAGAACACACCGGCCATCGGGAACAAGGCCCAGGACAGATAAACAAAAACCTCTTCGAAGAAATACACGAGCATCTCGTGGAGGACGGACATACCCCCAATTATTTATGTTTGTATTATTATTTTTTTTAACTGTTTTAACTGTCTTCTTTTACAACCTGCTCTCTTTCATTGCCGATGGCTATTTGTAATGGTTTTTATTAACTGAACAATAAAGCACTTACCTATGTTACCTATGTCCATGGTCCAGTGAGCACTAGCAAAATATTATGACGAAATAAATGTTCTATGCACAGTTATTTTTGAGAAAATAAAATTTTCATTATTTTTATACAATAGTTTCCAGCACATCAGGTAGCTTAAATTAATGCAGGGGTCTCCAACCTTTTTTATTACAAGAACTGCTTATGTTCAATGAAAATCACCCCAAGACACTGATATTATCTTATGTCGTACAGAAACCACATCAGGCAAGATTACATTAAAGGCTAAAACATGCAAGATCACCAGCAGTCGCCAGCAATAATGTAAAAAGGCTTTGTCAAAGTGGAATACCTCTACATGGATATTACATAACAACCCTAGCTATAATGTCCCTGCCACTAAGGTGATATTATTAGTAATAAGTCATCATCAACCTGCATGATTTATTAGCCAACTATCAGCTTAAAATATATTTTAGAAATTCAATTGCATTATAATTCGAGTATATTTATATTAATTTAACTAAAAAGCTTCTAACAAAGCTGTATGGAGGCGAGCTACCAACAGGTAGCTGGAGAGCTATCATTAGCTCACGCGTTACTTGTTTGAGAAGCCTGTATTAATGTGAATGAAGACTGAAGGGGTATGGAATTCCTACACCCAAACTACCAGGACATATCATTTGGGGTCTTGGACAGCAAGGTTTATGTTTATTTTGTCCTTGGGACAAGTAGGGCAAACCCCCAGCAGCAAAAACTCTTTGGCTGCCAGTTAACAGTTCCTCATTATGGATCAAGGATGGACTTGTCTACATTTCAGGTAATATTTGAGTCCATATGTTGATGCTGTTCGAACTTATATTTCATGTTCATTAATGAAAAACCTTTATTTTCAGGGTGAGCTCACAAAGGAAATGTAAGCAAGGCTGCATTGCTGACAGTGATTAACATGTACGATTAACAGTATGAGGCTACATAAAATACTCTCAGAATTCTGTCTGATTGGATGCAAATATTTGCAGTAGCTTGAAGGTAAGATTGATGAGTCTTTGCTTTCAACCTAAATCTTCTAAAAAATGCAATTAGGAAACACATGTTTTGTTAAACTACTGTAACATTTAAGGTACTGTTTCTTTGAAGCATCCTTCACTAAAATGTGTTGATGCATTCTATTATTTCGAAAAATATTCATATTATCAGTGCAAAAAGTTTCAACAAGAATATGGGAAACATAAAAATAAGCAATCATTGGGTAAACCAAAAGGTCCGGCATTGGTAGTCAGCCTTTTGGATTTGTTATTGCATGTCTAGTTTTGTCATGGTCTTAGTAAACTTTAATGTTGTGGGAGCTGCCAAGCCCTCACCATTATAACAAGAATTGGCAAAAAGCAATAATATTTATTGGTCTTGAACAGCACACATTGCCACAGTGGTCATTGTCAAGAAACAAAACTACTTTGTGTGTGGATATGCTCCTTATAGAAGAGCAGATTACTGTCACTCACAGTGAAGGCAGTCTATAGATAGAAAGAGAGAGAGAGACCATTTTAGTAAAAACAAAAGGTCTTGGTTAACTAAGATCTAGTTAAGGACCCAAATCTTAAATAAAGGCACAAAAGTGCACCCATGATACATGCCTTTGCATTAGTGCAGATTTACAGCTTTAATGAATTCACATAAATTTACAGAAATAGGCCAGGGAATCCTATTTCAAGAGAATATTTGTGACTTGCATTTTAGCTCAAACAAATATGCATGTGTAGATTTGCTCATGCGAAAATCTGTTGAGCGTTTACAAGTTTACTTTCCCTCCAACCACTTTTTTCCCAACCAAAGAAGAAGTTATATTTCGGCCCTTGTCAGGAAAACATTTCCAACCTTTCTCCATATGGGAAAAAATCAGAGAAGAGCTGAAGAAAACCACTAAAACTTGCAAGTTAATAGGTTTGCAGAGACTCCAAAGCCCCAGTTTGTAGATCTGTAAAAAGGTGGCAAAATTTGGGATTTTTTAGAAATGAAACCCTCCTATAGAAGGGTTTCAGTTCTAGCATAATCAGAATCCTGGCATAATATTATCAGAGCTCTTATATAATGAGATTGCTGCCTTAAATATTGCCATTCGGCATGGCAACAAAGGGACAAGTGTTTTTTTTACAGGACTAGTATATTTATAAAGCAACCTGTTCTATTGACAAGTGGATATGTTATTAAATTCCACACCCCTGGGTTGATCAATTGTGTTTGCTTCAAAATCTAGATTTCTCATACTTTGGATTGAAGAGCTTTAATTAGTAGGAATAGAGACGTCAATATGTGTCCTTGATAGCTTAGATATCATTTTCCCAGATCACTCTTATTGAAAAGACAATCTTCCAACAATAATCACAAGGTACAGTAAATATATATTTATCTTCTTACATGGAAACAATGACAAACAAGAGCAAGGTTTTCTTTAAGTTACAAAATACATTTTGGTATTGTTTATCGAGTGTTAACAAATATCTGTTATCAATAAAGAGTGATTTTTTAAATGAACAAGTACAATAACTCATGAAATAATTTGTTGATACTAAGGGACAGATTGTATGAGAAAATGTATTGAAGTAAATGCTGTCTAAATATAATTGAAAAAACATATAGACAAATGGTCTCCAAAAAAGTATACTATTAGAATTCTCCTGATTCTCTTGCAGACAAGCTCAACATTTCTGACAATTATCTACACACCCACAACTACTTTCAGACTGCAGACTAATTCATGCACCCAGAATGTGGAACAATGTTACTGTACCCATCAGGAGCTCCGAAGCACTCCAATTATGGAAAGAGTTGAAGAATCTCTACTTTAGAGCACACAACATCCATAATCCAGTTACCTCACCTATCACACATTGACTTTATTATTGCATTTTGCCCTATAAGTCCCTTCGCTGGTTTATTTTTAGGTTCTTACTACAGGAATACCATTGACATACATAAAGTACGACAGAAAGCCTTTAATTTTTCACTTTGCCTTTTCTTAATAATGTATTTGAATGTTGACTTTCTTAGGAAATATATTCCAGAAAGAGAAATATAAACTGATATTAGTGTTTGTAACAAATTGGGTTATTTCTTAAAGGCGTTGGATGCCCCACCAACGCAACAAACACCATCCTTCTCAAGGTGAAACACAAAAGTCACTAAATTAGCCTGTGCTTAACTCACTGGTAGCTTGGCACACACACAGTCACGCTTAATTTAGAGGCAATGTTTAAAGTATTTATGCAGCATGCAAACATTAATAAAAGTAAACACAAACCAAGACATTTCTTGAAAACTAAGTCAATTTTAATAAATAACATGATACCAGAATGACACAAATCTAATCAGTATTCCTTAGATATGCAATTTTAATGTTTTAGTAAAAATAGCACCCAAAACAGAACTTTTTGCTGTTGTGTAGTGCCAAAGCCTCAGGATTTTCACCTTTTCTCACACGAGGAGGTTCTACTGATGCCAAATGTGGATCCAGGACCTGGGATGGTGCCTCCTGGGGATCAGGAGTCACTCCAGCAAAGGCCAGCAGGGCTCAGCAGGTTCAGGCAGGTCAAGTTGCAGAAGGCCAGCTGGTCAACTGCAGGGAGTATATTGTGCACCTGTAGATCACACAGGAGGTCAACCAACTGACACTTCACGTCCCTCTGGTAAGCATGGTTAGTCTGGCCGCAGGGAAGTCCTTCCTTCTTCTGTAACTTCTACAGATCCACGAGTGTTCTGATAAGGGGTTTGAGAGGTCCAATATGCTTATTTGGTGCCAGCCTTTGTGCAGGGGGACACTGTCCTACCTCCGCAACTAGGTCTCGACAAAGAAAAGAAAAAAATTCAACTAAGAAGAAATTTTTGTTGTTCCATTATTTTTCATTTTCCTAATTTTTCTTCCATTGTATCAGTGCTGCTTCTCCTAAACATTTGGACTGCTTCTAAGTTTCTCCTCCTGTTAATTTTGGTCTTATTATATTCTAATCATTTACTTGATATTGGTCAGAAAACTTCATTTGTAGTGCATTTTTCTAATTGTTGGTTTGATAGTCACATCATCTATACACACTTTCTTTGAGTTTTAGCTTGCCATTCAGGCAAAGTGCCAATGTGAGCAAATGTAGACCTCATTGAAACCAGTTATGAGTGGTCCCGTTGTCGATAAGTCCCTTTTTTCACATGTATGTTCAAATGGCAGTGTCAGGAGAATGGCAAGGAAAATGAAATTTTGACATTATAAAATTACTTCAGATACACGTTACATCAGTTACTAGAAAAACATTTCAAGTGTGTTGAGGACAAAATAAATGGAGTTTAGAAGGGTAAGGGGTGGGGTAAAGGGGTATGGGTTAGATAGAATGGAGAGACAAAGGAGGGTCTGCCCAAAGTCTGGCTGGGTAGGTGACGACCGAGGGGGAAGTCCACAGTCCATCTCCTTTCTTGCTATCAGGTAGCTCCACGGGGCATCAGCCAAACAGCTGGGTCTCAACGGGAAAACAATTAAAGAGCAAAAGCAGCGGCACGGAAGAAACAAGACACATGTCTTGAAGTCCGGCTGGGTAGGTGACGGCCATGGCAGTGTGCCGGAACCCATCTCCCCCATAGTTGTCGGTACAGCTCCACCGGGAATCGGCCATGTATGCATTTCGGGTTCCAGCAGAATAGAACAGGGGAACAGGAGGTGATCCTAAGTCAAGACTTGTCTGTCGAGGGAATGACTGTACGTGGGCACACAAAGAGCAGGATGTAAGAGCAAGAGGCAGATGCTCTACCAGACAGAAGTGCTATGGAAGATGAGAAGAACCTGATCAACTGTGAGGAAGAGAAGTGACTTCAATGATTTACAAATTTAATGTTCATGTCTCCCTCAAATTTGAGATTTGCTGTCAGGGCATTTCAAAGAATTAAGACAATTTTGGTGGTAAATATTAAGAAGACAAAATATATGGTCTTCAATGCTAATTCTATAAACTGCCCGAATCCAAGAATGGATGATAGACCATTGGAAAGGGTCCTTATCTTTGACTATTTGGGTCTTACTTTAAATGATAAAATGGGGTGGGGACCCCAAATCATTAAAGCTAACCTAAAGTTAAATCAGGGTATTGGGGGGATTTTAAAAGTCCATAAGAGTTGTGCCTTACAGGTTATAAGCCCGCCGTTAGAAATCTATAAAGCCCAAGCTAGGGGAGCAACTGTATATGGGGCAGAACTGTGGGGACAAAGCTTAGCTAATGCCCTTACTGTAACAGAAAATAATATTTTAAGACAAATTCTGAGCCTGCCCAAAAATACACCCTTAGTACCACTAAGGATGGAACTGGATATCCTAGGTCTAAGTGGGTTATTCAACTCTGCAGAAATCTGTGTATTAGGAATTATATAGAATTATATAGGATCCTAAAATCCGATACTAACCCGGTTTATGTTGTTGCAATTTAAAAAAATTCTATTTGCTATGTGGTGTAAGTGCAGGCATTTACAAAAAAATTGATATGATAATAAGTAATACCAGCTCCTACTTGTCATTTGTTGTGATTCTGTACCCTGTAATAATTAGGCATGTGAGTGTAGGTATTTGGTGATTAATCCATGTGAGAGATAGTATTGCCTGCTAACTGGCTGCTATTTCGATCCTGGGCGATGTAAAATCATTGGATGTGAATCATTTAAAAAATATATTTTTAGTTGAAATTATATTCTTAATGTATGTTTTAATAGTTCAAATTTCCCATAATGATGATTTCTATATTTCTACTTCCCAATGGGTGATCTTATACTGCTATGTTTCTTAACAAGTGTTATTTATGATCTTGTACTTTGTTCCTGACTCGGATTTTAATATGTTGTAAATGTAAATGTGCTTTTATGGCTGTAATAGCCAAAATAAAGTTTTTGAAGAAGAAGAATTAAGCAGTTGAACTTCTTTCGAACAGTACACAAGGTCCTGGACAGACGTTTGGGCCATATGTACTATGGCCGCAAAATACTGGTCAGCAATGTGCGACCAGTAAAGGTTTTAAGAACTAACCTATGTACTAGTAGGAGGGTTCTTAAAATTCTGAATTACAGCTGATTGGAATCCGATGTACCTCATGCATATTAATGAGGTGAGTCTTAATTTGCACCTTATTATGATTCTTTGCCATCACAGGGATGGTGGCCCACTGAGGTCAGAAGACTACCATTTCTGTCATTGCTTTTAAATAAATGAATAATATTTTTTAATATGCAGCTATTTTCCGTAAAGGAAAGCAAGATGCGTTTTGAAAATTAAACGTTTCACAAACTTTTCTTAGGTGTAATCAGTGTTCAGAATACCTTTACTGAATCTTTAATGGACTTAGAACATTTCAAAGATGGTTTGAGCGCTCTTAATCCCTCTGATTTACTGAATCAGAAGGTTTGCAATAGCTAAAGCTCTTTGTACATTTGGCCCGTTGTCTTATATTGGTAGCCAGTTTAGCACTTCGAAAGTGGATGTGATCTGATCATCAAATTTTATTCACAATGTGAGTTAGGCAGCATGATTCAAGGCTCTTTGCAATATTGAAATATCTTTCTGTTGCACGCCAATGAAGATGTCATTATGTTAGAAATTACGCTGGAAAAGTTGTATACTTGAAGATTTATTAACAATAATGTGGCACAGCAATAAACAACAGTTGCTAGGCAGGCAGGAACAGTGCAACTGACCTGGTGCCTAGCAGCAAGCAGTGTTCCATGTGGAACATACAGTTAATGAAAAATGCACTTCACTTAAAGTGACAGATACAATTAATAAATGAAAGAGGAAGAAAATGTAACATACCTCCCTTTTTAACAAATGAAAATCAATAGTTAAAACAACTGAAAATTAAGTCATATAATCAGCAAGTCTTCTAGGAGGATACCTTGAACGGACAGAGGTCTCAACTCTAGAGGCAATAGCCTCATTGGAAACAAGGTGCACATCAGGAACAGTGACATTACGATTAGAGGGACATTTGGCAACTTGTTTGATGTTCCATAATTTGCCATCCTGGGTAAAAACACTATTATTAAAGACTTTGACAACTTTCATCGGTATACTAAACTTGTCAGAGCATTTGGTGAGAAAAACTGGTCTCCTAATTCTCACCAAATCACCAACAGATAAATTAGGTGTTTTAACATTCCATTTGTTATCATACCATTCTTTAGTTTTGGCTTGTTTGCACTCTACCCTTTGAGAAACATCCCTACCTAAATCCCTTGAAAAATATTTGTTTAAACATTTGTCTTTGAACCACCACGGACAAATAGAAGAGGCTGGATCGCGCCCCTTGAGCAGAAGAAAGGGACTGACCTCAGTTGTTGAATGTGGCGTGATGCGATATAACCAAAGTTTTACTCTTAGTAAATTTCTCCAACTACTACCAGACTTGACCACATCAGATACAAACCCCTTCAAAACCCTGTTGAAACATTCTACCAAACCATTTCCATGAGGTTCATAAACTGATACAGTGCAATGTTTAATATGTTGGCGTTTAAGAATCTCCTCCATCTCCAAAGAGGTAAGTTGGGCTCCATTGTCAGTAACAAGTATTGAAGGACAACCTTCCCTAGAAAACACTTCTTTGAAAAATTCAATGACCATGTTAGTTGAGGCAGAAGAAACAAATGTGACCTCTGGCCACTTAGAGTGGTAATCAACTAGTACAAAAGCATAACAAGAATCACTAGGAAGACACACAAAAGGACCAGAGATATCAAATGCCATTTTTTTCCAAGGTTTAGTAGGCCAAACTGAGTTCTTTAAGGGGGAACGTTAACTTTCAACATTTTCTCACTTCCATACAAACTTCACATTCTCTCACTTTGCGATCCACCATCCCATCTAGACCTGGCCACCCAAAAAAATTTCTTATCAGGTGTTTCATAGCCGACATTCCAGGATGTGTTTTATGTGCTAAATCCAAACTGACCTTTTGTATACCAAAAGGGGGTACACATTTACCAGCTTTGAAAACCAAGTCACCTTCTAATTCTAACTCATTCAGAACACTAAACATAGGCAAACAATTATCTGTTATATTTTTTTTATCAGGCCAGCCCTCTAAAATGTACTTCTTAATGGTCTGCAAAGAAAGGTCTTGGTTATCTGCATGTTTCCAAACCTCTTCAGAAATATCTTCAAATGAACCAGACAAAATATTCTGTAAACAGGTAACAGTATCATCAGATTTATCATTGCGGATGGTTTGACATGGAAGGCGAGACATGAAATCTGCAATAACATTCATTTTACCCAAAACAAACTCTGGTGTGATAGAATATTCCTGTAATCTAGTGTCAATCTGGCAATGCGAGTAGTTGCATTCCATTCGCCACCTGGGGAGAGAATGTTGACTAACGGTTTATGATCCGTCCTCAAAACGAATTTGCTGCCCCAAATGTAATTCCTTAAGTGTTCAATGGCCCACACACAAGCTAAAAGTTATTTTTCTATTACTGCATATCTACGTTCAGTTTCACTCAGTGTGCGAGATGCAAAACAAACATTCCACTCTTCTTTTTCACATTCTTGTGATAGCACAGAACCAATGCCATACATACTGGCATCTACAGTAATTATACACACTTTATTAATACAGAAAGGCTTGAGAGTAGGGGCTTGCAAAATATCTGATATGATTAAGTCAAATGCTGATTGTTGTTTCAGTTGCCAAACAAAAGGAGTGTTATTTCTGAGAAGTTTTCTTAGAGGCTGCATTTTTGATGCAAAGTTTTTTACAAACTTACTACAATACTCGCACATCCCTGCGAAAGAAAGCAACTGTTCTTTATTAGTGGGAGAAGGAGCGTTGGCGATACCTTTAACATTTGCCTTCTACAGCACCACACCATCACCAGACAATGTGTGCCCCAAATATACTACTGATTTTTGAAACATTTTACATTTGCTAGACTTTAAAGTCAACCCATTTGTCCTCAACTTTTCACAGACAATACGTAAGTGTTGTACATGCTCTTTATTGGTACCTGAAAAAATCAAAATATCGTCCTGAAAGCACTTAACAAAATTGTCAACATCTCTGAATATATTGAACATAATTCTTTGAAAAACCGATGCCGCCGAGGCTAAACCAAACGGCATTCTGGTGTACTGGTACAAGCCTTGGGAGTTATAAAAGCTGTAAGGCATTTCAAATCTTCTGTAAGGAGAATCTGATGATAGGCTAGGGTCGATTGTAGAGAGCACTTTAGCCCCTTCCAACATAGAAACTACCTCATTAATGTTGGGAAGCGGATGACAGTCTACAATAATACCCGAATTGAGAGCCCTGAGATCAACGCACATTCTTAAATTTGTATCAGGTTTTCTCACTAAAACAATGGGAGAAACCCATTCTGCTGACTCTATAGGCTCAATAATTTTCTCAGAAACCAATTTTCCAAGCATTTCCTTAAGTTCCTCTCTAACATTAATGAGAACTCCCGTTAGTTTTTGTTTGACAGGAATTACAGCAGTTTTAAGTTGTATCTTATGCGAGTAATTCTTAATCATGCCCAAGCTATCAGAAAAAACATCTTTGAATTCAGTTTTAATTAGAATTTCTTTCTCTTCAGGTTACACTAAAGCAATGTTATTCAAACCTACAGTTTCATCCAACAGCACAGGTTCTGCAGCACGAGGATTAAGAAAAATTCCAAACTTCCACTGATCTCTCCAACCTAGTACGTTCACACCTTTGACCGCTACATACTATTTGACTGCCATATACCTGGTTTTAAATGTAAGGTCCACTTAAAAAAAAGATGTAATTTATGGACCCATCAAAGCTAACTGCAAACATGTCAGATGGTAAAATATTAGAAAGCCCAACTTGGAACTTAAATGAAAATCAAAATAATCCTTAGAAATAATCGTCCAGGGAGACCCTGGCTCACCCATAAGTTCCAGTTTAACCCCCAACACATCCACTTCACATAAAGTTTTTCTTTTGTGTTGACACTCAGACGGGTCATTGACATTAGAAATTCCATTGACATTAGAAATTCCATCAGTAAGGAACACAACAAACCCTTTTTTCTCATCACTGCCCCCCACCACATTCGCACTTGCACATCTTGGGAATTTCCTCTGTAACAGACGCTATTTTACTACGAGTATTTGGAACAAATTTCTTGGCATCCCTACATACTGTAGAAAAATGTCCCAACCTACCACACTTCCTGCATTCTTTATTAATTGCAGGGCATCCGCCATATGAAGCCATATGTGTTCTGCTACCACATCTAAAACACATGAAGGATTTATCACATTTTTTAACATTGCCATAATTGTTAAATTTAGTGACACTGGAACCATAATGTGAATTATCATTTTTCTGTGTGTCTGTACGTTTGACCACACACACTTCATCACCCGACTCAGTTTTATGCTCATTATGTTTTTTAACCATAAGCATCCATTTCTCGGATTGTTCTAAAGACTTTGTGATAGCCATGGCTTCAGACAATTTGGGATCTCCAAGCTCCCAAAGATGTTCCTGAGTTTTCTTATTCTTCACATGCACAATAATTTTATCCCTTAACATTTCATCACACATATCAACAAAATTACAATGTAATGATAAAGATCTTAAAGCAGTAATAAAATCATCAAACGATTCTGTGTCATGTTGCACCCTCATATAAAACTTATACCGGTTGAGAGCAATATATGCGACAGGTTTAAATCTCTTTTCTAACCTTAGTAATGCTTCTTTGTAAACGTTAGTGCCTTCACCTTCACCTTCAGAAGGCGGAACCTGTGGTAATGCCCTAAACACCATCTGTCCCTCTGACCCAAAACAGTGTAAAAGAATACTTTTCTTTCTTTCTGCTCCCATTCGCTCGCCATCAATAGCATTCATGTAATTAATAAAATCCTCCTTCCATTGTGTCCATGGGATGGGGGGGGGGTCTCCTTTATTTTGTAAGAATTTATCTGGCGGATCAAACTGCATGGTCATGTAGTAAAGAGAAAACCTGCTTTTGTTATTTCTTTTTCTTTTTACTTCCTGCTCTTCCCAAATATTAATTAAAAAAAAAGGTGAGAGAAAGAAATAAAAAATAAAAAAAGAAAACAACAAACGCAGGAGAAAAGAAAAAAATAACAATAACCTATGCAAATTGGTTTAAATTTAGTAGGTGAAACCTTAGCTACAACATAAACCTGTATTGAGTCGCAATGTATATCATCTGTCCACGTTGAACAATAACCATGAATAATGATTTTAGAATATATTCAGTCTTGCAATGTACGTTATTGTTCAACCTCGAAATTAAAAACAATAATCCAAAATCTTTGGTCAGTCTCGCTGTATTTTGTGGTATCGAAATGAAGAAGTAATCCAAAAATCATTGCCTTCTTTTTGTTTTAAGTGTAAACAAAAAAAATGAACTTACTTCAAGAAAATGCCAAGGATTTAACTTGTTTCCTTAAAGACATTCAATTTGCTTGCTTAAAAGCTCAGCGAAAGGTACTGAAACTGCTTTTCTCCACTCGGTAACTGTGTAACCAAGGTAACCTGAAAACAAATATGGCTGTCACGTCTGACATGTTGCTGCCTGCGTGATGATGTCTCCACGTCACGTCTTGTAATGACAGCTCACCGTTGTCCAAGGGAACGCGCTGCTTCCAACTTGCATGCCCGGTCTCGCTCCACGCTTGTATGACGTCTCTTTAAAATCACTGGTAAGCGCTGCATGAGGAAACAACTCAAACTTTCCAAAAAATCTTTGAAAATCAGTCCTTCCACAATGGATAGAGTCTTAAACTCTGGACTTTCAGTAAAATAAAGATGGTGCCTTGTATGCAAACGTATGTACAGTCCTCACGAAATCCTTCAAGCCGACTGATCTTGAAAAAGGAACACTTCACGCTTGTGCTGCTATGAATCTTGGTAGGGTATCCTGGACTCCGTGCTTTACCCTAGTCTCCAAATTTTGTTAGAAATTACGCTGGAAAAGTTGTATACTTGAAGATGTATTAACAATAATGTGGCACAGCAACAAACAACAGCTGTTAGGCAGGCTGGAACAGGGCAACAGTGCAACTGACCTGGTGCCCAGCAGCAAGCAGTGTTCCATGTGGAACATACAGATAATGAAAAATGCGCTTCACTTAAAGTGACAGATACAATTAATAAATGAAAGGGGTGGAAAATGTAACACATTACAATCATCCAATCATGTCATGCCTTCTATGAGTACCAGGGTGCCTCTTTTTTCAAGTTGCACCAGAAGAAGAACACTTGGTTGGCACTGAAAGCGAAAAGTAATTTTCAATGTTGCATGTATGTGGCAGAGAGGATACATTACTGTCAGGGGTCCTGTGCTATGCGTACAGGAATGATCACAATTTGAGGAATGTGTTAATTCTTTTCGGACTGCGTGTCAGTCTTTCATCAAGTTAGAGGTAAATCAGCGGCAAACGTGCTATGTGTGGAAGAAGGGTACCATAAAGGTGGGAACGTGGTATGGTAAAAATATGGCTAATCAAATGGACATTCACGTAACTAAGGGGTGCACATAGGATTAATAGAAGATAAAAAACAGGCATCAAATGAGAAGTGATAATTAATGTCATATTAAAGTTTAAGTAATGCATGTATTTTACAATTAAGTAATGGAATTAAGTGGTGAAGCTAAAGGAAGTGATACTACAGAATAAGAGAAAAGTTAGTAGAAAAAAATGCCTGTATTGCTAGCCAGAATGTCAACACAAAAGTTCTCTTTGCTATATAGGAGAATACGATGGAAGATTGCCACAGAAAGGAAGGGACAAATGAATGCATCAGTCAGATAAAGACGGAGGAAAATATGTGTAGTTGATGAAAACAAAATAATTGAACAATGGGATGTGTACTTAATGAAGCTGCTGACAAGTCATTAGTTATTGATGATATGACTAAAAACCACCTGGCATGCAGTGGTGTAATATATTCTTAAATTATGCATCCATAAATCATTGCAAAGCAAATAAGGAATAGTTCGGAAAAGATTAGTAGTGCTGGAAGACTGTAGTAGTTTGGAGAAACACTCTTTAAATTAACTTTTGGAGACACTGACATAAACTAAGCACCAGATTTAGTATGGAGACGGAACAGTCACCAAAAATTGGTGGAAGTTATCCACCCTCCTTTTGGTTGCTCTGCCTCATTTGGAGATTGGATGAATTGTTGCATTTTTGGGAGCTTGCTCAGTTGATAAAGTCAATAACAGTTGTTTAAGTATCGCTATTGATATCTAACAGGCGATCGCTCAGTTTGCGAACTACCCATGAGGTTAAGTTAGGGCCTGATTTACTAAACCATTTCAAAGTCACATACTCTGTGATAAAATAAGTTGCATTTCCATACATTTCAAAACCATTTTGTAATCCACTAAGGCATTCCTTGAGTAGCAATGTGGGTTTTCTGACTCATTCTGAGTGCATTTAAGAAGGGATGTGAAACTGGCATCCAAAAAGGGCATGCCCTTCCAAATTGCAAATCTTAATGATATGTAATAATGACTTTAAACAATGAAATGTTACTGGCTCCTCACAGAAGGAGGTAACAAATGTACAAAGGGGGCGCGGAACCAGTCACATTGTGCACTAACCTTGTGTTCAAGATTCAAAAGAAGCAACATCATTTTCCATCTCTCGGCATCATCACCAGTGACAACATATAAAAGTATATGAAGCCAATATTGAAAGTAGAATGCTACAACAGAGATATAGAAATCCACACTTTGTCGTGTCACTTCTGGGATCGAAGAAGTCTTCTGGTGACATGAGCTTCATGTACTCCGATTTCCTTTCATATTTTCATATAGTGATGTATCTGAATGTATAATTTACACACACGCAGCAGTTAGTATCGATTTCACATGTCAAACACATATCATATTCTTTTTTATAGTTTGATGGCACATCGATTATACATAACTATGTGTTAATGTAATTTATGAGGTCTGATAGAATTTATTAAAGGTGCAACAGAATTAGAATGCGAATAACTTACTTTTTCGTCATTTATCACGAGGCCTGCTTTTTCAAAATAAAAAAGTGTTTTTAAGCCTGTAATACACACCTATTTTGCAGCAAGAATTCTTAAGCTTGCTGCCTATGAGGTTGGTTTGTGCAAACCGAGCTGCAAATATCCCTCACAAGTGCTGATTTGTCCTTCAGAGCTAACAGGGCCTTAGCAACTCAGAATATAACAAATAAAAGAGCAAACATTTTATTATTTTTTCATTTTCATTTTTATTTTTAATCTTTTTTTAAGAAAGTCAGGTAAACCAATGGTTACAAAAAATAACACTACTACATTATAATCATATTTATAATCTCCACCAAAACCCAGTACTTTACATAAAACGTTAGGTATTTACATATTTCATGCATGCTTTTCATTACTTTACCATTCCTCCATAGTGATAGGGGTTTCCATAACTTCATATCCTTCTTCTTTATTTTTTGTCCCATACATTTACACAGTATTTCCTGTATACTGATGCTCAGTATTCAATGTAACCATAGTTGATAGGTGGGTGGCTCTGCATATTTCCATGCTGTCGCTATTAACAGCCAAGCTATAGCTACTGTCATAAATACAAAACACTTTATGATGTATCAAGATATGCCCAGCTGTTGTACCCTAACAGCATTAACACTGGAGTAATCGAAATTTCCTTTTTAAGTGTCTGTAACCAAAAATCCTCAATACCTTTTCTGAGCAATGAAAGCTTGGTGCAGAAATAAAAGATATGTACAATGTCTGCCGGGCCCGTCTGGCATCTTGGACATGTCATCCTCCCTCTTCCCCCACCCATAAAGCTGAGCCGGCGTGTAATATAAGTTAAATAGGGTATTATATTGCTGGGCTTTTAGATTGGCTGACAGGAAGATTTTTGCTTCTAATTTGATTGACATGTCCAGATCAATATAGTGGTAACTATATATGGGTCAAACCAGGACGATCCTGAAATTTGGGGAAAACTTGCAGTAGAGCTTGCCTCCTGGCCAGAGCCAATGGTAGTGGGTGGTGATCTGACTATACACTTAGAGACCAGCAAAACTAAGACCCAGAAATATGCAGGAAGGAAGCCCAGGGTACAAAGGGCATTGACAACCTGTAAAAATAATTTTCTGAACCTGTAAAAATAGCCATGGGCTGTTTGATGTATGGGAAGAGAAGAAATCCAGTGACCGTGGATATACCTATTATACTCATCTCCGTAGGAAGTATGTGCGCCTAGATTATTTTTTAGCCTCAAGCAAAATAATGGATAAGGTTGAAATTAAGAAATTGCCTCAACTTTTCTCGGATCACAATCCGCTTATGTTGGAGGTAATAGGATTTTCCGGTGACAGGAAGCAGCTCACCTTGTCCTTCGATAAAAATCTGCTTGCCAACTAAGAGTTTTGTCTCACATCAAGCGCGTTGGTCTATAGAATATTTTGCTATAAATAGGTATAGTGCATGGCGCAGGATAGTATGGGACTCTTTTAAGGCTGGGATGAGGGGAGTAGTAATTAGTTATGTGGGAAAGTCACCAAAGCAAAGAAAGGCAGAGGTCGACTCATTAATGGAAAAACTAGCAGGATTGGAGCCAAAACTTGTCAACTTGATCAACAAGGAGGAACAGGAAGATCAATTTAGAGAGCACATGCTGAAACTAGCACAAAGGCAGAATTCAATAGCTTCTTCAGGAAAGTGCGGTCCGAATATATCAAGCACATCTGGGGGGGATGTACGAGTATGGTGAGACAGCAGAAAGGTTACTAGCACAGTGCTCAAGGCAGAAAAGAGTCAGGTACTACATTCATAAAATTCAGAATAGCAAGGGCCAAGTTGTGAACAGCCCAGAAAAAATGTTGAGGAGTTTTATAGGAAGCTATATCAGGCTGATTCTTTAGAAACAAGCATGACGAATCAGGATGATAGGTGGCCAGCATTAGCAAGAATGGATGAAGGCACACCTCAGGAACTGGAAAAAGAGGTTACTCTGGAAGAGGTTCAGGAGGCTATCGGAGTCGTCTCTGCTGGGAAAGCAAAGGGCCCAGATAAGATCCGGCTAGAAATATACAAAATATTGGCGCACGAAATCGCTCCAATATTGCACGATTTGTTTCTGGGTGTCCAGTACAGTGGGTTACCACCTTTATCATGGTAGGGAACTGACGTGGTGATCTGTCCTAAAAAGAGTAAACCGGCAGAAGTACCTGCTTAGTACTGCCCGATCTCTCTCATGAACTACGATGCTAAGCATTATTCAAAAATCATAGCCGAACATTTACAGGGGATTATATTGGCACTGCTATCCCCTATGCAGCATGGCTTCATTTCGGGCAGGGGATCAAGGACCACATTAGGGGGTTATTGCAATACTTGATATAGTAGAAGCAGAATCTAGTGAGGTGGCTGTAGTCCTCCTGGATGCAGAGAAAGCCTTCAACCGGGTTTCATGGCAATAACTATGGGGTACATTGGTAGAAAGGGGATTCGGTCCAAGGATGGTGCGTGCTATCCAAGCGATGTATTATAAACCTTATGCTCACCTAGAAAAAATGGACAATATGCCAGGGAGGATCGAGATAGCCAGAGGGATGCAACAAGTATGCCCTTGCTCCCCAATCTTATTTGCCTTATATATAGATCCATTCATTGCTCAAATTGTACAAAATTAAGTAATTAAACCTGTAATCACTATGGGATTTGAAACTAAGATCTTAGCATATGTGGATGATGTTGCAATAATACCATCAGAACCGGTGGCGGCGGTTAGGGAAATAGAAAAGATGGCACAGGGATTTAGTAAGGATTCAATACCACTTTATTTCGATTAATTAGAATCATAAAAAGTACAGTATACAAATCGATTTGGGGGTAAGTAGAACACATTAAAACACATTAAAAAGAGCACAATTTTAAAACATTTTTTAAAAATAATTACATTACAGGTTTAAAACATTATATTGTCAGTATGAATTCATTTCTCTACACCAGCAGTGTTGTTAAGACCCATCATTATACATTTCCTGCGGCGAATGGAAGCTACAAAGAAATTTGCCACTCCAAACATTGTAAACGGGGACTCCATTAATTTTAGAAATAGCAACGCATGTTTGGCTTGCACAAACCCCTTACCCTTTAGTAAAGGAATGATAAACTTTTTCCTGGGCAAACTGTAATAGGAGCAAAAAAAAGAAAAGTGCATTGTGTCCTGCAGGGAATAGCCGTCACAGTTACATGGAGACGCGTCCGCCGGCCTACACCAGACATTGGAGTCGGTTAGCAGCAAATGGATTTGATTGAATCTGAATTTGGTCAAAACCCAACGATGGAACGGGACCGTCACAACAATGAGGTACGGTTGGATAGAAAGGGATGAAATTAATAAGTAGTGTTCCCTTACCGATGGCTTCCTTAGTTGAATCGCCTCCCGCACCAATTCTCTGTTCTTAATAAAGTTGGTTTTGACCCAGCCCAGATCTCTCCAAATTCATACAATCCTTTAAAATCGCATGATTAAGAGAGAGGTGGGGATTCAGCCAAGTTTTTATCCACAGCAGGATAGGGCCATATTTATAATGTCTCTAATGTAGCCCATCCCAAGCTCCTGATGGGTGGCGAAAGTAGCTGCCGATTGGGGTAAGCCTAGGAGTGCACATAGGAATTTATTCTCCTCTCTTTGAATAGCTTCAGGGTGTTTATATCCCCATATGGTGGCCCCATATCTTGCAATTGAAACTGTTTTGGCTCTATATATGGATAAGATGGCTTCAGTTGGTTTCCCCCCTAGACATTTAGCAAAGCCCAATATAGCTGCTGAAGATCTTTTCATCGTGTTAGCCTTTGCCGAAAGTTGGCGGGCCCAGGTACCTCTATCATCAAATACCACCCCTAAGTAGGTGAAGACCTTAACTCTCGAAATTACTGACTCATTACAGTAAAAGCGTTGACATTATTTTTCTTTCCATCCACTACCATAACATGCGACTTTCCAGTATTTATCAATTGATCAAGTGAAGACATAAAAGCACCAAAAGAGGTCAGTAGTCTTTGTAAGCCTAAGGGAGTTTGTGCCAGTAAAACGGCATCGTCCGCGTAGAAGAGTACTCGTGTCAAAATTCCTCCAAAACGCGGTACATCTAGAGTAGCCTTGCCCAAAGATTCTTCCAGGTTATTTATATAAAGCGTAAATAGCATTGGGGCTAAAATACACCCTTGGCGTACCCCTCTACCGACTTGAACTTTGTAGTGCAAACACCCTCTTTTGTCAGTCTTATTGAAGCATGTAAATCCCGGTGTACCTCAGCCAAAAAGTGCACCAGGGGTCGGTCTAGCCCTATTTCCAGGAGCATAGTCCACAGTCTGGTCCGGTTTACAAGATCAAAGGCTGTGGATAGGTCCATGAACCCAAGGTAGACCGAACCCCTTGATGCCACCGTATATTTATTCAAGATAAGGTGCAGGTTGAGACACTGGTCTTCCATCCCTCTACCTGCTCTAAACCCAAGTAAACCGTCGAACACGGAACAAGGCAGGAAAATTGGGGTCCTATGAAAGATTTCTAAAGCAAACGCGACTATTCATTAGTTGCAATAACACAGACGCTGTCAGAATCAAGAAAGCAGCGGCCAGCCTGCGGGCTGTAACCCAAAACCCTGCCGCCGCCGTCTATACAAAACCTGACTAAAGAATGTAAAGATTTGAAAATTGGCCACCACACCCAAGAAATTAGAGCGAGTTGTCAGTAAGAAGTTGTGAACCAGACAGACTCGCAAAGGTACCCACTAACATAAGCCCTGAAGAAGAGCCTGATGACCAACACACAGGCTTGGAAACGCGTCGGCTTACCTTTGGCTTACCCTTTTTCAGTCCAGTTGACAAATTGCTTTAGCGCAAAGGGTGTAAAATAATAAGTGACTTTTTCAATCAATAGAATAACTTTTTGTAACAAATTTTTTTTTCCCCCTTGCGATACCAGACCGCAAACATACTAAAGATACTCGAAGACAGGTCTGGTGATAAAACCCGTTAGGAGGGTACAATTTGCACTTTGTTTAATGTAATGTCATTTTGTGAAATGTAATGTTTATGTACTGTTGACATCACAAAGGATTATTATTTTTTTAGTGTTAAATGTATAAAAGTTGTATATAATGAATATCATGCTGTGTATGACAAAGCAAGTCCTCAGACTAAGATAAACACAATATCAAGTGAAGTAACAGTAAATTCTGAATAAAAAAACAAAACACCCATTGATTAAATACAATAGGGTGAAAAATCTGCCTTAAAAAAATTTATTGGCAGAACCAAAAAGCGTCTGGGTCCCTATTTTTTCCCTATACATTGACGTGTCCTACCCAGCGCTCAAACTGGACACAACCCCTTGTTTTCTTTACTAAACCCATATTGGGCATTTGAAAGAATGTTATTTTTCCCAGCCCAGTCGTCTATTCTAGCTAAAATCACCTTCCCTAGTATTTTGACAGATGAATCTAGGAGCGATATGGGCCTGTAGCACCTGGGATCTCCTCTTTGACCCTTCTTGAATACAGGTATAATAGTTGAACGGGACCATGATTCTGGGAGCCCTGATGTTATGGAGGCATTAAAAACATTTGTTAGTAATTTAGCCCAGAAACTAACATCGGCCTTATAGATGTCTGCTGGGACACCGTCGGGCCCTGGAGCTTTTTTCCCTGCTGTATTTTCAATTGCCTTCCTAACTTCTTCTAGCGAAAAGAGAAGTGCCGGGCAGCCAGTATCTAGTTCTAATGGCACAAAGGGTTCTAGTTCCAAGTTACTCCCGTAAATATCTTTAAAATGGGTCAACCAATCTTTCTTGCTTATGTTGACTTCTAAGGTGTCATTCTCAATACCTGAGAACAGGGGGTTGTTGACGATAGCCCAGAAACTAGAACTGTCCCTCAATGTCGCCTTGTCCATTAGGGCTGACCAAGCATTCTTTTTTAAAGCGCCTTTGCGCGACTGCAACATAACTTTATTTTCCCTCCTAAGGGTTATGACTTCATTTTTTATCCCTGGGGGACTTTTTAAGAGCCCCCAGAAGATTATTATGGGCTCTGGAGCACTTATTATCAAACCACCCCCTAGCTAGGGAATTTTTTTTCAGAGTATTAACAGTTAATTCTTTTGCCACGAGGGTACAGATTTTTTCAAATGAAGTAATCATTTCCACCCCCATCTTGGAGGAATCCATACAAATGTCTAGTTCATGACTAGCTATCATGTTTAGAGTATTAAAAAAATCCGGTGGGGTTACTTTGCTCCACTTTAACCTCCTCCCTTGGTCTTTCGCTAATATGGCAGTTTCTGCCACTGGGTTAGCCTGAGTATTTACAAATTTAATGCTATTATCCAGTTGAAGGATTACCGGGTTGGGATCACTAAAAGCAGATACCACTGCATTATAGATGATCACAAAACCAAGCAAACCTGGCGACATGAATATGTAATCAATTATTGATTCCGAGTTCCTAGCACAATAGGTCACAACTCGGTCATTCCTATCCTGGAACCCAGGTTCATAAAGATCAGCACTTGAGAGAAGGGCCTCCAAAGCTTCTCCTTTGGGACTATGTTCAAAGTGTTGATGAACTGCATTTGCTGGTCCGTCCCTATCTTTATATTGACAATTTAAATTACATAAGTGAGTATTAAAATCCCCCATCAAAATGAAGTGTACAAAAGTGGTTTGCTGCTCCTTGTATTGCAAAAGAAAATTTTCAAGAGTGCAAAGGTGCTCATTATGTGAGCCGTCTAACATGGAATTATAAAAATTTATAATTAATAATTTGGTATCGTTCGTCAAACTAATTTCCACTATTAGCAGGTTTAAAGAGGGAGAGGCTATCTGTTTGGCTAGGCCCCCTATGTTTACAATTACCAAAAGCATGAGGCCCCCTTTATCTCTTCCTGCTACCGTGCCACTTGCTGGGATAAAGAATGATGAATAACCTGTAACCCAAAAATCGCACCCACTGTCCCATGTCTCTTGGAGCGCTATGATGTTGTATTGCCTTATATAACTTAGCCAGATATTATCATCTCTTTTGGAGCCTAACCCCGCAATATTCCAGCTCATTAATTTCACCTTTCTATTAAGTGTACCAGAATTAGGTTCTTCAATTTCAAGAGGTATTTGGGGTTCCCCAGGAGAATCTATAAGTCAATCCGTCTCACCCAGTTGTGACAATGGTGAAAATCTATTTTGTAGAGACAAAGCCTCCCTCTTTTTAGTACCGGGGTCTAAGCATGGTTTCGGGCGTAAAGCTGTATTAATCGTGGTCCAACTGTGAGCCAGCTCCTGTTTTGTGTTGGGTAATGAAGTACGTAAAGAGTCCTCCCAGCTAGAGTCTTTTCTAGAAAGTGTACCCCTATCTTCTAGAGGGGGAGGGTAAAAGGGAGGATAAAAGAATCCTAGTGGGAGTGCAGGGATTCCTTGGTCTGCCCTATCCAAGCATGATGCATCCCAGAAGACTCGAGAAGCCTCCTTCGGGTTGTCAAAATGTACGATCACACAATCCCCTTTCATGGATTTTTTTGTTCGACCCAGCCATCCCACCCGCCTACCTGTTAAGATTCTGGATGCTATATCTTTCTCCCCTGTACAATTTTCATTACACCAAGTTTTAATGTTGGTTAATAGTGACTGTGGTGATTCCCTCTCTCCTACCCTTAACTGAGGGACATTAGCTATAATAGCAACAAAGGGAGCAGCCTCCGGGGGGAGGTTAATAATTGGCTGGTGGATGAATTTAACTTTTGTGGGGTCCTTCCTATTGACTGTATCTAGGTCAAAGGGAGGATATGTCAACCCTCGATCCTGTGTGTTAGAATTAGCCTGTTGTTGAACCGAACAACTAGGAAGTACAGTCCGTTCTGTTTCCTTACTAGCCGATTGCTTAGAATTCCCTTTCCTCCCGCTTATAAACTGATTTTTCTCAAACCCCTGGGCTATTGGGGTATCGCCTCTAGACTCAGGAGTGGGTAGCTCTTTAGTGGCTAAGTATGCGTTCAATCGTTCACACTTTTTTAAAATCCCAGCAACACATTAATTTAATACATCGATTATGTCTTTAGCAATGGATGTCAGTGTGGATTCCACTTTTTCTGTAAGGATGTTCTCCACCATGTCCCTAAAAGTAGACTCCCGTGGGCTCAATGTTCCTTTAACCACCTGGTCAGTTTTTTGGATCTTCCCTCTTTTATATTGTCTCTTTCCTTGTTTTGTATTGAGGTTTGGCCCAACCCCTGGGGAGGTGATCACTGGAGTTATGGGCTCTGTGTTTTCCCGACCCGGGATATCTTGTCTTGTAGGGTTAACTGGAATGGGAGCCTTAGGATGCTCGATTATAATCCTGGGTTCCAGGGGTATATAGGCTGTGGGTTGCCTCGATATAGCTTCACCCTCAGTTTTATCTTTAGAGGCCTCCAACCCAAGTTCTCGTTCAGTGTTAGCAATTTCTGTGCTAAGCACTCCCACCGCATTGGTCAGGTACGATATGATACTCTCAGAGTTACGGTTGGACTTTAGCCTTTAGAGCCCCACCAGCAGTAGGAGAGTGCAGTTTACACTTACCCATGATGCTGGACCGTGAATGTAAGAGGAATGGCCTGTCCTGTCCCTCCTCATCCCCGGACGGCCACAGACGGCCCGCCCTTTGCCCGGGCTTTGCCCGGCGTACGCGCGCGTCCGCGACTCGGAGGGAGCTTCCTCAATTTAAGCGCCTCCGGGCGCGCTAGTCCTCGAGATGCGTGGGCGGAGCCGGATGTTGTCCCAGGGCTTGCTGGGAGCTGTAGTTCCCCCCAACTGCGGCCGTGAAGCTGGAAACAACGGCAGCATTGGGAACAAGCAGCGTCAAGGCCCCAGCAGCAGGTGAGGGAAAGTGTGTCCGCCTGCTCCCCTCCTCAGCCCGGTATGGTTTGCAGAACGTCCCCATAAGAAATCGGGCTATCTGTTGAATAAAGGAAAACCCCAAATTATCTGTTCTTCCCAGTGGCAGTTACAAGATCCCCGAAAAAGCAAAGAGGCTGCGTATCCAAGGGTAAACTTTACAAGTCATCTGGATACTTCATGGGTGGCCCTGTAATAGATTAAATATATGCTGAACTTAAAAAGCTAGATAAACTGCATCTTACATTAATAGGCAGAATTAACTTTTAAAAATTAAAATATTTCCCAAAGTATTGCATCTGCTCCGGGCGATACCACTGGAACTGGCAGAAGATAAGATAAATAAAATCAAGGTCTTGTTTGTCAATTTCATCTGGGATTATCAGAAAACACGGCGAGCACTGAAGTTTTTGAACCTACCAAGAGAGTGGGGTGGATGGGGAGTGCCCAATATTTTATTTTATTATTGGGCTATTGCTCTGCAACAGATGGTTAGTTTAGTTCTACCTGGGAAAGGCAGAACTAAGGTCACAGGTTTACCTACAATATATCAGCTTTCCATTGTAAATGATGCAGAAGGGCTTTTTTTTGAGGCAGCTAAAACAAAGCTATTATAAGAAAACACGGTTCAAGTGTATCAAGGGTAGGTTTGGAATAAGGTTAGTACGATCTTGAAGATTCCCAGAAAGAATAGATACACCCCTTTGTGATGATCAGCTGTATTGCCGGAAGCAATTTAGGCATGGCTAGGAACTGGAAAAGGCCGGCATGAACCACGTGGCAATTCTACTTCAGAAAAATTAGCGCATCTCATTTGCAGGGCTTGTACATAGATCTGGAGTTAGGAATAGTACACAGTATAAATATATGCAGGTGAAGAGGTGTTCAAGAAATCTCCTCCAGGAGCATAACTATCTGGAGAAAATCCCATTGCTTGAAATAATCAAGCAACATGATAGTAGGATAGGCGAATACTATCAGGGGCTAATTAAGACTCTCCCAGACAACATGGAAAAAACAGAAACAAAATGGGTAGATAGCGAACTTCCGAAGTACAGTACAACAGTCTTGTTGTTTAGCTACAGTATGCAGACTAGAGGCGACCTAAAGAAACTGACAACATCGCTCTGGTGTCAAGTCAGCTTAGCTAGTAAATAGAGGAAAAGGGTTAGTTAAATAAAGACTAGTTACATAATTCAATCTAAGAAATAGCTAAACCACCTTCTAAATGTTGCAATTATTTTTTATATTTTGATTTTTAATTATTTTCATTGCCACTGTTGTGCTTGTCTTCATAGGTAAGACAAACAGTTCAAGCAAAACTAATGGCAGACCAAGAATCAGTCAGCTGCAGGCAACAGAGCTCATGGGAGCAATATTACAGAATGCGGACAGAACCCAGTGCTGAGGGGTACTCCAAAAATACTACTCTTATCCATGCTATCTGGTAGGCTAGCTTCAGAATCTTTCAGGAAACCAAAATCGATCAATTAACTGTACAGGAATAATTAACCTCATCTGACATTCTAAGCATTACTGGTGAGGAATGATATTGACTAGTCTACTGATGTTACACCAAACATCTGAGGAGCATTTATTGGTCAGAAAATATTTGATGAAGTCCTAATATTTTCTCAATAAACTTTAGCTTGTTATTGTCCGATTTTCAGTTTACAACTATTTCAAATGAAACACTCCATTTAAACAAAGTATGCTTTATTCTGCTAATGACGCCTCTAAATACATATGGGTAATCCACCAAAGTACTTATGAACGCACAACTCTGTATTGCCAGATGATACCACTCCAGGCTATTTGAAGTAGCCAAATTGTTTCCCGGCACAGTATAAGTGATTGTAGAAAAGTGCCCCATTGTGTTCATTTTTGTGTGGTCACACCCACATTTTGCTAGATTTTGTTGCTGGGCTTTAGACTCTACACATTGGGACACTGCTCTCAAGTGCCCAGTATATGTGCTTCCCCCCCTAAACACATTTTGAATTGGTATAAAACCAATTGGCATATTTAACTTACCTATACATACCTAGTACATAGTTCAAAGTGTACCTAGGGCCTGTATGCTAAATATCACTAGAAGACTGCAGCACATATTGTGCAACCAATAATGTGACGTTGCAAAACATGACTGGTGGCCTGCCACCAGTAACATGGCAGTGCAGATCCTGACTACAAATTCAGTCTGTCAAAATAACCAATTGGTATGCAGCTTAAACCCTCCTCCTAAATATTAAGCAGACACCCATATTTAGGCTTAAAATGCCAATAAGCCAGGTTGCATGATATTCATACGTAGGACATGTAAAACTTTAATGTTAAAAATGTCCTTAAAGTGAAAAGGCTCCAAAAGCTATTTTCACTGTAGCTGTTTCCTAGCTAAGAAGTGGTGTACATCATTAAATGTAATAAAGTTACCTAAGAACCAGATAAAAAATTGATTCTTGGAATTTTTTTTATATCCAATTCATTGCTAAAGTTAGATTTGCAACTAATATTTTACAAAAGGTACTTTTAAAAAGTAGCCTAAAACCGACCTAAAGCCTCTAGAAGCTTATTTGCATTAGCTTCTAACTGTCAAAGAAACTCGGAATAGCTCATTGATGAGGTGGGAACTAGTTTCATTAGGTGAGATAAAGGCCTTTAACTGGGGAAAAGTTGTTCTACCTCTGGCAGGAAGGACTGGGGGAGGTGTCCAGCCCCTTGCATATCTTCAAAGGTGCCTGCCCTGTCACTGGCAAATGTAGCTCATGCCTGGGCTTGCCACCACTATGGTTCTGCTAGCCATCCAGGTACCAGTACCAGTGGGAGAGGAACTGCCTCTACAATCTGTTTTGAGTGACCACAAGGGAGGATCTTGTCAATAACTTTAAACATTCTTTAGGCAGAACTGCAGCACTCCTGCAGCTTATATGCCTTCTTCTTAAAGTTGGTGGTGCCCCCTGCCTGTTTTGGGGACCACCTCAAAGAGCAAAATCTGAAAACAACAAAGCTTTAGGGAGAGCCGTTACTTTGCTTTTGCTGTGCAGCTCCTTTTTGGAAGAGGTGCCCTGTCCCACCTGGGCACCCACATGCCTCCAGACATTGGGGGTAGCTGAAAATTCCCACCCCTCGCTTCCCTGTCGGCTCTCAGAACGGGCCCGGTGCTGTCTTCTTTGGTGGCAGCCCTGCTCCCCAAAGATAAGGACATGGGTAGTGGAGAAAAGGCTACCTCCATTGAAGGCATGATGGTGCTCACTATAGCCTCCTCAACCGTGGGGGTCGAGGATGGGGGTCCTGGCTCCCCTTTTTGCATAAACACCTGGGGGATGGGGTCCCATGGCCAGTATAGATGTCAGGGGAGGGGGATCCATGCATTCCCTAGTTTAGAAAAATTGTAATATTCATCCCCCAGGGAATGGTCCATGCGCTGGGCCCTGGCCCACCCCAGGGTTTATTTGTGAAAGCTGCAGTGGAGCCCCACACACTTGATTGGAAACAACTTCAAAGGTCACCATCCTTGAAAATGCCATAACTCCTGACCCACCCACCTGATTTTGACAATCCTGGGCTCATTCTAATTCTGTTGGTGAGCTCTAGTCACCAGGGACAGTAGCAGCAGACCTTCACCACTCCAAAGTGGTGCAGTCATCAGGAAGCTGGCTCTCCCGGCTCCCTGCACCAGCGTTCCTCATGGTCTTGGTTTCTGTGTGCAGAAGTCCAGGGCTTTCCCCCAAATGGTCCTCAGGGATTGCTATGGTGCCAGCCTCACTGGCCCTTGGGGAGACACACTGGTCATGGAGTCAACTGGGCAGAGTCCTTGGACCTTCGTGGACTTCAGGGGGATTGTTCCCTCCAGTTCTCCATTGTGGCCCCAGGGTCTGGAAGCAATGCACAGAGAAATCACCAGGCAAGGAAACGTTTGGTCCTTGTGTTAGAGTTTTTAAAGGGAAGAGAAAGGTTCCAGAAGCAGGCACCCCATGTCAACTCTGGGGTGCCAAGTCACCTCTCAATCCCTGTCTCAACCGTCCTGTACAACATTCTGATACAATTCAAAATGGCATCATCCAGGAGTCACTAGTCACTTCTCCTCTGGGGGTTTCAGCTCTCCACTCACTGACATCACTGCCAGGTCCTTCCTCACTTGAAGGAGAGCCCCCTCCTGTGTTGGCTCCAGAGGTCTGGGCTCCCTCCTTTGTTCAGTGGTCTTGGGCAAGCCCAAAGGGCGTAGCATAACAGCTGACTGATTGATGCAGATCATTCCATCCGGCCCCTTTCCTACTCAGGAGCTGGATGAAGTACTGTTGATTGCTCCCTTTGTGTGGGGAGGCATTTGTTTCTGCTGCTGGAGAGAAATTGAATTAACTGGCACAGCAGGAGGACAAAAGACCTGGGCTCGGATCCTGAGCTGAGCGAGACACATATGACATTCTGATAACCCATAAATGCTGTAGCTATCTGTTTGGAACTTGCAGATTACACTATAATTCAATACTTCACTGGTCTCAATAGAGAAGCAAAAATGTTCTTTAAAGCTGTTTCCTCCCAAGGTATATAATACAGTGTCACTACAGGCAAAAAAGTAATTCACACTGACTTTCCCTATGTGTGTACACTAACATTGTAAGTCCTAACTCAGGTAAATATCTAATCCTACAGAGTCCCCACTGCGGCAGGCTACCTGTGCATAGTTGCTGGGCTGCACTCAACAGTAGTCTCACACGCCTAACTCTCAGACATGTGCACACATGTTCACATGTAACCAGCCAAGTGCCCTTACCCTTGCTGCATCAAGCGGTCTTATCTGAAAAGACAGACAGTGGTGGAAAACATGCACAGTCCAGTTGCCATTTGATTAGTCAGATGGTAAAACCTCAGCCTGGAATGAGCCTGGTCTCTGTATCTGACCTGTGTTCCATTGTGGGCAGCCTTAACGTGTTCATCGGTACAGCTAAAGTGCAACCAGATGCACATGGTTGGCGCTTAAGGCACACTTTTTATTTAAAATCTTGAACGTTTGTACCTCTGGTTGCCCTTATTGGATTTTTGTTTTGTCTCATTTTGTTCATTAAAGGCATCTCTCTTTTAATAATTGGTGTGGAATTTTTGTTTTGTTGTGCTTTTAACTTTTTTAATGCTTGGCACTTGTAAGCGCTTTACACCTTTTCTTTAGTTATGCCTGTTTGCTTTGTGCTGTAGCCGCCAGGGGTTGAACTCAGGTTTAAGTTATTGAAATCGATACTTGACCTAACAAGAATATTGACATTAATATTTGTGGGGACTGCAATCTACCCCAACTAATAATGAACTTTCTCACACTTCAGCTGCAAATACTTAACCCGGTAATGCTGCACCCAGAAACTCTGAACACAGAGCTGAATGTAAAGCTGTGGGGGTTGCTCACAGCTGCTGTGGCCTGGTTCCCCAGTTTTGCTCCTGCACAATGGAGGGAGCTGCAAATATTCTACCTGCTCCCAACCAACCCCACCAAAAGAAAGCCCTGCACCAAATTACCACATGGTCCAAGCAAGTGACTAATGGATATGGATTTAGGCATGCTATTTTCCACAGAATCAAAACAAACGCACAGATTTGCATCTGGAGATGCAGGTTACACGTTTTCCCCAGTCTGGTTGAAATCCCTTGTAATTGCAGGTTTTAGGTATGGGAATACTGGCTGAATACAAAAATTATGCTTGCCCCATCAACCATGTATGCAAATCCAAGAAACTCCTACTGAGAGTTCAAGTTTTCAGTGCAAAATTTGTCATTTTGATACACTTTTGCTTTACATGCATGTCACAGTTGCAAGTATCATACATTTGAGACACTGGGGTTTGTGATAGTGCAATGGAATAGACGTTCTTCTAGGCTTCTGCTGCCAACCGATTACAAGGATTCTATAGTGACAAATCTAAAACGGCAGCTTTGGCACTCATCCAACACTATACCATATGTTATTTCCCAAATATATTTATTTGTTTATGAAATCATAATTTCCAGTTTTAAAAGAAGCTGGATTTAACAGTAAAGTTCAGAATGCAAATGATAGATAAACACATAACAATGAATATCTCAAGTTATACCAAAGTTGGAAATGAAAACCTACCATATTGGGGCAAATGTAAATCGAGTATAGATGTCAATGTGAATATCTAAACACGAATGGTGTGTCATTGGTCAAAACGTCATTCAGTATGATTACAGTAAAACCTCTAAGGAAAACATGATTGCTTTAACATTTATATTTGTTATTTTTTTATTCATTGAGATCCAAAATTGCCATGAAATATATCAATTGATACTATTTACACACCCTCAATAAATACATATACAAATCATATTTCACCACAGAATTAATCCAGGAACAAATCTGCATTAAGACTCAGGGTGACATTAATACAGAGAATGAGTCTTCACAGCTTTCTTCCTAGTTTAAACATTTTACCTTTTAATCTACTCTGTGGCTTCTTCCAGAAACCACCCCCATAGTTTATCAATTTTCTTAATCTCCCCACAACGCAATGTGTACAACCGTTCCATATTTCTCATGTGCTTCCTTTTTTTGCATCCTTTCCCCTATTGTGGGGATCAACTATGTCCACCACTTTTGCAGTAATAAGGATCTGGCCACTGAAATTGCCACATATAATAATTTTACAAATTGAGTGGCTAAACGAGTAGCTGGAGTGTACCCCAAAACTTTCCACCAGATACTGGAAGCTAGTTTAATCTGCCAGTCAGTCTCCAAATACTGAAGTTTTTCTTTCCAAAATTCCTGTACAGGGGCACACAGACCGATTACCTGTGACCAATTTGCAATAGACCCCGAATTACATCAAAAGCATTGACGTGACTACCTACGGTTGACTTGTGCATTCATTGTGGAGATCTATAAAGAAACCACTTACTAAAAAAATAACATTCTGCACCAATTGGCTCCTCTCCAAACACTAAAATGTAATGTTTTAATTTAATCCTGCTTCTCTTTTGTTAATTTCAACCCTTCATATTTTTTTCATTTGTTAATTGCATTCTGGTAAAGATCAAGGGCCCTTCATGGAAGCAAACAATCTTTTCCATTCCCCGGGACACTTATGGTTGGTAGCTTTGTCTAATGCAGTTACCACTTTTTGACAGCATCCAATTTGTCCAGACACTAAACTACTAAATACTCTAATCAATATTCTAAAAGAGCCAAGAATCAGAAATTCACCTTGAACTAACTCATGGACTTCCGACAAACATAGCCACCTCTCTCACCTCAAAAAGTCTGCTACCTTCCTAAATTCCACTTTCAACCATTTTTGCCTTGTATTGGGTCCGGCATTGACCCCAAAATACACAACTAATTCTGAAAAATGTGTAACAGCTTTTTATGGGGAAGGGCGTATCTCCTATGGAGATCCATGCGCTTCTGAAAAAAGCCACCACAAACTTTTGTAATTAACTTTTTGGGTGACTGATGCTTTCAACATGTCACATATATTATACTCTTTAAAAATCAACTACATAAAATCGATCTTAAAAATACTATCACTAAGTCTGTCCAGGGCAGTCAAGTAAAAGTTTAAGGCATCCATCCATGACCAAAAAAAGAGCATTGGCTAAGGCTAAACAGGCTGCATTATATCAAGTGTGATGTATAAAATCATGCCTACATGCAAAAGGTTTATGAGGTAAGCAATTTCATGGAGACATTTTTAGCTTGGCGGTTATGCCACCAAATCTGGGATAGTAAACTGGAGACGGTGGGGGGGGGAAATATGCTTGACCATTATAGGCAGATTTATACCCGAAATCAAATGGTTGATAAATAACTCATGGGTCATTTTTGGGCAGACCTTAATATCCCCACTGCATTCTAGGAAGACATGGAAAATAGTGTACAAACTTTCAAAAGAAGAATTTGAGGAGATGATTAAAAATCTCCCAAACTGTAAAGCTTGTGGGCCTGATGGCTTTTTGGTTGAATTTTTAAAATCTTTTTTAGATGTGCTGGTTGACGATCTTTTACTAGTTGTCAACACAATGTTGGAGGGGGCCCTATATAGGTTTCCTTCCATATGGGGAATATTGTAAGTTCTTTAAAAAAAGATGTCATAGATCTGAAATCATATCGTGCAATCACTTAATTTAGTTCAAATTATAAAATGAGTTTTGAAATTATTGGCAAAGAGATTCAATTTGATAGCATCAAAGTTGATCCATTCGGACCAGAAAGGTTTTATGGCTGGATAGCAATTAAGTACAAACACACACTATTTAGCTGAAGCACTGGATTATTTTTCGGTTAATAACGCATTGGCTATAGTTCTTTTGCTAGATGCTGAATAAGCATTTGTGCTCATGGTCTGCAAAACGTTGTTTAGTATTCTAACCAGATTTGGGGTTCCTTTCCAGATCACATGGTTGATACACCAGATGTATCAGAATGCTGAGTCATTATCATAGTTGATGCTACAGTTGTGGGGAATTTACAAGTTCACTTGGGGACTCGGAAGGGAACCCTTCTATCATAAATCCTTTTTGCTTTTTTTTTGAGCTGTTGGTTATCGCGATTAGGGAGAGCAGCGACATCCGTCCTCCCCTGGCACAAATGGGGAAGATAGAACTATATGCAGATGATATTATGATATTATGTTAATTATCTATATTAATAAATGCTCACAGGAGAAAGATTTTGAGATTACTCCCAGGTATGATAAAGTATGATAAATTGGCGGGCTATAAAATCAATAGGAAGAAATCTGAAATAATTTTATATGGGTGTAATTTATATATACTATATCAAGACAAAGTCTCTTGAGTTATTGGGCAGCCGAAACGGTATTTGGAGCATTAGGCACTCTTCATGGTTTGAGTATTTATATGATCTCAATTTGGCCCTTTGCTTTTAAAAATACAAGATATTTTTGCAGGATGGAACTCACTTCCTTTAATCATCTTAGGGAGAGTCGCCTTGACTAAAATGTTGATTCTCCCATTGTTTAATTTTCTCTTTTCTGCCATCCCGTGTGTTTTAACGACATCATTTTTAAGAAAGTGAAGTCTATGCTTACATCATTTAGCTGGCAAAAAAATTGCCAGAGCAGCACTAAGCAGGTTATATCAAGAGTTGGAAAAAGGTGGCTTGGCCCCTCCCAATCTAATAGATTACTATTTTGCACATTATATGTCTAGGTTCAATGCGTACATGAATGATTATTGACAATCATGCAATTAAAAATGACACATTTTAATATAACATCCGTAGCAGGTTACACCTTTGCCAAGAGGTACAGAATATTGGGAAAAAAAACATATTGCGTTATCTATAGTTATCTATAGCTTCTTCTGTGTACACATACATCCTCAACTCATTGTTTGAAACTGTTTTTGTTTACTTCTGTATTCTATAAAAAATATGAGACTGTGCAAATTGCAAACTAATAATTTATGACTGTTCATAAACATGGTATGACAAACCATCTTTCTAGCAATTTATTTGCTCAGTACATTACATGGATCATTCCTAAGCAGTAGTAAACACTCACAATAGAACATAAGTCTAAGGGTGTGGTTAACCATTTCCAGTAATCCAACTGGTAGTGCTGAGAATATAATCAACCCTGTTGTTCCAAAGTAATTTCTTATTTGTGGCTTCTGAATTTCCGACCGTTTCTGCAAGATTGCCTCTCATCAACTGGAAAAATACCAATCCTATAATAATTTTATTTCTTGTTCTGTGCAGGTAGGCCACAACAGCTGAAGGGAAGTGTGCAAGTGATGAAGACGTTTTTTGATGCAAATGGCACAGCATTTGAAGGATTTGTTCAGTGTAAATATAGCTTGTGGTATGTCATGTACTGGGCTTAATTTTTATACTTATTAGTTTACAATTTGAGCATTAACAATAGTGCAGTGCATATTTTGACAATACACTTGATCATGAATGCAATATGTAACTGTGTGATGAAACATAGTTGCAATATAACACTCACACCAAATCATCAAAGGCCTGAGATGAAATAAAAACTTCATACAAGAAAGCAAAAGTGGTGGGTGTATATGAACGATATTGGAGTCTGAACAAGTGCCAGCATAACAGATTGGTGTCTGTCAGATGCATGTTTATTGTTATGGCTTTCACATTTTCTCTCTTTTGCCCCCTCGGTGATCAAAATCTGGGCAACAGCTGAGCAGATGATGTAAAATACACAACAGATCTAAGACAAGACTGAACACGTTTGCTACAAAGAATGCAGGTAGGTGTTTAGTTAGAAACCACATTGAGTTTATCCTAGCTAAGAAGTCAGACATTTTATGACAAGACTGGTGAGCTTCATATTTTTTTCTTCGCAGGGCACAAAACTTACATGTGAGTGTCTTTCTTTGTTTAAGTTTATTTTAGTTTATTAATTGATCTCCATCCCTTTCACATGCGGTCCTTAGGCAGTCACTAGCCCTAAGCCAAGTGATTTAGGTGGATCATAGGGTGCAATTGCCTCGTACTACCACTCACCAGTGGTAGTACGAGGCACATTACAGGATATTGAAGAATTCACAAAGACCTTATACAAGGAACTAGGCATGTTTGAGAAGGACCCCAAAACTAACTTCCACGATAGGGCCGACATGTATCAGGTTGACAATCAATGGGGAACCACGTCCCATGGAAGCCCTTTTTTTCAGTTTAATGTTTTGTTTACAGTTTTATATAGTACAAACGCGACCCAGAGGTATTGGAGCGTTTTACATGAGAACTAGTTACCTTACACAACGATACATTAATTTTTTGGTATGCAGGGGGAGATTAAGTGATTTGCCCAGAATCAAAAGATGTAGAGCCCTACCTAGACTCGAACCTGGTTTCTCAGTTCCAAATTTGGTAGTTCTGACTGTCAGGCCACAGCCTCTTTAATAGATCAAAGAATGCACTATACTAATCTACAAGAATATCACACATAACCCCTCGTTTCCTTTGCAGGTCATACAAAAAAGACATATCAATGAACAACCATAGAAACTGTAGCCTTGGTTCTCTTTAAAAGGGTTCCAGAAAAATTTCTTTTTTTTCTTAGCGTTTTAATAGCACAAAATTGACCCGAAGGTATCAGAGAGCTTTTCATGAGCACCAGTTGCTTTACACAAGGAGACATATATATTTTTTTTGGTTAGGCACGGTTGTACATGTTAGAGTTTTGTGCATTCATATTATTTGTGATTATTAATAACGTATATATTGTGATTTCTGTACTTGAATTTACATGTGTATACTTAATTGATGTTATTCTTTTTGAAACGATATGTCTATGATGTGTAAAATTGTCTTTTCTTGGCTCATGTTTACTCAGTGTCAGTTAGGACTGAAAGCCATCTTGTTCAAAATGTATAGTTTCTCGCTCAGCGAATATGGCGGCCAGCTTAAACCGCCATGGACTATAAGGGAGAAAAGGCGCTGGTGATGATGGTGTTGGGCTATTAGCTTTCAAAGTTTATCACTTTTGAATAGGAAAGGGTGAGAGTATTTCTGACTCACCCTAAGTGGAAAAATGATGTTGGATGTGGGAACTCTATTGTGATAAAAGCGAATCAGCGAACGTGTCTCCAATCTCCCGCTGGGCTTGGGTGTTGGACACGCTGAGATGTGGCTGAACTGCAGCAATGAGGGTTCACTTCCAGGGACCGAAGACAGAGTCTTCATTGTTATAGTGCATGCAACACCTAAAGTAGGAGCAGGGAGAAGAAGCTCCTGGAGACAGAACACCAAGCAGGCAACTTCAATGATCCAAATGACAGACAGGTGACCCAAGGATTCACCAATACCCTTAGGGCACACTGTATCAATGCTGCACCTTCCCTAAAATATGGGTTAGAGAGGGAAGTGCACAGTCATCAGTAGCACAGTAGTATCACAAGCTGTATCAGCAAGCAAAGGAGGCATTAATATAGGCACTTAGACCTTTGCATATAACAAATATTCTTTGAGCTTAATGCTTTTGAAGAGGACTGTATGGGAATGCGTTCAGGATAGGCAGGAAATTGAGAGCATCCCACCAAGAAGAATACTGCCAGTGAAGTCAATCAAGAAGCATACTTTCTATAAACTTAACAATAGGAGAAAGAGGCTGAGGTATATCGCTTCAAGTAGGCAACTCTTTCCCTCATTAAACACAATTTTCACACTTATTGACATTAATAGGGATGAGATGCAGAAAATAGGAAAGGTGGAGCTCTTATGGTTTATGAGGGGAGTAAAGGTATATCAATACCTGCAGGTCCACACATCCTACTAAGGAACAAGTTTGAGTGCCTCAAATCCCTAAACATATCAGAGGCTATGGCATAGGGGAAAGAACACCAGAATTGGGAGCTAAATCTAGAGGCAGTACTGGGTGACAGAAGTGCTTCTGAATATCTCAAACCTCACAACCCTCATGTGGAGGGGAAGTTTCAGTTTAGAGCTCAGCAATACTATCTTGAGACTGAAGAATGACATAATGTTGATATTTGAGACCTTGAAGTTGAACCAGAAGGACATTCAAGGAGCTTACCAGGCTCCGTACACTAAACAAAGCAAACACAAAGAGATAATGTATGGAGGTCTGAAACTTTTCAGACAATTCACTCCAGTCAAAGATCTGGATTGAATCTATCATTGTTCTTTAGCTCACTTCACCATCCCATTTCAGACCTAGCCATATGCAGATCAGTTTGGACTCTGTTCTTTATGGGAACAGTCCAGCCCAAACTGCCATGCCAGGTCTTCCCTGGCCTGGAAACAAGCATTCTGGGATTGGTTTCAGGTTAACACCCCTCATCAGCCAATCTAGCTTGAATCCAGTGGTACAGTGAGCAAGGGTCCCGCATCTGGGCCTACTCTTCAAACTTAGAGCGAACAAAGCAAACAAAAAGAGATGATGGATGGAGTGCTGAAACTTTTCAGACACTCACCCCCATATCTGAGTTGAATACATCATCATTCTTTAGCTCACTTCGCCACCCCAGTTCAGACCCAGTCATATGCAAATCAGTCTTACTGATAGCCTAGAAATATTGCAGTAACCATGAATGCAATAGTGGGTAAGGATCAGACAGGATTAGATTTATTCTGAATTGCACAAAAAATAAGCCAGCTTAAAGCAATGTTTCCCCATAGGGGACCTAAAAAAAACCATAGAATTCTCACATTATGCCTGCTGATGGGGATGGCTCCCCCGGTGGAAGACTGAACTGGATTTTGGGATTAAACTAATGGGCAATTTTGACACAGTATCCTCAATTATACTAAGTGTTATAAAAGGGGGAGGCAGCAGCATGGGCTGTATGCCAGTGACTCACGCAGGTTGCTCAGGTAGATCAGTAGCGTGAATTACCTAGAAATATTGAGGAAACCTATACATCCATTGGTAGAGATAATTTGGGAGCCAGACCAAATAAACCACAGCATAAGGATAATTCTGAAAAGGATAAACCAAAGCAAGCACCTGCTTCTTGTAAGAAAAAGTGGGCTAATAAGGAAAAAAAGAAAAGACTAAAACACAGGTGGATCTCCTCAAAAGGAGTCAACTGAATATAATTTATATAACCATTCTTTAATTAAACATACTGATAGGTATCAGGGTACTGACAGACGTCCTTCTCATTCCTTTCAGGAATCATCTGAAAAAGGCTTGGAGAGAGGAGGAGGATCAGAGGGAAAATCAGACTAGTACGTGAAACTGAAGAAGGACTTACAGCGACTTCATCATAAAAAAGGAAGACAAACTTACACTGTCTGAGCCTCAATTTAAAAAGAAGAAAATAGCTGGAATTTAAGCCAAACATGCCACAGATATTGAGGACTCGGTTTCAGAATGGAGAGTGGGCTCTGACCATGATGGGCAGTGTGGCAGAATGCACAATAGTTTGTTGGAATCTTGTGGAGTGTCTGGCAGAAGTAGCAACGAATGACTATGTCCAGACTACAGACCAAGTCAATTATATGAATTACAACTCCAGGTGGCAAGGAATATACAACATACAATCAATTATCTCTTTTGAGATAACATGTCATTCGCCTATGACATTTGTTTACTAAAAAAATGTCTGCCACCTGAGTTTTTGAGGGATTGCCCGTATTGCAAAACAGTAATTTTACCAGCCTTTTCCAACCTTGTACCAGAATTTGTTAAATACACCAAGGAATGGGCTATAGCACAATCTCTGGCATTATACTGCAACCACATGGGTTGAAGAATCCTCTTACCAACCACATCACACCTGTAAGGCCCAGCCCACAACCCCCAAGACAATACCCCATTAAACATGAGGCCCAAAAACAAGTTAGAGAGATACTCACATGAATTGAATTTCAGGGTGTAATAGAAAGTTGCACCTTAGCAATTAATGATTGCCTCAAAAGTATAAGAATAGTCCTGGGATGTTTTCAGCCCATGTAACAGAACTGTTACAAGATTTTGGTGATAAGGCAATGTCCCATGTGGATGACATACACCAAAAGGGATGATAACTTTGTAACACTCTTGACCAGAGTAGATTGCATAATTTTGGGATTTGCTCACATGAGCTACACATCTAACTTAAAAAAGTCAAAGATTGGCTATCTCAGTGTCCTGTTCATGGGATACAAGCTGTCAAGTGAAGGCAAAAGACTAGTGACACAGTTCTTATAGAAGTGTGTGCTTTTGCAACCTTCAAACACTTTGAAAAGACTGCATTCAATATTCGGGTTTTCAAAACTTTCAGTAGAAATTACTTACCAGATTGTGAACAATGGGTAAAACTGTTTTATGACTTGATTCAGCCAGACTTTTCAAGTACACATTGGGCATCTGAACACACACAGATTTTACGTTCAGTACAAGCTGACATATTAGCCTCAAAACACTTACACATGTGTAAACTCCATAAACTCTGTGGTGCGTACAATTGTGGACACTTCAGAATACACACATGTTATATTCAATGAAGAGGGTGCTGTGCCAATTGCATTGATATGCCCATGATGAAATGTGTTTTGCACTGGCAGAAAAGATCCTGATGGATGGACAAACAGCTGTACTTAAAGAAAGATCACGGGCTCAGGGAAAACAAATAATTGTTGTGACACCGATTCCAGCCTTAGAGGCTGTTGCAAAAGCCAGCCTTCACAGCGCAAATGTATTACATCCAAGATGGATTCAATGAGCCAGCTCACTCACAGCAACACAAGCATGCCTCACAATATGTACACAAATATGCTGTGCTCAATGAAATATTGTCTCTAGATTAGTGTGATTTTCTAATCTACACTGATGGTTCTGGCCAGCCTACAGTAGGGAAACACACAAATACTCCCCCACAGCCATAAAGGGTTAAATGAGGGGTGGAAAATGTCAACCTCATAAAACATACACACAGTCACTTGGTGATTGTGCTGCACAGCAGGCTCAACTGAAAGCTCTAATTCTGGCACTTGAGACTACAGTTCCCCACAGTTCCCCACATTTATAGTGTGCGATTTGTATTATTGTGTCCAGTCTTACAATGAATATTTACACTACTGTGGCCAGAATCGATTCAGAGACTCCAAAGGGTACGTAATCAAGCATAAGGTGCTCTTGTGACAAGAGGCTAAGATTAAAGCTAGCCTGCCACAAGCTCATGTCATTCACACATTGAGCCTTCAACATGTAGGGATATATGTCACAGTGAATTCAGTGGCTGGCAAAGCTTCAAAAGCAACAGTGCAAACTGCTGCAGGTGCTGCAATATCTTGCTCCAGTTTAAGAATCGATGGAGACAACATGACAGCTGTCAATGCTGCGCACAATGGAATCCATTTACTGAAAGATTTTCCACTAACATACTCCTACAAGTTAAGCTTGCAACACTTTACATTTGTTTCTCATTCCTGGAGTGGAGATAGAGTAATACCTAATTCAGATGATCATAGGTTAGGATTGATCCCAGCAGCACATGAGGGTCTGACATTTTCCAGCAGAATCAAAAATTCCATCACAGCTCTTAGCTGCAGGCACCTCTTTTGAGCACAGACAAATCTCTGGCTTACGTGTATCTGAAACATTGTGAAACCTTACAAATAAATCATGTTAGCAGTGGATTCCCACACTTGATTTCTATGGGTGTGGCAACAGCGATCGGCTAACACTCAAACTGTTGTAAATAACTTGCAAGTCTTTAGCGGCACATATTCAGGAGACACGTTCGGACAAGGGTCCAGGGTTCACCTCAAGGGCTTACTGATGCACCATGGAAGAATTGGATCTGAATGTCGAGTACTCCTCCTCCTATGATACAGAGTGAAATGTGACAGTTGAAAGGAAAAAAACATGAATTAAAGCAGTCTTTAACAGCTAGAGTCTTAGGTTTTGGTCGTAGTTGTGTTCACCACCTATACGGGGTCCAGAGGGACTTAAACAATCTACCTAGAAGATCCTTACGTGGTCGGACTCCCTATGAAGTCTGTTTGGGGTTACAATGTGGGCTCCAGACCTTGACAGTTCCAGTACAGTGGTGGCGGAAACAGCTTTTGGTATCAGTGAATGTTTGGATGTTTTATAGGACCTGAATTACTACAGAGATGCTCAGTGCAATGTCCAACTGTAATGTTCTGCTACTAGTAAAGTTAAGGAAGCACCTGGTGCTAACAAGGAAAGTGTGCCCTATTGCCTCCAGGGCAGCTGCAAAGTTGTGCTGCCCTGGGGCAGCACATTTAAATGAAATTTGGTGTGGCTTTGAAGCAGCCGCTCCATTTTTCACTGTGCAGGCATAACACACATGCACTTTCAAGAGGGGAGAGAAATCATCTTGCAGGCGGGCGCAGTGAGGACCCCCATTTCTCCATCTAGAGGGTAGCCATGAGGGTCGCACTGACAGTGCAGTACATTTTAGGTGGTGCACTGTCAGTGCACCTCGTGACAGCTTCTTTTCCCTTTTTAATGAAACAAGGGGACCTGAAAAATGGCTGAGGACCATGGGTATCAAGCTTATATTACAGACTACAAAGGTCCTTAGCACTTGAGAGGTCAAGGAAATTATAAAATATAGACTGAGGTAGGTAACTATATTATTCCTTGACCTCCCAAGTGCGGTACAGGATTGTGCCCTACTACTAACCAATGTTCGAATATCTTTTGCTCTCAATTTTTGTGATTTACTACAAAATAAAATCCTGGTCCGGCTGGACATAGGAGTAATATAGTTACCTACCTCGGTCTATATTTTATTATTTCCTTGACCTATCAAGTGCTAAGGACCTTTGTTGTCTGTAATATAAGCTTCTTTGCCCTGGCACCCATATCTATAATAAGCTGTGGGTGCAGAGGCAAAGGGTTCCATCATTTGCATGGCCCCCGTTCAAATGAGGAAGCACCCTTTGGCGGTAACACTGATAAATATGGATACAACAGATATCATAGCATCAGCAAATATAGAGGGCATCAAAGGGATCCAGAGGGCCAGGGACCAGATAAGATACCTGGGTATTTTGGGTGCACATAGCTGGGAGGCCCTCTCAAGAGTCAAACTGAAGAACGTTTGTGGGGAAATTGAGATTCAGCAAAGGGGTATGGGTAACTCTTCCACAAGCATCTATGAGAGAACAGATTTGACCAAGGCGACAATTCTCCCTAAGATCACCTTCCTTTCTAACACTGGACCCTCATTGCTTCCCAGTGATCAAATCAAGAAGATTCAGGGCAGAGTAAACAGTTTTATATGGGCACCTAAGGGGACGTTGGCAGCAAAACCAGATGAGTTATATAATGGCCAATTGTACACGGCGATGCTGGGGCACACAGCTAAAGAGAAATTTATATACAAGTTTGGAAACCCCAAACTTCTTGCTACCTTCAATGTATGGTGCCGTGTGAGGAAGCCCATCTTCATTACCTATTTTGCATCATTGGCACCTCTAGGGGACTTTCCAGGAACTCTGGCTTTCCTAATGGACAAGTTTAGTTATCCGCTTAGGCAAGCTTGATTTAATATCTGGGAGATCTGAGAAAGGGAGGCAGGCTGACTGAGGAGGATGAAATCCTGGTTGAAACACACAGAAAGATATTGTGTTTCAACTTATCTCCAGTTGAGTTCAAGGTGATTGGCTCAAGGTCGGAATGACAAGAATAGTGGGAAGTATGACATACTAATGAATACATTAAGTCTATAGAAAAAGGTTGCGTACTGGTACTGGAAGTTCATCAAAGCTCAGGAGAAACATCTGGCTGATCTATATCAATTTTGAAAGGACTACTTGCCAGAACTGGCAAAAAAAGAAATATGGCAAGTATCTATAAACTTACTTTATTCCATAGTTAAAGCTTTCCCTCGAAGAAGAACCATCTCTTCACTATCCACAGGATTTATGAGACCCCCAAGATGCTGGCAGAGCTCATGTTGGATCGTTCGAGATGTAAGAACTGCATCCAGCCAGAGTTGGATGACAGGAAAATGTTTGTGAAATGTCCAAGCCTACAGACATATTGGGAAGTTGTAAGTAAAACTCTAAGCAGGATTATAAAACACGAGATTAAGGGAAGCCATGCTTTAATTTTAATGGAAGTGGATCCATTAAAATTTGGATTAGTGACCTCAGTTTGTGTGACAAATATTTCACACATATAACAGACAAATCAAGAATCAAGAATCACGTCAATGACATAACAATACATTTCCCAAATACCCAAAAATATATTCATTGATGAGCAAGCTGTGGTTCCACAAAAAATAATAAGACAATTAGAGGAAAAGGAAGGAAAAGGAGCCCAAGGAGGTCCAAAAGTTGTTTTACACCGTTTTCAAGTTTTTTGAACAAACAACACCACCCCACTAAGGGCACTTGCAAAACAATGTATAATTCAGGTAACCAAGATTGATCAACATTAATTATTTCATTTTGATTCATGAACAGAGCATGAACAGAGGTTAAGCTGATAATTCATTTCAGTATGCATTTGTTTGGACAAAAAGATCTACACGTTGCGAACCCCATTAAACGCTTTTTAAGTGGATTTCTCCTCAGGACCTGGAACGAGCCAGAAATAAAAAGAAAATAAGAAAAAGGGTGCTTGTGTTACCACTTATTCACTCATACCGGAGAGAGACTACAGCCTGTATCAATTTTAACTATCCTGCTGTTCTGCTGCTGCTGCCTGATAAATCCCTATCTGCTGCCTGAACGGTCTGAAGGGGACTGCAGCGCTTGCCCTGGGCTCCTGGGCACGTCCGGTCATCGGCCCTCACGCTACAAGGAGACTACACATTTCAGCATTCCCCCTGAGGCGCACCGCTACCCTCGTCATCCTGAAGCACCAGGAGGTGCTTAAAAAGTAATTGGGGCACCCGCGGTGCGGGTCCCACTCTTCTGCTGCTGCTGCCTGATAAATCCCTATCTGCTACCTGATCAGTCTGAAGGGGACCGCAACGCTTGTCCTGGATCCTGTGCATGCCCGGTCACCGGCCCTCATGCTACAAGGGGACTACACATTCCAGCATTCCCCCTGAGGCAACCGCTACCCTTGTTATCCTGAAGCACCAGGAGACGCTTCAAAAGCCATTGCGGGCTCCCACGGCGTGGGTCCTGCTGCTCTGCTGCAGCTGCCTGATAAATCTCTATCTGCTGCCTGATCGGTCTGAAGGGGACTGCAATGCTTGTCCTGGGCTCCTGTGCACGCCCAGTCACTGGCTCTCATACTAAAAGGGGACTACACATTCCAGCATTCCCTCTGAGGTGCACCCCTACCCTCGTCATCCTGAAGCACCAGAAGGTGCTTCAAAAGCCATTGCGGACTCCGGCAGCACGGGTCCCGCGGTGCTGGTCCCTCTGTTCTGCTGCTGCCTGATAAATCCCTATGTGCTACCTATTCGGCCTGAAGGGGACCGCAACACTTGTCCTGGGCTCCTGTGCATGCCCAGTCACTGGCCCTCATGCTAAAAGGGAACTACACATTTCAGCATTCCCCCTGAAGTGCACCACTACCCTTGCCATCCAGAAGCGCCAGAGGATGCTTCAAAAGCCATCACAGGCTCCCGCAGTGCGGGACGCGCGCGACCTGCCCGGGCTGCGTCTAGGCAAAACCCAGGCCAAGGGCAGATACATCTGAGCTAGTCCGAGACCGGACAAGGCCAGGCAACAGCTCTGGTCCTGCTATCCCGAAGTTAACGTCACCGGTAAGGAATTGTTTTTAGCACACTAATTGTCTGGTTGGAGTACTATAGTAGTAATCGGGAAATGAAAACTAGACTCAAATAAAGCGAAGTTCGTGGGGAAAACAGCTTCCATTACAAACTACTTAAAAAGTGCCATGGGAATTATAAATGATGAGATTGTCCAAGTTGAGGAGAAATTGGCAGCTGCCAAAACGGCCCTAAATTTTGCACAAAGGGAAGCCAAGACTACAAATGAGGACTATGTTTGTGATGACAGTCTTGGCCCGAAGAGTTTGGGGAACGGGGCACAGGACCATGATCAAAAGAATAGTAGTAAACAGAGCAACGGCTTGACACCCCTAAGGCAAATCCACCGAAAATTGCGGGCCCATGTGTATTGCATTCCCCATTGGAAATTTCAACAGCATCCAACTTAATTGATCAGGCCTCACCACCGGCCAAAAGGATCCAACAACACACTGCATCGGTAAAGACTTGCCCCAAGATAACTAAATCTAAAAGAGGGAAAAGCATCAACCATGATTGAAGGGGTATAGGGAATGGAGATGGAGACTTTTTGTTAAACATTCCTGGCATTGATATCTTTTTTAAGAAACTACATGGTAAAATAAACACTATTGAAAGGCGTATCAAGTCTGAAATTAAATCTGTACAAAAGGATATCTGCGAACTAACTGAACTGATCACAGACTTCAGACAACAAAATACCCCCAGACCATGTACAGAAACCCTGCCAAAGAGAGACTCTGTTAAGCAAACCATACCTGATAAACGTAAAGTAACTGACATTCAAATAGGGAAGGTGGCTCCTGATAAACATTTTGTGAATCATGAGGTGGGGTTATGTGGTTCATGTGGCTTGAGTATAATTGAGTATAATTGATAATGGGATAAATGGAAATTTACAAAAAAAATCAGTCAATGAGATTGGTTCTGAAACATATTAACAACCTGAGATGTACCAGGGTGTCCTTTTAAATATGCCCCCACAGGCCACCCCCTATGTTATTGTTTTAAAAAAAATGTCCCCAAATTGCCTGAAAACCGTACAGAAACATGGGGATCGTTGAAAAATCGTTTGGTTCATTGGTTTGCTGTTAATACCTGGCTCATGAAATAATAATGCTAAGGAGAGTGAGCTGGGTGGGTAGCATGGATAAAAGCTGTGAGGGGGACTGTATTGTTGTAAATTTCCAACAACCAGATCTGGTGGCTTGTTTATTAGATGAGGTTTTAACAGAACAAGAATGGTCAAGAGAGTATGAATATGTAGCTATTACCGCAGTACCCCTTGGTTATAGACCGGAAACTGAGCAGCAACATATCAACCCCAGCGGAGTACGATATGGTACCATTAATGAAATAATTCCACCCACCCTAAATAGGTTTGAACTTTTTAGAAGATGTAGCGAGGTGGATTGACAACACTAATGGATGATTTTCTGCCAACCAGAAGACCTTCGAGTAGCACTATAGAGATAACCTGTGTAGATGTACCCTATTCGGATGAAGAAAATTCTCCACCCCCATTGATATTAAGATTGTGCCAGCAGAATGCAACCTTCCCCCTCATTCTATTAGCCTTGAAGATGTGCCAGTAACAGAAGGCATACCGTTTTTCACTAATAATGAACCCACCCTTTTTACCAACTGCCCTGTTACCGATTCAGTTGGTTGTAAACCAGTTGGACGGCTGCAATTTCTTTCCTGGAATGTTGCTGGGGTTAAAAACAAATTGTCTGACCTATCATGCCTTAAGTGCATACAGAACCGAAAGTTTATTTTAATGCAGGAAACATGTCTTGTAGAACCTTTTCATGTAAATGGTTTTAAAACCATTTTTACTAAAGCAACCCCATCTAGGGCTGGGAGAACGAGTGGAGGCCTGGCTGTATTACTCCCGTTAACTTCTTTACTAATTGACAGCATTTTCATTTCTTACTATTTAGTGTTAAGGGAAAGCAAAACATTGTAGTGATTAATTATTATAATAATATTTTTAATCACACTAGATCAGGAATATTCACTATGTTGGAGGAGGAACTTGATACCTTTCTGAATAGGCTGGGGGTGAGTATATAGTGATATGTGGTGGTGATTTTAAAATTGAATTGTGTAAGTTAGCGACTACGGATTATTTTGGCCACATAGACGATTTAGGGGACCATATTACTAATTGTTTACGCAACTCCTATGACGAATCACTCAACAGTGTTATGTATAAATACGGTTGAAAGTAATGAAGTTGGGTGTCAATAATGAGGCTGCTGACCTATATACCTATGAGGGGACTAGATCTTCCTCATGTATTGACCATTTCTTCTTGTCAAGGAATAGTAGGCCTTTTGTGAATGACGGTATCATATCGCATAGCTTACTTAGTGACCACCATCCTCTTCTGCTGACGTTAAAATCTAGCTTATATTCTACTTAAAAAATATGTGTTCTGGCAGCCGATATAAGAACCCAAGAAGAAAATAGGATTTCAATTAAATGGTCTGGTGTTAACCCTGTTAACTTTATGGAAAATGTAATTGCAAGTAACAACCAAGATATAGAAATCTGTCTAGATGGATCCTCCAACAATATCGAGGTTGTTACCGCTTTCAATACCATTTCTAAAAGTATAGATAAGGATCTGAGATTAAAAAGCAAAAAACATAAAAATAAAAGGGACCTCTGCCCATGATGGTTTAACCAAAAATGATCAAAATTGAATAGAGATTTGAAGGACGCATTGAAAGTAAACCCAGAAAAGGGGACACAATTCGAAACCTTAGCAAATGCTATAAACAAGCTTTACTTGCAAGAAAAAAAGAGATCAGAGAGATCACTTGGGAAAACCTGGTCCAGGCAGCCGAGACTAAGAACACTACTCTCTGGAAAACGATAGATCAACCCCTGTTTAAGGATGCTTCCCCGGCAGAGGTTGATACTGTAGTAACACCAGAAGATTGGCTACTGCATTTTGAGGAAATTTGTAATCCCCCGAAATAATAAGGATAAGGATGGCAATATCATCTCATTAAAAGTTAGCGAAATCAACACTATTACTGCAGATGAGATTGGAATTGCCTTACATGAAAGTGCAAGGGGGAAGACTGCTGATCTGGACGGGCTCCTGATAGACATTTTTAAATATAATACTGATTTTTGGTCCCCCATTCTAGTTAATATTTTAAATGCTGTAACTGATGGGGTGTTGCCCGCAACGCGAGTCAAAAGTGTGATTGTCCTGATTTTTAAAAAAGGTAATAAAGCTGGTGCCAAATGTTACCGCCCGATTTTCCTCCTTGAAACCACATTTAAACTCATGGGCAGAATTCTGCTAGCCAGATTAGAATCCTGGGTCAAGGATGAGGAATATATTAACTGAAGCAAAATACAGCTTCAGAAAGGGAATCGGCACGGTTGAATATTGTATTAATTTAGACTTGCTTATAGGGAAATATATCTGTGCAAAGGCGGGTTCACTCCACCTTTGCTTTGTTGACCTCTCCAGCTTGTTCGGTCAAGTAAAATATACCATGTTATGGCAAACACTGGAAGGGATGGGTGCCCCACATAATATCATTAGTCTCTTGTCCCAAATCTATGTCCACTTAACATCAAAGATACGATACGGACAGAACGGGGAATGTTCAACGCACTTTAAAGTTACCCAAGGGATCAGACAAGGATGTGTCCTTGCACCACTTTCATTTTCATTATATATTAATGGAGTTGATCTTTTATTACAGGGTTTAAAAGCTGATGCCCCTCCTGAAGGTAAACGTGTAACACCTGTTTTATTATATGCCAACGATGCAGTCCTGATTTTCAGGACTGCAATAGTCTTCAACTCCTGATCGATAATTTTACAAAGTTTATGACTGATAAAGACCTAGCGATTAATTTGTTGAAAACCCTGGTTATGACATGTGGGAAAAGTAAAACTAAACACAGTACCCATTTCATAAATGGTGCACTAATTGAAAGGACTTCAACCTTTTCTTATTTAAGATTACTTTTTAATTGTAAAGGCGCCTGGAATGCACATATTAACTTAAGTAAATTAAAAATTTTAAGGACAAGCAAGGCTATTTTTAGATTTTCACAAAAAATAGATAATAAGCCAGTGCGAGCGATTTTAAAATTATACAGGAGTAAATGTATATCAGGGGTATGCTATGGTGGAGCGTTGTGGGGGATGTCAGACACCTCCATATTACAATCATTGAAAAACAAAATTTTATGTAGAGTGTTATCAGTCCATAACTCCACGGCTACCTATATTGTCCATAGAGAAACAGTTGTTCCTTTTCTAAGTGATCTGATCAGTATATCTGCTATAAACTTATGGTATCGAATTTGGACAAAGCAGGAAACCCATTTCACCAAGGAAATAATACGTAACTTTTTAACTCTTGATCACTCGAAGAAAATACCATGGTTAAAATATATCCCGGATCTCCTTATTGAGTGTGATGTGAACCCTGATTTTAGAGATCCAATGAGGACCGAGAATTTTAGTAAGGGGAGCTGAAAAGGAGACTGCTTGGATCTAGGGAAACAATAAGGGAAGCCGGGTTGCGTACTAAACCAAATGTTAGTTTATATTGTGAAGGGCCTTTATCACTGGGCACCCAGCCTTACCTTATTTTTATTAGAAATACACAACATATTTTTTCTTTGACCAGATTAAGGCTGAGAACGCTGCATTATCAGATAGTATTCCCAAAGATGGGCAAATGGAGTGTAAATCTTCCAATGTGCCCGTGTGATGGTAAATCTGCCCAAAGCATACTGCACTTTGTACTATTTTGTAATTTATATAGGGACTTCAGGAAATCAATTCTATGCCCACTCTTTATTTACAATTGTTTGTGCTCATATAAAACCGCTTTTTATTTTATTTGCAACCTAGTACATGTTTCGATTTGTAATGCGGTAATTGCCTTTACCCGACTAACCATCAAGCGAAGGAAAGAGCTCTAATATCTGGAATCACTTGTCTATGAAATTGAATAGTTTGAAAAATCTCTAGCCTCTCTGAACATATTAAGTATTTGTAAAGACTTTTTGTAGTTTTATGTGCCTTTTAAAAAATTAATTGATTGCTACGGTGTCTATATATTACTGTTGAAATATGTACCTCTTTTAAATATTTCTATCAGGGGGGAAATTAGGTTACAGAAAAATGTATCTCAATGAATTTGTTTTTATTATGTAGAATGCTTTTATGGGTATTTTTTATATACTGAATAAAGCTTGTTTTGACTTGACTCACTCATTTAAGCAAACACTCCAAAGACGTCTTCTTCTATTTATAATTTACCTTGTGCGAAGTTTCTTTTTACCACAAGGTGTCTGCCACTTTCACTCCAGACCAGCTAAAATCAAAAATACTGTAGACGAGAAAAGAAGAAAAAGAAAGCAGGGAAAGGACTCTGTGAGTCTTGTGAGAATACCAATCTATGACTTTGTAATACGAGGATGAAAACTTGAGGCACTTACTTGGCCTTGATGCACATATGAAACGCCGTGGCTCATGTAACTCATTTCCACTCGTGTAGTGTTTCCGCTAGTGCGGACAGGGCTGTTAACATGCGTGGCTACAAAAAATAAATAAAAATAGGGAGGGGTGAAAAAAACGCAGAGAGTGCCCTGGCGGGGAACTGTCATTTAAGTTGTTTTAAACTGGGGACACGATGTATTGGTACCTATGGGTGTGAATACCTTTAAACAATTTGGATTGTCCACGAGTATAGGTTTACTTTTTAGACTATAAGGACCCTCTGTGTTCAGCAGATAACTTTCTTGTGGAGACACGTCCTCTAAAGGGAATGAAACATAAATGTTCCACAAAAAGCAGTCCACAGCTCTTCAAGTGAGGTTGAAAACTCCCTCGCTCGAGTTCACATACCTGATTGCTTGTTTCTCTGAAGCCTTCAGTTTCTTTCACCAGGCACATCGGAAGCTGTTTGAAAGTGTTAGGCTGCTGCTTATATGGCTGAGATACCCGCCACCCCCTCTCAACACAATCCCCAAAGGAGGGAAACCGGAAACAGTTCTTGAAGTTTTTAGAAGAGGGAGGGAGTGACCCTCCCCGGCCGTATTTATTAAAACAAAATTAAACGTTAAACAGTTTCATATTAATGTACAATTTCATACCACATTGCGATGTTTGGCTAACCTTAACAGATTCTCTAATACAGAGGTTCTCCTAGCCGAACTAACAACCTACAAAACATTTTCTTGAAATAATGAAATTGTACATCCTAACGTTTAAGGGCCAACGGCAAGGTCGTAACCGGTGTCAAGATCCCTAACCAGAAATACCCCCCCCACTTGGGAGGGGCGACAGCACTGAGGCGTACCCCAAGTGCAACTACCAATTTCCCTTGACTTGACGGGGGCCCCAATAAACTCGACGCCACTTAAAGGTCGTTCGAGGACTCGTGTGAGTATCTAGAAGGTAGCGTAGACCTCCCCCCAAACCCCACACAACTTACCACATCTGCCGTCGCAGACGTCACTGGCCCCGGGAAATTCCCCAGGAGGGGGCTGTAACCCCTCCTACACAGGAAGGGGCCTTGACCGCCTTTCCTTTCCTTCCGGCGGCCTCTCCTTAGACAGGACCGCCTCCCCGTTGAGGGGCCAAAGGCCACCTCTCCCGAGCGCTCCCATCCGTGTTGGGTGACGCCCACTCATAGGGATCTTCCAATTACTGCTCACCGATCATGACCTTACCGCCCGACCAAAATAAATACGACAATGCTAACTAAACCAACAATACATTGGCCACTATGACCAGAATAAGCATGCTTATAAACGGACACTAAAAACCGAATATCTTTAATCACAAAACATACATAAAATCGACCAACTTTATTACACACTCAATATCAACATGATAATTCCACAACCTGTAAACGAAAAATAGGATTATCGATCTATTTTAAAACTACTGGCTGTCCTCAGGGGCTGGTGGGTGGGTCAAAATTGGCTCTTCGTTCCGTCTCGAGCTCACGTGCAGCGAGGAGGTGCAGCTTCAGAGCACAGGAACAAGAGGATGTCTTCCGGTCTTGCGTCCCTTTTTATCCGTCTTCAGGGCGGGCGTAAACCCGCCCCTGCCTGCCCCGAGGGCGTGGCCAGCCGCGTCAGTGTCTAGGCCAGCCCACTCTAGGGCGGGAACGAGCGCGCCCCGGCTACGCCGCTTCGGGCATACCAGCCGAGACGCGCCTCCCGCCCAAAAATGGCTTCCCGGGGGGATCGAGGCACTCTGCCATACGTTCGGGGGGACCGAGTGGTCGCCCCTTTCCATATGGCTGAGATACCCGCCACCCCCTCTCAACACAATCCCCAAAGGAGGGAAACCGGAAACAGTTCTTGAAGTTTTTGGAAGAGGGAGGGAGTGACCCTCCCCGGCCGTATTTATTAAAACAAAATTAAACGTTAAACAGTTTCATATTAATGTACAATTTCATACCACATTGCGATGTTTGGCTAACCTTAACAGATTCTCTAATACAGAGGTTCTCCTAGCCGAACTAACAACCTACAAAACATTTTCTTGAAATAATGAAATTGTACATCCTAACGTTTAAGGGCCAACGGCAAGGTCGTAACCGGTGTCAAGATCCCTAACCAGAAATACCCCCCCACTTGGGAGGGGCGACAGCACTGAGGCGTACCCCAAGTGCAACTACCAATTTCCCTTGACTTGACGGGGGCCCCAATAAACTCGACGCCACTTAAAGGTCGTTCGAGGACTCGTGTGAGTATCTAGAAGGTAGCGTAGACCTCCCCCCAAACCCCACAGAACTTACCACATCTGCCGTCGCAGACGTCACTGGCCCCGGGAAATTCCCCAGGAGGGGGCTGTAACCCCTCCTACACAGGAAGGGGCCTTGACCGCCTTTCCTTTCCTTCCGGCGGCCTCTCCTTAGACAGGACCGCCTCCCCGTTGAGGGGCCAAAGGCCACCTCTCCCGAGCGCTCCCATCCGTGTTGGGTGACGCCCACTCATAGGGATCTTCCAATTACTGCTCACCGATCATGACCTTACCGCCACAGGTCCGGATAGTTGACCGGCTATCCGGACCCCCCACAAAGCTCCTACCTAAAGGTCATGCTTTAACGTTTTTAACCATGCTAAGAAGTCTCCTATGAGTAACTCATTCCCCACTCGAGACAAATGCACACCATCCCCCGAATACATACTGTCATCATTAATACAGCCATGCGAAATAGAATGCAATGTCCCAGAACGGAACAACCTATTCACTTTGTTATTAAGCTTTCTAACAGACTGATTCAAAGCAGGAATAGAAATAGCCCCCCGCCACACCTTTCGTGGGATCATATGGGACCACGCAATTGTGCACCCCGGAACTCTCCTCGCCAACCAACTTACAGTGGAAAGCATTGCCTCCAGGAGAAGTCGTCTACCGGTGGAGACCAAATCATTGCCCCCTAAATGCACTATGACTATAGACGGCGGTGACCTCGTCCGCCCTAACAAATCCTCAAAATATGCTTGAAACTGGTCAATACAGAGACCGCCTCTTCCGTAGAAGGACACCCTGTACCCGTATTCCCCAGCTACGTGAATCATGTCACCTGCTTTGAATACGTCCGCGGCACGCCTCACGTATGAGTGGCCCACGACCCACACCTCCTTTTTCACAGCCGGTGATGTCTGACCGCTGGCCCGGTGTTGGGTCGACTGCATAGTCCGCCCCGCCTCGTAGGCTTGCGCAACTGAAAACCAAACAAAAAACAAGAGGCGTGAGTACGTCATTACAGCTTTACAACATGTGCAACCGCACATACCTCTTATAACAATTGGAGGACCAACGCCCCACTCGTTTCACTTGTTCAACATTAAGACCCCTGGCTGTAGCTTCCGTAGCAGCCCCTATCCGAAAGGAATGGGTCCCAAACTCGCCCGGGTTCAAGCCCGCAGCGGCAATTGACATCGCAAGCACCCGCTGAAACTGAAACTTCGTCAGTGGGGTGGCGTCCTCGTGTCTCAACAAGGTCCCCCCCCATAATGCCACCCTTCGTGCTAGGTAATCTTCTAAACACTTTACCGGGCATATGGAGGACCCGGGAATCCTGCGTATGATTATGCAGTCACCCATCCCGTCTTGATCGGTCTTGGACCTGACAAAGGAGACCGTCATTGCTTCCCCTCTGATCTGAACGTGTTCTTGGCACAAACCCCCTGCCACATCCTGTTTGTTCCTTGCCACCAGTTCGCTTACTCGCATCGCCCCGTGAAATGCTAGCGTAAAAGCGGCTCGGAACAACACCGCCTCAAACTGAGATGAACATGTGGCAGGGAGTGTAGCCAACAACTGGGCCAACCTATCCAAACCTATCGGGCGCCTCTCATCTACTCTGCGACCCTCAAGGCGTTGCCACCCACGCAGCGCTTTCTGTACAACGAAAGACGCTGTCGGGTCCTGGATACTATGAGCCCTGGCAACAAAGGAAATAGCAGCACGATGCCTCTGAGCCGTAGCCACAGATTTCCCAACCCTACGTAAGGACATCAGGAAATTCACTACCCATTCCTCGTGGCCCCAAAGCCTCTCTCTATCAGTCCCCAAAAAGGCTAAATAGGACCTAAACGCCCCTTCATATGCTTTCCTCGTCCGTGGTGCTAGACTCTCTCCCACGAGGTGACGAAGTTCGGGGCACCGAGAGACCAGAGAGCTTCGGGGAAGGGTGCCGGCTCTGGGTCCGCTGAGGGAAGGAAACCCGAGAAAGCCTGCATATGAAAACGAGACAGTGCATCAGCCGTCTGATTCAGTACCCCTGGGACATGTTTTGCTCTGAACAGCACATTCAGTTGCATACACAGTAAAACAATTTCTTTGAGCAGTCTTAAAATCAGTTTACATCGTGCTGCCTGACTATTGATGCACTCGACCACAGTCATATTGTCAGACCAAAATATCACAGAGTGATCTTTGAACCCTTCTGGCCAGGTTCTCAGGGCAACCAAAATTGGAAAAAGTTCCAGGAAAGCAATATTACTTGTCAGACCATTGTCATGCCACCATGTCGGCCACCTTTGTGCCGACCATTTTGTGCCGAAGATGGCACCAAAACCTATGCTACCTGCAGAATCTGTCCATAGCCCCAGCTCCTCAGAGGATACGGCTGGTTTGTTCCATATGACTCGACCATTAAAGTCCGCCAGAAATGCTAACCAAATACGCACGTCCTGGCGGACCTCAGCCGATAGTCTCGTGCGATGATGGCCCTCCTTTAGGCCGACCATAGCTTGGGCAATTGAACGAGAAAAGGGGCGGGCCATTGGTATAACTCTAAGGGCAAAATTCAACTGTCCCACCAACTGCTGTAACTGATGCAGCGTAACTTTAGATGCATTTAGACACACTTGCAGGGCTGCCCTGAAATTACACACTTTGCCAGGTGGCAAACGAAAACAACCTTCTCTGGAGTCTAACTCGATCCCCAGAAACTCGAGGCAAGTCGCAGGACCCACCGTCTTACCTGGTGCCAATGGCACACCAAACTGTTTCATTAATACACAAAATTCGGCCAAGGCCCGTCCACATTCGAGATCCCCGGCTGCCCCAAGGAACAGAAAATCATCAAGGTAATGCATTACATGTTGGAAACCCGTCTTCTTTGTGAAGACCCATTGTAGAAAACTACTTAATTTCTCGAAATATGCACAAGATATAGAGCACCCCATCGGCATACACTTATCCATGTAATAATAACCCTGAAAGATAAAACCTAGGAGACGCTGATCGTCCGGGTGTACCGGGAGCAACCGGAACGCTGACTCGATATCTGACTTCGCCATCAGCGCCCCGGGCCCCAGGCGATTCAAAATGGCTACGGCCTCATCGAACGATGCGTACCGCACCGAACACACTTCTGGGTCTATTGCATCGTTTACAGAAAGACCACGTGGAGCTGACAAATTATGAATCAATCGAAACTCACCTGGGTCCTTCTTGGGGACCACCCCTAAAGGAGAACAGACAAAATTCTGTACCGGGGGTACACTAAACGGGCCGGCAACACGACCTCGGATAACCTCTTTCCGGATCTTATCCTGCACTATAGTCGTATGCTGCAGGACGGAAAGTTGATTTTTGCACGTCCCGACACCCTGAAAGTCCCCTACCGGGATGCGGAAACCATATGAAAAACCGTTTCGCAGCACCCCAGCAGAAGTACGATCTGGGTATTCACTGAGCCAGGGAATCATCGCCAAGGTATCAATCGGGGTTGGTAAAGGCGCCCCTCGGACTATATTAGACCTGTTTGGCGCCTCCCCTACCCCCATTCTCACCCGTTCTGGCTCTGCACGAGGACTCAGGATGGGACGACCCGCAACCACTACATTCGTGCTTGAACTTACACGATCCCTGGGGCCTAGTACATTTACCTTTGTTGAAATTGAAGCAGAAACCCCTTTTCCCTGTATTGCTGGCAGGTCTCGAGTAATCGTCGGTACTTGTACCTGACCGAAAGGGCGTCCCCGCATATTGGCGGGAGGACTCGCCAACATTGCTCCCCACCAACGGCATTTTCAACATTCCTGACTCTTTCATTTTATCCCATGTCAAAGAATCATAACAGTCCCAGGTTAAACTTTTGTTATGCTCCTTCGCCTTCCTGAAGAGATTATCATAACAGAACCAATGGTTACCCTGGTGAGACGTCGAGTACCCCATGATTCGCGACTGATAGATCGGTAACTCTGAAAGCAATTCGGGCCTACGTTCCCCTAGGATCGACGTAAAAATCCCCCATGCATTGCCCCAATTGCCAATATTCTCATTCACTTTAAAGGCGGCCATTTTTGCGCGCCAAACACTCGGATGCATTAGATCCTTCTGACCCTTAACATGCTCCACCTCATAATGATCGACAAGCAAGGAGAAAATGTTCACATACTCCCCCGCCCAAATCTTTTCCTTTATTGCCAAAGGAACATGTTGCCCCAATTTTTCTCTACGAGAGGGTGCTGACTCATCCCTCGCGATCGGCAATGGCCGCTTACCTGCACCGGACGCTGCTTCTGCGGTCGCAACCGCCACTTGCGGCTTGTCTATCACTGCAGCCGGCGCGGGCACCTTGGCTGCATCTCGTTTCTCGCGCAACTGTTTCATCAGCGCTTGTGCCTCGGCAGCCGTGGCGCCCTCGCTACTGTCGCCCAACCACGCTGCTAGCTGTGCCGCCAGCTCGGGGGGCATATCCTCAGTGGATGTCGGGGTGACCACGACGGGAATCGGATTCCCCTCCACCGGTACTGGGGTTGGCGCCTCGAGCGGGGTACAGGGAACCGGGACGTCTCCCCCGGCTGGTCCCCTTCTTGGCCTCTTGGCTTTCCCTCCAGGAGCTGCTCCAGCCGATGGACGCCCCGACCCCCCCTCCCCGTCTCGCTCCGCCACCCGCTTCTTCAGTTCGGACATCTCCTTCATGAGGACCCGAACCATCTGTTCAGTCGTCATTCTCTTCGCGCCTTTCTTGGGCATCTTTCCGACCAAGTATCTGGAAGACAAAAAGAAAGATCAAAACGCTCAAAATTGGCTCTTCGTTCCGTCTCGAGCTCACGTGCAGCGAGGAGGTGCAGCTTCAGAGCACAGGAACAAGAGGATGTCTTCCGGTCTTGCGTCCCTTTTTATCCGTCTTCAGGGCGGGCGTAAACCCGCCCCTGCCTGCCCCGAGGGCGTGGCCAGCCGCGTCAGTGTCTAGGCCAGCCCACTCTAGGGCGGGAACGAGCGCGCCCCGGCTACGCCGCTTCGGGCATACCAGCCGAGACGCGCCTCCCGCCCAAAAATGGCTTCCCGGGGGGATCGAGGCACTCTGCCATACGTTCGGGGGGACCGAGTGGTCGCCCCTTTCCAAATATGACGGAATCAACTGTCCCGTTTTTTTTTATTCCAGCTGGGAACTTTATTAAGATCACAGTTTTTCAAATGCAAGTGGCCAACTTTGTCAATATCGCTATTCTAGTGGTTGAAAATCAATATATTTAAAACCAAAGAAAATTATTCATGTGGTTTAAACATTTGGTTTGAGGAACCGATCTAAAAAAAAGGTCATGAAGTTTGATAATGCGTGCGCATTTTTTCATGAAAAATAGAGTTGAGGCATTGTATGTCTCCATCTATTCAGAGTTAAACCGCCTGGAAAAACCATTATGTAGCATCATCAAAGGTTGTAGATTGCACACAGTTCATTTAACCAATCCACAGCTGAGTTACATTTCACAATCAACATTGCTTCTCATTGTAACAACTCTTTCCATATCTCTACCTCATGGATCCTTCTCAATTTTTGATAGTACATTCCATTTCCGTTCATTGACCGTGTGTTTATTAAGTATCCAATGGTTCAACAATGGTGCATTTGCAGTTTTTTTGCAGATCCTGGACATATTTCGTATAATTCTTTATAGCTTCCTGATTAGTCTTACCAATACACAAATTCATGCATGGGCATAAAATGGCATAAACTACATATTTTGTCTTGCAGTTAGAAAATGCATCATGTTTCCATTTGATATTTTTTAAAGAGAACATTGATCCTTTAATTGTTTGGGAGCAACACACACAGGTGCCGCATTTATGGTGTCCAACGATAGGTGGTAGACTTAACGTACTTCTTTCTGATGTTTTTGGTATTGCTGCGCGTATGGTTAAATTGCCCACGCTTTATCCTTTTTGAGAGCAAACAAAGGTTTGCTGACGGATTTGTGTACGTTCTGGACCGGATGCCAGTTTTCATTGATTACCTTCTTCAGAAAGTTAATTCGAGGACTGAACGTTGTCACGCATATGAGGCGCTCCATGTACTCTCTGTCTCCACTCTATAAGAGGGTTCCTCTGGGTATCCACCACGCCCGCTTCATTGCATGTTTTAGTAGTTTCCTCGGATATCCTCGCACTTTTAGTTTTTCCAGCAGATTGTTAGCATGGTGCATGTATTCATTTTTTAATGTACAGTTGAGCCTTATCCTAAGGAACTGCATGCAGTGCAGATCAGTTGCCATTGTGAATCCCCAAAAAGTAAATGTACTCGCCCACGAAGTGAGCCGAACTAGATTGGTTTCATACAAGACCACCCAAATGCCCAATTTGTATGCAGTTGAGCACTGTAAAACCTGCAGTACAATGAACATGGATGTGTCAACCTGCAGGTCAGCGTTGAAACAGCCTGCAGGCACGAGCAATCCACACCTGCCTTGCTGTGCAGATAAGCGTGATATAACCCCTAGGGCCGCCTTCCTGTGGAACAGCCAACTGCGATGTATGAAGAGTGAACACTATCAGCTGGCCCAGTCTAGTCCGCCGACTATCTACAGCTTATGTTTCACGCATGCTATTCTTGCACACTGGGGCATATTACCAAGGAGTGCATTGGAAAACGCACAACGCACATTCCCATATCGCCGGCTATCGCCGCATTTCATCGCCATTTTAGCGGACAATTATCAATGCGCATCAGGAAGGCGAATTGAAATCCGGCAATAGCTGGCGATATGGCACATTAGCGCATGAAAACAAACGTTGTTTTCACGCGCTAATGTGCGCAATGTTCACAAATAACTGTGTAGGCCCCTACACAGTTATTTGTTGAAACTGTTTTTTTGCGCTGTTCTTGTTTTTATTCAAAAAGAGACCAACGGCTATTAAAGTGGTTTGCTGTTTGTCCTCTATTCTATTTTTAAGCACCACTACTACGCTTATAATTTTTGCACTGCACATATCCCATTTAGTGATCACATGTATGGTCTACTAACAATTGCGGGTTGAAATCCTGTCTTACATGTTGGAAATGGATCTTGTCTCAATGATCTAGAGACGCACCATTCCAACCTTGGATGACCAGATGAGATAATTGATCACTAACAAGACTTTGATGGGAATCTATCTCTGGACATTGGGTCTCACCTACTGTTGCTGGTGGTTATATGTGTGTTGGTTTATGAGTATTTCTCTGAAGACTCCAAGGTATTATACCTGGCACTTATTGTTTGGCTCTGAGTCTTATCGTTTTGGAGTACACTTTGGGGTATATTACCAAGCAATAGCGATAATTATCGCTATTGCTTGGTTAGAGACAAAAATTTACCGCTGAGCTGCGGCGATTTTTATTGCAGATAAACCTTGGTATTACCAAGGTTTATCGCAAATGCGATAAAAATCGGCCGCAATGCATGAATATTGCTGAAAAGTCAGCGATATTCATGCATTACTGAGCTAATGCTCTTAGCCATGTTATCCACCTCCCATTGGATAACATGGCTAAGAACTGCTCAGGGCAGGTGTTAGCTTTTGGAGTTATTCGCGCTTAGCGCGAATATCTCCATAAGTTGGTAATAGGAGATAGCGATGTTAGCGACTGTTTTCATGTCATTAGTGATAAATATCACTGACATGCAAAGTGGGGCCCAAGATGGCCGTTATCTCCTACTGGCTGTCACTAACTGGTTTTAGCGACAGCTAGGTAATAGGGAAATCATTTTATCTCCGCTTTCTTGGCTTTTAAAGCCAAAAAAGCGGAGATAAACCCCCTTGATAATATGCCCCTCTATTCCTTAGCAGACCCCCTGGTTTATTTGTTTTTTTCATTGTGGCTATATAGGGGATGATAACCGGGGCAGGTCTATAAACTTCCCTTAGACCCTCCTTTTAATGAGTAGTTATATATGTTCCCACCTCCAACCACATTTTTCATGCGGTTGGACGTGGGAATGCCCACTTTGCATGTCATTAGCGATGTTTATCGCCAACATGCAAAGTGGGCTTGGACCAGGCTTTAAAATGCCTTTGTTAATAGGGCTCTAGCAGTATCGCCGCTTTCTCAGCGCAATTCGCCGAAAAAGCGGCGATACTTGCCCTTGGTAATATGCCCCTCTGTTCCTAAAATGCTTCACACAGCATGCGTTCCACACCACCCAAAAATGGTTGACAAAGGCGCTGCATATAGCATAATACGCCGGCTCGTAAACCTGGACTGCAACGTAGCCAATGTGTTCCACTGACCGCAAAGAGTTAACTGGCCTTGTTCCAGATGGGAGTCCACAAATATTCAATAGCATCTGCCAACAGTAGTGGAACAGTACAGGATAGCATGACTTTGTCTGTAAACATTCACCATTCCTTTAATCCCTCCCATGCTCGTGACGGAACCGTTCCATCACGAGCCTCGGCTGGGCTGTGCTGGTGACGGAACGGTTCCGTCATGGCCCTCTCACCGCGCCGCGCGAATTCCGCGCCTGCGCTATCGTTCTGTAGCGTGGGTGGGGCCGTGACGGAACCGTTCCGTCACAAGCACAGCTCACCCGCGTGCCATGACGGAGCGGTTCCGTCACGAGCAGAGGACCGCCGCGAGGCCCCCCACCCCCTTAGCACTGCAGCAGAATAGCCACCGCAGTGAAGGGGTTAAAGGAAATTACACATCCGTTTTAAATATGCATGATGTTCTCTACGAAACGACCTCCATGAGTTCTTGTTGGTGATACGCTCACTGATCACCAAAAGATGTGGTAACTGAAAGTATGGCAAGAAGAAGTTTCTTTGTAATGTAAGTTTAATCTTCAGTTACAATCATAGTAAGCAACCATGAACTGTCGGAGGCGAGAGCACTCCGCAGCTGTCAATCCCAACATTCTACTGTTGTGAATGGAATCCTGTCATGAATTAGTAAAAATACATTTTACTTTATTTTTATGAATTGGTTTATGAGTTGTCTTGTTTTGTATTTTCACTTCATTGCCATATGAGTGCTGCTAAAACATTTTGTACAGTGCCTATAAATTAACCCCGACTGCTTTTGTGCCAGGCTACCAGAGGGTTAAGCACAGGTTTATTTAGTGACCTTTATTGCTCACTTTGACAAGGATTGCATTTATTTTTTGAATGAGACTTCCACCCCTCTCAATCAAAAGCACAATTTCTTACAGAGATCAATGAAGTCTGGGTTTTTTTTTAAAAAATGGTAGAGTGAAGATACTTTCGGTGCAGCTGGAGGTACCTTATTAGAATATGGGAATAAACGGATGTTTTGAAATACTATGAAGGAGGCTGCAGCTAGTAATCATTGCACATCACCCTTCACAAGAAGTCATTTGGGAGCAATCATTGCTATACAAAATAACAGTTATGATGTTTTGGGGTTGACTACCATTTTGCAAATGGTAAGAAATAAAAATGCACTAATCAAGCCAAAATAAATCTGTTGCACCGTTTCTTTCTCTCTTTAATAGCTTCTCAGACATTGATAAGTGTAAAGTAAACCATTACTAGTGGGGCAGTGAGCTATTTATAACATCTTGTCTAGTACTTTGGATGATTTCAGTGTAAGGGTGGATTTCGATAAACATTCTTTAAAGGCATTTAATTTATATTCATGTCAGTAATGTTGGTATTGCAGCGGCCAAATCACCTATGGACTGAAAGACTGCAGAAAGTGATTAATTTCAAAAGTTATTGTGATTCAGGGTGGTGATAACATTTTAATAAATACTTCTGAAGCCAACACGTTTATACCCAATTACAAACATACTTGAACAGGTGCACTGGGAATGGGAAAAGGAAAAAGAAAGATAAAAAATTAGGACCTGTTTTTCTCTTGTATGATTGTTATAGTACTTGACAGCTTACACTTCCCCATGCTTCACTGGCTCAATACTTGATTAGTGTGATGTCTGTTGGCTCTTCCCATGGGGGTTGGGGCAATAGCTAATGTAAAGCTCATCCTTCAGAACATCCGAGAAAGCATGTAAACTATCCTGTTCACTTCATGATCTTGCACAATAACACGAAGCACAGGAGCAACATTTTAAAAGCACTATCCAGATGAATTTGGATTCCACTTTCATCTGCACATTCTAATGGGATCAGTAACCATATAATGATAAAATATATGGATATCCATATGGAATTAAGAATCGTTCAAGCATAGTATTATACTGCAGTAGAAATATAAAACACAGTTTGGGGGTCTACTTCAAACTGTACCTACGGTGTTGTACAAAACCTTACGATATTATTTTCATGCATTTTCAGATCTTTTATTTTCTGTTCTTTATAACGAGTGCAGCACACATTGAATCATCACCAGGTTTTTTATGTATTTAATAATGGAAGAGAGGAGGGCTCTAGGATCATGTTTACTTTAAGAACAGTTTTTGAGTAAATGGACAAGTGGTGTTCTGTGGTTTGGAGGCAGAGATGGGTAAAGCGTGTTTTTTCCAACACAAAGTGTATTTTAGTGTGCCTACATCTGCATTGTTGGTAGAAATATAAGTTTATATCATGATTGCAATCTGCAACCATATCTATACCGAGATCATCATCCATGCATTTATTTTTGCCAATATTTCGCCGCCAAATGCATTAACTCTATTAAATCTCCTAATAAATATACAAGTTAGTGAATGAAATGTGAAAGGATGTGGACAGCACAGGTTCCACTCACACAGTCCCGTGTTCGAGGGCCGTGCTGACGGCCTCTATTTAAGGCAATAAAAGGTAATGGTCACTCGCAATTGCTAGAGGCGCATATAATTCCAAAGTGTTCTGCCCACTGACCACTTTCGGAGGGGATGCAGTCAGATGTCAATGAGTCTCCGATAAGCAGAGACCACCCTGGACTGCCAGGCCAGGTTCCCCTTAAATGTGGCATAAGCATTGAGCAACCCCAGACTGCTCCCCTTTGGTGAATTGTACCTTGGGTCTTTAGCCACAGTGACCATGGGACCCACGTCTGGAAATATCTGTTGCACTTAAGGCATCAATTTAAAACAGCGTACCCATATTTAGTAATAACTTCAAGACTTTCCGAATGAATGCATGTGCTCTACAGCACAAAGTTGGCAAGATAGGAGCCCGGACTACATCTGTGCATGAGCAGGGGCACAGAATACGTTTATATTATAAGACTATATTTTATTTCTAAGCTAGGAATGCGTTGAGTATCATTTGTGTATGAATCACAACATTTTAAATACACTTTTCAGTTAAGCAGAGTACATAAAATAGATACACTTATTGATTTTATCAAAGAGGAGATGTTTTTTCTTTGGGCCAGAAATCAGCATGTCTCCAGAAGTATCCTTGACCTTTTGGAGCACATACTGTTAGAAATGTTTCAGTGTGGCATACAGTGGTGTGGCACAGTCTTTTTTGTGTGTTTAATAAGCTTTATTAGTGATAAAGTTTGAAAGAATAACCAAAGAATCATAACATGTGAAATACAAATTGGTGTGAATAGTAACAATGCATCAGAAAAGAAAGCTGTATACAATTTTAACAAACTTATGGGAAGAAGATGATAGGTAGAAAGATACAATACATTATACATCATACAACTGTGTGTCGCATGACATTGCATAAAAATATAAAGTAACTTAAACAATTAAAAGACTTAGAAAGCAAATATTGTGGCAACAACTAATGAAAAAAAGAGCAGAGAAGAACAATTCATGGTTATTTAAAATGTTCCGAGCTATTTTGAAGCTCCTGTCATTTTGCAACCTTAATTAAATAAGAAATTAAAGGCAGACAAAATAAATCTCTGTTCACATGCTGTTTATATGAAGATGCAAATCAACATATAATCTATGATAATGACAAACATTGTTCAACCAATCTTTGACTGAACTTTTAGAAGAACCTTTCTAATTTGATGTAATTTATTGAAAGACTAAAGCTAACATAAAGTCAAAGAAGCCATGTATGCAATAAATGAATCCCAAATTATCAAATAAATTACCCTGAAAAAGTATTACATTGGACAAGTAGTGTTGTATATTGAAAATGAGAGAAATATGGGACCAAACCGATTTTCAAAAGGAAGTGATAGGGGGCGAAATAAATGAAGATACAACAAGTCTGCAAAAGGATTGCCACAAGTCCGACATGACAAGTTATTTGTGCATGAAAAAGTGGCAATAGCAACCGGTTTGTAATATAATCTGTGATATATTAAAAAAGGGTTCTGAGAAGTCTAAGCAGATCTAGATTTTTTTTATGTAGTCCAAATCTTGTTCCGGGGACCAATGCTCCAAAAACATCCCAAATCAACTTTCCAAGCATGGGCCAATTTGGATTTGACAGATTAAGGATTTGGGGCTGACAGAAATGTATAAATCAAAGCAGCTTTTGGGAAGAGAGTAAGTATCTTGAGAAGAGAATCATCCGTGGAGATAGCAACAGATGCCTTGAGTGAATAGAAAAACATCTAGGACTACCTCCATCAGAGTTGAGTGCTTATACCAAAAGGAGTGGGGACAATGAAAAGTAGCCTGCAACTGAGGAAAGAACAAGGATTCATATCATAAACAGATCCTGAACCCAAGTTATGCCCCTAAGTCTCCCCGATTTTCAATAAAGAGGTATTTTATTGATAGTGATAAGATGACTATACCATAAGGGTGTTTGGAGAAAAGCATCTTTTGAAAGAATTTTTGGGTGATAGTAGGATCGCAGCAAAGAACAGGTGTGTTTAAATAGCAGAAGAGGTGTAACAGTAGTCTTAGAGGAAAAGGCAAGAACTTAATGCACAGAAATGGTGTAAATAAAGAATGTTCAATAATACACCATAAAGGTACAAAGGGGAAGGAATCAGAAAGGAACCATTGTGAATCCTGTTGAAGACGAAAAGCTTTATGGTAAAGATGAAAGTCGTGAAAGTGTACACCTCCATTAGATTTAGACTTCTAAGATGTGCTAGGGAGATCTCGTTTTTTTATATTATTCCAAAGGAATTTGGAAAGTAGCAAATCCATGTTTTGAAAATAAAAAGATGGAATATGAAGTGGAATCATAAACAAAATATTTAAAAGAATTGTAGTAATCATCATTTCAATTGTATCAAGACATCCCCACCATAAAAGAGTGTCCAAATCCACGCCAGCTGGGAGCTTTAAGCAAGAAACACCGGGAAACTCTGTCAAATGCTTTTTCCGCATCAATGAAGACACCAGGTAAAGAATAAGAACGATGAGGAGCTTTATTCAAAACATTAAAGAATAAGTGAGAATTTTCAGAAGTTAATCTACCCTTTGCACCACATTGTTCTTTAACAATGAGGTGAGATAAAATAGGATCAAGGAGCAAATCAAGCGTTGTAACAAAGATTTTATAATTCACCAAAGATATGGGGCGATAATTCTTACAATGAACAAGATCACAGACTTCTTTAGGGATTAGACATATTATGGCATCTAGAAATGTGCCCCCGCTATACCCATCCTATGAAAAAAAGAAAAAGTTGTAAAAGTCTAGAAACTAAAACACTTGAAAAATGTAAGCACAATTCTACCGTAAAGCCTTCCGGGCCTGGAGTTTTACCTTTTTTGGGGAAGATTTAAAGCTTTAGAAAGTTCACCAAGCAATAGCTCAGAATCAAGAGATGTGAAGTTAAGAGTGTCATAAGAAGGAGAAGGAATATATCTAAGAGAAGTATCAATAAGTGAAGTAGAGGCAGGAGATTCCGGGTATATAATTAGTGATATAATTTTGTGAATTCTTCCAAAACATCCCTGTTTTTAAAAAGGAGGGTTCCATCTGATGATTGAATGGAGTTAATAAGGATATGCTCTTTTCGGGACTGAAGATAATTAGCCAACAGAGAGCCCATCTTATTACGATGGCCTTAAAGGCTAGCACTGCTACACAATAATATGGAAGAGGCATTGTCAGTAGATTTATTAACATCAATCTCAGCACAAACAAGTTACTGTAGAGTAGCATCGGAGGCACGAGTATAAAATTGGTTTTCCAAGCACTTAATATTAGCTAAGAGGATTTTGTGTTGGTTAAGGAAATGCTTTTTTTTTATTTAGACGTAATCAATAATAAAACCATGTGCAGTAGTTTTAAAGGTAGTGCACAATATTTAGAGAGAATTATTCAGTTTCACGTTTAATAAAAGGGATTCATTAGCAAAGGAAGTGAATAAAGAAGAAAAAAGAGGTCATGCAAAAGAGAATTGTTAAATCGCTATCTATTTGAGTAGGGATGTGGGCGGAGCAAATTAAAGTCAGCAATACCCGGGACATGATCCAAAATAAATTCGGTTGCATCAGGATTACACAGGCGCCATGCATCAACAAGGTGAGTATGTGAGATTGTGGTATGAAATTGTTTATAGGACTCATGTGGAACAAAACGAACCTTGGATTTCTGATCTACAAATGGGTCAATAAGCTTATTATACTCACCACCTAAAATAAAAAAAAATCATCTTTATATTGAATGCATTTTTTTTGTAATATTAGGACTGAATGAATAGTCAGTTTGCGGCGGGCCATAAACATTAAAAACAGTTAGAGAAATATAATCATTGAGTAACTTACCCAACAACCACCTACCCTCAGGATCTATTTCTTGAGATAAAACAGAACATTTCAACTTTTTATGGCATAGAATACATACCCACTTTGTCTTGGTGGGCATAGGAGAAACCAAATCTGAGCCGACCCAATTACATTCAAGTTTGAAAGCTTTCTTCTCTGTAAGTTGTGTTTCTTGCAAAATAACCAAATCGGTATTATACAAAGTTAAATGAGACAACATTTTCTGCCTCTTAATAGGATTATTAAACCCATTCACATTCAAATATATAACTGAATGTAAAAAAGACAATAAAAAATAGAAAACCACACAACCAACAGTTATGAAAAAAGGAGAGAAATGGAGAAAAAAGAAAGGCATGGAAGATAATATATGCTGGAATACACAAACCAAGGAAAAAGAGAGTAAAATAAAATAGGGAAAGGAAAGAAGTGACAAAAGACACAGCAACAACGGAAAGTACATGTCAGACTGACAACTGTAAAACATACAGTTTAAGTGAAAACAAGAAAAAAAGACAAGGAGTGGCAACAAATGAATGAAGATGGCACAGACAACGAGGGAGGAGGTATCACACTGGATTGCCAATGCCAAGCAGAACGAAAAGTAGAATTGTTGTTTTTAAAGGTAACCTTAAAAGACATGTATGAAATTAACCGTATCGTGCACCTAAGGCATGAAGTGCAGGTCTTAGCTCAAGAAAATCTTTCCGTCACTTTGTTGTTCCTGTGGAAACATCTTGGGAGTTGAATAATTTTGCTCCAGACCAGACTCACTGTTTTTTTAAATCTTGGCTGCATTTAACACTTGCAGAAGGTCAGTGAATTTAAAAAAAAGAAGGACCACCCCACGATGTTTTGATGGAGACAATGTTGAAGACAGGCTCGGTCCCAATCTGTGAGCTCGCTGGGTATTTAAATTAGTAGATGCAAGAAGGAGGTGAAAAAAGCACCCAGACCATTCCTTTCAAGGCCCTTTGGAAAACTATAGAGACAATGGTTATTGCGCCTGTTTCTATTTCCAAGATCTTCAGCTGATTTTTTGAGTACTAAAATATCTTTCTCCAGGGTCCCAATTTTTACTTATATCCTGAATGTCACTAATGTGCTGGTCCACCAAGGACAGATGAGATTCCATAGATGACCATTTATTGTCCAGAGCTTGTAAGCGGTTGTTAGTTTCTTGAACAAATGGCCTGAAGGACATATTTCCTGTAGAACAGTATCTGAAGATACAGGAGAAAAAGGTTTAGGTGGAGAGGGTTGGTCTTGTTTAAGACGTTTATTGGCAGTAGATGATGCTTGCGACTTGGAAGATGACAAGGATAGAGCCACAGAACGAGAGGAGGTGGATTGAGCCATAACATCAGGGGAGTGCGTACAATCCATTGAGGGTACAGGAAAGAAAGTTTCAGAGATAAGCTGACTAGCAGTGAAACGTTTACTTGAGTGAAATAGGCTCTTTCTTCTGCCCATAAGTGAATTTAAATAAAATTGACAGTAAGGTATCCACAAATAAATAGGCAGAACCACCCTTAAATTACTGCTTCTGATGAAGGAAAGAAGCCTGCCAATGAAATGATGATAAAAACATCGGAACGCTCTGAAAGTTCAATGAGACCTTGAGAAGAAGACATGAGGGTTTCCCAGTAAAGTGAAGAAGTCAATTCCTCATGCAGAGCCAAGCGCTGAGGAGAGCGTTCAGCATGGAAAGAAATAAAAATGTAGCAGAGACGTGGTTGTGGAGCTCAAGTTACGTTAAACAGCAAAGGACACAATAACTAGAAGCAAAAAACAGGCCTTCCCATCAGGAGAGACTCTTCTATAATTAGATGCCTATTGCCATCGTGTTAAACACCTCACGGAGAGTCAAGTGCTGAGAGGAGATTTTTGCATGGGAAGAAATTAAAATGGAGTCCGGACTACAGTTGGTGAGCTCAGGCAACATTAGACAGCAAAGGAAACAAGACCCTGCAGGAAAAAGCAGGCTTTTCCTTCAGGAGAGATTCCACTATAATTGAATGCCCACTTCCAGAGTGTCATGGTCGTGGAAACCACATAAATGCAGGCAGTAATCCTGATGTGATACGGAGCTCATCTTAGGCGGCGCCATGCACACTCCTCGGCACAGTCAATTTTAACATTGATCAAATTAGGAAACGTGGGTCTGTGATATTTTCATACACAATATTTATTTTGCCAACTCAGTTGGTGATAAATGATTTCATGGCTGTAATACTTTGAAACTTCATACTCTTGTCATTCACGCATAGACAACCATGTTTTTATTGTTTTAAAAAGGCAATGTTCTTAAATAGTACGCAAATGCGAGTGAAAATGCAGGGAGATCAAAGCAATTGGTGCAGGCCTGGGCGCTGCCCCTTGTTTTGCATATTTTAGTTTGATTTTAATAATGCATACATAGATTGCCTACATTTGTGAACCTCAATAAGAGATTATTTAATACATTGTGCATACATTGCGCTCACAAGATGTATATATCTGGTAAAAATTGATAAATAATCAAAGCTTTCAATGGTTGGACGCAGCACACTTGCTTAACCTTTGCATATGCCCGTGGTCCCAGATTCATCATATCTGAGGGCAGCTTCTAGAAGGTTTTTTGTCTCCATCCAATTTGAGGTGGAACCATTGCCTGAATGTTCTCATGTAAGGTCCAATGGGTGTCAATGGTATCCAGTGGTAAATCTTATGATTTGCAAAATGCAAGGCTTTGTGACTGCAAACCCCATTATCACACTATACAAAATGTACCTTATGAGGTCACAAATACCTTTGCAGCTTGATTTGTAATCACTGGGATTCTCTGCAGTTTTCACCTTTGATAATTTCAATTAAATGAATCAGCGGTTTGCAACCACAATTGCAGTCACAAGCCATTGAATTGATACTGACACTTCATAGGGGGTTAAATCTATTCACAAAGTGGAAGATGTTCATGACAGACAGCATCCAGTTTGTGGATGTCACTTGTGAGTATCCAGGAGCAGACAATCCATTAACTTTTTGCATGATTTCTTTAAGCATTGCAAATATCGTCCCTTCAAAAGGACCGGGGCTGCCATGTCTGCATTTTGCAAATGCAAATGCAGGGATGGTAGACTGCTGTCCCGCCATCTTTGCATTTGTAGGCATTCAGAGGAGAGGGATTCATAAATGGAAATCCTGCTCTGTAATGTTAAATAGGCCCAGATTTGCAGACCCTATCAATTATCACTTTTTGTGCAGTAAATATTTGTACAAATATTGCAGTTATAGAATGATCTCAAGTGGCATTACAGATGATGTTAAAAGTTTTCCTTTCTAACGTGACCCAAGGTTACTAAATTCAGCCTCTTGGTTATGGCTTTTCGCAAGGATAAACTATTGACATCTTTCCACCTTTCATAGGGATATTGGGATCTTTTTTTCAAAATGGTCCATGTGTGCCTGTAGTTGTGCTCCTGAGCACCCTTGGAATTACAGAAGGAGCAGCAAATGATTGTGCATCCACTAGTGTAATACGCATTGTTGTGGCACAAAGTCAGCACCTAGTCAATAACAATTGGGAGTGTCCTCATTTCTATGCCTGGAATCTCAGAAAACTGAAGGAGTGAACATCTTTGGTTAAATGAGACCCATGAGGATAACACTAAGGCCCTGACCCGACACGCTTGGTGTAGGAACCGACCGACCAGAGGTCGGCTGTTCTCAACACTGTGTAATGATGCAACATGGTGCGGTGGCAAACTTCCATTTCTCTATGGGAGTTTGTGTAAATCCCTGCATCGTGTCGCAGGCACATCATGGACCCTGCAACATGGTGCAGGGATTTACAAGGGGGCACAATAGGTGCTCCCCAAGTCTCTAACCGAAGGCCACTGAGGGATGGGGACTCTACTAACAGCCCCCTAAGTCACTTTCTGACAAGTTTTCTATGTCAGAAAGTCCAACATGGAAAGCCTGTTGGGAACCAACAGCACAATCCATACAGTGGAAACGCTGTGCATAAGGGATTATGTTCAGTTTCCGACTGGCCGACAGGCTCCTTAAGCCTGTCAGAATGTCAGCCGGAATGGCCATCCTGTTTAAACTCCAACTGCCTACATTGTAATTAGGCAGTCATGCTTTAAACCATGGATGTCGGTCGGAAAGCCTCCAACTGTGGGCTGGAGGATTTCCGACTGACATCCTCATGAGCCCTCACTGTGTGCCATGTAGGAGATAGGAAAACAGTTTGATCATCCCATAATGCCATTAGGGAAGAGACATAAAGGAGCTTGATAAGAACTCATACCGATGCACACAATAATGTAGGAACTATACTGTCAGTGCCTCAGGCAGGGCACCCTCGACCTCAGCCTCAGAAATGTGCTTCAAGGAGTTAGAGACTACAATAGGAATTCACAAAGGTGCCTGAACCCTCTTGTCAAGTTTCACTGTTTTGAGCTGTGTAGCACACATGCAACATCAGAGCATTAGCACATGTGCTGTGAAACAGCACATTTTTGCACAATTGGCTGCACAGCCCGAACTGCAACAGTCCTTTCTAATGATGGTGCATCGCTGAACTTATTTCAATAATGCAGTATATGCTATGATATTTCTTCTGTCTTTTTGGATGTGTGTCTCCGAACTGGTTTTTGGATTGAGTAAGACTGCCTATATACTATAACAAAACCTCAAGAGAACTGGCCTTTGGGGGCAAAAATGGCAATATAAAATAGAAAATATATTTAAACATTAGGCAGTTAGTAGGTTTCTTATTCCAATAATTGGTTCTGCATATTTGTATAAGTAAACGTTCTGCTAATGTATAGTTGAGAGCTATTCCAATGTATGTATTTCTCTTCTTTTAGTAGTTTCTTTGAATGTTTGCCATTCTCACCTTCTAAATCAAGGCAACATTTTGTATTAAAATGCATACCATGCTACGTTATATTTTTGTGATGTGGACATTATGAACAACATATCCTATATATGCATTTGTTGTGATTACCATTGTATGTTTATATTGTATGGCATATTATTGAACCTGTATTCCTTATGTCTTTATCAGGAAACAATGCACAAACAATTCATTGTTGTTTCATATGTTTCGCTTGCTTCTTTCTCTGACATTTCCCTCTTCCTCTTTGTGGATTTTAGAACATTCCATAGTCAGAATGGTTGAACTGTAATGACTGTTATGGCTGTTGCTGTGGCTCTGAGGTTTTGACTACATCTTAATAAATCTTCAAACACAAAGCTACAACTTGCTGTTCCTTCTTCTTTACAACAATTGTGATGATTTTTGGGAGAAGCAAATCCAACTGTGCAGTGGACAGCTTCACAACCTCACCCCTGTTCACACTGGCCACAGTGCAGCATTGTAAGCCTTGACTTTAAGGGTGTTACAAGTGACACTCGTGGTGATCTGCTCCAAATTCTGGATTGAACTGTATGTATACCTCAGGAGAGGAGAGTTCCTGTACACCATCAGGGGTGCTCTTGTGGTGTTTGTGGCACCCTTTTCTGTCTGACACATTAATGTACTAGTCAGGTCAAGTCCTTGCTTGAGGTGAAGATTGGCTTTAAACTCATTCATGCTAATTTTATTGCCTAGTAATTAAATATAAACACTGTGGTGTATTGTGTTTATTTGCATACAGCGGTTTCTTCGCAAAGTGCGTGCTGATGCTACTGCGTAGAATGTCGCAGAAGTTGCTTAAGCTAGCCTACGACTTCTCTTCAGTGCCACATTTCAGGAGCACTCCATTGTTTATGGGAGTGGTTGACCAGTGATGCCTTCATCAGACTGTGCACACATTTTATGGTTGAGGATTCTTCTATGTGAAGCACTGTGCTAAGGTTAAGTTAGTCTACTCTCCAGTGGACCTTACTGACCCCTAGTTAATGTTTGTTTCAAGGTGCACTTCGTCGTTCTATGGAATGGTGTGCTTGTGAGGAGCCTGAGCCAGTGAGACGTGCAGCACATGATCTAGTATGTCTATCAGCGCTGTCATGTGGCAAAGTGCCAGGAAGATTAGCTACTCTCACCATTGGTTCCATGAAATTTCAGGCAGCAGTTTCCTTACCTCCATTTACAGTGATCTGCGATGAGTTTTGATGAGGAACATTGGCTCTGTGTGTTGAGGTAATATGAATTTTTATGGTCAATTGTGTCCCCTAACGTGAACCCCACCGACTCCATGTACGAGCTTAAAGTGCATGTAACTTCCCTCCTCGACCTGCTATGAAGACGCGAATACATTTGCGTCCAACGTTAACATGTCCTCTTTCAGATCCACCATGAATGGATCGATAATTCAGTTCCTAAGTATGCCTTGCCAACGTCTTTTCATGGTGTACTTCCACGTTTTCCTAGCCCTGTAGAGCTAGGCCCTGATTTCTGCCATCGAGCCCTTTCTGTTCTCTGCCTCCTGAAAGCTGCAATGTGGGATACATCCCTGACCTCTGTCCTACTCCCTGCGTGGCGAGCGGTGCCCGGCTCGGCCTGCTTGCCTGCCAAAGACAGTATTTTGCCTTCAAGTTATCAGTATAGCCGAGTTCAGCTCCTCGAAAACACATTCCTGTCTAGCAGAATAGATAAACATTTCCCCGGCTGCAGAGCAAAGGGCCCGGCCTCTCTGTCTCCATGCAAGTAATTCATTGCTCCCGTTACCATGGTAGGCCCATGGCCCCTCGCATTACACGCAGACACGTAGTCACATATGCACGCATTAATAGTCAGTATAGAGTAGCCTCTGCCCCAGAGACCTTTCCTTCTAGATAGTATAGTTCTCCAAACACAAGCTATCAGATATGATTTAGGAACGAGTCGACCTGACATGCCAGACTTCTGTCTCTTTCCTCTAGTGCTAAATGTCAAGTCCCCTGCACCCTCCAGCCTCACGTCAGTCACACGTCATGCTGCTGCGCGCGCATCCTTGCTACAGATTTCTGCTGACATTGCAAGATTCTACTATGTATCCACCCACTTGTGACACTTTCATGTGACGTTTCTAGCACACACCTCTGTGTACGCCCTCGTGCACACCTTTCTGTTACGCACATGTGTTCTTATCTCGTTTCTCTCAGCTGTTACGCCTTCTGTATCCATCACCATTATATGCATTTACTATAAATATTGTATTCTGTCAATAAAGTATTGTCTATCCCTTCCTGATCCTTAATGGTGAAAGGAACATGATACCCTGGTTCGAACCATTCCATTTTATGGAATAAAACCCTTATAAACTCAGATACCACGGATTTTGCCTCTTATTTCCGATTGAGTTATTTTATTGAACTTTACTGCATAGAAATTCCGACGGTAAATATTTATTAACCACATTAATTTGGCGCCCGAACAGGGACCCCTCCCCCACCTTACGCGCCGGCGGTGCGTTGCAGGCCTAGCCCCCTGCCACAGCCGAGACGGACAATTACGCGTACCCGCAGGATTTCCTGTATCTCCCTCAGGCCAACGGAGGTGACTGAGACTGCGATCGACACCCAGACGAGGCGGTGAGGAGTGCGGAGGATCCCGACCAGAGCCCAGCCAAGAGAGCAAGATCCGAGGTGTTTAGAGGCCCACCAGTTCCGACGTGCCTGTGACGTCACGAGTCGAGTCGAGTCGAGTCCGGTCCAGTCCAGACGAGTTTTCCGAGGCCTTCTGTTCCGTGCTTCCCGGTGAGTACCGTTGCTGGGGACGCATCTAGACGGGTGCATTACTATGTATCCGGTCAAGACGGGTTTGGGTACACAGACCCGGTCTGCACTGTTTTAGCAGTGTATCTGTACTGTTTAGCAGTATATCAAGTAATTAGTGTCTTCAACAGTCCTATTTTTTATTTTGTTTTCGTTTTAGAATTCAAGTATAGTTAATATGTGTTCAAAATTTTAGAATTCAAGTATAGTTAATATGTGTTCAAAACAGATAACAGATAGGAACTAGGAAAGGGATACTAGAGGAAGCGATTCCTGTCCCACCTAGGGACACTCCCGGAAATTTTATGTACCATAAGCATGGCTTAGATGCCATATTATATCTAGATTTATGGGCCGATTATACTAAGAACTTAGACGAGAAATATAGATGGCCCGTTACAGGGACATGGGATGCAGATTGCATCATGAGAGTAGAAGAAGCGCTATGGAAAAAGAAGGCCAGACAATCTCAGAAGGACGCCATAGAATTGTGGCGTAAAGAATCGCATAGACGTACAGAGAAAGAACTCAGAAAAGCAGAGAAACATAGAGAAGATTCAGACAAAGCCCGAGAAAACTTACTAGTTGAAGAAGGAATACGAGTTAAAGCAGAGCAAGTAGACCGACAACGAAACACCCTTGTGAATGGTATGTATCCTCTTTTGGCCGTGGGTTTACCTAAGGCCACTCCGGAAATACCAAAAGATCTGCCCCCTCCATTGGTTCCGACTAAATTACGTCACAAGACTGCAGCAGACATTTTTATTTCTTCCTATTTAGACGATGTAGCTCCTACATATACTACTGCACCTGCCCATGTACCCGTACCACCTGCACCTGCTGACGGCCTCCCACCCCATGATCATCCGCCCCCTGGTCCACAACACCAGATCCCTCCAGTTCCGCTACCCGCAACCGTTCCCGTTGTTCCCCCTGGTATCCAACAACTGCATCCATTAAATCCTTTTGGGACTGGCGTGGTCCAGGACCCAACCCAGCTACAGCAGGTACCGACCCTACAGCCAGGTTATGCTCAAGCCTCCGGTTCAGGAGGTGCTACAGGAGGTTATCGAACACCCCCACAGATACACCGAGTTACAATGAGAGATTTAGCAAAGGCTCGGACACCGAAAGGCGTTTCGACCGAACAACTTAGAAGAGAACTTACAGACTGCAGATATGACTCAGTGCCTGGTACGTCAGGACCCATGTTGTTAGCGTCCATACGTTTGAGACGCGTTACAGATTATTTGATGCTACTACCAGAAATGCCCGAACATCTAGACAAATTGTATTATTTTTTCAGAACAGGAGAAGGACCGGAGTCTGTTGCTGACGCCATGTCACGTCAGAAAGTTGAGACTAAAGGTTTACTAATGCGATTTTTGGTTAATTGTTTAATAAGAGAACAAGATCAGGCAGGCTTTCCGCAAAGTGAGATGAAAAGACTGATTAGATGGAGCCAGAATATGTCGGAGGGTAAACATGATAAGGAGAACAGTATACATATTATGGTTAAAAAGATCCGTAAAGAAATAATAGACATACATGCCCAGCGAGCACCTGACGAAGATCTTGAATTAGACGATCCACCTTCCTCGCAAGAGGAGGAGGAAACAGAGGATCTAGCAGAAACCTCGCAACAGTCAGACAAAGAGATGATAGCATATGTAGGTAAGGGAAAATACCTTAAGAAAACAATACGTCCAGAAAGCAAAAGAATTTTTCTCTCTGCTATATCAAATCCAAGTTCTCCTGAACATATGTTTCAGGCTACCGATAAAATACTTCAAGATCGAATGGGGTACCACGTACTCAATTCCATGGATGAACAAGAACTAGCCCGGTCCGCAGTACAATGGGCTAACAATTCCAGTACATATAATGATGATGCAGTAGCACAGACGTTTTTGAACCTTTCCCCTGATGAACAAAAATTAGCTGGTATATACATGATTCAGCATCTCATTACGTTGTTTAAAAGCCAACATTCTGATCCAGGTCCCTTACCGGATATATTAGTAGAACTGCTCTCTAATAGATGGAGAGGCCTAGCTACTGATTTAATTAAAGAAATTCTAGAACATAGACTCAAGTATAGTGCTTTGCTGAAACCTCAGTTTATGTCAGCTCCACCACCCTCAGAAAGAAAAATGTTTTACTTTGACAGACAGAATCCCTTACGGGAAGTACACCCGGTCAGAAAAGACGATAACACACTAGAACGTGTATTCGTATATACACCCATCACTAAAATGGAATTATTGGAAATGAAGAAAATAGTGCCCAGTCATGATAAAGACCCTGCAGGTTTTCACCGAGAGATTAAAGATATGTTACTCATGGGCGATTACACGTATACAGATATTATGAAGATGTTAAAAGTACTGTTGCCTGCTGGAATTTACGAGAAGCTAAAGGAGAAAGAATGGGAGGTGGGAGACACAAAGATTGATTGGGCTGCATTAGAAGTTGAAGAAAATGGACGTACCGCAGGTTTAGGCCTTGGGGATAAAGCTAAAGCATTACCAGGTTTATTAGTACAGGTTCTGCCTAGACTGTTAACAACTAAAAAGGAAGACTGGGACGCAATCTCAGCCTGTAAACAGAAACACGATGAAGACACTAGTGATTTTTATTCTAGATTCGAGAAATGTTTTATTATTAACAGTGGCCTGAAAACAAGTAGCGAGTCATACCCACACCTCTTTTTATCAAAATTAGTCGAGAATTCCCTGCCTCAAGTTAAGAACCGTGTTTTGAAAGTAGAAAGTACATGGCAAGCAAATACGCCGTCCCAAATGTTACAAATGTTACAGTACCACCAGAATAGAATTAGGGAAGAACAAGACCACGAACAGAGACGTATGAAAGATACGAAAATGAAAATGTTAGTTGCTCAGTCAGTTCCAGCTTACGGTCTGAAAAAGGGTATGACACAGTTAAATAATACGGCGGCTCCCGTTAAAGGGACATGCAACTATTGTAAACAGCCAGGTCACTATGTGAATGAATGTACGGTTCTGAAATACAATATAGCAACAGGAAAAACTAAAGAAAGACCACGTCAGCCTAGACAGGACCAGGTCCAACACCAAGTTCAGCAACATATCCCACAGAACGTACAGCCAATGCCTGCTCCACAACAGACAGGACAGACAGTAGCGGTACCACATCCACAGCCCATTGCCGCGACACAGCAAGTTTCACAGCAGATGTACCAGTATGCACAATCTGATTACCCCGATTATCAGCGATACTCATGAAACAGCCTAGAGAGGGAGGTTGGCTTGCCTCTCATTGAAGTTCCTGTAGATCAAGAGGGTCCTTATGTACATAGTCAAGTATTAGGAAAAGATAGCAAGTTTTTGATTGACACATGGGCAAGTCGAACAACAATAAGTCACGACGAGGTTCCAGGGGCACCCCTCTCAGGCTCACAGAATGTTTCCCTTGGATTTTCAGGACAGCCCATTGTTAATGAAGTATCGAAACCTGTTCCCCTAGCAGTTGGTCCATTGTCACGTACTACAGACTTATTGCTCACGAAGTCATGTCCAGAAAACATGTTAGGTATCAAGACACTGAAAGCTCTAGGAGCTGTAATATGTTGTTCTCCGGAAGGAGTTAGACTGTTTTTGCGTGACTTTAAGGGTCACTATGTATTACGAGATTTTGAGGTCAGATTGAATAATGTACCAAAACATTTGTGGGCGCAAGGCCCAACTGATGTAGGTTGTATGCACATTACACCATACCGAGTTACACTCAAGCCAGGAGTTGTACTGCCTCGAATCCGACAATACAAGTTTCCACCCGATGCTGTAGTGGCTTTACTGGAAATCATTGAAGAGCTCATTGCACAGGGAGTGGTTGTAGAAACCGACTCCAATTTATGTAATTCCCCTATCATTCCGATTCTTAAACGTACTGACCCAAATGCCCCTCCCGTTTATCGGTTGGTGATTGATCTACGAGAATTAAATAAATGCATTGTACCACAGTAACCTGTGGTCCCCGACATCTCTTCCTTATTGACTGCTATTGCTTCAGAGGCGACGTTCTTTACTGTAATTGACCTCAAGAACGCCTTCTTCAGTGTACCAATTGATCCGGAGAGCCAATACCTTTTCGGATTCTGTTTAAATGGCCGTAGCTTCAAATTTGCACGCGCACCTCAAGGATTCACAGAAAGCCCCAGCATCTACAGCCAAGCATTGAAAAGACAACTTGACAGTATTCACATGCCAGTTAACACTGCCCTACTTCAGTACGTCGATGATCTGTTGATCACCGCCCGTAGCGAACCTGAATGTGAACATGCATCACTGACGGTTTTGCATTTCTTGGCTGACAAGGGACACAAGGTGTCCCCTTCAAAGTTACAATTCTGTGTTCAGCAAGTGGTGTACCTTGGGCACTTGCTGTCCAAGAGGGGGAGACAGCTAACACCTGACCGCATTGAGTTAATTGCACACTTACCGCAACCCAAGACACAAAAGGAAGTGCGGGCCTTCATTGGCCTCACCTCTTACTGCAGGCAATGGATTCCCCAGTACGCATTTCTAGCCAAGCCACTTATACAGTTGCCAACACAGGAGGCAGCGACTTCAACTGTCCTCCCTTGGACTCAGGAACACACACAGGCTTTTGAGGAATTAAAGAAAGCATTATGTCGAGCACCAGTTTTAGCAACACCATGTTACAGCAAACCTTTTACACTTTTTGTTACAGAACGTGATGGCACAGCATTATCTGTCCTCACACAAGACCAAGCAGGTTCACATAAGCCGTGTGCTTATTTTTCGAGTACATTAGACCCAGTAGCCCAGGCCCTGCCTGCGTGCTTAAAATCAGTTGCAGCGACAGCCTTAGCAATCCGACAAAGTGATTCCATAGTGTTAGGACATCCCCTGACAGTACAAGTTCCACACTCTGTGGAAGTTCTTTTAAACAGAACACAGACTCAACACTTGACTATAGCACGACTGACAGGTTAAGAATTGACATTGTTCCAGCCACACATAGAAATCAGACGCTGTAATATACTGAATCCTGCCACATTGCTACCTTCGAACATTACAGAACCAACTCCCCATGACTGTATAGAGATCATTAATGCAGTAACAAAGCCCCGACGAGACTTGACAGATGTTGCACTGACTAACCCAGACCTGACACTTTACGTGGATGGTTCATGTATGAGAACAAGCGCAGGAGAATTAGTGGCCGCATATGCAGTGACCACTGAAACTGAAGTCAAAGAAACACACCGTATTGATACACTGTCTGCTCAAGCTGCAGAGCTCATTGCTCTGACCCGAGCCTGTATAATAGCCAAGAACAGGAATGTTAACATATACACAGATTAACGTTATGCATTTGGAGTCGTACACAACTTCGGTGTACTCTGGCAGGAAAGAGGTTTCTTGACCTCTCACGGAGCCAAAATCCAACATGGTCCCCTCATTCAAGAATTATTGGAAGCAATACATTTGCCATCAGCCATAGCTATCATGAAGTGCAAGGCACATACTAAAGTTACAGATACTATTTCCCAGGGTAACGACCTGGCTGATCGAACCGCGAAACACACAGCTCTGACTCATACACATGCAGCTGATATGACAAAGACAATAGTTCCGACACCCACACATTGCATGACAGTTAAGGATCCCGCACTAGATGTAATTGACATACAGACACATGCTACTCCAGACAAAATAAAGAAATGGACTGAACTAGGAGGGATCCAGACAGATCAGGGATGGATGACGAAGGGAAAAGCCACATGGTTTCTCCCCGACTCTATGGTTCAAGTTATGATCAACACTGCACACAGTCCAGCACACTTAGGAGAAAAAGCCATGTTAGACAGTTTACAGAATCTCTGGTACAATAAACATTTAAGAGCAGCAGCAAAACAGAAAGTGCGTACTTGCATGATCTGTTGTCAGTTCAACCCAGGTAAAAGCATTCCTGTAGAGCAAGGTGGATTCAATCCTCCCGATCACCCTTTTGAAGTCCTCCAGGTGGATTATATCCAGATAGTACGATGTCGAGGATTCAAATATGTCCTCGTAGTTGTATGTGCACTTTCCCGTTGGACAGAAGCATATCCAGTCCCAGATTACACTGCTCCGACCACTGCCAAACAGTTGGTTCGTGAATTCTTCCCACGGTACGGTTTGCCTCGTGTCGTGTATTCAGATAATGGCCAACCATTCTCGTCCGAGTTAATGAAGCAGGTATCACTCCTGCTAGGATATCAGTGGAAGTTCCATTGCGTCCGACATCCCGAGGCAGCAGGTCTCGTGGAACGCCACAATCAGACACTGAAAACACGTCTTGCTAAGATTTGTGCCGATAAAGGGGTAGACTGGATAGTCGCCTTGCCAGTTGCTTTGTTTTACATGAGAATGGTTGCACACTCTAGAACAGGGCTATCCCCGTACGAGGTGGTCTTTGGTAGGCCACCGAATATGTGGGGGACGCCTCTGCCTCGTAAGATCACAGATGTTGACTGTAATATGCTGACAGATTACCTTGCCTCCTTGATGTCTGCACTACAATCTTGTCGTTCACAGGTGGCTGCAGCCTTTCCCGACAACACCGAGGTGAAGCCACACGAGATTGTTCCGGGGGACCACGTCTTTGTGAGGAACTTCGACAGGAGGAGTCCGCTGGAGCCCCGCTGGCAGGAGCCGAAGCTTGTTTTATTAACTACAAGGACAGCTGTGAAGGTGGAGGGCCGCAAGGGCTGGCTCCACTCAAGTCATATAAAAAAATATCATGGACTACCGCCAGAGTCAGACTCCCAGCCCGGCCCCATCCTAGAGACTGATACTAAACTCCCACTGGTAGAGAAAACTCCTCAGCAGGAGTACCGTCTAAAGTTGAGGTCTAGCAAGTCAGGCAGTTTAATTGTTTAAGTCCTCCCCTAGGTGAAGCGATTAGACAGGTTCCTGACATGTACAAGTTAGACCCCAATAGAGAGAGAGATAGACAGAAACAGCTCAAGAAACGAGAATATTGTAAATCTCTTCGTAGTCACTGTATCGTGACATTATTGATTATGTTTTTTCTGAGTCTTACGATTATTGCTGCAAGTTTATTGTTACATATGTATTTCCCTATTTCCATACATGCACATTTCTTTCCAAATAGCACTGTCGAGCATACTTTCAGCGAACTACCCCCGCACGAGTTATCCTACCGGCTTGCGCTGCGCAACAATACTTTTATCAGTATGTTACATCATTCCCATCAGACCAGCAATGCTACCAATTGTTGGTAATGTGGCCGACTTCCTCCCTATCAGAAATACAAGGGAGTCCTGCCCCTCTTCCCGTATCCGTTCACACATAATGGTTCCTGTGGTGCCTGGTTTAGTTTAATAAATTCTTTAGACTCTGATTCCATAGTCTACAAAGGCAGTTGGGAATGGGGAAATCTGAACACAGTTCTGCATAAAGCATGTTATCCTAACAAGGAGGGTCTTCCACAAAGGACAGGGACCGATCTAGAAAATGAAGTATATGGATTAGGTAATTATACACTTAACCTCATGATTCTGAATGTCCAGTCCGATACAGGACCCGACTTACCCTCTATGTCAGTGTTACCAGTCAAAGGCGAATTATGTGTCAGAAAGAATGGTTCAGTGCCCCTAGGTCATAGTAAATGTACTACTGTGATCGAATTCAGTGATAAAGGCAAGTCTACATTCAAAGCTACCCGTCATTCCTATTTCATTTGTGGTCATACAGCCTATATACGTTTGCCACTAGATTGGGATGGGACATGTTACATTGCATTCCTTCTGCCACCTGTTTTTCTAGTTCCACCTGACTATCATAAGAACTCCCGGCTAGTACCTAATAGACCCAAGAGAGAACTCCCGATTGTCGACTATACTGAAACGGCATGGGAACAATATACAGATTTCAATAAAGGTTTCTTTCCCTATTTAGGAGCTATCTTCAATAGTAAATCAATACGTCACTTGACCAGAACCCTTGAAGCAGTGGTAAATGAAACTACTTCCGCCCTAGGCAACTTAACAGAGGAACAGTCTGCTATGAGACTTGTTGTCCTTCAAAATCGTCTTGTTCTTGACGTCATCCTGGCCGATAGGGGCGGAGCCTGTAGAGTCATCGGATCGAGTTGCTGTGTTTTCATTCCAGAAAACGCACCGTCAGTATATAAAGCCATAACGCGTCTCCATAAGATTGCAAGTCAGATACACCAGAATCCTGGCACCTGGACTTGGTCCGGTTGGTTCTGGAGCGTGTTATCAGCCTGGGGTTGGAAAGTCCTATCCTTCCTCGGAATAGCCCTTCTCATAGTATTCAGTTGTTGCCTATGTATACAATGTGGGCCAGCGATTTGCGGCTTGTGCGCCACATCATGTTTTCCTCATCCAAGGTCACGTTCTAAATCCCGCCTGAAAAAGGAAGAGAAAATGATGTTATATGAACAAATAGATGGACTAATGAAGATTGATATATCATGAAGGGTCCGTAGGGGACAAGGAGGGAATGAGGTAATATGAATTTTTATGGTCAATTGTGTCCCCTAACGTGAACCCCACCGACTCCATGTACGAGCTTAAAGTGCATGTAACTTCCCTCCTCGACCTGCTATGAAGACGCGAATACATTTGCGTCCAACGTTAACATGTCCTCTTTCAGATCCACCATGAATGGATCGATAATTCAGTTCCTAAGTATGCCTTGCCAACGTCTTTTCATGGTGTACTTCCACGTTTTCCTAGCCCTGTAGAGCTAGGCCCTGATTTCTGCCATCGAGCCCTTTCTGTTCTCTGCCTCCTGAAAGCTGCAATGTGGGATACATCCCTGACCTCTGCCCTACTCCCTGCGTGGCGAGCGGTGCCCGGCTCGGCCTGCTTGCCTGCCAAAGACAGTATTTTGCCTTCAAGTTATCAGTATAGCCGAGTTCAGCTCCTCGAAAACACATTCCAGTCTAGCAGAATAGATAAACATTTTCCCGGCTGCAGAGCAAAGGGCCCGGCCTCTCTGTCTCCATGCAAGTAATTCATTGCTCCCGTTACCATGGTAGGCCCATGGCCCCTCGCATTACACGCAGACACGTAGTCACATATGCACGCATTAATAGTCAGTATAGAGTAGCCTCTGCCCAAGAGACCTTTCCTTCTAGATAGTATAGTTCCCCAAACACAAGATATCAGATATGATTTAGGAACGAGTCGACCTGACATGCCAGACTTCTGTCTCTTTCCTCTAGTGCTAAATGTCAAGTCCCCTGCACCCTCCAGCCTCACGTCAGTCACACGTCATGCTGCTGCGCGCGCATCCTTGCTACAGATTTCTGCTGACATTGCAAGATTCTACTATGTATCCACCCACTTGTGACACTTTCATGTGACGTTTCTAGCACACACCTCTGTGTACGCCCTCGTGCACACCTTTCTGTTACGCACATGTGTTCTTATCTCCTTTTTCTCAGCTGTTACGCCTTCTGTATCCATCACCATTATATGCATTTACTATAAATATTGTATTCTGTCAATAAAGTATTGTCTATCCCTTCCTGATCCTTAATGGTGAAAGGAACATGATACCCTGGTTTGAACCATTCCATTTTATGGAATAAAACCCTTATAAACTCAGATACCACGGATTTTGCCTCTTATTTCCGATTGAGTTATTTTATTGAACTTTACTGCATAGAAATTCCGACGGTAAATATTTATTTACCACAGTGTCTGGTCTCTTCTTCATGAGGCCTTGGACAAGGCTGAAGCTATTCTCCACACATGTGACAAGATTGTGCCCTCAGGAAGAAGTTTTTAGCTAACTGTGAATAAATTAACCCTGGCAAACCTCTGTTTGGACGTATATATGTGTTAATATGCCAGTCAAGTTTCTTTGGCAAATATTTTGCTGACAAACGGTGTGCACTGGTAAATTGCTGTTGGCCTTTATTTTATTGCATTATTTCCAGTCAAATATTATTAGTGTGTATGCTAATGTATTGTGGGTAGCCAGTAATTGTGTTAAAAAAATAAGACAGAATGATTTACTATATCTATACCATAGCAGTAGCAATCATGCCACAGCCACCTCCTTTCCTGAATTGTGAGGGAGATCTGGCATTACCTTGGAAGTAGTGGGAAACATTGTTTCAATCATGCTTGATTGCTATTGTGGGGGGAAATTCTTTGCGTTAAGCAACCAGCAAATTCTGCTCCAGAATTTGGGCTTACAAGTCAGGAGAGGGTATGAACATCTCATAATTCCCCCATCTGAAAGTGATACTAAGATAATGGTCAGGAGAATGTGTACTTAATGTATAGTTTGCAAACTGGATGAATATTTTGGGGAAAAAGGAGAGTATTGTGCTGGAAAGGAACACATTATTTTGTAGGATTCAAGGCAAATATGAAACAAATCACTAGTTAAATAGCATATTTGAGAGGGTTGGTTAGTTTCTGTGAGTTTGGTCCTTTGTGTGACTAACTCATTAGGGATCAGCTGGTGAGGTGCACCAACAATCCTCCGGTCCCGGAAAAGTTATGAGCTCGCAATCCTGATTTGAAGGTGGCTATTAATTTAGCTAAGAGCATAGCCCACATAGCAGAGTGTATAAAGGAAATTAATCAAAGCAGTGTGTCTGAAATGATGCATCTGGTTAAGAATGACACCAATTTTGAAGAGGGTAATAAGGAGGCAAATAGTCCCTGGAAAATTCAGGGTGCGCAATTTAAGAAAACAATGGTAGCAAAGGGAGGGAAAGGAGTGCTACCACTGTGGTAACCACAATCATTTAGTGAACAGCCCTTTTGTTCTGCAAAGAATTTGTAGGAAATGCAATAGGAGGGTTCATTAGGCACATTCTTGCAGAAATGGGGAAACTGAAAGTCTTGTGGTTGAGAAGACCAATACATTTAATTGTGTGGAAGCTGGTAATGACTATCCTACTTGCAAGATTCTTTTGGATGGAGTGGGAGTGATGGTATTTGTGGACTCATGTTCGCCTTATACTGTTTGATGAGAGATTTGGGAATAATGGTTAAACACTTCTAAGTGCAGATATTAAACATGGTGAATACAATCAAGATCCTATACCCTTGTTAGGAATGCTAAATATCTGCATCGCTGTTACAGATCACACAATTCAGGTAATGATTTATATTGCTGAATGGGGCTCTAACTTGCTGGTTTGGAAATATCCAAAATATTTAGGCATTAAGTTAGACCCTAATAGTAGTGAACTAGTCATGGCAATTGAAAATATGGACTATAGTTGGAGAATTTATGGTGAATTTCCAGAGGTATTTACTGAAAAAGTAGGCCACCAAAGAGAATATCAACACAAAATTGTGTTAAAGGATAATGCTGTACCTGTGGTCCATAGTGTAAGGTTTATTCCTATTTTAATTAGCAAACCATTAGTAGTTGAATTAGACACATCATAAGTCAAGGGTTTATAGAGCTGATTGAAAGCTCTCTTTGGCTAGCTTCTATTTTGGTTACCCATAAATCAGGTGGTACAGGTATATGCTTAAGCGTGGATCTGAGAGACTTAAACAACAACATATGGGTGGACAGATTCCGTCCACACAAAATAAATGATATAATTAGGCAATCAAGAACAACCTGCACTTTATCCTTTCTTGTGCACATTAAAAGGAACCAAAAAGAAGATTTTTGGCACCCCTACTTGTCCATGTACCTATGTTGAGGGGTTTAGATATCTGCAATCGGGGACTAATTTGTAGCGTGGTGTCAAACTTTATCAAAACTGCAATGTTTATGAGGAAACATTATGAATCATAGTAATTAGATGGCGAGAAGAAATATTTTGTACAGTTTAATTTCAACCAATATGAAATTTTATGATCAATGATGCATTTATTTTTAATTCTGATTTTATCTTAGTAATAAGGATTTGTTATCACTTTAAAATGTATTATCTGCATGTCAAACTCTTTTGGTCTTGGTGCCGAATAAAGTTATTTTGAATTGAATTGATATCATTAGTATGTTTAGGAATGCATGCTTTTTCAGTGTTAAGCTTTACTCTGAATCAAAAACTTTTACTTCATTCATCACTCCTTTTGGTGCCACAGAATGTCATTTGGACTGGCATCTGTGGCTGCCGTATTTCAGAGGGTGAGGTACCAACTATTGATGGATATAAAAAATGTGCGTTACTTTCAGGACAGTTTGTTGATCTATGGTGATTGTGTGCATTATCATAATGCCACACTGAAGAATGTTCTCACAACACTTAAAGATGCTGGCCTAACCATTAAGCTTGACAAATGTAAGGTTTGTATGGAATCTGTAAATTACTTAGATCATCCCGTTTCCAAAGACCTAGTGGTAGTGGTCAAGGAAGCACCTCCTTCCACCTCTAAAGATGAACTGAAAACCTTCATGGGTCCAGTGGAATGTTAGAAATGGGGATCTCCAGTTAGCAGAGGTAGGTACCTTTGTCCAAGTAGGGACCCTTCTTCCTAGTCAGTGTAAGGGAGTTACACTACTAAAATAACCCCTGCTTACCACCCTTGGTAGCTTGGAATGAGCACTCAGACTTATCTCAGAGGCAGTGTGTGAAGCATTTGCACATAAGCAACAGTAATACAGTGAAAATACTACAAAAGGACACCACAACAGTTCAGAAAAATGTCCAATATTTTTATATATCCAAAATAAGACCGATACTACAGGAATCCAACATGCAGTAATTAAAAATGTTCTTTGCAATATCTGCTTAAAATTGCAGAAATATCTCAAAAACCCAGGTCTTCTGTGTTGGTAGCTCTGTCTGGGGCTACTGGAATGCTGAAAACAACAGAGTCTAACAGTTTCAGCCAACCATGTCGGTATGGGCCAGCCAAACTGTGGACAGACTCATGAATAGTACCTTTCTCAAAGCGGCCGACACCTTGGTGTGAGCCAGTTGTAGCAATCATTGTGGTTGCATTGCAAAATGGAAGCGGAGTATGGTGTGGTGCCCTCATGATGCTGTGTAGGCAGCGGCTCTGTGACAACCATCCAGAAGCAGTCGGTGAGAACAGGGCTTACAGTTCTAGGCAAGGCGGTGCTCAATGTGGCACTGGTTGTTGCTGTGCAGGCGACAGAGCCGGTTAACGGGAGCTGGTATCAGTCAGCCTTCACTGCTGTGTGGGACAAGGCAGTGTGTTGTGAAACCTACGAGTGGTGCCCCCAGCCACAATGTGATAATGGGTGTCAAAGTCAGCAAGTAGCGACAGCGTCTGTGAGACCAGGGCGGTGAAGTGAAGCGAGGCAGTGTGGAGTGCGGTGCCCACAGATCATGGTGCAAGCAGGAACTCAGTGGTGGTGGCATTGGTTGTCGTTGTCGGTGAGACCAGGGTTGTGGTGCAAGATGCAGCAGCGCCTTCTGCTGTGCTTTCAGTACATGGAGGCAGAGTCAGTGATAGAGTTGGTTGCTTTACCCTTCTCTGTGCCAACTGAAACAGCATTTCCAGAAGTGGGACCCAGAGATTGGTAAAGTCTTTGCAGTCCCTGAGACTTCAGAACAGGAGGCAAGCTCTACTTCAAGCCCATAGAAATACTCAGCAAAAGTTAAGTCCAGTTCTTTCACTGCCCAAGGCAGAAGCAGCAACTGCAGGTCAACCCAACAAAGCAACAACACAGAGAAGTACTCCTCCTGGCTGCTCTTCTGGGCCCCAATATTTATACTAAAAACTCCTTTGTTCTCTCAGGCAAAGAGTCTGCATTCTTAGTCCAAACCAATTCTGTCCAGTCTGGCCCAGATTCCTGGCAAGAGATGGAGACAGCATTGTTCAAGGCAAACCAGGCCCACTCAAGTGCAGGGAAATCTCCTCCCACTACTCTAAATACAGCCCAGGTCTATTCAGCCAAGCCCTGACTAATCCAGCAAAGACAGGACACACTGCGACCCCCCAGGGGCAGTCTAAAGAGAATGCACATCCCCACCCATTGTCACTCCAAAGCCAGAAAGTCAATCCATAAACCCAGCAGAGGCACACAGGATGGCTAAGCAAGAAAATATCTACTTTCTAAAAATGGTATTTTCAAAGACAGAACATAAAAATCATCTTTACTAAAAGATGCATTTTTACATTCTGAGTCCGGGCATACTAAACTCCATTTCCCAATCTTGTCCCAATGGGGAGTTATGCTTATAATATGTTATAAGTAAAACTTCCATTCTATTCCTTGGGACAGACAGCCTTTCCATAGTGAAAAACGAAATGCACTGTAATTTACTACCAGGACATGTCACACACACCAGTACATGTCCTAGCTTTAACATGCACTGCACCCTGCCCACAGGGAGACTTTGGGCCTACCTTAGAGGTGATTTATATGTAAATATAGGAAGATTGGGTCAACATGGCAGTTACAAACTGTGTGCAGACCCTGCATTGGCGTGTCTGAGATACCTTTTCAGGGCTACTGATGTGGGTGGCACAATCAGTGCTGCAGGCCCACTTGTAGCATTTGATTTACATGCCCTGGCATACTCGGTGTACTTTGGTAGGGGTCTACTAGTAAATCAAGTATGCCAATCATGGAAACACCAATCCATAATAACAATTTATTACAGGAGCACTTGCACTTTAACACCGAACAGCAGTGAGAAAGTGCACAGAGACACTAAACCATCAAAAACAGGGTCAAAGCTGAGAGGTCAGAAAGCTTAAAGACAGGGGAAACACACCAAAAGATGCCAGGTCTATCATAGAATATATGGCTACATTTGTAAAAATTATTGTTGAGCACACAGCACCCATGAGGCACTTATTTAAAAAAAGGGTCTCACTTGGATTGGGATGATGCATTCAAAGTAGCCTTTGTAGGTAGTAAACAAGCTATTGTTGAAGCACCGTCTTTAGGAATGTTTTACACCATACTTAGAACTATATTGTACACAGATGCTAGTGCAAAGGGTTTAGAAGCATCTTTGATGCAAATGGTGAATGGCAAAGAAAATATTGTGGCATTTGCTTTGAGAATGTTGAAGGATGCTATAGCTAATTATTCTACAATAGAGAGAGAAGTGTTAGCCTGCTATTGGGCTATTTCTCATTTCAAGTTCTTTTTAAGGGGTCTACCTTTTACATTAAGAACAGATCATAAACCCCTTGCATACATTTTCACTACCAAGGGGAGAGAACACTCTTCTCCTCGTTTAGCCAAAATGATTTTGGGTCTGGAGGGCTATAATTTTAATCTAGACTTTGTTCAGGGAAACACAAATGCTGTGGCTGACTGTCTTTCTCATTTACTGTAGCGAGGGGCTATAGAGGTTGAAGAAGTTTCAAGCATCCTGATTTGTTTGTAGCTCACCCTGGTATTACTAAGGAGGAGTGGGTAGAGTGGTAAGACAAGTATGCCATTCTTACAGCTTTAGAGGACAAGATTGTTCAGAGGTGGTCCCCTGAACCCAATGGTCTACAAGATTAAAAACATTGATATTGGGAAGTAAGACATGAGTAAGACATGAGTTGTACATATATAAGGACACTGATTTCAATCTTTTGACTGTATGCCAAAAACAGTTCCTGTTCTTGCTCAATGTGGCGGACTCTCAGCAATCTTCATTTCATTAAGTTTTTTTCTGCAACTTTTTTAGTTGCCATCGTAAACTTTGGCCTAAACATGTTTTTTTAAATCATTGGGGCATCACAATGAAGAGAGGCTTTGTTCCATCTGCACCTAGTGGATACACCTGCCATTTGCCTCAGGGCATGCTCTTTTCTTAAAGCTGCAGTTAGAACTAGGAAAACCATGGAAACACCTATGTGGAAGTAATATTTGTCTGTTGATTTTTAAATCCTGTATTTTATGCGTCCTACTATTGGTTTTAACCCCTTCGATGCTCATGACAAGCTCAGCTCTTCATGAGGCACAGTGGAGCTGTGCTGATGACGAGTTGAGCTCGTCATGAACAATGGGATTCATAAAATATCAGCACAGGAGGAAAATATCACTAGCAGCGATGGTGTTAATATGTTTTATTGTAAAACAAAAATGTCCCACACATTTGCCACTAAGTTGGTAAGAAGTGGACTAATGGTACCAGGTTTGTTGTTGTTGTTTAGCAATACCAATCACACAGATATAAATGGAACAGGAAATCAAATTACCAGACATAGGCCAATCATTATAGTCATTTAACAACCTGAAAATAAACCGCTATAGCACACATATTACTTAAATTCAGGTCAAGATGTTAGAAAGAGAGCCAGAAAATAGTTTTTGGGAAAAATATATATCATTTGTGTATTTATTCAAGTATTCACAATTTATCACAGTCATAACAAATCATTTAAAAAATATACATAAAGTATATTAAACATTTAATTAAAAGCATAAAAAGTCACAAAAAATAGACAAAACAAACATTGGTTTAAAAGTTCGTAAGAACAGGGGTCGACGCAGCGTTTTGGTTAAGGGCTAACAATAAACAACCTTCTTCAGGACCAAGTTCTAAAAGGAAACAAACAATTACTTTTTTGCATTTACAGTTTTTCGCAGACAAAGCATATTTCCAAAAAAACATTTCTTATTGGCTAAACTGTTCGATGGTTGGCACTAGTCAAAAACTGGTGATTCTTAAAATTATTGGTATTGTTAAAACACATAACCTATTGATAGGGGCACCATTTAGTGAATCCCAGAGTATATTAATGGGGAGACCTTTATGGTAAAGACATTAACTTATTCATCATGTCTAACAGTCAACAAAGTTACCTGTATTTAATAATGGCTTCCAGATATATCCTGGAGTGCCAGGGGCCGGTTGTAAAATCCGGACAGTAACTGTTGTGAATTTGCAATGCTTTTGATGTAGCATGCACAGTATTGATCTCTGGAAGTGATAATAAAATATGGATCAATCATTTATGTGCTCTTATTTGTCTTTGGTGTAACTAATCAATATAGCACGTAACTACCTTGTATTTGTATTGGGAAGAATCACGCTCTGGTAGTAGGAGCCACCGATATTGGTTTTCAAATATGCTGTAGATAAATACACATCTTTTACCATATTTTAGTTAAAGGAGTGATTGTCAATTGTCATGTAGAATTCTAATTGTTTGTACTTACCCAGATTTTAATAACTGGCAACTTAATACTATCACGAGCTTTTCAATTGGCTTGTGTTTCAATTTTGTCGTTCATACCCTGGCGGGGATTCTCCTGCCGCTGATAATATAAAGGATGGAACTTTTGTTAGGATCGCTATTCATTTAATCATTATCATTTATAGTTTTAACGTAGAGTATCTGGTCTCTGCCTCTATATTAGTTTAGTGTACACCCTCCTGATGCAAGTATTAATAGCGGGTTTATTAATGGCTAGCCTATTGTTAGTTCTATTTTATATTTAAGGCATAGCGGTGCAATTGCACCCATTGTTGTGACCATTACACCCCTTGGTCACACCCATTGATCATCTGCTAGTGATGTTGTTACTGGTATTTCTTCTCTTGTAAAAGTTGTTATATACTATATATTAGCGCTAGTATCTTACCATGGCATAAAATTCTATAGCGCGTCTTATTCATTATTGTGTCCATAACGCGTCACAATGCATTTGGGTTTGTCACAACATGAGAGTGAAAATGCAGATTTTAGTCCTCCAGCGTGTGTTAACGATTTACTCGCTAAGGATTTGCCTAATACATTTAAGGACCCACCTGCCGGTCTGGTAGAGTGAGAATTTCAAAAAAACGATGATACATTAAGCGCAGAACAGCCGGAATGCTAAACGGATTCTGTTCAGCGCGGGGCGAGTTAACTAGTAACAGGGTCGGTCGCGCTCGGCTTACCTGGGAATTTGAATTCGGCCTCCCTGCTCCTACTCCGTCAGCGTTTTCTCGGATCTGGTCAGATTGAAAGTATCAAGTAGACGCTAGTTTCGGTATATTTATAGTACAGCGTTCCTGATTGGGCGGTCAATCTCCTGCTTGTTGATTGGTTGAAGAGATGTCACCTGACATCTCGTTTGTTTACATACAACCCTGGATAGCGCGTTAGTGACATCTCTTCAACCAATCAACAAGCAGGAGATTGACCGCCCAATCAGGAACGCTGTACTATAAATATACCGAAACTAGCGTCTACTTGATACTTTCAATCTGACCAGATCCGAGAAAACGCTGACGGAGTAGGAGCAGGGAGGCCGAATTCAAATTCCCAGGTAAGCCGAGCGCGACCGACCCTGTTACTAGTTAACTCGCCCCGCGCTGAACAGAATCCGTTTAGCATTCCGGCTGTTCGGCGCTTAATGTATCATCGTTTTTTTGAAATTCTCACTCTACCAAACCGGCGGGTGGGTCCTTAAATGTATTAGGCAAATCCTTAGCGAGTAAATCGTTAACACACGCTGGAGGACTAAAATCTACATTTTCACTCTCATGTTGTGGCAAACCCAAATGCATTATGGCGCGTTATGGACACAATAATGAATAAGACGTGCTATAGAATTTTATGCCATGGTAAGATACTAGCGCTAATATATAGTATATAACAACTTGTACAAGAGAAGAAATACCAGTAACAACATCACTAGCAGATGATCAATGGGTGTGACCAAGGGGTGTAATGGTCACAACAATGGGTGCAATTGCACCGCTATGCCTTAAATATAAAATAGAACTAACAATAGGCTAGCCATTAATAAACCCGCTATTAATACTTGCATCAGGAGGGTGTACACTAAACTAATATAGAGGCAGAGACCAGATACTCTACGTTAAAACTATAAATGATAATGATTAAATGAATAGCGATCCTAACAAAAGTTCCATCCTTTATATTATCAGCGGCAGGAGAATCCCCGCCAGGGTATGAACGACAAAATTGAAACACAAGCCAATTGAAAAGCTCGTGATAGTATTAAGTTGCCAGTTATTAAAATCTGGGTAAGTACAAACAATTAGAATTCTACATGACAATTGACAATCACTCCTTTAACTACAATATGGTAAAAGATGTGTATTTATCTACAGCATATTTGAAAACCAATATCGGTGGCACCTACTACCAGAGCGTGATTCTTCCCAATACAAATACAAGGTAGTTACGTGCTATATTGATTAGTTACACCAAAGACAAATAAGAGCACATAAATGATTGATCCATATTTTATTATCACTTCCAGAGATCAATACTGTGCATGCTACATCAAAAGCATTGCGAATTCACAACAGTTACTGTCCGGATTTTACAACCGTCCCCTGGCACTCCAGGATATATCTGGAAGCCATTATTAAATACAGGTAACTTTGTTGACTGTTAGACATGATGAATAAGTTAATGTCTTTACCATAAAGGTCTCCCCATTAATATACTCTGGGATTCACTAAATGGTGCCCCTATCAATAGGTTATGTGTTTTAACAATACCAATAATTTTAAGAATCACCAGTTTTTGACTAGTGCCAACCATCGAACAGTTTAGCCAATAAGAAATGTTTTATTGGAAATATGCTTTGTCTGTGAAAAACTGTAAATGCAAAAAAGTAATTGTTTGTTTCCTTTTAGAACTTTGTCCTGAAGAAGGTTGTTTATTGTTAGCCCTTAACCGAAACGCCGCGTCGACCCCTGTTCTTACGAACTTTTAAACCAATGTTTGTTTTGTCTATTTTTTGTGACTTTTTATGCTTTTAATGAAATGTTTAATATACTTTATGCATATTTTTTAAATGATTTGTTATGACTGTGATAAATTGTGAATACTTGAATAAATACACAAATGATATATATTTTTCCAAAAAACAATTTTCTGGCTCTCTTTCTAACATCTTGACCTGAATTTAAGTAATATGTGTGCTATAGCGGTTTATTTTCCGGTTGTTAAATGACTATAATGGTTGGCCTATGTCTGGTAATTTGATTTCCTGTTCCATTTATATCTGTGTGATTGGTATTGCTAAACAACAACAACAAACCTGGTACCATTAGTCCACTTCTTACCAACTTAATGGCAAATGTGTGGGACATTTTTGTTTTACAATATACCTCCCCTGTCCCAAATTTGACAGATAAGGGGGCCTCCTTTTACTTTTTATGGTTAATATGTTTTATCCATTTTATCTGGTACTTTGCACTTTACATAAATGCTGAATAATGTTTTATTGCTTTGTGTCATTTCTGGCCATAAATTGTCTGAGTAAAGATTTATCAAATCAAATCGAACATAAGGACATGGTTATGACAGGTGGGGAAATAGTGACTCCCAAAGATGTGCGGGAGAGAATTGTAAATTTGGCACTTGAAGGTCACTTGGAGCGCAGCATCACCAAATCAAAGGTTAGAGGAGCATATTGGTCCCCTGTAAACATATTAAAACCACCTATATCCCCAGTGAGTGTTCCATCTAAGCCAAGGTACAAACTTGGGCTGGATATTATGGGTCCCCTCAACATTTCAGGGAAGTTATTATTTCAGTGGATTAGTATTCACATGTCTAAGTTTTTAATTGCATTACAACTCAATACATGATTGACTTCTTATGTGATATCTTTATGACAGAGAGAATACCTAATTGTATTGTAACAGATAATGGTGTCCAGTTCACCTAAAAAAATGAAAGATTTTTTAAGACTTTGTTTACTGAGCACTGTAGAACCGCTTTGTATTGTCACAAAGCAAATAGGCTGGTGGAAAGTGTAACCCACATGTTAATAGAATGTATACAATCAGTACAAGTGTCTTGTGTACCTACAGACATTGCTATAATCAAGCTGCTGTGGTCATATCATGCAGACCCAATATCTGTTCAAGGAATGTCTCCTATTTTAGTGCTTAAAGGCAGTTTTGCTGGTACTAAATTGTTTCCCATTTGAATGGGGAAACTAGACGGGTTCACCAAGACAGTGTGTGTGAGCATATCAGAGTCATCAAAATGATTGTACGGGAATATATGACAGCAAATACGGAGAGGAAAGTGTAAGAATGGGTTGTGGTCGGAACACCTGTTTCGGGAAAAAGTGGGGTCAATACATTTTCATAACCTCTGAGAGTGATTAATGTCAGTACACATGTGGTGACGTTGGAGGATGGAAGAGTGTGGAGCATGGAAAGAATTTCCACTTGTAAGAGTTCTACTATAGAGAGGGATTTAATTCTCGATCATTCCTCATCATGTTATCAGAATCAATCAGAGTTGATCTACAAGTCACCACGCGTCCTGTTTGGCTGAAAGACTATGTTTCTCAGTAAACATTTATAGGAAAGAGATGTGTTGTGATTATCTTTGCACGTTTATATTGTATGGCATATCTCTTGTACCTGTATTTATTATATCAGGAAACAACGTGCAAACAATTAATTATTGTGTCATATGTTTCACTTGGTTATTACCCTCACATTTTCCCCAACACCTTTGTGGGTTTTAGAACATTCCATACCCAGAACAGTTGACGTGTGATGACTGATATAGCAGTTGCTGTGACTATGAGGTTGTGACTACACCTTAATAAATCTTCAATGAAAACTACAACTTGCTTTTCATTCTTCTTTACTACAGTATTCAAGTCAACAGCGTTTTGTTTGCTGTTAGAGTTGGCATACATCAACAGCTATGCTCAACATTCTTCAACTCAATGATATTGTTCTCTCTTGGTAATTCACCTCAAGCTAGGCCTAGACCATTCTTGTATTTAATAAAGAAGATAAATTGAATTGAACAAATTCATACCAAATTAAAATTTTCGGTTGGAATGTACAGTTTTGTCAAGCTGCTACTTAATAGGGATGTTACTGGACATGTGACAGTGACAGCTATTGGGCATTTTTATTGTGTGTTGCACTTGCTGAAATGAAATAATTTGCTATAAGTGGGTTAAAAATGCAATGGCGTGTTCAGGCTTCCATGCCACATTTGACAAATTCCATTAGCTGATATGGTCAATTACTCTCAAAAATAAATTGTAACCTCCAAAACAAGGTTGAAATAGATCTATTAGTGTTTTCTTTCAGTTTTGTGGGGTATATTTCATATATATTATAATACAAACTGTATCTAACACACATATATAAATATATATTAACTGAAAAAAACATAGGTTTCAGGGATGTTATAGTTCGAAATTAGCATTTAACCTTTACAGAAGCATACATTCACTGGATGATGTCATCAGTGATGTCATTTGAGGTGTCATCACTGATGTCATGAGTGATGTCACTGACCATGTCATAAGTGATGTAATATGTGATGTCATCAGCAGTGCATTGCGGGCGCACAAGTTATAGTTAGCTCAACTAACTATAGCATGCAAATTTCTCTGGTGTTATATGGGTCAAATGTCCAACTAACTATAACGTATCTGAAACCTATCGTTTTTTCAGTGAATTTTCAAGGTTTTTAATTGCTAATTTCTAACTATAAAGTCCCTGAAACCTATGTTTTTTTCGGTGAATATCTAAGGTGCTATGTAATATAATACATTTCACAAATTACAATGAGTTTTTAAATAATACAAAATAATTTAACATTCAGATAACAATATGTCTCCCTTTTTTTGCTGTCATCAGCTACTACTTAACTTCACTATTCACAGTGATGTCAGAGAAGATTTTTTGCTTCTAGGTGATTTTAATATACACGTTGACCAGCCAATGTTGACCGAATCCACGGCTCTAATCACAGATCTATCGAATCTGGGCTTGGAATTAAAAAATCATGGACCTACTCATATAGGAGGACACATGCTTGACCTCATTTTCTCTAATTCTACCAAAATAAACTGTTCCCTGGCTACAAGCATATCGTGGACTGACCACTCCTTGTTGGAATTCACACTACCAACCCCTGCGAGACCCATAAAGAATGCCCCTTCCCCCCCCTCCTGGAGACGTCAATGGCACAAAGTCAATGCCAATACGGCTCAAGAGGCATGGACAGATCCAAACTTTTTGGAATCTGATACAGCAGACACTGCTTTAGCCAAGCTGAATGAATCTATCAAAAAAGCCATCGACACTATTGCTCCCCTAAAAAGACATAAACAACATCCAGTGTCAAAACAAGAAAAATGGTATACAAAAGAATTGAGAGCAGAGAAACAAAAATGTAGACGTATTGAGAAAGCCTGGAGAAAAACTAAAACTGAAAACAACCGACTGATCTTTCTAAAGGCTCAATCAGAATACTACAAAAATATAAAGTTAGCGAGGAAACTACAATTGACACAACAAATAGCAGAAGCAGGCAACAGCCCTAAAGAACTCTTTAATATTCTGCAAAACTTTATAAAACCTACGGCCTGTGAAAGTTCAGATGACTTCTCACAGGATCTGTGCGACAAAGTCTCGCTGTTTTTCGAGGATAAAATCAACATTATCTATGAAAAAATAGTAGCCGCCAACAATTCCAGCAAAAATAAAACTAAAATCTGCCCCACCAGAATCCCCGCCTTAGACAACAAACCTTCTTTGACGTCTTTCCCCTCCATCACTCACACAGAGCTTCTTACTCTCTGTAACCATATAAAAACAGGATCCCCCAATGACCTTGTACCAGCTAAAATGGTTGGTCCTTTGATCCCTTTATTAGGTCCCCATATACTTGAAATGGTAAACATCTCCCTCAGAACAGGCCAGGTCCCGGCTGATTGGAAAAAAGCAGTGGTGAACCCGATAAGAAAGAAGGCATCTTCTCCCTGGACAGATCTATCCAACCTACGTCCCATCTCTCTCCTACCTTACCTGGGCAAGATCACGGAGAAGCACGTGAACACCTATCTTTCTCAACATCTTGAAGCGACGGAAGGCCTGGACCATTCTCAATCTGGGTTCAGGCCGAACCACAGCACAGAATCAGCACTTCAAACAGTGACCAATAACATCAAAATGGCAATGGATGATGGTTGCTCTATGATTCTGGTGCTGTTGGACCTTTCTGCCGCTTTTGATACGGTGTCTCACAAGGTGCTTCTCCATCGCCTAAAGGAGGTGGGAATAGAGGGAGAGGCTTTGGCATGGTTGGAGAGTTTCCTGTCCGGGCGCTCCCAAGAGGTTAGGCTGGGCTCCCATAAATCCACCCACAGGGAGCTCAATAAGGGGGTGCCACAGGGCTCCTGTCTGAGCCCCACACTTTTCAACATATATGTGGCCCCCCTTGCCAACCTAGCAAGATCTTTCGGGTTCACCCCTGTATCGTACGCTGACGACACCCAACTCCTTTTTCCCTTTAAAACTCTTACACCTGCAATACAAAGATCTTTTGCAGATGGCATGAGAGCCATTGCAGACTGGATGTCATCTAACTGTCTGCAGTGTAATGTCGGGAAAACCGAAGTTATGTTGTTCGGTCAAGCGATGACACACTGGTCATCAGACTGGTGGCCTCAGGAACTAGGTCCTGTTCCCACCCCCAAAAGTAAGGTCAAGAACTTGGGAGTATTATTTGACCAACAACTTACTTTCAAGGACCACGTCAATCAAGTAGCCGGCACCTGTTTCCGGGCTATAGGGATGCTAAGACGTGTTTTCCCCTATCTCCCGGATCACCACAGAAAAACTCTGGTGCAGGCTCTTGTTATCAGTAGGGTTGACTATTGCAATGGATTGCTCCACGGAGCCAATGAGGAGCAACTTAAGAAACTGCAGGTCATTCAAAACACTGCCGCAAGGATCGTCATGAATGCTCCACCCAGGACACCATCCTGCCCCCTACTGTCTCAGCTTCACTGGCTTCCTGTGAAGAAGCGAGTTCAGTTCAAGATTCTGTGTATTATACACAAGAGCCTAATGGGGATGGGCCCTAAGTATTTCATAGACATCTTTCAGCCTTACATCCCAGGACGCTCTTTGCGTTCCAGCAACCAGCAATTACTTAAAATACCCAGAATTAAGAAAACCAGACCAGGTGGCCGTGCACTGGCCCACACCGGACCTACCCTATGGAACTCACTGCCGTTTGAACTGAGGTCAATCACCAACCACATGATGTTTAGAAAAAACTTAAAAACCCACCTGTTTCCCAGCTATTAATGTCATTCTATTTCTGGACACAATTTTACTCTCACTTCCATCTGCAGTTATAGCGCGGAGATACCCCTTCGGGGGTCTAGTCTGGCGCTTTATAAGCATATAAAATAAAATAAAATAAAAATAAAATAAACTGCAGGGAAAAAAACAATCTACTAGATTATTAAAAAAAACAAATCCGTAATTCTCACAAATATAATACAAAATCAACACAAGTAACACATCCAATACTATTTCCAATCTTCAAATCTTACCTTTACTTCATAGTTTCTGTGAACATTTTCCCAATATGCCAAAAAATGTATCAACGTTTTTGCTTTGAAAGCATTAAATATGAATTCTTTAAAGTATCTTTCCACCTTCCTACAAAGCCGAATGGTGCATATAAAATCTTTGTTTCAGAAATATCAAGTATGAGTTGGGTAATTCATAAGGAAATCTCAGTTTCATTTCCAAGTGTGCATCGTTGCAGTGACTCCAATCATTAATACACTTTAAATAAATTGTATGATGTCCACTTGTAGTAGTACTTTCAGCATGGAAAACAATAGCAACTGTTGAAAAAGTTCTTCCAGAAATAGATACTTGACTAGCAACAACATTTTTTATTTTGTTTTTCACTTTTCTTCCATTTGGTCTACAGCATTGCAGCATTATAATCAAATATTTTACATATCTTTGTAGGATAATGTAGATAGCATTGTTGATTTACAATGAGAACACTTCATCTCATGATCAGCCTCTTTTATTAATTATTTTGTACAGATTTGCAGTCAGGTATTGATAAATGTAGAAATCGTTCTCTGTCCACTATAGTGCTTGAAGTTAATGAACTTTTATGTTCCCATTTGTAATTGAGTTAAAATAAATTCTCAATCTGAATTCCTTCATCTTCTAGTACTCCAAGGATAACCATCAGAAATTCTTGTGCATCTTGTTGTATATTAGCACTAAACGTTAAAGATCCAGTACATGTATCCAACAGTTGGCAAAAACAAGAAGCAGAATGGATCTTACTTCTATCAGTTATCAATTCTTGAAATAAAGTATAAAGTGACAAACAGAATCTTTTTTCCTGACTTTCCATAATTTCACCATAAACATCTTCAAGATAAAATATAACGTTCAGAATAACATTACCATAGCAGTTGACACTATAAGCATTTTCTAATTGGTATCCAACAACATAATCACTTGTTTGTATTTTCTGCTTCTTTACATTTTTTCTTTTCTCTTGATTTTCTTTCCGCTTTTCAACATAGTTAATTCGTCAACATGTTTGCGTTTTGAAAACAAAACATGTTTCTCATAAATAGGATATTCACCTAAACTTGGAGAATAAAGCCTTCTCAAACAAATATATTCTCTTACACATTTAACATCATCACTAACCTTGTTCTCATAAAAATCAATTAAATAGAAAACGGACAATGTTCTAACATGAGATAATGCAACATATACCATTCTCTCTTTAAACACATTCTTCCTATATTTACTAAAGCATTATCCACACTTAAACCTTGAGATTTAGGAATGGTTATTGCATAAGCTAAACAGAAGGGAAACTGTTTTCTACGAACATACAATTCTTTTACAAGCAAAAAATGTGCAGCAGAATGCAAAATCTCTCTTACCTTTGTTATCTGATCACATTCAACTTTAAGACTTCAATTCCATTTCTAATTTGATATTTCACAAAATCAACAACTTTCCCCATTGCTCCATTCACTAAACCTTCTTCTACATTCAGATTACGAATCAAAATTACCCAACAGTTTAAATATACATTTACATTTTTTTCTAAGCCAGCAGTTTTTGATATAGACTTTTCCAAGGAATCCAATTTAGTCTGTAGTTTTTCTGAAAGAACAATTGTTATTCCTTGATGCGCCATTTTATCAATAGCTTCAATGTGAACTATTTCTTGATTTTCCAATTTCATAAGCTCTCTATTAAATGTATAACACTCTTCCACTCTAGGCATTAAGCAAACTATAGACTTTTTTTCTTTCATTTTCTTGTACATTTCTTCTGCTGGTGTGTTTTCATTTTGAAACAAATTCTTTAGTAGACGACTTTGAAAAGCTTGTTTACCATGCTTGCCTAGAACACCAATTCTTACATCTTTTAGAATATTTGCATACTCTTCATCTCTTGATTGTCGCATATTGCGAGTGAGTTCTTTATATTCAAAATGCAACCTCAGATTCACATTTCCAATACTTACCAAATATTTCTTAGTGTCTTCATGTAAGAGAGTTTTAAACACTGGTTCTCCTTTTACAGGGGTTAGTTGTAGCAGATCTCCAAATACAATTAAATGTTTTCCTCTAAAGAGAACGTTGTAATCTGTTTTTAATACCTGATGCATTCATAAGTGTACACAAGCAAGCATTACGTTTGAGACCATGCTCACCTCATCAATAATTAAAAGTTTCATTTTCTTCAGCACTCTTGATAATTCATAAGAAGCTTCTCTGAACAACTTCTGATATTCTAATTTATTATCATGCTCAACTGGTAACAACAATAATCTATGCAAAGTAACTCCTTTAACTTTGTGTGCAGCTAATCTAGTTGGACCTGTTACCACAAAACATAAATGTGAACCAGTAGTTTTTTGAAGGTAACTGGTCAAAACTTTAATCAAAACACTTTTACCTGTCCCAGCTTGACCAGTGATGTGCATCAGAAGAGGTTTAAAAGATGAAAACTCACATTCTTTTTTTCATGCAACAAACCATGTTCTGTTTGTTCTCTCACTTGCACATATATTTCTTTCTGTTCAACATTCACTTGTTCTTCCAAGTTTTCCAATGTAATATTCTCCTTGTGTGCTTGTTGCATTGCAATTTCGACTTCATGCATAGCAATCGCTGCTTCATTTTCCAGCATTGGTTGTCCAAGAGGATCTTGACTACATGGACCAGTACTTTGACCATCTTGAGAACTTTCATGGGCTATTTCAGCTGTAATAGTCTTTTCCTGTTCAACTTCATCATTCAACATTTTTAAATATGTAGGGAAAATTGTACATCCCATGCTATCTTTACATGCATTAAAAGAATCTTTGTAGCAGTCAGCAGAAGTAATTCACTTTCCCTACGTCATGGTTTAAACAGTTGCAGAAGTGCTAAATAGTAAAATTCTCGCTTACGTGGAGTTTCACAACTAAGGGGCCGATTAGAATTGCGTTTTTTCCTCATCCTCCGGGCCGGGGGAATTGTCAGCCGGCCCGAAGGATGCGGAAAAACCGCTGTGGAGCCTTCAAAGACCCCCCACCAGATTAGGATGGCTGGGAGGTCAGGAAGACCTTCCGCCGCTTTTCCGTCGCGGTCGCCTTACGACCGCTGCAGAAAAGCTCTAATATGAAGGCAGTGTCTAACAGACACCGCCAGCCATATTAGGATGTGGGTGAACAGATGCCTTTCCGCGGCGGCTTCTCCCCCGTGGAAAGGCATACGGTGGTTTCTTTGGGGGCCCGTTGCGGGGTACCTTGTGCATGCAAATGCGAAGCATGCATTTTTAACATTGCGGCGGGTGCTGCTTCAAGCAGCACCTCCGCAATGTTAAACATACAGGATGTGACCGCCAGGGTGGCGGTCACATCCTAATTTGCACGGAGGGACCGCCGCTGCCCCTACGGGCGGTCCCTCCTCCTCTGGGGTGGCGTACGGACGCAGGTCTGTCCGCCATCCTAATAGGGCCCTTAGTTTCTTGTGGTTTATAAGATTACCCTTTGCATGTTTTACTAAACAACCATGACATCCACCTATTACAAATGTTCCTTCTTTTAAATTCTGTTTAACATTCCTTTTGAAGCTGTAATGTTGAAGTAATTCATACAGACATAGCTGTTCAATATGTCAACTCCTTTTAGGATAGTATGTGTCCAACATATTAGTTTTAAGAATGTCTATATTGTCTGGTTCATTTGCTGCTAAATGTTCAATTTCTTCCAAAGATTTCAACACTCTATTTCGGTTGCAGGTAAGACCTAAACATACCCAAATGATTCCTTATGACTTCGAATATAAACTTGAAGAGCACTTGTGGTCTGAACAATCATAGGATCCAATTTCTCAGGGGGAAAGCATTTTCGGGGCCGCTGGTTGGGAGGCAAGATGGCAGCTGGGTGATTTGTGCAAGTCAGGAAAAAACTAAGGGAGTTAGAGGGTTACTAGCTTGGCTCGCCCTCCAGTCATTAAAGTCAAAAAAAGGTTTCTGATTCCAGGTACCTGAGAGCCTTGCTAGAGGAAAGGACAGCCACTGCTCATTGGGATTGGCTGTTGAGATAGTGTATAATGTGTAGTAAAGGAAAAATTGTTCCTTTTTTAGGTGTCCCCTCACTCACCGGGGTTGCCCCACGGTGACATGCTTCATCATTGGGGCCATCCCAGTCCTCTACGGGCTGGGGCGTGCTACGACTTGCGGAATTACGTAGGAGCACTTAGATGGACTATGTGTGGTGCATGTGTATTTGTGGGGAGTGGACTATGTGATGAGTTAAAAATACCTGCCTAGTAGGTTACTAATAAACTTTATTCTGACCTCTAGGTGGTAGTATTAAAAACGGGGTAGGGAGATAGGCTGTCCTAAACTTAATGTGTCCAGATGTACCTATCAACTCCTAAGTCGACATGTTTCGTGCATACCCCAAGCACTTCTTCGGGACTACACAGGGACCAGCCCTGTGTTCGCCACTCCTTACTCTGTCACTGAGATATTTACAAAAAAGGGTTTTAAACTGCAGCAAACTCTGTTAAGTGCATGCATTTATACCTACGTATTTTGTTCCAAAAACACGTGGTTCTTTCTTAAGAGACCTAACTGGGCCCCATGGAGTCGGAGGGGTATCGGTATCCTCGCAACTTTGTGCTCTGGTTACCTCCTGTATTCAGGCACCTACTCTTTTACTCCCTCCGGTCCGGAGTAAAAGAGTAGGTGCCTGAATACAGGAGGTAACCAGAGCACAAAGTTGCGAGGATACCGATACCCCTCCGACTCCATGGGGCCCAGTTAGGTCTCTTAAGAAAGAACCACGTGTTTTTGGAACAAAATACGTAGGTATAAATGCATGCACTTAACAGAGTTTGCTGCAGTTTAAAACCCTTTTTTGTAAATATCTCAGTGACAGAGTAAGGAGTGGCGAACACAGGGCTGGTCCCTGTGTAGTCCCGAAGAAGTGCTTGGGGTATGCACGAAACATGTCGACTTAGGAGTTGATAGGTACATCTGGACACATTAAGTTTAGGACAGCCTATCTCCCTACCCCGTTTTTAATACTACCACCTAGAGGTCAGAATAAAGTTTATTAGTAACCTACTGGGCAGGTATTTTTAACTCATCACATAGTCCACTCCCCACAAATACACATGCACCACACATAGTCCATCTAAGTGCTCCTACGTAATTCCGCAAGTCGTAGCACGCCCCAGCCCGTAGAGGACTGGGATGGCCCCAATGATGAAGCATGTCACCGTGGGGCAACCCCGGTGAGTGAGGGGACACCTAAAAAAGGAACAATTTTTCCTTTACTACACATTATACACTATCTCAACAGCCAATCCCAATGAGCAGTGGCTGTCCTTTCCTCTAGCAAGGCTCTCAGGTACCTGGAAACAGAAACATTTTTTTGATTTGTGCAAGTGTCACTCCCCGACCGCTCTGGTCACTGAGCGGTATTACGCAGAGCTGATGTCCTGCTGAGCCCGAGGGTTTTGCGGAGAACAGAATCACAAAACCCTCTCCATCCCGGATGATTAGTTTTGAAGGACTAAACCATTTCTGGCAATGTGCGGCGGAACTCCGTTTCTGTGTACTGCGAAGTCGGATGTACCTGGGTGTTTGGCAGGCGTGGCTAGCCGGCAAGCTGCTGGGGAGAACGCGAGCCAGCGCAGGATGGCTCCATGGAGAGCTGCACCAAAGGAGGGAGCTACCGGTGCAAAGGGGGCTCTTGTGCCCAAGAAACTGCCTGTTGCAAAAGAATCTGAAGCGGTTCTCACCCCCAATCATGAAATGTTGAGAAGGCAGGGAGCAGGAATGGGACTCCTGACGTCAAACGGCATCTTCCAGATGGAGGTGCAAGAAAAAAGACCCCTACTGTTCCAGGGATGTTTTGAGGCAAGCCGGTAAGCGGGAAACTGAGCAAACAGTCTAACCCATTGCTGGACCGAATTCCAAACCAATTTAAAAACATAGGCACAGGCTCCGGTATCGGCTCTGTTTCTGCTACTGTTACTAACAAAGCCTGCAACACTTTATCTGTCTCGAAGGGGATTGTTACACCAGACCCCATCAGTATTAGAGAGATCAACAGCCTGCATGACACCCCAGAGGTTTCAGATTCCTAAACAGGGGATCTAGAAGGAACACCTATTAGGGGAGAACAGGAGGGGGGCAGGTGTAATTACTACTCTCAGTGAGGTTGTCGGTGAGCTACAAGAGCTGGGGGATATGGTGCCTGGCACTCTAGACGGTGGAAACTTTTTCTTATTGGCAGAAGAATCTAATCTTACTAACGCCAGTGATCCAGACTATACGGATATAGGCGCTTCGGGAGATCATAGAGACAGCCCCCCTACAACTGCAGATATCCTAAGGAGGGCCACTAACCGATCTAGAAAGAAAAACCATGTGGGCTCCTGGCACGAAAGCTCTCCCTCTGTTACTAATGAACATCTTCAATGGGACTATTCTACCACCAATTTGGAAGTGGAGGGGGGGCCAGGGCCTGGATTACAGGAGGAAAATCTCAGTGTTTCTGATAGAAAAACAGAACCTGTCCCCTCAATCAGTTTAATATGCGCAACTCTTAAGGCAATGCAAGTAGAGGCTCGTCAGGAGCATAAAAAAGCACAACTTGCGACTAAAAAAATCCAGGGCGCTATCCGTAAAACAGCTAAAGGTTGTAGCAAGAACCACTGTCTTGGAAGAGCGTATATTAGTCTGCTTGGCATTGAAGAGAAAGCTGAGGGGAACGATGTACGAGGTTTTGTGCTAAAGCTTTTTAAATCGGCTTTCCCAGAATTATCACATTGGAACTAGGAAGCAGAGATCCAGCGTATACATAGATTCCCCCTAATGAATAAAATTAATCCCGGCCCCAACCCAAAGCAATTTTATTATTCTTTTTACTGCAGCAGGCAATATTTGAAAAGGCTACACCGGACGACAAAAAAATCGTCTGAGGGGCAGACGTTCTTCGTGCGGCCGGACTTCTGCCACACAACAGTGGAAAGAAGATGGCGTCTTCGGCAGCTGATCAGCCCCTTCCAAAAACACGGATGTGAAGTGTACCTGATGAACCCTGCCCGGTTGAAAGTTATATATCAGGGGCAGGTCAGGGTATTTACTTCTGAGATTCATGCTGAGAATTGCCTAAAGGAGTTAACTGGTGATTTATTGAGTCTGAGACTCTCAGGGGTTTCTTTGGGTTTTTTTCCCTCTCCCTTTTTAAGGCGGGTGTTAGCAAAAACTAAGTGCAGTGGTGTATTGATTACAAATGAGTAATTATTGCTGTATTTTTTGGGCTGTCTTGAATCTTTAATGGAGCTGGACAGGGCTGGGCTACTCGTTTATTTTTGATTATTTTTTTAGACAGGTTGGGGAGTGACAGGGGTTGCACATAAACGCAGGTGGCATCACAAGGGTCTGAGGACCCTTTTTGCCTTAGTGAGGGTAGTGGGGCAGGATGGGGAGGGAAGGGAGGTGGATCCTATTTGGGACACAGTGGACTTCATGGGGTACAGGTGTTGGTTTGTCGAGATGTTCAGGGCCATATTGTATTTATATCTGTTCACCAAATACAATGGGGTGTATTAGGATTGCTTCTGTTAATATTTGTGGACTAAACAACCCTGCTAAACGACGCAGGATAAAGGAAGATATTTGAATCTTGAAGGTAGTAGAAATATGGAACTGGACGGGTTACAATTGACTTTGTGGACCAAGCAGGAGGTTAAGACAAAGGGTGTTGCTATATTTGCACGTCAGGGTATTGCAAACTTTACTCACTCCATCTCTGACAAATATGGTAGGTGGGCAATTATACAATGCACAATTAGTATATTCACACTATGTTCTGTTTATGGACCTGTATTAGATGATCCTGAACTGTACAATTGGCTGGGTCAAGAACTGGTGGGTTGGCCATCCCTGATTATACTGTGCAATGACTTTAATATTAATTTGGGCTGTGCGATATAAAATCAACCGGAAATAATATATCAAGGGTGGAAACTGAAAGTTTTTAGATCTCTTAGTCAACTGAAAGAGCTGCATGGGCTTGTAGATATGTGGGCACAGGCAGAGGGCAATGACCCAGGATTCACCTATTTTTCTGCCCCCCACAGATCACATGCAAGGTTGAGTTATTTTTTCATCTCTCAATGTCTGATGCAGGGCAGCAAAATTACTAAGTTTCCCAGGGTAATGACTGACCACAACCCTTTGGTATTGGAAGTGAACATTAAATGTCAGAAACAAGTAACCAGCTAGACCTTTAATAGGGTGTTGTTAAGTGACAATTCTTATATAGAACATATGGTCATGTAGATCACTAGGGGGCATATTATCAAGCCTGTGCGCTAAAATTATCGCCGCTTTATCGGCCGAAAACGGCCGATAAAGCGGCGATAATGGGCTTGATAATATGCTCTATGGAATTCCAATCGAAGCACATGTTAGATGTGAAGACATCTAACATGGGCTTCGATTGGAAATCCACAGAGCATATTATCAAGCCCATTATCGCCGCTTTATCGGCCATTTTCGGCCGATAAAGCGGCGATAATTTTAGCGCACAGGCTTGATAATGTGCCCCTAGATTCCTAATGAGAATAGGGTAAGCATGGGCATCCAAAATGTTTGGGATACCCTGAAAGCTGGGATCAGGGACGAGACTACGCAGTTTGGCTGGAAGTCTCAGAAAAAAGAGAAAAACAAGATCAAGGAATTGTATGAAGTACTGACCAAAGGTAAGAATCATTTGGTTAAGGTTTTATCAGAGCGGGGGGACATCGAAATGGCTCAAACTGGGATCTTAATGGCGAAATCTGCCATAACGAAGATTTAATTTGCCAAATCTGTGGGTAGATATCTAGCCTGGCTGCCCGAGCTTTATGAGAGTAATGAAAGGGTGGGCCTCATGCTAGATGTGCGTATTAGAGAAAAGGAAGCACAAACTCGGATCACAAGCATTTTAGATCCAGATATCGGCTTAGTTACTGACCCAGGAGAAATTCTTTCTGCCTTTCAGAAATTTTATCAGAAGCTATATCCGGAAGATATAAGAGACAATTGTGGGCTACAGGGTGAAATTAAGAAATACCTCAAAGAGGTTAAATTGGATCAATTGTCTGCTGTAGATTGGGATATTCTGGGTGCTCCGATAAGTCTGGGAGATGCACTGCCATCAGGCAAAGCTGTTGGGCCTGATTCTCTGCCAGGCAAATTTTATAAGATTTTCGAAACACATTTGGCATCAGCAATGCTTGAGTTGTTTCCCATTGTACAGAGTTGAGATATATTCCAGAGTCTTGGAGGAATGCAAAGATTGTTGTATTTTCAAAGAAAGGGAAAGTGCGACCGAACTTGGGGCATATCGGCCTATCACATTAATAAATAGTGATATAAAGATCTATTCCACGATTTTTGCTAATAGATTGGTGTCAGTCATTAAAAAACTGGTTTCTCCCCAACAACATGGCTTTGTCCATGGTCGGGAAACTATTGATCATATACTATGGACAATAACATTGTTTGATTACACCAAGGTTACAGGAGACCCTATGGACTTAATTCTTTTAGATGCAGAAAAGGCATTCAATAGGGTCTCCTGGCCTTTTTATGGGCTGTTATGAAGTACTATGGGATTGGGGAAGGATTCCTAAGAGCAATTCAAGGTATGTATAAAGACCCAATTGCGAAAATTGCTCTGATGGGGGCACAGTCCGGGGAAATGAATGTAATGAGTGGAACAAGACAAGGATGTCCGTGCCCCCCCCTTGTTATTTGCCATTTATATTGACCCTCTAATCAGAAAGATTTAGGAGAATCAAACAATTCAACCTATCCATGCCAGAGGGGGAGACTATAACATTTTGGGATATGCAGATGACCTAGCCATTACATCAGCTGCTACCCATCAGGCACTAGAAGAAATAACTATTTTAACATCGCAATTTGGTAAGATATCTGGCTATCATTTGAATGACAGTAAAACACAAATTGTAGTTAATTACAAGGTTACACTAGTTGACCAGCGGATAGTATCAAATGCCAGATACTTAGGTATAGAAATAAGTTCCAAACCCGAAGATATTATTGATATTAACTTTAAACCGTTACTACAGAAAATTAAATCAGGTTCCCGAAGAATGAACAACTTACATTTAACACTAATTGGGAGAAGTAACGAGTAAAAATGGTTTTCCTGTCCAAAATTCTATATTCTTTTAGAGCAATTCCTTTAGACATAAATACAATTTGGTTTCAGAAGTTAGATCAGCTAGTTTCATGGTTTTTATGGGCTGGACAGGGTCCAAGAAGGGTTCTTAGATGTATGACATTATCTAGAGACAGGGGAGGCTGGTCCGTCCCTAACTTTCAAATCTACTACTGGGCAACCATGTTGAAACAGATAGGGGAGTTGCTAAATGGGGGGAATTTTGGATGTTCAGAGATTTCAATCTATCATCTAATTTATGGGATAGAAGCCAGGGGACTTCTTATGCACCATATAGATTTTGCCTAGTTCAAGAGGGTTAAATTTAAGGTTCTGCTAGGTGCTCACAGGGTCTGGACTGCCGTTAGAAAAAAGTTTGGGATTGGGCGGCTACATCTATATTCCTCTTTAGTAAACAATACCTTACTTCCAGCAATTTTTCAAGATGTATATTTTAAAAACTGGGCTGAAAAAATGTACTCAGTGTAGGAAGGGGGAGGCTCTAGTTGGCGCAGTGTAGCACTAGCGACAAGCAGGGACTCTCTCTTCCTCGTCAGGGCTGAGGGTTACCTTCCAGACAACCTCTGCTTACCCTCTAGGTAGTGTGGCTTAAGCAGTCCTAGGCTAATCTTTGGGGCACATAGGGTTAAACATTTGCAATATCACACCACCACAACCAACCCACCACACAATGACACCAAACTGTATTTGTAAAAATATATATCTTTATATAAATCTCAAGCAGGCTTGTAAATACAGTTATCAAACTTTCAATAGCGGTTCCAGTTTACTCAAGTTCAGGTTGCCACAGTTCTTTCTAGCAATAAGCAATCTTTTGGGCCTTCTGCCCAGGTTCGACAAGGTTCAGTGTCTCGTAGCGCCTCAATGCGCTTTCCGCTGTCTCCGCTCGCTTCCGAGGGGAGATCGGGCCTCGAGGACCAGGAGCTGTGCGAGCCTTGGTTCCAGAGGCGGCTCGTGTTGGGAGCAGATAGCGCGGTGCGAGCTCGAGTTGCAGGACGCTCACACCGTGAGGACACAACACAGTACCTTTCAAATTCTTGTGGAGCGGGCGGTTTCCAGGGGAGCTGTCCCACGTCGCGTTGCTTTTCCGGGGTCGCTGGTCACTGCGGCTCACTGCGGCTCTCAGCCGGGCAGGTCACGGGTCATCCGGGGCGGCGGTGTTCAGTGGCGGCAGGATCCTTCCTTCGTCGTTCGCTCCGACCCTGGAGTCGGCGGCTGTGTGGTGGCGGCCAGTGGCAGTACGGTCCCCAAGTGCAGGACGTACCCAGCCAAAGTGCCGGTTGCAGCTGTGCGCTCACAGCTGAGCTGTCGGGCAGGTTACCGACCAGAGGGGGGTTATCACAGGGCGGCTGTCCGTCTTTGCAGGTGGATTGACGGCTAGCAGTGCAGTCAATTCGGGAGCTTGGACCGGACGGGTCCTCCTTCACTTTGCTCTCGGGCTCCCGGTGCAGATGCGGTCACGTTGTTCGGGCCAGCGGCGGCTGGACCTCACGTTGCTCTCGCTGTTGCTTTGGGCCCCGGTCACGGTGCTCGGGGGGATGTCGATGCCTTGGATTACGGGGAGCGTGGCAGGCTTGCCCAGCGCTCCCAAATCCCTCTGTCAGTACTGCAGCGATAAGCAGCACACACAGTCGCGTTCTTCAGGATGTAGTGCCCACTGGTCCTGGGGCGCTGGTCAGGGGGCAAGTTCAGCAGCAAGCCCTTGGAGATCTTTCAGCAGAGTTTGGCACAAAGTTTCATAAAGCAAAAGTCTTCTTGTAGTCTTTTCTTTTTCTCTCCTTCTGCAGCAAGGCACCAGACACAGGCAAGAGACAGCACTCTTCCTTGTCCTTTCCGGTCCTTCTCGTCGGGTAGAGTTCCTTCTGTAGCCCAAACAGGATCTAATTTACAAGGAGCAGGGCTCCATCTTTTATACTGCATTTCTTTTGTTCTCGCAGGCCAGGGGGCCTTTGCATAGCCACTTTCAGTCCTTGAGTACTCTGGTGGGTGTAATCCGGCTTCTGCTTTCAGTGTGAGGGGCAGGCGCATCAGACGCCCCACAGGAGGTGGAGCCAGCATTGTGCTGACAGGGGCAGCCAGAGTACCTTGTTGATGGGGCTTCGCCCTTCCTGGGCCAGGTGTCGGCTGAGTCATCAGTCGTTCCCCAGGAGGGCGGAGCCAGCATTGTGGTGGCAGAGCACAGCAAGATTCAGAGTCAAGAGCCACTCCTACCTCCCACTAAGGTGCAATCTACGCATTCACCACCTGTCGTCCCCCAGCCCTGTCACTCACACATCCCAGACAGTCCGATACACATACCAGCAGAGGCAGGCTGAAATGGTTAGGCAAGCAAATGCTAACTTTCTAAAAGTAGCATTTGTAAACACAGGATATTAAAATAAACTTTACTAAAAGAAATATTTTATTATTCTGAGTTCAGGCATACTAAACACGACTCTCTACCATGCTCCCTGAGCCTGCTGGGATTATAGAATGTAATAATTCCAGCAGCCCGTTCTGGCCTAAAGGAAGCAGGTAGCCTTACAATAGTGAAATACGAGTTTAGTTGTAATTCACTACTAGGACATGCCACACACATCAGGGCTTGTCCTACCTTACGCTTACAATGCACCCTACCCTCGGGCCTACCATAGGGGTGACTAATATGAAGTTAAGGGAAGGTTTGGAGGCTGGCAAGTGGGTGCACTTGCCCAGCCAGCGTGACAGTACGAGACTGCACGCAGGTTCTGCAATGGCAGACCCTAGACACATCTTAAGGCTGCTTCTGTGGGTGGCGCAACCAGCGCTGCAGGCCCACTAGCAGTATTGGCATTCACAAGCCCTGGCACTCCTAGTGCGCTTTACTAGGGACTAACAGTAAATCCAATGCACCAATCATGGACATCAATCACATGTACAATTTACAGTAGGGAGCACTTGCACTGCGGCACCGGTCAGCCGTGGCGCAGCGCCCTGAGTATCGGAAAACCAGCAAAACATCGGAGGCACACCAGCGAAAAGTGGAAGGGAAGCTCACGCCAAGGTGCCAGGTCTAACATGTGTCCCCTCCAGCTGAAATGTGGGGGGAACTACCCTTCCCCAGGGAGTTCCAGATCACTAAGGCGGAAAAATCTGGACAGACCGTCAGCGTTGGCGTGATCGGTGCCAGGGCGGTGTTCCACCGTAAAATCCATACTCTGTAGAGAAATGGACCACCTCAACAGTTTCGGGTTCTCACCCCTCATCTGCATCAACTATCTGAGGGGCCTGTGGTCCGTCTGAACTCGGAAGTGAGACCCAAACAAGTAGGGTCTTAGCTTCTTCAGCGCCCAGACCACAGCAAATGCTTCACGCTCTATTGCACTGCACCTACTTTCCCGTGGAAGTAACCTCCTACTGATGAAGGCTACGGGTTGGTCAAAGCCCTCCTCAGTCATCTGTGAAAGAACAGCCCCTACACCATGCTCTGAAGCGTCTGTTTGCACTATGAATTCCTTGGAGAAATCAGGAGCCAGGAGCACGGGCGCCGTGCACATGGCAGTCTTCAGGGTGTCAAAAGCCTTCTGACAGGTGTCAGTCCAAATCACATTCCTGGGCTGCTTCTTCGAAGTCAGCCTTGTCAAGGGGGTCACAATTGTGCCATAGCCCTTGACAAACCTCCTGTAATACCCAGTGAGCCCCAGGAAGGCTCTCACTGCAGTCTGGGTCTTGGGGAGTTCCCAAGCCAGGATGGTCTCGATTTTGGGTTGCAAGGGTGCCACCTTGCCACTCCCCACTTGGTGTCCCAAGTACACCACTGAACCCTGCCCAATCTGGCACTTGCTTGCCTTGATTGTGAGGCCTGCTCTGCGCAGGGCCATCAACACTTCCCAGAGGTGTCGCAGGTGTTCTGGCCAGGTGCCACTGAACACTGCGATGTCATCCAGGTAGGCTGCACTGAACTCATCCAGCCCAGCCAACACCTGGTTGACCAATCTCTGAAAGGTGGCGGGGGCATGCTTCATTCCAAATGGCATAACCCGGAACTGGAAATGCCCATCTGGTGTAGAGAATGCTGACCTCTCCTTTGCCCCATCGGTCAAGGCGATCTGCCAGTACCCAGACGTTAAATCAAACGTGCTGAGGAACCGGGCAGCCCCTAGCCGATCAATGAGCTCATCAGCTCTGGGGATGGGGTGCGCGTCAGTCTTCATGACTGAATTGAGTCCTCTGTAGTCCACACAGAACCGGAGTTCGGGCGTGGCTCCCGGCGCAGCAGCCTTTGGGACCAAGACCACGGGGCTGGACCAAGGACTGCTGGAAGACTCAACCACCCCAAGGGCAAGCATCTTGGAGACCTCCTCCTTAATGCAGGCCCTGACCCTGTCAGTTACTCTGTAAGCCTTATGCTTCACAGGTAAGCTGTCTCCAGTGTCCACATCATGGACGCACCAATCTGTGACACTCGCAACCAGGGAGAACAGATCTGGAAACTGCCCCAGCAACTGGCGGCAGTCTTCCTGTTGTTCGGGGGTCAGGGTGGGTGAGAGGTTAACTCCATCCACTGACCCATCTTTCTCACAGGCCACTAAGAGGTCAGGAAGGGGCTCCGACTCCTCCTCCATTCCATCATCAGTTGCCAACAACATGCCCACTTCGGACCTTCTTAAGTGGGGCTTGAGGCGGTTGACATGTAGGACCCTCAAAGGGTTCCTGGGCATCTTCATGTCCACCAAGTATGTCACTGGGCTCTTGCGCTCCACAACCTCAAATGGACCTGTCCACTTATCCTGAAGGGCACAGGGTTCCACTGGGGCCAGGACATACACCTCTTGTCCAGGCTGAAGCTCGACCAGAGTGGCATTCTGGTCGTACCACCGCTTCATCTCCTCCTGGCTTGCTTCCAGATTTGCCTCGGCAAGTTGTCTGAAGCGCCTGGTTTGGTTTCTGAAGGCCAGCACGTAGCTATATACATTCTGGGGAGGTTTCCTGGGAGATTGCTCCCAGCCTTCCTTTACCAAACTCAGTGGTCCTCTCACGGGGTGACCGTACAACAGTTCAAAGGGGCTGAACCCTAGGGACCTCTGTGGTACCTCGCGATATGCAAAGAGCAGGCATGGCAAGAGGACGTCCCACTTACGCCTCATTGGACCTTCCAGGCCCATGATCATGCCTTTCAGGGTCCGGTTGAATCTTTCAACCAACCCGTTTCCTTGGGGATGGTAAGGCGTGGTGAACTTGTACGTAACACCACACTCTTGCCAAAGGGACTTCATATACTTGGATATGAAGTTGGTCCCCCTGTCGCTCACCACCTCTAGAGGGAATCCTACTCGTGAGACAATTCCCATCAGTGCACGCCCCACCACGGGGGCCGTCACTGTCCTCAGAGGGATGGCTTCAGGGTACCGGGTGGCATGATCCACCAAGACCAGGATGAACCTGTTGCCCATGGCTGTCTTGGGGTCCAGAGGCCCAACAATGTCAATACCCACTCGCTGGAATGGCATACCGACCACAGGGAAGGGTTGGAGGGGAGCCTTGTTCTTCCCTCCGCTCTTCCCACTTGCCTGGCAAGTCGGACAGGTCCTACAATGAGCATCTGAGCTCTTGTGCATTTGGGGCCAGTAAAAGTGGGTGACAAGCCTGTCATAGGTCTTGTCCATCCCCAAATGTCCTGCTAAAGGCACATCGTGAGCCAGCCCCAGGAGGAAGGCTCTGAACTTCTGGGGTACCACCAGCACACGGGCTGACCCAGGTTCAGCAGCCTTAGGCTCTGAATACAGGAGGTCGTTCTCCCAGTACACATAATGTGTTTTGGCCTGAACACCATTGGCCTGGTCTGCAGCCTGCTGCCGCATACCCACGAGAGAAGGGCATTCTTTCTGCTCCCTGCAGAATTCCTCCCTGGAGGGTCCCACTTCTTGCTGCCAATGGGTCAGCTCAGGCAGGTCCCCCAGTTCAGCAATCTGTTCCCCTGTAGGCTCCAGGGCATCCCCCTCAGGGTCTGCTTCCTCCTGGACCGTGGGAACTTCAGGGGCCGGTTTCCCGCGCCCCCTGCGCCTTCTCCCTAAGGCCGGTTCCTGGGCCTCTCCTTCAGGCCCCAGGACCTCTTGATCACCCTTACTGGCTGCCATCGACCGGGTGGTCACGCACGCCCAGTCAGGCAGACCCACCATCCGCAGGTGAGTCGTCTTCTCCACCTTTTCCCAAGGGGAGTGCTCCAAGTCATTCCCTAGCAAACAGTCAACAGGCATGGTTTTCCTCACACAGACCTGCAGAGTACCAGAGACCCCCCCACTCGAAGGGAACTTGAGCCATAGGACACTGACTCTCTGAATTATCTGCATTGATAACCCTACAGTAGGCATGGGGTACCACCTGCTCTTGAGACACCAGGTGCTGCCTCACTGCAGTCACGCTGGCTCCTGTATCTCTAAGAGCCTCAGCTTCCTTACCATTGATGATCACCACCTGCCCATATTTCTTAGTGTTAGAGGGCAGGTAGTTCGTAGGGATCATCTCACTGTCTCCTAGTGAGACCAGGGTCATCTGAACGGGATCTCCACCCCCCGGGACCATCACTTCTTCTCCTAAGTGAACACTAGTCACTTGACGGGGCGGAGCACCAGTGGGTGCGGGTTTTCCAAACAGGCGACACTTGGGGTCACTGGATATGTTATACAAACAAGACAGGTGTGTGGAGGGTCGGGGGGAATATTTATTGACCTTCCTGCTCGCTCCCCTATGCCAAGATACAAAACACACAAAAGAACAGGCAAGGTCTGACAGTGGTGTGTAACCGCACTAGCGGCCGTGAGGTACTAGTGGTGAGCGCATGAGATGAAGGGTTGCAACAGTAGAAACTCTTTGTCACCAGCAGGACCAAAATAATTCCCATCAGACCACCCGTGTGGTGGAGTTGCGTCACATGGGAATCAAATGATCATCCCGAACCGAATCTGACCATATAGTGTCGATCGGGAGGGGACGTCAAAGAAACGTGGTCCTGTTGTGACCCCAAGAAGTATTGTGAATGGACAGTGTGCAGTGCTCAAGGAAAGTGTAGGATAAAATTGACTACCAGGACACCGAAGAACATTGCAAAGGGGGTCCTAGTGTCAAAGATTAAAAACACGCCAAGTAGTACGACTACTCAAAGGCGCTGTGCTGTATGGTCGACATGTTTCAGCTGTAAGAGCAGATAGCTCAGCTTTCTTCAGGACCTTTAAAACAGAAAAACAGCTACTGCAACTACATATGGAATGTATAAGTGAAAAATGTACTCATCCAGAGTCACATATAAACCAGGAACTGGTATACTTAAGAGTCCACTGGAGGGAAGGAGAAATATCTTCTTCCCAGCTTTGTGTGGGTGATGGCCTCACCTCAACCCGGCAACCGCTCGGGAGTATGAGGCCCCGCTCTCTCCGTCGGTGCTCTCGCTGCAGACCCGAGCGGAAGTGGAGGTGCCACTGGATATGTGCCCCGGTTCACCACATTTGAAACAATTGAAGGGCCCCTTTGGAACAGGTTTACCGGTCGGGCCCCATTCTGCTTTGGGGGTGGGGGAGGCTGAGAACCTTTCTGCTGGTCCCCTTGGGGATTACTTTGGGGGCCTTTTTGGAACCCTTTCTGTTTTCCCTTGTCCCCCCCACTCTTCTGCTGGGGACCCTGCCCACTCTTGGCGGAGTCTCCCACGGGACCCTTGTGGACCCTGGTGCTGAGCCAGCGGTCCGCCTCCTCAGCAAGCTTCCTCGGGTTGGACAGCTTGCTATCGATCAGGTGTTGGCGTAACTCAGGAAAACAGTGATCAGACAAGTGCTCCCATGCAATTAAATCAAAGAGACCTTGAAAATCATTCACTTTGCTACCCTTCACCCAACCATCTAGTGCTCTGCAAAAGTAAGTCACATACTCCACATACGTATTCCCAGGCCGCTTAGTACATCCCCTAAACATCTGTCTATACATTTCAGGGGTAAGCCCGTACCTGTTCATTAAAGCTTCTTTCATGTGGGAATAGGATCTCTGGTTTTCCACGGGCAAATCTAGCAGGGTATCTCGCCCTTCACTAAGGAACCTTCCCCACGACCCCGCTCCCCAATCCTTGTCAGGGACCCGGTGGGAGGACATGGCTACCTCGTATGCCCTAAACCACTGTCCTATGTCATCCCCCTTAAAGAACTCTTTAACTACATCTTTGGGGATGTGCACTCTTGACTCTTGACTCTACCTGCACCGGCGTTGTGCTGCCACCAGAGGGAGGATGATCCAAGTTTCTCTCCTTTAGACTCATCTCCCTCATTTTCAATTCGTAATCCATTTGGTGCTTTCGCTCTTCCAGCGCCATTCTTTTGGTTTCAAGCTCCAGTTGGATTTTTAATTCTGCCAGCTTCCTTTCATGATCCCTAGTTTCCTTCCTGTCTGCCAGCTCCTCTGGCGACAGGCCTTTACCAAAGCTGTGCACGCTGTCTTGCCTTTTGAGATCCACCAGATCCACAGGTGCATTCTGCTCCTCAGTTGCATCTTGCTCCGCGAGGGCATCTTGATCCTCCGGGGCCTTCCTGGACTCTATCCAGGCTTTCAGGGCCTTGTAGAGCTCTGGCTTGTTCTTGCAACCGGCGTGCGGAACCTTGAGTTTTTTGCAAAAAAACTTCAGTTCACTCTTTGAGTATTTGTCCAGCTTTGCTGCATCCCATTCCACCTCCAACATCTCAGAGGTCGTGGACTCTGCTCCATCCAGGCTCTTTGTGCCCGGCACGGTTTCTTCGCTAGGGATCGTTTCTCGGCAAAATTACAACCAAACCTGTGGCCAAGTAACTGGACTGAAATCACTGTGCAATGGTCAGAAGTTAAGGTATAGACACTGCAAATGTAAATTCGAAAAATCCCACCGCTGCCACCAATGTAGGAAGGGGGAGGCTCTAGTTGGCGCAGTGTAGCACTAGCGACAAGCAGGGACTCTCTCTTCCTCGTCAGGGCTGAGGGTTACCTTCCAGACAACCTCTGCTTACCCTCTAGGTAGTGTGGCGTAAGCAGTCCTAGGCTAATCTTTGGGGCACATAGGGTTAAACATTTGCAATATCACACCACCACAACCAACCCACCACACAATGACACCAAACTGTATTTGTAAAAATATATATCTTTATATAAATCTCAAGCAGGCTTGTAAATACAGTTATCAAACTTTCAATAGCGGTTCCAGTTTACTCAAGTTCAGGTTGCCACAGTTCTTTCTAGCAATAAGCAATCTTTTGGGCCTTCTGCCCAGGTTCGACAAGGTTCAGTGTCTCGTAGCGCCTCAATGCGCTTTCCGCTGTCTCCGCTCGCTTCCGAGGGGAGATCAGGCCTCGAGGACCAGGAGCTGTGCGAGCCTCGGTTCCAGAGGCGGCTTGTGTTGGGAGCAGATAGCGCGGTGCGAGCTCGAGTTGCAGGACGCTCGCACCGTGAGGACACAACACAGTACCTTTCAAATTCTTGTGGAGCGGGCGGTTTCCAGAGGAGCTGTCCCACGTCGCGTTGCTTTTCCGGGGTCGCTGGTCACTGCGGCTCTCAGCCGGGCAGGTCACGGGTCATCCGGGGCGGCGGTGTTCAGTGGCGGCAGGATCCTTCCTTCGTCGTTCGCTCCGACCCTGGAGTCGGCGGCTGTGTGGTGGCGGCCAGTGGCAGTACGGTCCCCAAGTGCAGGACGTACCCAGCCAAAGTGCCGGTTGCAGCTGTGCGCTGACAGCTGAGCTGTCGGGCAGGTTACCGACCAGAGGGGGGTTATCACAGGGCGGCTGTCCGTCTTCGCAGGTGGATTGACGGCTAGCAGCGCAGTCAATTCGGGAGCTTGGACCGGACGGGTCCTCCTTCACTTTGCTCTCGGGCTCCCGGTGCAGATGCGGTCACGTTGTTCGGGCCAGCGGCGGCTGGACCTCACGTTGCTCTCGCTGTTGCTTTGGGCCCCGGTCACGGTGCTCGGGGGGATGTCGATGCCTTGGATTACGGGGAGCGTGGCAGGCTTGCCCAGCGCTCCCAAATCCCTCTGTCAGTACTGCAGCGATAAGCAGCACACACAGTCGCGTTCTTCAGGATGTAGCGCCCACTGGTCCTGGGGCGCTGGTCAGGGGGCAAGTTCAGCAGCAAGCCCTTGGAGATCTTTCAGCAGAGTTTGGCACAAAGTTTCATAAAGCAAAAGTCTTCTTGTAGTCTTTTCTTTTCCTCTCCTTCTGCAGCAAGGCACCAGACACAGGCAAGAGACATCACTCTTCCTTGTCCTTCCCGGTCCTTCTCGTCGGGTAGAGTTCCTTCTGTAGCAGGGCTCCGTCTTTTATACTGCATTTCTTTTGTTCTCGCAGGCCAGGGGGGCCTTTGCATAGCCACTTTCAGTCCTTGAGTACTCTGGTGGGTGTAATCCGGCTTCTGCTTTCAGTGTGAGGGGCAGGCGCATCAGACGCCCCACAGGAGGTGGAGCCAGCATTGTGCTGACAGGGGCAGCCAGAGTACCTTGTTGATGGGGCTTCGCCCTTCCTGGGCCAGGTATCGGCTGAGTCATCAGTCGCTCCCCAGGAGGGTGGAGCCAGCATTGTGGTGGCAGAGCACAGCAAGATTCAGAGTCAAGAGCCACTCCTACCTCCCACTAAGGTGCAATCTACGCATTCACCACCTGTCGTCCCCCAGCCCTGTCACTCACACATCCCAGACAGTCCGATACACATACCAGCAGAGGCAGGCTGAAATGGTTAGGCAAGCAAATGCTAACTTTCTAAAAGTAGCATTTTCAAACACAGGATATTAAAATAAACTTTACTAAAAGAAATATTTTATTGTTCTGAGTTCAGGCATACTAAACACGACTCTCTACCATGCTCCCTGAGCCTGCTGGGATTATAGGGTGTAATAATTCCAGCAGCCCGTTCTGGCCTAAAGGAAGCAGGTAGCCTTACAATAGTGAAATACGAGTTTAGTTGTAATTCACTACTAGGACATGCCACACACATCAGGGCTTGTCCTACCGTACGCTTACAATGCACCCTGCCCTCGGGCCTACCATAGTGGTGACTAATATGAAGTTAAGGGAAGGTTTGGAGGCTGGCAAGTGGGTGCACTTGCCCAGCCAGCGTGACAGTACGAGACTGCACGCAGGTTCTGCAATGGCAGACCCTAGACACATCTTAAGGCTGCTTCTGTGGGTGGCGCAACCAGCGCTGCAGGCCCACTTGCAGTATTGGCATTCACAAGCCCTGGCACTCCTAGTGCGCTTTACTAGGGACTAACAGTGAATCCAATGCGCCAATCATGGACATCAATCACATGTACAATTTACAGTAGGGAGCACTTGCACTGCGGCACGGGTCAGCCGTGGCGCAGCGCCCTGAGTATCGGAAAACCAGCAAAACATCGGAGGCACACCAGCGAAAAGTGGAAGGGAAGCTCACGCCAAGTTGCCAGGTCTAACACTCAGTGTATAGGGGATCTCATACTGAATGCAGAAATGCTTACTTTTGCGGCTATCAAAAAAAGATTTGGGATCGAGAATAAATATTTCTTTAAATATTTACAGATAAGGGATTTTGATTCAGAAAAGGGGGTGGTGATGAACGGAGTGTCTGAATTAAGCAGACCACTCTTACCCAGTCCAAAGATCAGGGCTTGATCCATCACAGTTTTTTAGCTCACTGCACCCATCAGGATTCAAGCAAGCCGGGCCGACGACGGCTGAAATGCCAGAAACCGGTCCCCGGAAGCTTGTTTCCTTCCCAGTATAAGAATTGGCTTGGTAGTTTGGTTTGCCCTGTTCCCATCATGCACTGGGACAGGAACAGACTAATTTGCATGTAGCCAGGTTCTGAGCTGGGATGGTGCAGTGAGCTAAAAAACGGTGATGGATCAAGCCCTGATCTTTGGACTGGGTAAGAGTGGTCTGCTTAATTCAGACACTCTGTTCATCACCACCCCCTTTTCTGAATCAGATAAGGGATTTTGTCACCGAAAGTCTTCAGAATTGGGACCAAATCCCTCTATTAGATCTGATTAATGGTGGCCAATCCACAACATCCTCTTTATATAAACTTATCAATGAGAAAATGGGCGATGACTTGGCCAAACACGTTGAAAGATGGCAAACGAGTTTGCAAGCTGGCCAAGGTGACTGTGAGGACTCCCTTTTGTTTAGCCAAAAAACATGTATTTCCGCCAATTTGCAGGTACAATGCTTTAAGACTTGGTGTAACTTATATATTACTCCGGCGTGTATCCACCGGTGGGGGGGTACTTTGGGGACATGCTGTCCTCGGTGTGGGTTGCTGGCTGCAGATAGTACACACATGTTTGCCACCTGTCCTAGTCTTTCCCAACTGTTGGCTAAAATTGAACAGCGTTTAGAATCCATACTGGCATATGCAGTATCATTGACCCCCCAGGTTATCACGTTAGGGATCTCTAATCAAGAAATGGAGGAAGCAGACAGGAAAATGGTGTATATAGCAATGGGGGTATTTCGTATTTGTTTGACCACGGTGTAGCTCGATCCGAATCCTCACTCGATACATGTTTGGTTTAGCAAATTACTATTTATATACAACTGGGAGATCTCTGTGTTTAGGAGAAGGGGGAGCAGGGCAAGGGCAAAAGGTGAAAAGATCTGGGATTCTTTAACTAAATGGCTGAATAAGGATTAATTGTTAATATGACTGGAAGTACCCCTAAGTCAGTTATGTTAGTATCAGTGTTGGTTTAATAAATCTCATTTTTCTGATGTGGTCATCCACCGGGGTGGGGGAAGGGGGGGTACGAATTTAAAATCTGGCCATCAGATATGGTTTTCTCTTTTTCCTGTATGTGAATATATGTCACACTGTTTTTTTTTGCATTTGATGTCCTAATAAAAAAAAGGGAAAGCATTTTCAAAGTAAAGCTGTACTATTTTTTGCTAAGGCTTTTCTCTTGTGCAATTTGTTCCCACATTTGTTTCATCTCAGTTTTTTCCATCTTTTTTATGTACGATGTAATATAACGTGCAACAGCAATTGAGTTATCTGCAATATACTGTCTGTCTATGTTCGCATTCCACATTTTTAAAATGACTGGATTGTAGTCATTGATATACTTTGAAACTTCTGTTCTTTTTAAGTTGTAGGTATTCTTTGGAGATTTCCGAGTTATTGTGTGCCTTACAGAAGAAAAAAAATTATTCTTCCTTTAGAAATGACTGGTCAGGGAAAACCAAACCGACATTTGGTGTAACATTTTCCTTTAGACTTGTATTTTCTTCTGCAATACTTTCCACAATGATGACTTTGGAAATGTAAAATTTGCTTTCTCAAGCTTCTATCTCCTTCTTCTCTTGGAATCTCACGTCACATACTGTTTGATGAAAGACAATACTATTTCCTCAGAATCATCTCGAAATTTAGGTGCATCCTTGAAACATAGTAGCATATGTATATGAGGTGCACCTCTTGCTTGATACTCCTTTCTCCTCCAAGAGGTGGATTCATTTTATTGCAGATAAGACATCATAGCTTGAAACTTATGATTAAAATATCTGCATACATTTACAGGATCCAATTAACACAGTTCACCAGGAGTCTTTATTTCAACATTTTTTATATTGGAATTCACTTCTCTTAGAAACTCAAGCAAATCTTCCCATGCATACTCTGCACAGCTAAGTGTGACAAACCATGTTGGTGTACCTACGTTCCTTAAGATACACTTGAGTTCTCCATGACGATGATACCAATACTCATTTGTTCCACGTTGACATGCCATCAAATTGATTAACTGTGCTTCTAAATTTTCATCTGTATCTTGAACTTTCTCCACAATTTCTTTCACAGAAAGAAATGATTGATGAACTCCAGTTTTAAGTATTTGATTTACTTTCACTTTGAAACAAAAGGTGAGAGATGTATGAAATGCACTGTCGAAATCTAGGATCTTCAGAATATAATCTTGTTGACGGATATTCTGAAGCTGGATCCTGTATAGGTCGGTCATCATATCGTCCACCTTCTCCAGTAGGAAACAGCTGTGGAAAACAACAAGCTTCTAAGCTTTTCTCCCATACACTCATTGGAGTTCCCTGTGCTTTTTAAATTTGAAATAACTCAATGCTGCTTCCTATTACTCCTTTTGAACTCAAAGGACATATTGTGTAATGTTCATAAATCTCTTCAGCCCTTGACTTGTCCACTTTATCTATTTGACCACTTGAAATTTCAGATTCATCTTCTAAACTTATTACCTGTTCATCCACATTTACGTTTGTGTAATACATATTGTTCTCTATAAGATATAAGGTAGACTTTTTTCAACTTTATTAACATCCATAAATTCTTGCCATATTTTCCAACTCTTTCTTGGTACACCATTTACTAAAATAACTACTGCCTCATGTTCCTCTTTCTCTCCAGTAATAGTTTCAATATTTTTCCTAAAATCCAAAGGTAAGTAAACAACTCTTCCTTTCGGCCCTCTTTATAAGTCTGTTGGTGGCAGTTTACCTGTTTTAGGCTTCATCTGAATGATAGTTTGAAAAAAATTAACACGTTGAATTAGAACCGACTCATATGTATTTAATTTTGCCAGCTCCTCCGGAATAGCTACTAATTCTAAATTATTATGTACTTCTCCAGCAGGCATTTTGTTCTCTTCTAATTTGTTTTAACAATATTTACCTATACATTGATCACTACCTAACTCAAATCGACCTTCCACAAACAAGTAAGTTGCAAATTCTCCCACTTACCAATGTTCTCCTTTTCACTTTTCAAATACAAATCAACATTCCTACTTTGACTTTTATAATGAGTATGTCTACAACAAACATACACATAGTTTGGTATTTCAGAGCACACTACATTAAACTTTCCAATTTTTTCTTTAAACTGATCTGTACTAATCACTTTCCTATCTCCTCCAACATCTGTATTTGTCAAACTTTCACTTTCTTTGGACTGCTCTATTGAACCAAAATATCACATTTCACATCACACTTTTTTTAACATCTGATAAAGAACCACATATGATACATGCATTCAGTTCACTTAAACATAATGCAGGACTTTTTACATAATACAGTTTCCTTACAAACTTCTGCATTTCTGAATGGTGTACTGCTAACATCCTCAAGTGATTAAAAACTGTTTTACAAACTTTTCTAGAAAGACATGCCAGAGAATGCCCATACTTCTCAGTATATTTTCTACATTACATGGATCTAGTCCTTGTAACAACTTAATCTTGTGTTTAATACTTTTCTGTGTATATTCTCGTAGCAAGTTTTGCATTACATCATTAGATTCCTGTCAAATACTACAAATACCACTACAACCCTACTTATACACATGAGCTTGTGGACATTTCTCTTGCACTTCTGCAGCTACTAACTCTTCTGCACTTTTATCATGCATTTCCTCCTTTGGAAGAGGACAACCATCCTGAACATAGTAGCAACGACCTCCAGTATCAACTGCAAATGGTAAACTATTTTCCTGGAAGTAACTTTCCTCATTAAAAAAAGACTAACTAGTAGAAGTATGTTTCCAATGTCCACTAAAGGTTTTGCAAAAGTTGGTTCTGTTCATAAGCCTCTTTTTTCTACTTTTGTCTTCAACACTTTGACTATTTTATCTAACAGTTTGATTCTCTTCAAAATCAGAATGAATAACTTCTATTTTAAATTGAAAGCAGTATCCACTATAGTTAATTAAAAGTAAAAATGTTATTGTATGTAGTTAATTAAAACCTTTACAATATTGAAGACATGAAAAAGAAAAAACACGTGATTTAAAACTGTAATGAACAAGGGAACAAATCATTAAAAAAAAGAGAAAAACTTTCTGTAATGTCTGTGTGCATGATGTACTTGCAGATGTAACTGATTAATTGCACCTTTACACTGACAAATTCAGACCTTTAGAAACCTTGTTCTCAGAGATCACTATTAACTGAAGTGCCTTTTGACAAAATTTTGCGGCCCTGCAGGCTAGCTGTAGTTTGTAACTGTTCAGAGCTAGCATAACAGCCGAGCGGCATGTTCTAATTTTGGAAAGTCGGAATACGTGGAGTAAATAATAACGTCTCTAGTTTGTCAAAACCGGACAAATGCACAGAATGTGCATCATAGTTTCTTCCATTTGCCCACATAGTCTGCAAACAGGTGTCGGCCATGTTTGTTTCCATGCCGGTGTCTGATCTTTAAATATGGAGGTTCCCAGCCGTAATTTTAGGAGTGTTTTTTGGGCTGCTGGGGATATATGGTTAACTAAATATGGTTGCAGCTCCAATTATCCGTATGTTGCCAGCACAGTCCAGCCGTGCTTTTTCTTCGCTGTAGCAGCTTTGTCTGTTACCCATGATCTTTGCTTTGCTGCCGCGTTGGTCTCTTTTTTGAAGGCCGTGAATGATTGATTTGTATTCCATGCCTTTTCCAACTTGAGGTTTGACACGGGGCTCTCCCATGCCATTTTCCATGAATTTTCGGATTTTTTCTGGTTGTTCATCTCAGACCAACAGAGGCCCATGAGCGTATTCTCTTCAGCAGATCTTAGTTTCCAACATGTTTTTAATATGGCTGCTTTTCTGCTTTGGTGATGATTTAATAAACCAAATTCCAAGCGGATCTGTGGTTGGGAGACAAACTTTGAGATCTGGAAAATATATTTGAACAGCTCTGATTGTTGTGTGTTCAAAAAGTTGGCGTCTTTTCCCTTGTACAGTTCCGACCCATATGTAAGAGATGGAAGAAATTTTGCAGCTATTACCTTCAACAAATGCAGGTTAGATGGACAATTTAGTTTCGTTTTTAATAGGTTTAGTGCAAAGCGTAGTTTAATTGCCTGAGCCTTTCTGTATGACTGATGGTCTTTCAGCGACCACCTGGCATCGACTACTACTCCCAAGTATTTGTAAGTAGAGGTCTGCTCTATTGTCTTGCCTGCGATGTGCCAATTAAAGGATTTCCTCCCTGGCCGAGAGGCAAAACAGACTATCTTTGTTTTTTTGTAATTGATTTGCAGACCTTGTGCACTGATGTAATCGTTGAGCTTCGTGATGGAGCGTTGTAGACCCAGCGGGGTCTGACTGCATAGTACGATGTCATCTGCATACTGTATGCTCCTGATTTTGTAATTGGCTAACTTTGGTGGATCACTTTCTATTTCCGCAATGCTCTTGTCCAGGTCCGCTGTAAAAATGTTGAAAAGAGTTGGTGCTAAAACGCAGCCCTGCTTGAGGCCAACATGGGTGGGGATTTTTTCTGTCGTTCTATCACCATTGGATAGCTTTATTCTAACCCAGGTGTACGAGTATAGGTTTATAATTGCCCGCAACAGTTTTTATGGTATTCCCCAATTAGCCATTTTTCGCCATAATGCCTCCCTCGGGACTGTGTTGAATGCTGCTTTGAGGTCTATAAAGCACGTGTACAGCTTGGCTGATTTTTCTCTTCCTTTATCCACCATAAGATTTAGCACCAGCAGGTTGCATAATGTATTGGTACCAGGCCTGAAACCTGTTTGCGTAATCGGCAGGATCTTATTCGCACAGACCCAATCTTCCAGGTCCCTCAGAAGATTTGAGGCATAGATTTTGGCCTCGACATCTATAAGTGCGATGAGGCGGTAATTGCCTGGATCGGACCTTGTACCAGCTTTGAAAATAGGATGTAAGATGCTGCCTCTCCATGACTCAGGTATACTTCCGTTTTGAAATACATTGTTATAGAGTGGGGTGAAATATTCTGCCCAAAACTGTTGGTCTTGTTTGAACAGATCATTCGGTAGGCCGTTTGGGCCCGGGGCGCCTTTGGACCTCAAGTTTTTTGAGTACTATTACCACCTGAGATGGGGTTATCCAATTTTCATCAAGTTGTGTCTCTGCTTCTTGGCTAATTATCAGTTGCGTTGTCCGCTGGTCTTTGCGCCATCCTGGATTGTTGTTGCATTGAGATTGCTCTATATGCCGTATCCAGTCTCCCTCCAGTATGTTGGCATTGAAGGCCTGTTCCGCTCCGTTTGCCACTTTATTTATTTCAGCCCAGAATTTCTCGTTGTTGTTTGATTTGCTGGCTGCTAGTAGTGCTTGCCAGATGTCTTTTTGGTATTTTGATTTTTCTAACCAAACTTCTTTTTTGTAGTTTCGTCTTAAACTGTAAATTTGTTTGCCAGTATCTTCGCCCTTTGTCTTGGCTATTGCATGTAGCTTTCTGATTTCTTGGTTTAAGGACCTTTTCTTACGCACTATTGGTCCTTGGGACACCTGGGGTGGTTTTCCGGTCTTCCTTTTGATAATATGAGTTTGGTTCGCGAATCTCTCCATTATTTTTATAATCAAACTTTCCCAGTTGTCCCGGGGGGCGGATGCATCTTCACCGATCATTTCTGAGTGTACATTTTTCACATATGTCATTATCTCTTTGGTGTTATTGCCATTCCATACTAGTCTCTTGAGATTGTAGAGACTTGGAGGTTCAATCAGGGCTTTGCATGGGGTGGCCCTTTTGTGTTGGACGCTTAATTCAATGGCTTGGAGGCTGTGGTCACTCTCCAGTTTGGGGATGATTTTGTAACTCACAATGGTTTGCAAGGTCTCTAAGTCCACAATAGTATAGTCCAAAACGGATTGAGCCTGTTTGGCTATTCTAGTCGGGGGCGCTGGTTGGTCTTGTGGAAACCGACCGTTCAGAGCAACCATTCCAACCTCAGAGAGCATTAGTGCACACTGTTGACCGTACTTATCCTTTTTTCGGTGATTTGAGATGATGCTTGGGATGGCTCTGCCATTCCATTTGTTGTGGGTCATGGTTTGGGCCTGATCCTTTTCAAGCAAGAACATGTTCAGGTCACCTGACACAACCAGCCCTGCCTGCGGATAGATCGATTGCATTGATTTAATATAGGCTTTGAGAGTCCGGATCTTCTCCACTTTCTTCTTGGAGTCTGGGTGTAGATATATGTTACAGATTATCATTGACAAGGGGTTTTCGCCTTCTGTGTGCCTTTGCCGAGATCTATCTTTGAATCGAGTTTGATGCACTGAATCCAATCTTGTCCTGTGTCAATGGTAAGGAAGGTCCAGATGATACCAGTGTTGAGGTAGATAGATAGGCCTCCGGCGGCCCTACCCGAAGGGTCTCTTTTGATTGCTTGTAGTTGGATTTCCTTAAAACCATCTATGGGCTGGGAAGTCGTTAGCCAGGTTTCTTGGACTAGAATAATATCAAAGTCTTTTAAAAATGATATTAATTCTACATCGTTTGATTTGCCCCCCAGACCGTTGATATTCCACGAGCAGGCTTTCAAAATCGGTTTTCACGCTTCCACCTTCCTTGTCTCTAGTGTGTTTCGTGTTGGAGCTAGGATTGTCCGGCCTTCATTGGACCCCCCTGACTGGCCTTGATGTATAATGCGGAGGTTGGTCCATCCCCCCTTGATTGTGTCTGTGCCACCGACGGCCCCCCTGAGCAAACCACTTTCTGGGATTGGTCTTTCTCCCGCCAGTATTGATAACGGGCCCGGATATCTTTCTGGCGGCACTGGCCTTATTTCAATTCCCCAGTTGGCAAACTCTTCTCTATGTCGCCAAACTTCTTTGGCTATTTCGGGGTCATTCTCTGTAGCCACCGTCATTTCTTTCCCGTTTGTATTAGGAATTATTTTGAATTCGATGCTTTCTATGTGATTTGTTTTCACATGTTTTAGAGTCTCGAACAAATTGGTGAGTTTTAATATGGCACTCCGATTTAAGATATCATGGTTCCCCCTTGAGTTATAATGCAGAATTATTTCATGCGTAATTGCGCCCGCCGGATATATTGAGTCTTGCATCTCATGGTGATTTGAAAGGCAGATTTGATTGTTTGATTTTACTTGTCTTGCTCTAGTTCCCTGCTTTGGGTCGATCGACTGAGTTTCTGGCATAATTTCAAAGACCGCCTGCTGTGGACTTGGGCCCAACGGGACCTGTAAAGTGTGTCTCTGTTGTTGCTCAATTATTGGAGGATTGTTTTTGAAGGCCGGCTCAGGGTCAGTAGCCGTCTGCTGGGATCTTAGGGCCATTGAGGCTTGTGAAATGAGTCTCTGTTGTCGCTCGGTTGCTGGGGGGTGGTCTGAGGGTGCCTTTGCCAATTTCAGAAAGTAGTGTGAGATGTTTTTCTGTACTATGTGCGGCTTCTGCGTGGAAGTACCTGCCACTGATTGCCTGACTGTTGGAGCTTTAGTTGAATTTGGGAAGCTTTGGTTCTTTATTTCGATTGGTGATTTGGCTTCCTGGGGCGGAATCACTCGAGAAGAAGACCGCACACATTCCACTTGTTCTACCTGTTCCACGTTGAACGATTCCTTGCGGCTCAATCCTTGCGATATCGTTCCTATAATTAAATTAGCCGTGGTGGTGCTTGTAGCATCTTTTTTCCCCTGGAGCTTATTGTGTCTTGCTTTCCTCAGTCTCTTGCATTCACGCTTTGTCAGTGGGATGATTTGTTTTATTTGCCCGTTAGATGTTGTCCCCGGGTCTTCTCTAAGTGGGTTTTCCGGCTCGGTCATAGGACTGCTGGATTGATGCCCGTTTGATTGCAATGGCCCGGGGGCTTCATTTCCAAAATAGTTTGGGACCGGAATGCTTTTTTGATGGTGTGTAATGGCTTCATTGGTTGTTATCTGTGTAGCCAAGAAACCGGGTATGGGACTGCCTTCCGTTTTGTCTGCCCTCTTATCCTCCCTGTGTGGTGTGGCATAGCTGATTGAGCTTGATAAGTTTGCGGGCAGGCTTCCAGTCCTAAGAATTTTAGAAGAATTATGGGCATCATTTGATTTGCTTTGTACCTCTGCCAGGAGGTCAGTTAGGATGGCCGGTAAAACTTTGAGTTGATTCATGGTTTTAGAGCACTGGCATTCGTGGTACGTTGTATGCAGGTCCTTCTGTACCCGTTCAATGAAAGAATTCAGATCGAGAATCTTTTTGTCTATGCCCACGGCATGCGAGGCTAAGATTTGCAAGATATCTATCTGTGACTCCAACTTTTCTGAGTGTTGGAGTAAGGCTGAAGAGATGGTTTCCATCATGTTTATAAACGGTGGCCACAACGGGGCATACGCTGGTAGGCTATTCTCTGGTGAGTATTTTCGGTCTTGGGGGCTGCTCCGAGCTTTGTCCCTTAACTTAGCCCTTACTGAACCCAGAGCTCGTGGGTCTCGAAGGTCTGGTGACTCCCGTGCGTCACCTCCCGGCTCCTTGTCCGGAATAAATGTGTGGTTATCCGTTCTGTTTCTTGAGTCAAAGCCCTTTAATGAAGTTGTTGGGCTTGGTGTGGAAATATTGAAGTGGAGCCGAAATAGCCCAGACGGGCGATTTGAATTTTTACTGTTGGTCATTTGATTAGTAATTGTGGGGAGGGGACTGGTCGGATAGTAGCCCTCCTGCGGGTCTGCGCATGCGGAGAGTTTTAGGGTGACGTTGGGCTTTGTTTGTGCATCTGTGCTTGGCGGGCCCTCCATTGGCTGTGTTGGGCTGTTGGATGTCTTTCTTTCACTTGGGGACTGATCCTTATTATCAGCTTCTGTAATGGCCTTAACAAGTGAGTCCAATGGGACCTTATTTTCCGTTCTTGGAGCTGGTCGTATGTCAGCCCCATGTTCGTGGTCATTGCCCCCCGAACCAAAATATGAACCTAGGCTTAGAGAGCGCCGGGTCACTGAGGCGGTGGGTGTCGTTAGTGCATTTGATGTTTCCTTTGTGCCCTCAAAGCGCTCGTCGCTAGGCGCTATGTCATGGTTAGTGTCGCCCACTTCCTCTCTTGTGTTTATTTGGGAATTCACTGTAAATTGATTTGTCATTTTATTTGTGTTTATTTGGAAAATATCCTGCGGGTGCTGATTAGTCTCATGAGGGTTGTTGCTCTGAGTGGTGTTTTGAGGCAGCAGGGCTTTGGTTAAAGAAGTCACCGACTGGGACTTTCTTTTGATGCTAATATCCGTTTTTGACTTCTGCTTCTGCAATGCTGATGGGGTAGATGATGTAGCTAAAGTTAAAAAGTCGGTGATCTTGGTGTTTTTGAGGCCTACGGTCTTCTGTGGTGTTTTGGTATTGAGGGCGCTGACGATGGAGTCGGGCGCCTCTAAAGTAACCTCTGTTGAGTCCTCGTCAGATGAGTCGTTAAGTTCCTCAATCATTTTCTGACATGATGGTTGTTTACTTTTACTTTTGCTTTTGCTTGATTTAGCTAATGGGTCTGTTCTAAGTGTCCCTGATCTCATAATGGGAATCAAAATGTGGCTCTTTAGGGGAACCTGCCCTCTGCTCCTTTTGGCCTCTCAGACTCCCAATTGCGTGACCTAAGCAATGGAGTCCCGGCTGGGGTTTTGAGTGGCGTCTCTCATTGTCGCTCGTTGTAGCACTGCGACAGACCAACTCGCGCCTGGCGTTTGGAAAAAGTCCAATCCTTATGGCGATTCGCCCATGCCCAAAACCCAGCGCCCAGCGCCTGGCACCCGGCTCACTAATCACTTACCGCCTCTCACCTTGTCAAACTGGAGGGCTGTGGTGCACTGTGGGGCGCTGAAGAAACCACAGGACGCAGGGCACTCAGTTGGGCACTCAGTTGCTCAGTTGCGCACTTCCGGAAGGCTGTCGCTGCTCTAGGGCTGTTAGAGATAGTCTGGCAGTTGTCTTGGGTGGAGGGTGGTTTTGCTGTTAATAGATTGTTAATAGATTGAGTAGATTGGGTGCTAGCTGCCGGCTGCTGGCACACCACAGCCCCCCCTCTCTCTGCAACTCTCTGCCACTCGTTCGCTCTCTGCTACGCTCGCCTTTCCCAGTGCCTGTCCACTTCTCCCGGCACCTGCACCTGCCTTGACAGCTGCTGCCACTGCTCTCTGCACCGGATTTTTTTGCAGGGGCACCGGCAGCCGGCAGTGGCTCTCCCAAGCTGCACAACAGGACACAGCAGGACACAGCAGGGCACAGCGGAACACAGCGGGACGCAGCCAATCCACTCGCTTCGGTCCACACGACCCGCCTGGCCCAACTGGCCCCGGTGGACGGCGGTGAAAGAGGAGCCGGCGAAAATCCCCGGCCCCGGCGAGGGAAAGGACCACAGCAGACTGCTCAAACAATGAGCAGCGGTCGGCGCCATGACCCCCTCGCTCTCTGCAGGCAGGCAGGCAGCAGGTAGAACAGGGCGAGGCAAATTGCTGTGGTCTGGAGCCTGTTTTCCGTGGCTTGCTCGCCACTCGGCGTTTCTGGTGTTTCTGGCGTTTGCTGTCAGTTACAGCTCTCTTGCTCCCTCTAGCGACCGCATCCACTATACCTTCAATACCCTACTTCTCTTTGAATTGCAACACTTCTCTTTTATATTTGCAGCATGTTTTCATTAAATTCTGAATCACTCTAGATCGAAAAAGTCTATGACAAATTTCTTGAAATTGCTTTTGTCTCCGAGTAAGAGATACAGTTTTTTTTTATCATGTTTCCTTTTCCTGGTATTTGAAACTGAAGTCTGCTTTACCTTACTTGAAAAATTCTTCTTTTTTCTTTGTGTGATTTTTTTTCATTAAATGTTCATAATATGTTTTTCACAAATTCTCTAGTGCTTTTACTAGACCAAACTATTTCTGTACTACTCATATTTTTCTCTAATTGAAGATCTTTTCTTTTGGTCAAATACATATGTTTCTTCTCTTTTCTTTTTTTCACTTCTTCTAGGCATTTCCAAATTTTAATCCAAACAAAATAATTTACTGAAAAATAGATTCAAATATTTTTTACATCTGTTCACTATGTTAAAATAACAACATACAATTATAAAACTTCTACTAACAACTTCCAGACCCAGTGCTGCAACGTGATGGAGCACGACAGGGGAGCAATAGGATGGTAAGTAGTGCCATAGAACATACAGCAAGTATTTATTTTATTATTTACATGCACCTTTACAATTTATATGTAACTGCACTACCTCATACTTTTCACCTCTCCGCCGTACTCCGCCACCCCACAGCGCTCTCTCTGCAACCCACTGCAGACAACTTTATAGATAGTATTTTTTAAAATTGTAATCTATGTATTTAGGATGATATTATCAACCAAACAGCACACACAAAAAGTACCATCATTACCCTAACAATTTTATCTACAACTTTACAAACATAACACTGCACTCAGGGCTTTAATTGGGGGGGTGGGCTGTGGGGGTCTGAGTACCAGCACTTTATTTTTGGGGGCCTCTAAGCGGGTCTTTATGGGGCTTTATTTTCGGGCCTCATAAAGGTAGTCCATTTTTAATTTTTTTTTATTACACTGCAGTGAGACTGTGAGAGCATGCACATTGCTCACTACTGAGAAGTGCAGACATCATGTCGGGTGAATCACATTGTAGGAGAAGGGAAATCCTTTCAAGAGAGCTATTTTCTCTCAGGACTTTCCTTCTCTTTTTGCAACGCAGGAGCAACATCATCATAGGGTGATTAGCTGACAGACCACCAGGCGCACAACGCCCATTGCCCCAAACTATCTGAGACAGCTTCCCGAGCGCACACACAGAGCCGTACCCGAATACTTCACAGGTCTTCAAAAGACAATTTTTTTGTAAATGAGACTCTGTTCTTTTTCACCCCTTTTTATGGCCCCTACATCCCCACTCTGCCTAATCCTGAAAGAAATAGGCTCCCCCTGAAAATTTGCTCTGGTTGCACCTCTGCAGACAACCACAAGCAGGCAACTCCAGCACGACCCTGCTCTGACCTTACACAGTGTCTTGGTTTAGAGCTACGAAAACACACGCTTTGCCTGGCTCACTTAGTTCTCACACCCACTCCTTAATATGAAGATAAAAGCGTTGCAATCATTTTATATTCCTCTACTGTGCTTCACATGGAAATATAGAACTGCAGGTTCTCACCATCACAAATTAGCTATCTGGTATACTATCTCAAATGTAAGAAGTACATGTATTCAGTATCTGTGAGTCACGACCACCTCAAAGCAGTGTTCCTATATATAACTGGACAAAACTTTATGTTTCTAAATTAACGTCTTACACTGAAAAGCTCCTTTACATTTCTTTCGCTAGATTAACCTTTGTTTAAAACACCACCAGAGAAGGGTGGTGAACCATGCTCCACAAAGAGCAACTCAAAGCTTTGTTGTTCTTTATAAGAAACATCTGCCTGTCAATGCTTATCGCCAGCCTTTTCGACTCCTTAAGAGGCTGGGTAGATGAGTATAATACAGCGTATTTAGGATTGGGGGCGGAGGGTGCACGGAAATAAGAACGGATAGTTGAAGAAAGGGAGAGTGGATGCATGGCCAGATGGATGAATGGATAGGTAGATAGATGGATGTAGCATGTATGGATGGAAGGATAAATGAATGCATGGACCAGTACTTAGGATAGACGGTGGGCTGACAGATTCTTAGGATTGGTTCTGTGACAGATATATCTATGTATATATTGGCATATGGCTGCATGGCTGGCACAGCTCTTACCATAGGTGAGGGGGCTGATAGATGTTTAAGATAAGTGCAGGAGCAGATATATGTATGTGTATAAGTAGGAATGTATGCATCAATTAAAAGATGGTTGGATGGTGCAGTGCTTAGGATGGATGGATGCTGAGCTTTAATTGGGCCGGGTCTGAAGCCCGGCAGTTATTTTCAGGGTGCCTCCAAACGGGTATCTATTGGGCTCTATTTTCAGCCCTCGCAAAGATAGTACATTTTTTTTATTGCACTGCAGTGACAGCATGCAAATTGATGTACACATGCTCATTTTGCTCACTACTGAGAACTGGAGACATCATGCTAAGTGAGCCACGTTGTAGAAGGAAGGGAAATCCTTTAAAGAATGCTTTTTTCCGAACATAGGATAATTGGAGGGGATTGTCTTAAGCACACAATGCTAGTTATCTTGATTTAGACCACGACCCTGCTTGCATAACCCGCACCCCTTTAAGAGGTATGCCCCCATCTTTTAGAGCACCCCCCAGTTTATTTTTTCCCACTTAAAACCCCTGAATAGACCACAGTAACAAAGAAATAGTCTAAGCTTCCATTAAAATCTACAATGGCACCAAGTTTCATAACTTGCCATCAACGCTGGCAGCTTCCTACCACAGTGCAAGAGTGTCTATCAGCTAGACGATTTGTTATCAAGAGAAATGTTGTGTGAAGTGTGTAGCTGTCTGCTGGAACACTCATCAACAAAAGGTATTAAAACATGGGAATTTGCCAGACCATAAAGTGATTCATAAATGGGCCCACTGCCAATACATCACCCTCTTCCCATCCTTCCTTAACCTTACAAAATCAAAGAAAGAGCCCCAGCAAACCGAATAGAGCCACTATAGCAATAGCAATGTCTGCCAGAACACTTATCAGCAAAGCGTATCAAAACATGCAACCTTAAGGGTAAAACATATACCATGCCATAAGGCGCTTTATAAGTGATCCCAGTGGTACTACATCACCTTTAGTACCTCGAAATCTGCACGGTACTAAATTCTGTGTTTTAATCACCAACATAATCACCTCCCCCACACCCACCCCCACCCTTGCTTAACCGTACAAAATCAAACAGAAACCCTCACCATTCCTAGTAGCGCCACTATACCCATACACAGGGTATATTTTAACAGGTGTCTGCCGGAACACTCATCACCAAAAAGTATTCAAACATGCAAATTGGTGGGTAAAACATTATACATCCCATAGCATGGTTTATACATGGACCCAGTGGAACTACACCACCTTTACTAGCTAGAGATCTATATGTTACTAAAGTTGTTTAAACACTCTGTAGAGTGTATAGCAAGGGATGGGGAGAGTAAACAAAGTTGTAATTCCCAAACTTGTGCTATACCATCCCTTTACTTTATCTATATTACAGACATTAAATGGAATGAAAAAATTGATGAGTGTCTCAAAAGGGATTGTGAAGCTGAGCACCGGTAAAAACCGGACCACTTCAACACCTACATATATCCAGCACAGGGACACAGCCTGACAAATAGTATCTTATAATCACATGTACTTTACTAATGTTAACAAAGTCATACAGAAAATATACTGCACATTTTCATTTCTTTTTTGTCTCTCACACATTTATAAAACAACTCTTCTAAAGAAGCACTCCCCAACCACTTCTATTTCATAAGAACAGACAGTCATTATTATGTTTACTACCATATATTTTAGTTTATCTACCTTTTTACTATTCACTAGTCAGAGACTACTATAACTATTAACTATACCCAAATGCAAACCAGAAACCATGTTCATAATATATCTCAACCTATGATCAAATGATTCAAACTATGCGTGCATATAAAAGGAACATATCACTTTTACATCTCCATCTCCTCTCCATGTAATCTCCAAACACTGTAGACGGCCTCACAGTACAACAATCTACCTCGACTTACATTCAAATCTACCTTTCAGTGTCAAAAATCAGACCAGAAACTGCCCACGTAACATTTCTGGGTTTCGATTTATCTCGTTTAACTTAATAACACATATATCTCCTACCCCCCACTCCACTATTTCCACAAAAAGTATAATTTGGAAACGTGGGACATTTTCTTTATCTCGCCCGAATACATTAGCAAAACCAAATTAACGCTATACCTCATTTTCAAAACCATTATACAAGAGCATACCAGAAGAGGAAGCAATCACTGTCATCAGGAAGGTCTTAGACACTCACCCTTCACCACATTGGATCCCAACTGAATTTTTGGTCCAATTTCTAACCATTGCTATGACAAAAAATTATTTTATCTTTCAAAACATGTTATTCTACCAATGTAAAGGAGTCACCATGGGGGCCGGATTTGCCCCCAGTCTGGCTAATCAGTTCATGGACAATTCTGAAAATCAACACATATACTCAGACCAAAATCCACATACTGGCAACATAACCTCTTGGAATCGATATATCGATGACATTGTTATGATCTGGACATGCAAAGAAGACACACTCCAGCAGTTCCTGCTATGGTTGAATGCACGGTCCACAGACATTCAGTTTACAATGGCGTACAGTAATGAGTCAATCCCATTCCTAGACCTCTCTCTGTAAGTAGAGGAAGAAAGAATTGTGATGAACCTATTCAAGAAACCAACGGATCGGAACACACTCCTGCAATACAACTCGCACCACCACAGGAACTTGAAGGATAGCCTGCCTTATGGGCAATTCTTGTGAGTGCGCAGGAACTGCACTAGAAGAAAGGATTACTTCCAGGAAAGTGAAATACTAATTTCTAAACTAAGAGAAAGGGGATACCCCAATGGGCTCCTCAACAGAGCAAGGAAAAGAGCCTGGTACAGACCACGTGAGACCCTACTAGAGGTTCTACCAAAAAATCGTGAAATGGACAAATTAGTCTGTGTAACAACCTTTAACACGAGAAGCCATGAGATAAACTAAAATAATCAAAAAATACTGGAATTTGGTGGGACCAGAAATCAAAATACCAGAGGTTCCCATGTGATCTTTCAAGCGGGCAAAACATGTCACAGACTATGTGGTGTCTTCATTTGTGGAACCAACACCTGCACCTGACACCAGATCCCAGCTAGGTCTTCCACCCATTACTGGACAACAATGATGTGGCAGCTGCAAAGCATGCAAATATACAATAACCGGGAAAGCTGTCACTCATCGTGGGAAGACATATACACTGAGTCAATTCACAAACTGCATCAGTCAAAATGTTTTATATGCAATAAGATGCCCTTGCCTGCTGATCTACATTGGCCAGACAACCCAAAAAGTGAAGAACAAAATTCTGCAACATCATAGTAGAATACAATGCAAAACACAAGGGGCTCCATTAGTAGACCACTACTTCACATTCGGACATACAAACTAACAAATGGAATGGATAGTGCTCGAAAAGGTGATCCCACACCAGAGGGGTGGCAACATTGCAAACCAACTTAACTTCAAGGAATGCCGTTGGATACACACCATTGAGGCAATCACCCACGGCCTCAACCAACAGGAAGAAACCTATGTGCAGATGAGCAGACTGTAACCTAAGCACACACTGTCCCATCATGTCCGTCTTGCATTAGAGAAATAGCGATACAACACCCCATCTGGTTGGGTCATCACCTCAGGCCCCACTAGGTAAAAAACAGTTAGTGCAGCATGTAATTACATAATCAACCATTGTATAAATATGTAAACCCCCCCTATTTTTAGGATGTAGACACAACTGTATCCATGTTGCCTGGGGTCCTCCTTGATGAACGTCAATCTACATAATATGCATTGTATTTTACAAATATGACTCATGTAATTACCTGGGGTACCTTTCTAACAATAACTTTACACAGAAGTCTGGTTTCCCCAATGCAAAATGTAACCTACTAATTATGTTTTATAAGTTACCAATATGACTCATGTAATTGCCTTAGGCACTTCTCTAACAATATCTCGAACCAGAAGTTTGCTATAAACAGGAGCTTCGCTTGACATTCAAATACAACCTTTCGATAAGGCACCATCATGTAAACATGTACCCTTTTAAGAATGTTGACAAAACAGTAACCATGTTGCCCTTCTTACATGTGACATAATCACCACGTAATATTTAATTGTTTTTCGCCTAAGAGAAAACAGTAACCATGTGGCCCGCCAATTCAATGATGTAATGTTACCTACGTAATATATTCCTCCCAAACCGTATTTCATTGCTTAAGGATTTTATGCGGCGAATTAACTACCTTGATTGCTTTCTGTCAATAACATTCAAATACAACTGTGAGATAAGGCACCATCATGTAAACATGTACCCCTTTTAAGAATGTTGACAAAACAGTGACCATTTTGTCCTTCTTAAATGTGACAAAGTCACCTACGTAATATGTAATTGTTTTTTGCCGAAGACAAAACCAAGTGGACCCCCAATTTAAATATGTAATGTTACTGTTAAGAAGAGGACTCCACACGTTGAGAGGTGAGAAGGAGTTTATTAGAACCAGATCCTTCAGTGCCATCCACTAGAGTGGGCTCACCAACATTCCAATGTGAGCTTCACTCCAACATTCTAAGCTAGGCTATACCAACGGGGAGGGAAGGGAAGGGGGCACAGGGGAGGGAAAGAACGTACCAAGTTACAACAGTTACCTACGTAATATATATTTCGCCCGAACCGTATTTCAGTGCTCAATGATTTTGTGCAGAGAGTTAACTAACTTGATTGCTTTCTGTTAATAACATACCTTAGCTAAATGACTTATGTTCCCCTTTTTTAATAGAACTCTACTCATAAGTGTGTGACACATGACTAAAACTATTACACAAGCCTGTTTGTAATAATAACAATTCCCCGTCGAGGCAAGTATCACGCTACCCAATGGTTACATATTACACATTCTCCATAAGATGAATCGTGTGCGAAATAGGTAAAGAATTTGCGCGTCACGCACACACGTTTTCTTGAATCACTCTGTTTTCATTCGGAAGCCAATGAGTCAGCTCACACGAGAAACTGACACCTACGCCACTGATGGCGCATGACAAATAGAAGGCATACGAGGACCCGGGCTGTTAGAAGCCGAACTGCACAGACAGATTAAGACGTTCCACGTTGTTGCCAGAAGTAAGTTCTGCTCCTGTGCCTTGCCCTTAAACCCCTTAAATCATGTCCGGCTTTTACACTAGAAAGCCCTGGACATTGAACACGGAGCGGCAATTTATATTTCTGTTGTGCTTTGAAGCCACAGTGATTTCTGCACTTAGTCCTATGTCGGGACCATAAAAATAAATATCTAAGCGGAAAGTTAGCCTTGTACAGACGTGAAGTGTTTCACAAACAAATGACGGTCTGTTTTTAAAGTGTAATTTAACTGGTTAATCACGGCATACTGGAACCATTCCAGTTCTAACAAAGTGCCTAAACTCAGCATGTTAGCCACCTTTATAACGGTTATGCCACGTATGCTATTGACGGTAAATTGTGCACAACACCCCACAGCAATTTGCTTTAAATTCACATTGGTGTCTACAAATACACACTCTATCATGGTTTATCATACAATGGACGGTCTGGCTTTAACCATTTAGTTACAGCATATTGGAACCATTATTGCATTACTTAGGTGCCCATCTCAAGATGTTTTATCAACTAACCCGTCCATTTGGCATGTTAATTACCCCTACATTGGATATGCTGTGCATGAATTTACTTGTCAAATACACACAACACGTGGCTGCGAGTTTGTTTTCAATTCACATGAGTCACCAAAATGCACTCTCTAGCTTGTCTAACTAAGCACAGTGGCTACTTAAGATCACATTTCACTAAAAGGCAGGGAGAATGCTCCTCTTGTGCTTTATTGCTGAGACCGGATTCCTTTTCCATCTTTCCAGGTGATCGCCACGGCGGCCCCGCCCCACACGTTCTTCCCACCGGCTGGTGTTGAAGACCATAAATAAGAAAACAAGGTATGAAAAACCCTGATCATATCAGCCCATAAGGCATGCCTTATTCTACCAGAGCTGAGGCCTAAAGTTATATCTTGCTTGATTCTTTTCCATAGGAAAACTTACGCCATTCAAGGCCTGGAGTTTGTCGGCTGACATTCTCAGCCCCAAAATTGAAGCACTTTCGGGTGATACCTCAACTTTTAATAAGGTGAGCCTGACTAGGCATCCATGTCCTTATTGATTTAACACTGACACACACTAGGCCCGGACCTTACCTTATTTTACATTTATAGGCAGTCCAACCACCTTGCAGTCCTGATGAAGACCCGCTATAGATGCACATAAGTCAGCACATCCTGTCTAGGGTCCAAACGTCGAGGTTCTGTCTATGTTACCATTCAAACAGAGTTTCAACGAACTAAAGAAATAATATATCCGTTTGAAACCATTGTAATTCAGAGTGGACACCTATGATATAAATATTGTGTCTATATGTATGATTATTTTTGTTGTTTAATGTTTGTTTGAGGGGCGTGGCTTGGCATCACCAAGATGGCCACATAAAACCGTGGCGCTCCGGGGGAAATACTGAAGGCCCCGAATATCCGGCATAAATCCTACGGTCTCACTGCCTTGGACGACGGTTTTGGCAAGCTGCTACGCTCCGGAGGTGTATTTTCGTTCCTCTCCGATTTCCAGAAGCGCGGCGACGACCCCCGGCATGTGGAGGCTTCCTGGGGCCTGGGCCGCTGGAGAGCGCAGCAGTAGCATCGGCCTAGAGTGGTTGGCAGGCCGGGCGTGAAGGAGCCGCATCGGCGGCGGCCATAGACGGAGAGCGGCGAGCCCCGAGCAGGGAGCGGGGAGCTATACCCCGAGGTCATGTATATTTGACAGACATCCCCCCGTGTGTGTGGACGGCAAGAACAGCGGACCACCCCGGATGGCTGCCGGACCCACGGGGGATGGGAGGAGGTGGACTGTGGCTCTGGAGAGTGGTTGATGGAGGCAAGTAAAGGCTCTGGAGTAGAAGTAGCGGACCCCGGGTGAATAGCGACATCAGCCCGGCAGGGCTTACCTGTCCCCCCTGTTGGGGAGCAAATAGTGGCAGCACAGTGGAGGGCCGGGGGACCCGGAAAGACAGACAATCATCACACATGGCGATGGCCGTTCAGTGGGAAAAGGAGGTAACGTGGAGCCCGGAGTGTGAACTCGGGCAGGTGTGCTAGTGGTCGTGGAGGCGTGGTGCCCTGGTTTGGGAGGTGGGGTGTGTGGCCTGTGGGAAGAAGCCCAGACATCAGCAAATACCAAGGGTGGTAAGACCCAGAGGCAGGCGATTTTAGCCTACTGGGGGGTGGCCCTGCTGTTCCTTGACGGGGAGCCCAGGTGACGAGTGCGCTGGCGGACCCATGGCCTGAGCTGTAGTGGCCACAGAGAGAGCGCAGTATCTACAAGAGTCCTAGACGCAGTTCCCGCTCATTCTCACATGGGCGCCTCCTGGCCTGCGAGAAGGTGGCGCTGGGGGGAGCTGGAAGTGTGGTGGTGGAGTGCTCCAGAGTGTGAAAGGGTGGTGTGCCTTCTCCCCTGTGGTCCCGTGGACGGTATCAGAGACGGCCATGAACCCCAAAAAATCCACAACGACACAGACCAACACCATGGACAATTATACGGCTGCAACCAGTGGAGGGAGTGAGGCCCTACCCGGGAGCCTGGCAGAGGCGCAGGAGCCTTCCCTGACCTCCATTGTGCAGGCCATACAATCTCTGGGCACCACACTAGAATTCAAAATTAATAAAGTGTCCATAGAGATGGCGCTGCAGCGGGCGGACTTAAACAAGACCTCAGAGAAGGCCACTCAGAATGCTACGGACATCATAGAACTTCAGCACACCGCCAAACAATTGCAGCAGCAGGTCCAGCAACTGACCCATCAGCAGAAGCTGGTGACGGCCCAGCTGGAAGACCAGGAAGGATGTGCCCACAGGAATAATTTATGCATGGTGTGTGTGCCGGAGAAGATGGAAGGGCCAAGCATTGACTTATTCTTAGAAGATCTCATCCTAAACCACCTTAAGCCCAAACGCCTATCAACATTTTTCGCCATTGAACGCGCACACAGGGCGCCGGTTCCACTTCTGTGTTCTGGAGCTCCCCCGAGAACAATCATTGCGCCGATCCTTAATTATAGGGATAGGGACGTCATCTTGCAAGCAGCCCGCCAACATGGAGATCTTCGAATTGAAAACACCACCATTAGGCTCTTTCCCGATTTTCCGCTCAAGGTCCAGCAAGAGCGTCGAACGTTTGATGAAGTAAAGAAAGAGCTTCGCGATCGTAGCATTAAATACATGATGTTCTTTCCGGTGTGTCTCAAGCTTCTAGCGAATGGGAAATCCTTCTTTTTCACATCCCCGGAGGACGTACATTCCTGGTTGGAGGAGAAAGTACAACCATCAGGAGGCCCCAGGCCGGGAGGCAGATGGAGGAACGTAGCACTGCAATCTCTGACTTCTTCTGTTGGCTCCACGGGGAGAGAGCAGTGGCAGCAGGGTGCTCCTCACCCATCCAGCAGGATCAGGACTCTGAGTTTGTCAGCTTCGCCGGACATGGGATGAAGAGACCGGGACTGACGTGGTGTGATGGGCACAGACGGACTACACGTAACGTATAATGACTATCTTGTGTGTGAAACCACTGGGACATTGATGTGGTGAAGGGCATTGTTCTAAAGGATGGCCCCCGGGGGGGATCTGACATCTACTGGATCTATTGGACTGAACTATTAGTGACAATCGGGGGGAGGGGGGATGGTCCATGTCTTTGGGTCAAAATCCTATATGTTAGGTATCATCCCCCGTCATAGGATATGGTGAGATGGCTAGCCTACAGTAGTTTTGGGCTGGGTGAAATCCTCAGGTTACCAATCTGGTTGTAGCATTCATCCCCAAGGTTTTCGTTGTAAGGGCTAAGGGTGCTCTGCTTGTTGGGGGATGCCATGCTATGTTGGCCGGTGTAGCAGGGTAGCAGGGAGTGGGGGGGGTTGGGGAACTAGGGGGGGAGGTGGACTGTTTGTTTTATGTATGTTTGACATTGCACCATATAACTGTTTTGGCTCCAATGGCACTATTGGTGGGCAGGCGGGAGGTGGGGAGTATGGGCAGCCGTCCCTCATCATTTATTTGATAGATATCAATGATGCATACACCAGGGGCGCGGCAAGTTAATATCTTGTCCTGGAACGTTAATGGCCTGCAGAACAAGATTAAGCACACCATGATACTTCAATACCTCCACAGACATGCCCCGGATATTATCCTACTCCAGGAAACTCACCTGATTGGAAACCATTGCAAGGCCCTTGACAGATTTGGCTACACGCTGCAGACTTATGCCGGTTTTACCACAGGCTCCAGAGGAGTGGGGATTCTCAATAAAAATTCCCTGTTCCCTGCCGCTTATAATTGGGTGGCAATGGTTAGACCCCTTGAGGTGCTATGCGGCACTGTCTGCACAATGGGAGGTGCCTGACGCTGGACCTTTGTTCATTTTACATTCCCCCAAAGCTGCACAGTACCACTCTCCCCGACATTGGGAAATTACTTTTAGATATGCCAACTGGGATACTGCCCTTAGGGGGAGATATGAACAAGGTCATGGCTAGGGACATTGATAGGTCCCAGGCTATACCAATCGGGGGGTGTCACCTCTGGGATTTTGTGCATTATTTGGGACTGGTGGATCTATGGAGGGCACACAACCCCCACATCTGGCAATACACACATATATCCGCAGCTCACGGCTCAGGGTCCAAGATCGATTACATATTCACCCAGACGAGACATATGGGCCTCTTCCAGGGTGGGTATCATAGGGCAAGGGGGATATCTGGCCACTTTCCGGTGGGAGTACAACTGCGAGGTCCAGAGCGAGAGTGGTCTAACCCCTCCGGCTTGACACATTTCTGTACAAGGATCAGGAGTTTCAGGAGCAGTTCTGGGAGTGGGTGGACCAATATTTTGCTGAAAATGTAGGCTCAGTCAGATCTTATGGAATAGTGTGGGAGGCGAATAAAACCGTAGCCAGGGGCTTTGTACAGGCGGAGGTGGGAAAACGGCACAAGGACAAATATGCACAAATTGACAGACTAGAGTTGGAGCTTCATGCCTTAGAGGGTGCAAGGGGGGAAACTCAAGAGCAGGAACAAGTTCGGCGACACAGACTGCGGCTCCTAGAAAAAGAACTGAGGGATGTACTTGCTGACCAGGCGAGATTGCGTGCCCTAGCCACCCAGAGGCGAGTGCATGATTTAGGGGACAATGCCAATAAGATGATAGCCTGGCTGGAGAAAACGGACATAACTGGGTGCCAAGGATTAGACTGACGGACGGGACTGTGCAGGACATGAGCAAGGGCATAGCTGAGGATTTTGCGCTCTATTATGAGGCAGTATATCAGTCAAAAATTACCAGGCGAGAGCAGGACTGCCGGGATTTCCAGCTCCCCTACAATTGCCTACCTTGGATCAGGTGGATAAGGACATCTTGGAGTCCGATATTACAGTCAAAAAGGTGGAAGATGCCATGGGGGACTTAAAGGTGGGGAAGGCGCCAGGTCCTAATAGGTTCCCAGCTGAGGAGTTTGGGTATGTCTCAAGTAGAATCGCGCCCCACGTGTTGCAAATGTTCACCGAGACCAAACAGGTTGGGAAGCTTCCGAAGGATCCAAGGTCAACAACGATTGTAGTAATTCATAAAGCCGGCAAACAGCAAGACATCTGCAGCTCATACAGACCCATATCCCTTCTTAATTATGAAACAAAGGTCCTCTGGAAGATCCTGGCCACAAGACTGGGGGCAGTCGTCCAATCTATGATCCACCCAAATCAGTCGGGCTTTATGCCTCATAGAAGCCCGCAGCTTAATCTGCGATGACTGTTTGGTGTGTTGCAAGCGGTGTCTACACGGCCCGACGTACCGGCGGCCCTGCTATTCCTCGATGCCCATGTGGCTTTCGATAGCATGGAGTGGCAGTACATATATGCGGTTTTGGAGAAACTGGGCTTCGGAGACAACTTTCGATCATGGGTGCGGCTGTTGTATACCGAGACACTTGTGAGGGTCCGAGTCAATGGCGCTCTGTCAAGGGAATTCCAGCTGGGCCGGGGCACGAGGCAGGGCTGCCCACTTTTTCCGACCCTATTCGCCTTAGCGCTGGAACCGCTGGCACACTGGGTATGGGCGGACTCCAGGGTGTGGGGCATAGACCTGGGAGGAGCGCATATAGCTATATGCCAATGACGTTTTACTCTACATGCAGTGACCGGCCGCCTCCATCCATAGGTTGATGGCAATTCTAAGCACATTCGGTGAATACTCCGGATATCGTATCAACTGGGACAAGTCCCCAGGTCATGTATTGGCAGGGCCACAGCCGCAGTTAACTAAAGACTGTAGGGGCCTGGTTTGAAAGGAGATATTCCGATATTTGGGCATATGGGTCACAAAGTCGGACACAGAATTCCTACGCCTGAATGTGTCGGCGTATCGATCAAATCCCCCCTGTATCCCCTCCATGCCACCTACACTTTCTCCCACTTCTTGGGGCAACCTTGGCTATTATAGATAGCTTTCTCAGCTCGCTGGCACCAGTCCAGGTCCCGCTTCCATTCCTCCACCAATGGCAAAAGATCACTTCCCCATAATCTTGCTATATTTCTCTTGGCCACCATACTCGCTAGAGCCAGCCATATCTTGTCCCATTTCAGCCAAGTGCTGTCACCCGTCACCCCCAGGATATGCCATCTAGCTTCCAGCGGGACCTCTGCGCCCACCACTTCCGACATGATGCCTGCCAACCTGGACCAGTATGCCTGAACTCTGGTGCAATCCCACAATATGTGGAAGAAGGTTCCCTCTTCTCCACAGCCCCTTATGCAAAACCGGGAATCTACATATCCTATCCTGTACTGTATTGTACGTGGGGTTTATGACCGGTGTAGGATGCGTAACTGAACTAGTCTAAACCTGGCGCGAATCACCACCTCCCTCGGACATTGTAAGGCCTCACCCCAGTCGTCGTCCTCTAGCAGCCCCAATATCTGATTCCCACTTTTCTCGCAGAGGTCCCAGTGGGTCCGGGAGGTTATTTATGAGCTTCTTATACGTGAGGGAGATAGCTTTACCGATCATAGGGTCCATCAGTAGGCTATCTTCCAGCGGGGCATACTCAGGTAGTTGTTCCCCCTGTCTCATGTGCTGATGTAGGGCATGCCTAAGCTGCTGGTAATGTTCAGTTCAGTTCAGTTCAAATAGCTTTTATTCGGTTTGTCAAACACAACCATATAAGCAAAACAATAAAACATACATTCGGTTAAAAGAAAGAAAGCATCAAAGTTACAGATCTGGTTAAAACTCATGGGTGGAGACGTCATTATATAATGCAACGAAATTATCCTTGATGTACTATGCATCCTTCCTTAAAACTATACATATGTACCATGTCATACTCCTTTTTAAAAGGGGTTATTATGATGTTTTCGGTTTATCATATTATGCATATTTACGCAATAAAGTAACAGGTGCAGACATTTTGTGCAAATCTTGCTTCAGTGCAAATGTATAACAATAAAGTGCAATATGCTTCCAAAAGAGGATATTATTTAAAACGATTCTCCAGCTAAAGCGAAATTTCCAACTGGTATACAAATAAAAATAAAATATGTGCAATTTTGAGCAATAAGTTAACAAATGAATAGATGCTATACAAATTCTACACAAGTTGACTAAAGTGCAATTACATAAGGAGTGCTTAGTACTGCTAAATTTATACATATACAAACAGGATAAAATAAGACCCAGTTTTTGACTTTTTGTATTTACTCGTGGGTGGTTGCATCAAAGAATTAAGATTTCCTGGCGGCTATACATTTCATTGTATACAATGTGACAGAAAAGAAAATATTTGGACCTTCTAAAGATGAAATTAATTTCATAGCCGATTTTGTGGAACGAACATTATATTTTAAAAAGATCGGTTTAAGATAAAATATCCTTAACAAAAGATAAAATTAGCAAAATAATAAAAAGTGGCAGCAACTTTGTCTTGAGGTATGGTCACAAGGACATACGGAGTTTTAACTAATTTTCATGTGCGAAAATGCCACCAGATGATGCACAATTCCTAGCCTTAGACAGGTTAAAACTAGTCGATGGGAGTTACATGTGACTATAGATAGGTATGCCTGGTAGCCTTTGTTTAAATTTAATTCCAAATAAAAAACAACATTAGGTAGCTTCCTAGACAACCTTGCTCCAACCTCCTTCTTGTGAAGTAAAAACCTTTCTTTCTCAGGGGTCTGCGCAAAAGCATAAGTTTACTTTGGCTGAGGCCCCTCCCTGAGCACTCTTTTGACCCTGGGGGCTTCTATCCCCTTAAGACATGGAACACAAATAAAGGACCCCCATCCCCTGGGACAGAAATGATCACAGACAGGGGAAGTGCACTGCTACCGCATGTGGGCAAGAGCAAACGAAAGACTCCTCTTGCCAGACAGGAGCAGAAGAGGAGATGTGCTGGCTCCTGCATACTGCACAGGTGATGTGCAGGCTGATGGGGAGCCAGATGGGGCTGCGGTCCTCGGGGCTCTCCCTGCCAACCCCAACCAGAGCTTCGGCTGTGGGTGCCTCAGGTGGGGCCAAGACCAAGAAAATAATGATGACACATTATTCATTGCTTGGGTAAATGGGGCACCGCATAATCCCAGTAATGGGAATAAAACTTCCATTATTTCTTTGTGTTCCAGGGAGTGAAGATTCACCACCCGCATTTATTGTGTGTTTTATAGGAGCTGCTGGAAGTGCCCTGGAATGTTTTTTAAAACTATCATTAAGTCTCCCAATGGGATGAATAGATGACCCTGGAAAATGTTTTGTTGTCTTTTAAAGCAATCCTTGGGGAGCTTGAAGGCTTGTACGTGGGCTTGGGAGTGTAAGGATCCCTGTCAGCCTTTCTTGTAACTGCATTGCCAGTGTAATAGAAGTGAAAAAAGACTTTAGGATACGTCAGTTATTCAATGCTTTATTAACAACATAGGTGATTGACAGTGCGAGATTCCACACTACACTACACTATAACGAATGCTATTGAAACCTTCATTGACTTCAATGCTGGTTTATAGCACGAAATTATACTAGTACTGATTCCATTGATTCAAGGCTGATGTATTGGTGGATTATGACATGTCGCTGCTTTTACAGATGTTGTGACACCATGCCAAAGTCAGTAGGCTTGCCTCATGGAGAATGAATTCCCCTTGTCTTGTGATGTTGCATCCAATATAGGTGGTTGCATTGTGAATATAGGGGTCGGGACTCACTAGGGGTGTAATGTGATATAAAGGGAGTCCCCAGAGGTGTTTCCTTTAACCTGAATGCCCAAGTAGGGACGTTTTTTTCTGTCAGGAAAAAGAAAAATATCCCTCGCATGATGAGAGTTTTCTCTTTGTGCGTCCTGGACATTTTTTTTAGATTTTCCTTAATGCCACTGTAATCAACCAGATGGGGGTCCAGAAAAGGACAAATCTATGGCAGGCAGTAGGCACACAACAGACGGGACAGGGCTACCATCGCTCCAACCAGGCAGGAATGTGCTGTGTAGGCAGCCATGTCAAGGGTTTCAGAGAGATGAGCCAGGCGAGGCTCTGTCTTGAGAATGCTAGTAGTTCTCATATTTCAAATTCAGTGGAATAGGAGCATACCACTTTAAGGCAGATACCCACTTCACCACATTTTTAGTAGACACGCTTGCTATAAAGCATAACGTTTGCGTCAACTGTGGTTGTGTTTGTGCTGCTTGTCATAACTTTCTGAACAGGGCCGGACTGGCTGTAGTGGGCATCAGGCATTTTCCAGATGAACTGGAAGGGTAGGGGGCGGTTTTGAACCGGTGGGTGCCATTTTTGGTACAGGGGGCCATTTTTGGCAGTGCTGCAATATCGACACTCTGAACCAAAAGCAGCAGCAGTGTTTCCGAATATCACCCCTGTGGTATGCGCTCTAGTCTATGAGCGTGTACGCGATGACGCGTCACGCCATAGACTGGAGCGGTAGGCGCACGCATGCGCAGATACGTGAGGAGAAAGGCGCGAACATAGGAAAGCGGCAGTTGGCGACCGGAGCTGGAGATAGTTAGACGCTCGGCGCCCTAAGCTCTTTAGTACCTTGTACGATCAAATAAACCTGAGTTATTTACCTCACACTGGCTCAGCGTGTACCTGTGGGGGGAAGAGAGGAACTTTACAGTGGCGACGAGGCTGGCATCCGAACACCACCAGGCGCAGTGGACGAGAGCAAGCACCCCCTACAACCCACACACACGAGCCAGCAAGGCAGGACACCTACAGGAAGAGCAAAGGGCGTGGCAGCAGCGCAGCAGAACGGCACAGACCCTAACACCAACCTTATAAGTCAGGTTAGTGCTGCCCGAGACACCAGGAGCCCTCAGCCAGCATCCTGGCAACCAAGGGAGCCACCCCCAAGCTAGAGGACGGGGGGAAGACCGAGCAAACCGCGCAAAGTGCGAGGGACAATACCCCAGGTAGTCCAAGGGGCCAAGGCGACACGGCAGAGAGCGCAGGAGCATCCGGTGAGCCTACCCAACGAAGGGCCCAGGAGGGAGACCCTAGAGGCGACGTCAGAATGGCAAATCAAGCTTCAGCCCTGATGGCACCCGTCCCTTTCCTACCCAGACCGGGAGAACCCCAATTAAAATGGGAGGACTGGAAAGAATACTTTCTCAATTACATTGAGGCTCTCGGAGATGAAAGTGAAGGGGAATACACGCCGGAAAGGAAAAAGAGACTGTTGCTCCACAACTTAGGCCCAGAAGGGGTGAGGGTGTTTAAGAATCTGGTACCCAAGGAGAGGGGTGCAGCGAAGACAGATGTCTTTATGAATGCACTGGACGACTTGGACAGCCACTACCGCCCAGCAGTTTGTGTCTCTATAGACCGCTATAATTTCCAACAGAGAAAACAAGAGGCGGGAGAATCCATTGATGACTATGTGGCGGCACTCCGACGCCTGGCTATCACCTGTCGGTATGGGGCTCTGCAGGATGAATACATTAAAGACCAAATCGTGATGCACACCACCAGCAGAGCGGTCCAGGACAAGTTATGGGCGATGAATGAGACATCCCTTAAAGAAGTGGTGGCGATGGTCAAGAAGGCAGAAATGTCTAAGCGAGATGCAGACGCGGCGAAAAGGGAAAGTGGGCCGAGGCAGATGATCAACAAGATTGATGAAGCACCACAGTCCAGCAAGTCCAAAAGCACTTATGGAGACCAGAGGAAGGACACAAGAGGGACTGGAAAACAGACGGCCCGCTCCAGCCCTGGGAACAAATTCGCGTGTTACAGATGTGGCAGTGCAGCGCACGCGGCTCAGGACAGACGTTGTCCCGCGTTCCGCGCCAGGTGCTCGTTCTGTGGCTTGACCGGCCATTTCGAAAAGGTGTGTCGGAAGAAAGGGTCGAAGTCCACCGTCAAGTGTATCGACTCGGCCACAGCAAACTTGAGTGAGGAGGAGGACCCGGAAGATGATGATTTGGTTCTGTGCATAGAGGACCAGGTGCTGGATGTAGCAGGGAAGCGAAGAGATAAGCCCCGCACGGACATGCTCATCGGGGGTGTGAAGGTACATGTGGCCGTCGATTCAGGGTCCCCCTGGACTATCGTGCAAAGATCGATATGGGAAGAGGACTTCGCACCGGTTGTGGGGCCCGACCTAATGCCGCCGGACATCAGACCCATCTCGTATACAGAGAATTCCATCCCCCTAGTGGGGTGCCGGGACTTCGTGTTCGAATTCAGAGGACGGTCGGCCACGTGCACCCTATACGTAGCGGAGAAGGGCCCATCGGTGCTAGGATGGAGAGACGCTGGAGATCTTGGCATCATACTCAATCCAGGAGGGAAAGAGCAGATACTGTTAACGGATGAATGGCCCCTCTCGAAAGATGAAGACTGGAAGGCGGCATACCCCAAGGTCTTTGAGGGCACGGTCGGCAAACTGGACAAATTCGTACATAAAATGGTCCTTAAGGAGGGGGCAGTACCAGTTGTTCATAAGGTCCGGAACATACCTATATCCACGAGTGAAGCAGTGCAACAGGAACTGCTGAAGTTGGAAGAACAAGGCATCATTGAGCCAGTGGACAGTGCGGAATGGCTATCGCCCTTGGTGGTGGTCAAGAAACCGAATGGTAAGGTCCGGCTCTGTGTGGACCTCAGAGAGCTCAACAAAAACCTCATCGTGGAGAGATTCCCGCTCCCCAGGATCGAGGAGATGCTGGCGAGAACGAAAGGTATAACCCACTTTTCTACAATAGACCTCACGTCAGCATATTACCAAATAGAACTGCATCCGTCAAGTAGGAAGTACACATCCTTCATAACGCCCTTCGGATGCTACCAATTCCGGAGGATGCCCTTTGGCTTGGCATCCGCCGCGGCCGTTTTCCAGAAGCTAATGCACAGGCTGTTTAAAGACATTTCGGGGATGCAGTATTTTCAAGATGACATTTTAGTGATGGGCTCCAACAAAGGAGAGCACGATAAGAAACTGCATCGAGTCCTAGGAGTGTTGCAAGGGAAAGGCTTGACGGCGGAATGGAGCAAATGTAGAATTGGGACTCACTCAGTGACCTACTTAGGACACGAGATAGGAACACACGGCATCTCGCCGAAGGAACAAAATGTGAAGGCGATAAGGGACGCCAAAGCCCCAGCACCCAAAGAGGAAGTGCGGTCATTCCTTGGAATGGCCGAGTATTACAGCAAGTTTGTCAGACATTTTGCCACTCGAACCTACAGGATGAGACAACTAATCAGAAACAATGCAAAATTCGAATGGGACGCAGAGGCTCAATCTGAATTTGAGACAATACAAGACTGCATCAGCCAAGCTATCCCACTGCAAGGGTACGTCCCCACCGGCAAGACCATAGTGACGACAGATGCAAGCGACAAGGGCTTGGGGGCTGTCTTGGCGCAGGAAAGGGAGGATGGATCCAAGGAAACGATCAGTTTTGCGTCCCGTGCGCTGTCCCCGACGGAACAAAGGTACAGCGTAATTGAAAAGGAGATGCTGGCGGTCACGTGGGCCTTGAACAAGTTTCGGCAGTTTATATGGGGCACAAGATTCAAGCTTCTCATCAAAGTGTTGACGTCCTCGGGCCATGACACCGCGACCCCAAGAATCGCCAAAATGACTTTGAAATTGCTGGATTACACCTACGACGTAGAATATCTTCCAGGTACGCAAAACAAGGTGGCTGATTACCTCAGCCGGGCTGCTGCGATGGAGGAAGCGCCGGAGGAGGCCCCGGACAAAGAGGAGATGGTGGCCAGCATGGAGGATCACGAGATGTCGATTAGTGCACAGGAATGGAAGGCGGCCTACGAGCTAGATGTGGAGAAGGTGGAAGTAAGGAGACACCTCACTTTGGGTTGGCCGGACAAAAAGAAGCTCACGGAGGGAGTGCAAAGATTCTATGAGATGAGAGAGGAATTGTCCTTGAGCGATTCGGGAATATTCTTGTACAGAGGAGAACGAGTTGTGCCCCCAGTGACACTGATACCCAGGCTGTTGAAGTTACTGCATGAAGGACATTTGGGCATAGTGAAAACCAAGGCGCTGGTCAAGCAGATGTATTGGTGGCCAGGAATGGATGCCCACATAGAAAGACAAGTGCGGGAGTGCGGGCAGTGCCAAGGAGCGGACAAGGTGCTTCTCCCACTCAGACCTGTATTGGGGAAGTTTGACACCCCGCAAGGCCCCTGGGAAGATGTGGCAATAGACATTCTGGGGCCCGTCCTAGACAGTAGAGGTGTGAATAAATACATATGTGTGATAATAGACAAGTATTCCAAATGGCCTGAAGTGGACATACAAGAGTCAATGGACACTGACACGATATTGAGATTCCTGACCGCGGTGTTCCTACGAGAGGGTATACCCAAATCCATTCTCAGTGACAATGGACCGCAATTTGTATCGGACAAGTGGGGTCGATATATGAAGAGGAACGGGATCGAGGTGAAACACACAGCCGTTTATCATCCGGAATGCAACGGCCAGGTCGAAAGGTTCAATCGGGTGCTCATGGGCTCCATTCAGGCAGCCATATCACAAGGAAAGGACTGGGAAGTGGAAGTAATGAGCATGCTATGGGCTTATCGGATCACGCCCTCAGTAGTGGGGTATGGTCCGTTCCAAGTGCTAAGAGGACGGCATCCCTTCACCCGGGACAACGTAGCATGGAGGGAGAAGACCATCACCAGCAAGTGGTCCCCAGCGGTGGTGCAGCACAATCTGGAGAAGGCCCAGAAGATCTACGCAGCACACTATGACAAGAGACGCAACACAAAGGAAACTGTGCTGGAAGAAGGGGAATGGGTCAGGGTCAAACTCCCTACCCTACAAAAGAAAGGTGAAAGCAAGTTCAGCCGGCCCCTACAAGTTCAGGAGGTACGAGGCAGGGCAGCTCTTCTCAGTGACGGCAAGGTCTGGTCACAAGACCGCATGGCCAGAGTCAATAAAATAATAGTATGGCCCAAATCTGAGGAGGATGAGAGACGGATGGACTTCCAGGAAGCAAGACCCCAATCGGGGCACAGCACAGAAGACCGCGGGGAAGGTGTAGGTGAGGACAATGAAGTGGATGTCCCGGGAGCAGTGCCTACCGACGGAGATGGCACACCGGTGAATGCAGAGCAGAGAGCAGATTTGAGAGAAGATGGGAGGTCCCAAGGAGAGACAGAAGTGGGAGAGAACATGCCGGTAAGACACACCCGCAGCGGAAGGGCAGTCACTGTGCCCTCTCGTTATAGAGACTTTGTGATGGATGGACACTAGCTTTTGGGTGCCACCTCCCCAGGTGCCCCTCTTAGACTCATACTCACTGATGGGGGACACTCAACCTGCTGGGGGGAAAGTTGTGTTGTTTATATTAAAGGGGGGAGATATGTGGTATGCGCTCTAGTCTCTGAGCGTGTACGCGATGACGCGTCACGCCATAGACTGGAGCGGTAGGCGCACGCATGCGCAGATACGTGAGGAGAAAGGCGCGAACATAGGAAAGCGGCAGTTGGCGACCGGAGCTGGAGATAGTTAGACGCTCGGCGCCCTAAGCTCTTTAGTACCTTGTACGATCAAATAAACCTGAGTTATTTACCTCACACTGGCTCAGCGTGTACCTGTGGGGGGAAGAGAGGAACTTTACAACCCCCGGCCCACCACCCTCCCATGCCCTGTTTCTGACTCACCATCAAATAGTCGGTTTTTTGGGCCGTCAGAAAAAATAAACATTTTACTGTAGACTGAAAATAGCTTGCAAAGAAGTCGTATTCTAAGAATTAAATGTGCACTGTACTGTTCCCATCTGATTTAGATCAACTACTGATACATCCAAACATAACCCATATTTCAATTATGTCAGGCTCCTAATGCAAGTCTGCACTATAACATTGTATCTTAGAGGGAACACTGCTCATCTTCGTAAATGGTATGCAACAGAGTAACACCACCAGGACCTAGACATTGAGGGGCTTCTGAAGGTCACATTCTGAGGTGTTGTGTGAGAGGTGGGTTACCAAACCCTGGTCATGTTAGCACTCCTGAAGTTCATACTCCTCAGTTTTGCATGCGTAACTATGCTAAAACATATCTTCTGTAGATCATTTTCCTGGTGTTATGCTACATTATTCCACCAAAAGCTGGTCATCGATGCGCTTATAAAGGTAATATACTCAGGTGTTTTGTAAGGGCATCCACTTCCCATAAAGGTTCTTTCTTCATATGCTAATACAGTCTATAAAAGGAGGTTACAATTTTGAGTTTTAAACTTCACCTCAAAATATGACACTCAGCGTTTGTCCCTACAAAAATCACACATATCCGGTATGCTAGTTAAACTGGAGATTCCTACCAAAATGTTGTTTCTCATGATTAAAAATGTCGGAAAGAAACCATCACCATCATCAGTGAACAAGTCTGTCGTTTTCTGTTATACAGTTTTATCTCTCAATCTAAATTTAGCTTCATGCATCTACAATTGTTTCTTTGTAGAACATTTTACTCAGCCTTAAACAAAAAGGTTGCAGTGTTTATTATACTGTGGGTAGCATTCAATGTTTCCTTTTTCAATAGCTGCATATGATTAGCATTACAAAATATAAGTATCATAAATTCAGAAAAGTTAATTAAAATGTGAGCTGATATAGATGATGTAGGGATATTGAAGATAGTTTTGTTATGAATTAATAAAAACACAGAGGTAATAATTATAATTAAAGCCATACTTTATCTTCATGGTCTAGCTGTTTAATAGCTTTTGCGATGTGATTCAACATGGAGAAACGCAATAATACATTTGTTTAGCTTTGACATTATAAACAAATGTCTCAGTCTATTTATTCTAAGTTATGATACCCGTTCCTATTACATGCATCTCATGGCCTTTAAAGCATTTAAAATGAACTGCATTAATGTAATCTGATCTTGATACTGAACATAACATTCAGTTTGAATTATCCTGAATCTATGATCCATTTTATTGCTCACAAAGCACTTTATACATTTATGATAATGACTAAACCTTGTTCTGTTATTTAACTCCCTTTTCAGAAAAGGGATGTTATTTAAAATAGACTATTCTGGCAGTAAAATACATATAATATAAAGTCAATGTTCAGCAAGCCCTTTTGCAAAGAAAACAATTGGGTTTTTTATGTCTTTGGCAAATAACGAATAACAGAACTGACATTTACAGTAAGTGGCATTTTACGTCGTAACACAGGTGATGAAAATAGAGAAAAAAGAATATTGTACCAGAAGAAAGCTTCCTGGAGTTCAGAACGATCTGAAATAGCTATTCAGCATTTCTAGAGTTTCTTTTTCAGTGAAGTTGGTATTCTGAAACTCTTTTCAAATGGCAGCTATGGTTCTAACAGGGCAAAGGCTGAACATTTTCCATGCTAAACTATATATTTTCACAGAAAAATATACCCATTTTATCATCCAGTGGGTTTCAGCAGACAGATATTTCTTCTGAATACGGTGTATGCCCTTACTAAAGGGACCGATACTGATGTCATGGCAGCAATTCACAAATGATTATATGTCACCTTTCTTCAATCCATCAAAACATTGCAAGTATGACCATGTAAAGGTTTACTTGATGAAACAAACTTTTCAGGAAAAGATTAACAGTTGGTCAATAATTACCAAGAGCCAGATTTATGAACCTTGTGTTGCAGGCAGTGCAGTAAGACTTCTTGCTGCACTGCCCTGCATAAAAGGGAACTTGCACGAATGTTTAATTTTTATCCAATACAGAGCATCCCTGTCCTTTCCCCGTGTGCTGGTGATGTATTGGCAGCTTAGAGCAGAAGCAGGCACTTTTGCACCATGTTGCATGGGTGTCCGTGTTGTTGGCAGGATTGTTTTTGGGTTTGAAGGGGCACCTTCCTGCAAAAAAACAATCCTGAGAGGCGTTTTCCAGAATACAGCATCCATAAAAAGAGGAAAAAACTAGAGGAAAAAAAGATGTTTCTCCTCGTTACGCCTCACTTGGAGAGGCGTGCCTTTTTGACTCATTCCTAGGTTGACCAGGTTCGGTAAATTCGAGAATGCATCAAAAAACACGTGAGTTGCATGAGAACACCCACACAATGCCCATGGAACGCATCCCTTGCGCAGAATAATGCAACACAGTGATTTAGGGTGCACTGCATTACTCCATAGTTTTGAAGCTATTCAAATCCACGCAAAGCAGCTTTGCGTGGCTTCAAAATATTATTTTAGGTTTGCTTCGTTCTTGCGCTACCTTATGTGGTACAAGAAAAATGCAAACTGGGTCATAAATATGGCCCTACGATGGTAGTTAATATTGGCCAAGAATCACATCATTGTTTTTTTATTTAATTCATCCTCTTTTGGTGTCAGTGGAATTGCAAACATTAGAATGATGAAGTTACGTTGGTCAACATGTTGCATTGATGATTAAAAAGCTGTTATCTCAAGGTCTCAATGAACTATATTACAACCTTCCCCAGAAATTCTGAAATTATAGAGGTTTTGAACCATGTTAACTAATGGGCCTTTCTGCTGATTTTTATGGCATAGTGGCAAGCAATCTAATCTGACAAGAAGATTACATATTAACCACAATGCTACTACAGAGCAATAGTGTGTCCTACAGAAATGAGCGTGTATGTCTTAAGGTAAGGAAAGCTAAAGAATAGCTTACAACTGTGGGTAGATGTATTGCTAGATTTTTATATTTTAGCCCATTGACACAGTTTTTTTAATATTAGTCTGACACTTACAGAGATTAGATGGAAATCAAAGTTAACCCTGGTAAACTTATTTAAACTAGCGAAACAGTGCATGAGACCCTTAAAGGGTGGACTATTTGAGCTTTTCTTGCAGGGCCATGGTAGTTCGTCCAGCTCTGAACGCAATCCCCTAGTATGTAGCCATCTGCAAAAATGGCAGAATGGTTAGTCCTCACTGAAAGTGCTGTTTACCAGAACCCGTTCCCTCAGAATAACACACTAGTAGCTGCAATGTGAAAAATACAACAAAAACAGCAAGCAGTGTATTGTGGAATGTCTAATTGACAATTCCAGAAATCCCCTCACCACAATTCAACCTTTTTAATGAATGATGGAGATTCTTGCAAGGCAGTCATGAACGTAGACAATGTCAGCGATGAAGGAGTGTTTTATGTGTGTAATTATATACCTTGTCATTACGTTTATAAAGAAGTGCAAGAACATAGCACAGCATACTCAGGGTACATTTAAATATTCTTCAATTTGAAGCTGTGAGTACATACATTCATTTTCTGCAATTCTGAGAACCAGGAAGGAGTTACCTACTCAGAATGGACCTGGACAGGGGAATATGCAAAGAGCACAAGTGCAGTCATTCTGCATCACCGCCCATACTAGCAGCATCACATATATGAGTCTGAGGTTGTGCAAGGGACAATTACCTCTTCGTTATCTTGAATGTTAGTATGGGTACTCAATTTACCAGTACAAGACAAATAAATCATCATGGGTCCCAAATGTCCCTTGGCTGGAGCCAGGGGCTGTTACTGTGCATAAAGTCCACAATGGGTATTGCAGTCCACCAACTCTAATCCATTAATGTTTGTGTGATGTGATGGCCTCCCCCAGCACATTACTATACATCTCTCTGCCAACAGCAGAGCTATGGCTGTGAATCTACACAATCCCTTTGGGATCTGCTTCATGAGAAGCCCAGCAGAGCAACCAGGTATGTATGTATGTATAGGCATTTATATAGCGCACTACTTACCCGGAGGGTCCCAAGGCGCTTCGACCGCTGTGAAACCCTTCCTGGCTTCCCTGAGAGATGGTCCCTTAATGGGTATCTCGAGGGTGAGACCAGGCGGTCTCACCCCGGCGGTCTGGTGGGGCCGTTAGTGAAGATGAGGCAAGCTAATGCCCAGAGTTGCCGAGTGTGATCGCTGATCAGAGTGGGCTCCGAGGCGAGAGAATTATCGAGTCCGCTGACCCTGGTCCAGAAACCTGCCGCGCTGGGATTCGAACCCTGGTCCCGGGCCGTCCTCTGCTCTCGGGTCTGCCGCCTCTAACCAGTGAGCCACACTACCAGGTGTGTGAGCGCAAGGCGGAACTCAGTCGTATCATGTCTGGCGCCTCTAACCAGAAGCTTGTATCTAAGGACAATCCCATGCTAAATCGAAAAAGTCTTCAAGGTCATGGGAGCACCGCATACATCGATGTGAACAGGAGGATCAATTTTGGGCCTCTGGGCAGCCGTGGGATATAAGCGATGCAAAGATTTGAAAGGTATGAGTTTGTGCTGGTGCTTCATTGAAATTAGATTAATTTGCATGCAGCAGTATGTCCATTGGGGAATGGTATTGTCCCTTCCTGAGTATCTGCTCCACGCAGTACTGAATCGCTTTTGGATGTAGGTACATGATGCAGAGCATATTTTATAGAGCCAGGATACCCATTTGGTGGTGTTGGTAGAGTGTATAATCAAGATCAAGGGGGTAAAGTCCAGAGGTACATTGGTAAAGCTGGTCACACGCTTGGATAGCATGTCGCACTCTCAGGTATAGGAAACAGTCTAATGCAAGGGTTGCAACTCTACAGGTAAGTTGCTCCATTGTGCAAATATATATTGGGTATAAAGGTCATCCAGTTCTCTCACATCCTAGTTTGTCAACACGCGCTATACCAGTCTGTTAGTCGTGGGTGGTAGTAGTATATTATTTAAGATGAGTATGGCCAGCAAATATGTGTTAGAGTGGCCCAGTCATCCGCTTAACCTGTTCCAGGCTCAGAAGGACCTCACAGTGGTCTTCAGTGCACATGTATCTCTAGGGAAGCCCATTGGGAAGATTGTTTGAAGGGTTGTGCTGCCAGCTTTGTCTCACTAAGGTTGCCTTACAAAATGACATTGTGCCACTAGATAATAGAGCTCCAGATCTAGAACTTCTAGGTCCTGCTTCTCATATGGCAATATGAGAGTGCGTCAGCTAATGCAGGGTTGCTTACCATCCCATATGAATTTTTTCAGGGGGCTATGGAGCACATTGAAAAAGGTACGCAAGCGTGAGTTATGGATGTTAACAAAGAGATGGAGAAAACAGGGGATTTTAATAATTGCAATTCTGCCAGCCATGGACCAGAGCAACTTGATCCAGAGCTCCATCAGGCTTACAGCCATTCAAGCGCAGAGCCATAGAGTACAGTATTACACCCAAATATTTAACTTTATTTTTAGCGAAAGTAATATGATATTCAAGAGAAGCCTCTTATGTGCAGCCTGTGAGTAGGAAAATGACAGGTTTCGCCCAGTTAATAGAAAGGCCAGAATGATGGCCAAACTGTATGATCTCACAGAAATGGCATAGAGATGAGATCAACATGTTGTGAGCGAACTACAAGATATCAACCTCATAAATAGACAGGATGAGGGACCGCGCGTAAAAGACCAGGGACCTGTGTGAGTGTTGTTTCTGCAACTGGGAGGCTAAGAGGACCACAGCCAACACGAACAGCAGAAGTGATAGGGAACACCCCTGTCTGGTGCCTCTAGATATTAGTATGTGGTTGATCTGAGTGCCTTTAACCAAGATACAGGCAGTCGGATTTGTGTAAAGTAACTTAAGAAATGCAATGAAGCTCATTGGTATGCACACTTTTGTCAGCATCTGACACCTTTTGGACTGATGCTGCTGTTTTTTTTTAATCTGAGAGTGCACTGAGGCCTGCTAACCAGACCTCAGTGCCAGTGTTCTTACTCAACACAAAGTGTATGTTGAATTGACTATCCCCAATTTGCAAGAACTGACTTATTGAGAAGGCACTAGTATATTGTATCCACGGCGTGTAAGACAGAGTGTCCACCCAGGGCTGCAGCACTAATTGTCCCATCTTGAGAGTGTCTAAGGTCCACTGCAGACTGGAACGGCAGTTTCACACAGCAAGTTCAAATTTGCCATTAAGACTAGGGATGAGCGGTGACCTCCGCTTACTTGGTGGATTTTGTAGAGTTTTGGAATTCTGGGCTCCACTTAGAGCATGGAGTTTGGCAAAAAAACTCCTTGAACCGCTGTAGTGGAGTTTACTGCCCCCAGCGTTCCATTATTGCTAGCTCTGGGCAGTATATGCACAGAGCACACTTACAAGATGGCAGCTGGTTCTCATCTTTTTGTCCTTAAACTAATCCATGGCTCATCCAGCCCCTCGCATTCTCGCCGGCCCTTCTGTGTGGAGGTACGCTGTGATGTCAGTGCTTGAGCTCTGCCCCTAAAGTAGGGCTGGCTGCCCTTACCACACCCAGCAGCAATGGCAGCACACTTTAACTATGGGCGCCAGTATCAGGGAAAACCATTGCCAGACACACATATGGTAACATGAGCGCCTCAGCTGTACCAATGGAACTACAGTTCAGGTGCTGAGGTGAAGTGACCCACTGCTACCAATGCCAGCAGCAGTACATCGGACATGATAGGCAGTGCCGCAGAGTGAGAGCAGTGCAGCCCCCGGCACCCTCCCACTGCGCAAGCCTCAGGATGTGTCTATGATGGAGATGGAGCAACTTTTGACATCAGGTTGTTGGCCATGGAGTTAGGCAGAGTTTTTTGGCCACTGAGTGGAACTCCGTGAGCTCTGCCCGGCCCTAATTAAAACAATGACAAAGCCTATAGAGCCCTTTGGCAGGGAGCTGTATACTGTTAAGTAGGATATACAGACTTATATATCTTAACCACATCGCTGCGTGCAGGATTTCCCTCCTGTGCTGGGCCATAATGTTAGTGGGTGTGGTCATGACGAGCTCAGCTCGTCATGAGCACACGAGCACTGTGCTGCATGACGAGCTGAGCTTGTCATGAGCATGGACGTGGTTAACAGCAAAAAAAACATATTGTTGTTTTGCTAGGGAAAAGTTAGAGGCCCATTGGCTAACACAGAGTTAGCGGCTTGCACCCCATCATGACTAACCTCTGAATGGGACTACGTAAATGGGTACTGCAAGGTATGCAGTATGCAGTTGTGCCATTAAACCAGACCTGATGCCTAGGTTAGGTTTAATGTCACTTTTAATGTTAAGCAACTTTTAGAAAGTTGCCACCCTGTTCCCCGGTGGTCCATTTGCCTCACATAGGCTGGGACCCAAGACAACTTTTTCCCCATTTGTGAAGTTGTGTGAAAGAATCCCAGGCATAGAATCAAATATGCCCTGCCACAGGCTGCAGTGTTACTGCACCCTTGCAGGAAATCTCTTAGGTTGTCTGCCCAAAAGGGAGCCGCCTTTGATGTACAAATGATGATAACATACCAGAGTGACTCTTTATTGTTTAGGCTGACAAGCTGGAGTCAGGGACAGAGAGAAAACACCAGTGCCCAAACTGGTTTTCCAGGGGCATGTAGCCACCAGATAGCCACACCTCTAGGGTGGACTACCAAGCTCCTTACATCCAAGTAACAGTCTGACATCTTGAGAGTGGCCAGAATGGTGCATTCTGGTATTACCAGATGCTAGGTGGAATGTTGTCACCCAAAGGAAGGTGACGTGGTATCCCATTGACTAGTAACAGTGTGGTCCCATCAGGGCACATTAACATGATAGAAAGGGCACCCATGGTGCACTGGATTCCCAGATCATGCTAGATTTGGAAAGATGACCAATGAAGGACTGCCCTGTTGCCTTGGAATCACACAGAGAAAGGATGCACCGTCTTCTGGACTGCGCCTGTTTAAATTTTGGGATAGCAAAGTTGGACTGTGGTTCCTAGCTCGGGAAAACATTGGTCCCCATCCCCAGACCAAAGCAGCAACTCAAAGGATCAGTCTGATGATCTCCTGGAACCAGCACCAAGGACAAAAGAGCTGAAGTAACCTGAACCGTCAAAGTGCTAGTCACCGGGGAAGATTTACTGAAAGCTGCCACTTGGAACTTTGAGAGACCAAATTTCGATTGCAAGAAGTTGCTTCTGAGTCCCCTGTACAGGGAGTGCAATCAAAAGCATTGGTTATTTGCACTAGAGGTATGCTAGGCCCACTAAAGGACTTTGCACCAACTGTTGTATCCAGAGACCCGAAGTCCAGCTGCTGCTGATCTTCGAGCCCCTGAAAAAGGACTTTGTGGGACCTTGAACTCTGTGGCCAAAGTCACCCCATATCACCCATGAACCGATGAAACCACCACAAAGACACCCCAGTTGACTGCATCATAACTGCAGCATCCTTAAACATCTTTTCACCCCCAGGATCAGGAACACTCCATTAAAATCTATGACGTTGGGCTATAAGGGATGGTATTGGGCTGAAAAAAGCTTTAGTCACCAAGTAGCTGTAAAAACCTACCCCACTGGCCCCTTAGACCCCATCATGTTGGATTTAGGTGTCCAAGCTGGGCCATAGTAGTCAAACTAACTTTCACAAACTTATGAAAAGTTTGCAAACTTTTTGTTGACCAGTGCTGTTTGTAGCTGGAAGGTTAGGGATAACTAACATTTAGTTTAAATCCCAGTTAAACCCAGACAAAGCGCATCTTCCCCCCCCCCATTGACACAAGGAGCGATGTGAATGGAGTTTGAATCACCAAAGATATACCTGGAATTGGGAAACGAAAGTCCTGCGCGATTGCTGCCCACAGGACCGGACCACCAGGACTGCCGAAGAAAATCGACTGCGGTGTTTTCTGGTCGAGGGGCATGAGAGGGAAGGCGAGGACAAACTGGAGATCCTGACACCGGTTCCTGATCCCCGCGCTATGATGGTCTTCATGAAGGGAGGGAGGCTTAACCCACGTTGCCCTGACTGCTGGATGTCACTGGAGGCTCTGTGGAGGTGCTGCTGCGCTGATCGTCGAGAGTCCCTGGCGCCGATGGTGTCTGCAGCCCACCGCTAAGACCGGAGACCGAGGCTGGCTGAGGAGCGGAGAGAGAACACGGCCAACGCGGAGGGGGCTTGAGGCGGAGAACGGGAGCGGAGGAGGATGAACGACGTCGAGACTAGCAGGATATGACGAGATCCCGCGGGTGAGAGGCATAGCAGGGTGGACGAAGGAAAGGAATAAAACTGAAAAGAAAGCTATCATGGCAGCACTAGAAGCGGCGCGCCTGACTTTAAAATGGCGGCTGCTTGAGACACATGTAGTCCATCCTCTCTCTGGCTGCAGAAAGTAAACAACCAAGAGGCAGGAAAGGGAAAAAGGACAAATAGGTTCCAAACAGAGAAGAAGAGTCTACAATTGATTCCAATTTGAGACAAGAAAGGGAAAATGGACTAAACGAACGAATGAGTAAAAAGAGAAAAAGCCCCTGTCTATAGCAAAGCACCAAAACGGCGGACATTTTGTAATACCCAGTTTTTTAAACCTTTTAGAGCACAATAAGGGCCAGTATAATTACTGCTACCTGAAATCACAACTAACAAGGTCCCAAGAAATTAACTGGAAGAGAAACTGTCATCGATTACTATATTAGAAGGAGATTACTCAATAGATAAACCTGGATATATCACTACCATAGAAGAAAAATTACTAATGAGATCTCTATGCATGCCACTATTTAACTTCAAGCCCTGGAACATCTAAGAGACTAACAGAGAAAAGTCACCATAAGATCTATAACGCGAATCAAATATGGGCGAAAGGTACCGAGACGGCTCAAACACCCAGGTCATAAAATATCCATCTAAGTTATCTAAAAACGGAGCCAAAAAGTTTAAGCATAATATCCTGAAGAAAAACGCGGACTCACTGTTCGCCGACCCATACTTTAATTCAGATAAAGGCACTATAACTCATGACTTGATTTTTTACACTAATAAAACGGCTAAATGGCGCAGTGCCTTCACAAGAATGCTCAACATAAAAGATACGAAAAACATCCCACATGGCACAAAAATAATGACCTCACCATCAAGAAGATGCAGAGCAGAACTATGCATCACCATATATAAAACCGGAGTAGTGCTGATACAGGCAGCGAACAGTGAACTTATGAAGTTTGACAAGATATTCCCTACCATAAAAGAATCACTAGAGGGCTTAAGACACCAACTACACCCAACCCCACCAGAAGTCACTCATGATAATATATATATCAGAGACACCAATCGAATGGGAGGCTGCATGGAGCCAGCTACTAAACCCGGAAAATAAACTGAAACAGGAGAGAGTATATCGAAAAATAAGACAGAATGGACAGAAAGATCTACGAGCCATGAGAATAAAGAACAAGACCAACTCCAAAGAGAAGAGCCGACACCGCTTCCAAACTCCGAGCCTTCCCACGCAGAACATACAGTGGTGCCGAGTGAACTACTCGATGTAAATCAAGAAACAGCTAAGATAGGAGATATCAACCGTGCGCTACCTACCTCTAATACTATACTAAAGCCAGGTAAAACCTCACCTACAAAAACACTCCTTTCTTCACAAAACTCAGACAACTCACACAACATCCCAAGAAGGAATGGAACAGACGACCAAACAGAGGATATACAGGAAATGACCGAGGCACTAAGAAAAGATCGAAAACAGAGAAAAGCGACATACAACCCCCGGACACACAGGCTAACCATCCCTAAGAAACTAACCAGGAACCAGAAGGCTACTAATGATCTTCAGAAACTAGTCTGCAACATGACACAAGTCACAATTAGTACTTTACAAGCGATGAAAGAAATACTGGAAATGACAGCAAGCACCCATTCTAAGATCACGAATATTCAAGATCTTGTACACTCCATACATAGAAAGAGCAACGAAATAGGCATGTCACTAGCGAATAGGATCAACCGACCAAATAGGACGAAGGCCCTGTCGAAGGAGGATGCCCTTGCCTTACTCCGATCCTATGAATCGCCAGATCATGAAGAAGAGAAGAACATCAAAACAGTTCCGATTGATCCTAATAGAACATCAAGAAAGAACGATAGGAAACTTATCCATAACAACTTACAACAAGTCCAGCTTAATTCCGAACACGAAACCCTGAACATTAAGAACTCTGGGAAACAACTGACATGCCTCCTACTTAACTGTCGATCGGCTACAAAACATGCGTCAGACATAGCAGACCTCCTCATCAACAAGGAAATTGATCTGGCAATCCTTACAGAAGCGTGGCTATCGGAATCATCATCTCCAAACATGGATCTCTTAGTACCACCTGAATATAGCTTTGTGAGACTAGATAGACCAAGAAAGACAGGAGGAATTGCCTGCATTCACCGATCAGAGATAGAGGTTAATCAAATTCAATCTGACCCTCTAGAATCTTGCGAATACTTAGGTTTCAATATAAAATCAGCAACGAATCAAAGATGCAATCTACATGCGTTTAACCACCCACCAGGAGAGAACGCTAAGTTCATAGAACAGTTAATGGAGATCATTATGACCAACTCTAACACGAATGCTAATAACATATTCTTAGGAGATTTCAACTTACATTGGGATGACTGCAATGACAAACTAGTCAACACGCTTAAGGATTTCCTTGCTGAGCTAAAACTCAACCAAGCATACACGCAACCTACACACTCAAAAGGGGCAACACTTGACTGGATTATTTCAGATGTCAAAAATACATCAACCCTCTCAATAGCCCCATGTGACTGGTCGGACCACTATGCAATAACATTCTGGATACCCATATTGAAAAGGGCAAGACCGTTCAACCTGCCAATTTCAAAAAATGGATTCGAGACACAAGAGAGACTAACATTGAGCTACTAGTAGAAAGCTGTGAGAGAGACTTAAAGCCACCCAGCAACTTACAGAATGCAAACGAGTTGACAGAGCATTATATAACCTCAGTCGGGAATATCGTCAACAACACCCTGCCATTAAAACTAAAAAGAATAACAGAGAAGACGAAAAATCCATGGTTTGACGGATCACTGAACGAAGATAGGCGCAAACTAAGAATGGCCGAAAGAAAATGGAGACAACACCCATCATCCCCTAAGCTGAAAGCCCTCAGAAAAATTAGAAACCAGTATAACAAAAAGATCATCAACTCCAAAAAGGAATTCATAAGATCGGAACTGGATAACACCAAAAACAGACCACGGAAACTGTTTGAAATCCTGAAACAACAATCAAACAAACTAACCAAAACAGTTCATGAAAACGTAAAAACATCCATAAGTAGCGAGGAATTTTCTACATTTTTCACGGAAAAAGACAAAGCGCTTGAAACAGAGTTCTTAAGCGCAGCAAATAACCTCCCCACTCAACCATTGACTACGAACGATCCCAACTCGACTACAGTGTGTAGCAAAACAAAAAACAAGGCTAACTGGGTCACATTCGAATTATACAATCAGAACACGATCGCCAAAATGCTCGTGAAAATCAAACATAACAACCACTACCAAGATCCCCTCTTGCGAAATGCTTAAGAGAAATCAGCCATATTGTGGTGCCAATCTGGACCAAAATATTAAATGCTTCACTGTCACAAGGAACCCTCCCAGACTGTCTAAAAACTAGTCAAGTTGTTCCATTGATCAAAAAACCGACTGCAGATGCTACAGACCCGAATAACTTTCGACCAGTGACCAACATCCCTCTTTTGGCCAAACTAATTGAGAAATGCGTGCAGGGCCAACTGAGCCAACACATCAATAAGTTCTCCCTACTAGATGAATGCCAATCAGGATTCAGATCAGGGCATAGCACGGAAACAGCGATCCTCCATATTGTTGACAACGCGCTACAGGCTCTTGATCGAAATCAAGCATGCTTGCTAATTCTCCTGGACTTGTCATCGGCATTTGACACAGTAAATCACGAAGCTTTACTGTCCAGGCTACAGGACAGGATGGGAGTGTCTGGAAATGTGCTGAAATGGTTCGAATCTTTCCTACGGAACAGAACACAACGTTTCCTGGTCAATCATTCAATTTCACCATCTTGCCCTAACTCAATCGGAGTCCCACAAGGATCGACACTATCCCCTGATCTGTTTAACTTGTATGTTGAACCTCTTACAACAATTCTCAGGAACTCACAGATATCTTATCATATGTATGCGGACGACACGCAAATATATATAAAGATCGCCTCCCTTGAAGACATTGAGCGAATGAATGAAACATTAAAAAGGGCACTGCAATGGTTAACTACCAATCATATGAAGCTAAATGCTCAAAAAACAGAATTCTTACTAATCTCTCCACCAAAGTGCGTTACGGAAATAAAGGAATGGACCAAGTTGGTGACTGCGCTCAGCTGCACCCCGACTCTAGTCAACTCAGCTAAGTCGCTAGGAATCACTTTAGACGAGAATCTTGACATGAAAGCTCATATTAATTCAATGGCAAAAAGCGCCCGCTTCCACCTGAACTACCTAAGAAAATTGAAACCATTCATCTCAGAAGCAGATATGAAACTGGCAATCCAATCTTTAGTCATCTCTAGGATTGAATATGGTTGCACCACCTTAGCAGGTTTACCAAAAACATCCAGAGCACCACTAAAAGCCTGCCTCAATGCTGCGGCGAGACTCATCACCGGATCTAGGAAGTCTGACCACATCTCTCCTCACCTGAAAGCGTTAAATTGGCTACCTTTTGAGGCCAGAATTCAACTAAAGATAGCATGTATCACCCATAGAGCACTCCACCACAATACTCCTAGATACCTATCCAAGAAAATTGAGTATCAGGAGGCAACAGACCGGCCAGGAGTGCCAAAGAGTTGGTGCTGCGCCCAGCCATATTCAGAAAGAAAAAAACTTATGACAGGGCGTTCACAGGAGCTGCCCCCAGGATTTGGAATTCACTGCCTCCAAGCATTAGGAAGATTCCTAATACCTCAACATTTAAGCGAGAAGTGAAGAGCTTCTTAATGAGTAAATACCTTATATAGACAAGGTTATGTTTCACTATGAGATCGAATTCTATCCTCAATCGAAATACTTTCGTCATCAGAATGGGAAGGACTGCCGTGAATTAGATGAAAGATAAATGATGGTCTGATACTGTCGACTTTCCTTTTGTAACTAAAATGTATACCAATTGCTACCTCATGTCAAAATTAATTCATACAGCTATCTCACATCCTGAAACAATATAACCGCTACCTCATAGGTATGACGAAAAGGACAAGTGACATAACCTCATGTTGTATAGTTGATTCGTATTATAATCGACAAACTTGAGTGGAATGTAGTTACTTAAGCACTCACTATAGCCATACAATTATCTACCTCATATCTATCTGTTTGTTTAATGGTTATCATCTTGTTAATATTTACGCTACTTTTATGTGAAGCGCTCTGATACCCACGGGTCTTGTTCGCGCTATATAAAACTTTCAATAAATAAATAAATAAATAAATATAATCTTTGAAAAATTGTATCTCCGGAACCCTCTGGTTGACCTTGCTCACTTTCAACTTGTTTATAAAAAGGCACTCTATTTAGATAAATTGGTGTTGTTTTCTTTTGTGTTGCGTGGCTTTGTTATTTTGTTGGTTGGTAGCTTTAAATGCTTACCACTGTTTCTTTGATCAAGCCTTGCTGCTCAAAAGCCACATCTACCCAGGGTTAAGCTTAAGGTTGTACAAACAAGCCTTATTGAAACCAGTACAGCCTTTGCAAGTCTACCCCACGATAAGGCTGCACAGCTGTATCACATAATAGACCCAGACACTTATAGGGTTCATTTACAGATAGCAGATAACAGGATAGCCACCGTCCATTAGCTAAATAGATTGATGAAGAGGACAATGTGATCTCAGACATGCATTAGTTTGTTCAAGCACTTGTACCTCTCTAATATCAGTTTACTCACGTACAGACTCTGTCTTTATTTTTTGCACATTCTGAGCAGCACATTTGTTCAAATCCTGCACGAGTATCTCATTGCAGCCTAAAGATATGATGACGTGCACATATTTACATTTTTTCTTCACAAATTTGCCCAGGAATTTGTTGCATTTCTCAAAATGACAAATATAAATCAAAGAAAACTAATGAAGGAAATGGTTCCCATAGTGTCTGGAATTGGCAGAACAAAATATATAGCACAACATATAGCAGAACACATGTCATTTGGTTCCAGGCACTATGTCCCTGAGGCTCTGAACAGGAGGCCAGCAAACTAGCCCTTCGATTCACTCAAGTAGTCCTGGGTTAAGGTTAAGATGCAGGGCTCATCATTAGGGCTGGCCTCTGAGTGTTCAAGGCAGACTCCAGGTCACTGAGCAGTCCATCTAGGTACAGCAACGTAGTCCTGCAGAAGTCACAGCAGCAGGCAGTCGTCTAAGAGTCCTTTTGCAGGTACAGGAGTGAACTGAAGAGTGGGTCTGAAGGGGCTAGACATGGCCATATGCAAATCAGTCTGACCCTGTGCCTCATGGGAACATTCCAGCCCGAACTGCCAAGACATGCCTTCCCTGGACCGGAAACAAGCGTCCTAGGACCGGTTTCTGGCATTACAGCCGTCTTCAGCCAGGCTTGCTTGAATCCAGTATCAAAGTCAGCAAGGGACTCACGTCTGAGCATACCCTGCCAACTTATGGCTAACAAAGCAGTACAAAAGAGGATGTTGATGGACGCATCATCTGAACCAATCAAACACTCACACCCAGTCAACAGATGGCCATGTCTGAACTGTGGTGGCAGAGTGGGCTAAAGAGCGGTGATGAATTAAGCCCAGATGTGTTGACTGGGTGTGAGTGTTTGATTGGTTCAGATGCTCCGTCCATCACCACTCCCTTTTGTAACAATTAAATCAGGCAGGGAATGCTCCTAAAGCTTTATTTCAGATTCCTAAGTCTTTCGCTAATCTGAAAGCTTGCAACCTTGAGGTGCCCCATCGCAAGCTCTCTGCGATACAATAGCGCAACATTTTATGCAGAAAATGTCACTTAATTATAATAAGATTACAACAGCTGAAAGCCTTCAGCTGGCTGTGATGAATCATAAGATCCCTGCCTGTTTTAAGAGGCAGAAGTTGACGAGCTTCTCCCCCCTGACTAGGAACGATGTTGAAGCTCTACTCTGCACAGTGAAGTCAAGCTCTCCCCTTGACATCATTGCTGCCAAAACTTCCTCCACACTTTCAAAACAACTCTCTGCACCCATCTGTTGCCTTCTCAACCTCTCCCTAAGAGAGGGACACCTCCTGCAGGAATGGAAGATGGCACTGGTCATACCCATTCGTAAAAACACAAAAGTTTCAATGGAAGACCTTTACAATCTACGACCCATTTCATTATTACCCCTCATGAGTAATCTCCTGGAAAAGTCTACTTATAAACAGCTGTCAGACTATGTTGATTCCTCAGGTAGCCTTGACACATAGCAATCAGGTTTTAGGCCTAAGTACAGCATGGAGACAGCCCTGGTGGCTGTGACAGATAACATTAGGATAGCCTTAGATAAGGGCCAACCCACTCTTCTCGTGCTGTTAGACCTCTCGGCCACGTTTGACACGGTTGATCACCAGATTCTGCTTTGGAGGTTGGAGGACATCGGGATTTGTGGTTTAGCCCTGCGGTGGTTGACAAGCTTTCACACTAATCGATCTCAGACAGTCAACCTCTGACCCTTTCGATCTAGAACCACAGAGCTTACCAAGAGAGTGCCACAGGGCTCATGTCTGAGCCCCACCTTGTTTAACATGTTGTCACTCCTTTGGCTGATCTCCTGAGGTCCTCCGGGTTTACGCCTATCTCATATGCTGATGGTACGCATCTTATCACCTCTTTCAATAAATCTACCCTCTCAGCCCAGGCTACCTTCTCTTCGGACATGATAGCGATTTCTAATTGGATAAGGAGTAACTTCCTCCAACTTAAAATAGGGAAGACCGAGATCATGCTTTTTGGTGAGACCTTACTGTTATGGTCACCAAACTGGTGTCCACCGGATCTTGGTTCTCCCCCTGCACCTAAGACAGGCGTAAATATTCTTGGTGTCCACCTAGATCATGCGCTAACCATGAAGGAACATGCGGCCCACACTGTCGGCTCCTGTTTCCATGTACTGAGTCTGCTGAGACGTGTCTTTCCTTTTCTTCCAGACTCCTCAAGGAAAACCCTCATCCAGACACTGGTACTAAGCAGACTAGATTACTGCAACGCTCTGCTGGTATCAGCTAATGAGTCTTCTCTAGATCAGTTGCAGGTAGTGCAGAACACAGCGGCATGTCTGGTCTAAAACGTACCTTCTAGAACCACCTCTTCCCCGTTGCTTCAACAGCTCCACTGGCTACCAGTGCGACAAATGTATCAAGTTTAAAATGTGCTGCACCATCCATAAAGCTATGCAAGGGCCCGGCTTACCTTGCTGATAAATTCATTCATTATTCCCCCGTTAGGGATCTACACTTAGGAACTACATTTCTTCTTGTAGTTCCTCGGGTCAAGAAGTCTAGGATGGGGGGAAAAGCCTTTTGGTATCTTGCACCTCGGCACTGGAATGAGCTTCTTATTACATTGAGACAATGTCCAGATCATCTTCAATTTAGAAGACTCCTTAAAACAGCCCTGTTCTAATTTTTTATGTCTCAGCTTTCTCCTGCATGTTCCGCAGTGCAGAGATGCCCCTTTGGGGTTGATTCAGGTGCTATAAAAGCCTTTAAATACATAAATAAATAAATAGATAGGACAACCCAGTGTTAAGGGACAAATAGGCCTCACAGTAGTGAAAACACATTTTCACTACCGGGACATATGAAACTTAAAAGTACAAGTCCAACCTTTTAATTACAAAGCACACTATTTATGGGCTACCTAGGGCCTACTTTAGGGTGACTTACAAGGACAGTTTAAAGCCTGGCTAGGGATTTATTTTGCCATTTAGAATTGATAAATGAAAACTGCACTCAGGCTGCAATGGCAGGCCTGGTACAGGTTTTAAGATGCTACCTAATTGGGTGCCAGAATAAAGGCTGAAGGTCCACAGGTAGGATTTATTTTACAGGCCCAAGATATATGGTATAGCAATCTATAAGGAACTAACAAGTAAATTAAATGTGCCAATCAAGTGTAAGTCAATCAAACCATGTTTAGGGAAGTGAGCACAAGCACTTTAGCACTAGTTAGTAATGGTAAAATGCACAGAGTTCTAAAGCCAGCAAACACAAATTCAGCAAAAAGTGGAGGGAAAATGGCAAAAGGTTTGGAGGGGATTCTGCAGAGTAGAGCAAGTCCAACAGAACGTTTCCCAAGGACCCAGATGAACCTAAGACCATATACATTACCTGTACCGTTATCTCAAATATCACATGATTACAAGCTTCATTCACTTTACACAATCCCATTCTTGGAACATTCTTCTTCTAATTAATCATTCCACAAACACTTGTAGTGTACTATTTCACCCATTTGCTGTGATCTATTACATTTTCCTAGGCTTTGAGATTTTTATTATAACTATGCTAGGGTCTACAGAAAAATGTTCTTTGGATTTTGTTCTAGGGTAAGGAGAAATACAAACAATGTCTGTATTCTTGCTGTGTCACAAAATTGAATGTCTGTGTTTTAGAAATTAACTAGAAATGCTTTCATACTTTTTCTTTGGCTAAGAAAAAAATCTAACTATTATATGGCTCTTTTCTGGGGCAAAAACATGAAGCACCTTCTTCTCATAATGCTTCTTCCAGAGTGTAAAGCACTATGAGAGAAAAACTCTGTGTGCTTCTGTTCCTAAGCAGGGAGCCAGAGCTGCGTTAGGTTTCTTGTTAGAGTAAGAAAGAGGCTAAACAAAATATTGGTGCTTGCTGAGGAACAGAAGAGTGTGCACCAGAAAGAAGTCACATAGCATTGGGAATTTTTGTAGAGTGAAGGGAAAAAGTACAAAAATATCTAGTTTCTTTTTGTGTCTTTATGTGTCACAGACCCAAAACTTCTCCATGTCAAAATGCTTCTTCTAGGCTTTGAAGCATTTTGAAATGAAGCAGCTGTGAGAAATTCAATCAGGAAAGAGGAGTTGGAATGGAAGGGTCTGGGAACAGTCCTAATTCCTACACTGCAAGTTCTGATCTCCTGGTTCATTACCTTTGATAATCGGCAAGAGCAGTGTCAGAACTGAGGGTGGAAGAATATTGGCTGTTTCTCATGGACTTACTCACACCTCCCTCCCCCCAAACCAGCAAACAGTGGAACCAGCAGGTAGGCATGGCTAGGAGGAAGCTGGAGGCTATGATATCTGTCTTTAACCTAGGGTTAGCCCTGTCCACCATGCTTTCCAGTGAAGCATCTTTCTATCTATCTATCTATCTATCTATCTATCTATCTATCTATCTATCTATCTATCTATCTATCTATCTATCTATCTATCTATCTATCTCTCTCCCGCTCGCTCTCTCACACACTCTCACTCTCTTCATTCTAAATAAATATGTATATATATTTTTAAAGAAAAGGAGTCACTGTTTCTATATATATAAGTATGTCACAAAGCTCCGGCCTCTTTTAGTGAGGAGTGGTCGGCGAGGTAGCAAACCTCAAATATTCCACAACAGCTGAAGTGATTTCTAGGTACGAATCGTCCAGGCAAATAACTCAGAGCCTCCACTCAGTTTAAGGTCAGGGGTATGTTTATTCACACACCGGCAACCAAGTAAAACCCAACGCGTTTTGGAGCTAAACCCACTCCTTGCTCACGGGTTAGGCAAATGCATGTTTGAAATCTATTTAAAGACTCAGAGTGTGTTTCCAATTCATAGATATAAAAGATATATTTGTGCCTGTATGTTCTACATTGCAATTTTTTTAAATAAATTTCAAAGTGATTTGAACTCGCAAACTAATTATAAAGAGTACCATAATCACATGCAAATGGATACAGACATGTACATATCATGCATTGCATTTCTAGTTAAGGTAATCACTTTGAGGCATCATGCAGGCAAATATAAGGTTTCTTAATTTGAGCCTTTATAGGCTGTTTAACATATAATGTGAGGAGCCATTTACGTGCATATAGTATAATCTGCCTGCATGATTACCTTAATTAGAAATGCAATGCAAGATATGTACATGTCAGTATCCATTTGCATGTGATTATGCTACTCTTTATAATTAGTTTGCGAGTTTAAATCACCGTGAAATTTATAATTTTCCCAATAGGCCCAATAATGTTTCCAAATCCTTTTGCATTGAAAATAGCTAAACTAAACTCATTAATTTGTATTCACATCTTCCCAATAGGTCGAATTATGTTTTCCAAATTTTGGCATAAAAATATAAGATATAAGTTTGGTATTTCAAAATGCAACCTACATTTGAATTCCAAATGAGCATCATTGCAATGTGTCTATCCTTTATTACACTTTAAATACACAGTATAGTGTCCAGATATTGTAGTAAGTCCATCATGGAAAATAATAGCCATTGCTTTAAAAGTTCTTCCAGAAATTAATACTTGACTTGCCACAAAGTTTTTTAATTTTGGTTCCCAATTTTCTTCCATCTGCTCTACAACATTGTAGCATTAAAATTACATTTTATGAAAATAGTTCTATAAATAATGTTGACAATATTTCTGATTTACAATGAGAACATTTCATATCTTGATTACCTGTTTTTACTAATTTGGTACAATCTTGTTGAATGATATTCTGAAGCTGGAATCTGTACTGGTCATTCATCAAATTGTCCGCCTTTTCCAGTGGGAAAGAGCTGTGGAAAACAACGAGCTTCAAAACTTTTTCCCATATACTCATCAGAGTTCCCTTTTCTTCCTACATTTGGAAAAATTCAATAGTGTTTCCTGTAACTTTTTTTGAATGTATAGGATGTATACTGTAATATTGATATATTATAGTATGATCATATATTTCTTCACTCCTGGAGTTGTCCACTTTTTCTATTTGCCCAGTTGAAATTTCTCTATAATTTTGTTAATATAATTCTTATTCTTCTACATAAACATTTTTATAATAAATATTGTTTTGTACAAGATATAATGCAGCCTTTTAAAGTTTTGTGACATTTACTAACACTTGCCATATTTTACGACTCTCTGTTGGTACACCATTAGCTAGAATACCTACAGGTTCACTTTCCTCTCTCTCTAGTCCAACAATTTCAATATTTGTCTTAAAATTTAAAGGTAAATACACAACTCTACCTTTTAAACTTCTTTGTAAATCTGTTGGAGGCAGCATACCTGGTTTATGCTCCATACGAACTGTAGCCTGAAATGGATGCACAGATAGAACAAGAATGGACTTATGAGTATTTAAATCTACCAATTCCGGAATATTAGCTACCAACTCTAGGTTGTTATGTACAGCTCTAGCTTGCATTTTGTTCTCTTCTAATTTGTTGTAACAATATTCAAAAATATGTTGATCACAACCCAACTCAAAATGACCTTCCACCAACAAATAAGCACTAAATTGCTCCCACTTATCTTTGTTTTCCGTTTCACCTTTTAAATACACATAAACATTCCTAGTTTTGTTTCTATAGTGAGTACGTCGAGAACAAATATAAACATAGTTTGGTTTTTCACAAGAAACTACCTTAAACTTAGTAATTTCTTCTGCAAATTTCTCATTAGTACTGTCTTCCACCTTTTCTTCAACACCTACACTTATCAAACTATCACTTTCTCTACACTCCTCTTGAAGACCAAAGAAACAAAACTTTAGATCATCAGAAACTTTTTTTATATCCAACACTAAACCTTGCAAAATAGCTGTGTTTATTTAACGTAAAGATAATGCAGGACTTTTTACTTAGTACAAATCTTCTTACTAACTTCCGCATTTTTGAGTGATGTACTGCTAACATTCTTAAATGATTAAAAGTACTTCAACACACTTTTCTAGAAAGAAAAGCTAGAGAATGACCCTGCAAGTTAGTATATTTTCTCACTTTACAAGGATATAGGCCTTGCATCATCCTAATCCATTGTTTAAAAATGTTTTTACCATAATCTCATAAGAAATGTTGTAATTTATCAATAGATTACTGTTGTACACTACAAGTACTACTACAATCCCACTCTTACACATGGGGCTTGTGTACGTCTCACTTGAACTTCTTCTGCTATTACTTCTTCCACATTCCTAGGAACCATTTTTTTCATTTGGACAAACTTTTTTAACCTAATAACAACAAAAACTGGCATCAACTGCACAAACTAATGTATTTTGTTAAAATTAACTTTCTGTAAACAAAAAAGGAAAAGTACTAGAAGTGTGTTTCTATTCACCTGAATTTTTTTGGAAAAAGTTAGTTCTATTAACCAGTCTTTTTCTTTTACTTTTCTGCTTCATAACGTGCATTGTTTTATTCAATGCTTTCATTCTCTTCAATACTAATGTAAGCAATCTTCTTTTTAATCAATTCAAAAGCCTTTTCGACTACACTTTCAATCTGTTGTTTTTTTCTTGTAAAATGCTGATTTTCTTTTTATATTTTTTGCAATCTTTCAATACATTTTGTAGTACTCTAGTTTTATACATCCTCTTTCTAATGTCTTTATACTATTTCATCCTTCTTTCAACATAGATTGATTTCCAGTATCATGATTTTCCATTAATTTTTCCATTTTTTGTTTCCTTCTGATTGGTTGTACTACTTTCCTTTCTCTTTTCCCCATTTTGAAAATTCATTACCAGAAGTCTTTTTCTTCAATATCACATATTGTACTTCATCTAATTTCTGCTTTTCACTTTCCTTTAAATAGCACTGTTTTTTCTTTTGTTTTCTTGCCATACTGACTCTTTATTACTAATAATGATGAATATCTGTAAACAAAGAGAAGTTTAAATAGTCTGGTTAAATAATTTAATATTATTAAAATAAGTATATACAAATATTCTCATGTAAAACACTTGTAATGAACAAATTCCAATCCTAAGGCTTAAATATATGATGACATTAGGTCACCTATATGATCCTCTTATCACTGCCTACCTCGGGTGGAATGAAGGAGAATATTATTTGTACGTTTATTATGATATCCACGTAATGCTCAATAACTGTATATAATGTAATGCTCTTTTGGCCGTGGGTCACCTATATTATCCATATTCCACATTCTGACGGTAGACTGAAGGAAAATATATATGTATGTTTATTAGCACAACCTCCTAACGTTCAATAACTGTATATAGTGCAATGTTCTGTTGGGTACAGGTCAGCTATTTTAACCATATACTACATACCTCTTTTCTACGTAATGACGAATACCAAATGCTTGTATACTACTTCATCAGTCGCTAGTTTTCTAGTTGCAGGCGCACGTTTAAACAAGCATCGCATAAGGCACAGGCACTTTATCTCTGAAAAATGAATTTCCTCTTTTCTCATTTATCTGAATGAGTTGTGTTTTAACAAGTCCTTCTTCTTAGCTTTTTTTAAATATTTATGTACGTTGTATTGTAGATTTAATGTTTTTAATATAATGATTGTATGTTTTAAATTTGTTAAAATTTTGTGCTTCGATGAAATTGTGATATTTAATATTGCTCGTTCTTTTATGATTTTCAATAATCGAATAAAGATAATTGACTGACTGACTGACTACTACTTCATCCTTTTTTGTTTTATACTGTACACTGTAAAGCACTCTGAGACCCTCGTGGGTCACGTTCGCGCTATACAAAACCTTATAAATAAAATAAATAAATAAATGTATAAATGAAGAAATATTTTCATTTGCATTGCAAAGCTATGTCAGACACTGCACAATTCCTACAATTAGAAGACATCACAACCTATACAACAAAATTACAGAGCACAACTAAAGGATTTTCTACTGCAACACAAATCAGATCTAAAGTGCAGTCTGTCAACTTTTAAGGCCTGCATGATATTCTGATTCAGGTATGTCTCGGTTTGCACATGTATTCTCATATGTGTCATTCATTTGAAGATGCTTTACATATAAAACAGAAGTATACATATATTTGTATGCTTCTTTTATATATAGTACACTAGCAAAAAGTACAGACTCATGCATGCATGGTTTCAGAAAGATGGTGAAACTTACAGCAGAAACATGTGAAGGGTTGCTGCTTTGTTTTTGCCTATACTCATATGGCCGAGATACCCGCCACCCCCTCTCAACACAATCCCCAAAGGAGGGAAACCGGAAACAGTTCTTGAGTTTTTGGAAGTGGGATGGAGTGACCATCCCGGCCGTATTTATTAAAACAAAATTAAAAACATTAAACGTTTCATGTTATGTACAATTTCATTACCATATTGCGATGTTTGGCTAACCTTAACAGATTCTCTAATACAGAGGTTCTCCTAGCCGAACTAGCATCCTACAAAACATTTCTTGACATATTGAAATTGTACAACCTAACGTTTAAGGGCCAACGGCAAGGTCATAACCGGTGTCAAGATCCCTAACCAGACTTACCCCTCCCACTTGGGCTGGGCGACAGCACGGAGGCGTACCTCAAGTGCAACTATTACCAATTTCCCTTGACTTGACGGGGGCACCTAAAGACTCGACGCCAGTTAAAGGTCGTTCGAATACTCGTGTGAGGTATCTAGAAGGTACCGTAGACCTTATCCCAACCCCACACAACTTACCGCATCTGCCGTCGCAGATGTCACTGGCCCCGGGAAATTCCCCAGGAGGGGGCTGTAACCCCTCCTACAAAGGAAGGGGCCTTGACCGCCTTTCCTTTACTTCCGGCGACCCATCCTTAGAAGGGACCGCCTCCCCATTGAGGGGCCAATGGCCACCTCTCCCGAGCGCTCCCATCCGTGTTGGGTGACGCCCACTCATAGGGATCTACTAATTAGTGCTCACCGATCATGACCTTACCGCCACAGGCCCGGATAGTTGACCGGCTATCCGGGCCCCCCACAAAACTCCTAGCTAAAGGTCATGTTTCAACGTTTTTAACCATGCTAAGAAGTCTCCTATGAGTAACTCATTTCCCACCCGAGACAAATGCACACCATCCCCTAGATACATACTGTCATCATTAATACAACCGTGCGAGATAGAATGCAATGTCCTGGAACGAAACAACCTACTCACTTTGTTATTAAGTTTTCTAACCGAATGGTTCAAAGCAGGAATCGAAACAGCCCCCCGCCACACTTTTCGTGGGATCATATGGGACCACGCAATTATGCACCCCGGAACTTTCCTCGCCAACCAACTTACAGTGGAAAGCATTGCCTCCAGGAGAAGTCGTCTACCGGTGGTGACCAAATCATTGCCCCCTAAATGTACTATGACTATAGACGGCGGTGACCTCGTCCGCCCTAACAAACCCTCAAAGAATGCCTGAAACTGGTCAATACAGAGACCGCCCCTTCCGTAGAAGGACATTCTGTACCCGTATTCCCCAGCTACGTGAATCATGTCACCTGCTTCGAATACGTCTGCGGCACGCCTCACGTATGAGTGGCCCACGACCCACACCTCCTTTCTCACAGCCGGTGATGTCTGACCGCTGGCCTGGTGTTGGGTCGACTGCATAGTCCGCCCCGCCTCGAAGGCTTGCGTAACTGAAAACCAAACAAAAGACAAGAAGCGTGAGTACATTATTACAGCTTCACAACATGTGCAACCGCACATACCTCTTATAACAATTGGAGGACCAACGCCCCACTCGTTTTACTTGTTCCACATTAAGACCCCTGGCTGTAGCTTCAGTGGCAGCCCCTATCCGAAAGGAATGGGTCCCAAACTCACCCGGGTCCAAGCCCGCTGCGGTAATTGACATCGCGAGCACCCGCTGAAACTGAAACTTCGTCAGTGGGGTGGCGTCCGCGTGTCTCAACAATGTCCCTCCCCATGATGCCACCCTTCGTGCTAGGTAATCTTCCAAACACTTCACCGGACACATGGAGGACCCTGGAATCCTGCGAATGACTATACAGTCTCCCACCCCACCTTGATCGGTTTTTGATTTGACAAAGGATACAGTCATCGTCTCACCCCTGATCTGAACGTGTTCCCGGCACAAACCCCCCACCACATCCTGTTTGTTCCTTGCCACCAGCTCACTTATCCTCATCGCCCCGTGAAATGCAAGCGTAAACGCAGCTCGGAACAAACAGGCCTCGAACTGAGACGAACATGTGGCGTGGAGTGTGGCCAGCAACTGGGCCAACCTATCCAGACCTATCGGGCGCCTCTCATCTACTCTGCGACCCTCAAGGCGTTGCCACCCACGTAGCGCTTTCTGTACCACGAAAGACGCTGTCGGATCCTGGATATTATGGGCCCTGGCAACAAAGGAAATGGCAGCACGATGCCTCTGGGCTGTAGCCACCGACTTCCCAGCCCTACGCAAGGACATCAGATAATGTACCACCCAATCCTCGTGCCCCCAAAGCCCCCCTCTCTCAGTCCCCAAAAAGGCTAAATAGGCCCGAAACGCCCCTTCGTATGCCTTCCTCGTTCTTGGTGCTAGACTCTCTCCCACGAGGTAACGAAGTTCGGGGCACCGAGAGACCAGAGAGCTTCGGGAAAGGGTGCCGGCTCCGGGTCCGCCGAGGGAAGGAAACCCGAGAAAGCCTGTATTTGAAAACGAGACAGTGCATCAGCTGCCTGATTCATCACCCCTGGGACATGTTTCGCTCTGAATACCACGTTCAGTTGCATACATAGTAAGACAATTTCTTTAAGCAGCCTTAAAATCATTTTACAACGTGCTGCCTGACTATTGATGCATTCTACGACGGTCATATTGTCAGACCAAAATATGACAGAGTGATTTTTGAATCCATCGGGCCAGGTTCTGAGGGCCACCAAGATGGGAAACAGTTCACGGAAAGCAATATTACTCGTCAGCCCCTCTTCATGCCACCATGTTGGCCACCTTTGTGCCGACCATTTTGTGCCGAAGATGGCGCCAAAACCCATGCTTCCCGCTGAATCGGTCCATAGACCAAGCTCTTCAGAGGACAAGGCTGGTTTGTTCCAGACGACTCGACCATTGAAATCCGCCAAAAATGCTAACCAAATACGCATATCTTGGCGGACCTCAGCCGATAGTCTTGTGCGATGATGACCCTCCTTTAGGCCGACCATCGCCTGGGCAATCGAACGGGAAAAGGGGCGGGCCATTGGGATCACCCTTAGGGCAAAATTCAACTTCCCCACCAATTGCTGCAATTGATGTAGCGTAACTTTAGATGCAGTAATACACATTTGCAGGGCTGCCCTGAATTTCGACACTTTGGCAGCTGGTAAACGAAAACAACCCTCACTAGAGTCCAACTCGATCCCGAGAAACTCGAGGCAAGTCGTGGGACCCACAGTTTTACCTGGTGCCAATGGCACGCCAAATTGATTCATTAAAACACAAAATTCAGTCAAGGCCCGGGCACATTCATCCTCCCCAGCGGCCCCAAGGAACAGAAAGTCATCGAGGTAATGCATAACATTTCGAAAACCCGTTTTCCTCGTGTAAACCCATTGCAGAAAACTACTGAATTTTTCGAAATATGCACAAGATATAGAGCACCCCATCGGCATACACCTATCCATGTAATATGAACCTTGAAACATGAATCCCAAAAGACGTTGGTCTTCCGGGTATACCGGGAGCAAACGGAACGCTGACTCGATATCCGATTTCGCCATCAGCGCCCCGGGCCCCAGGCGATTCAAAATGGCTACGGCCTCATCGAATGATGCGTACCGCACCGAACATATCTCTGGATCAATTGCGTCGTTTACAGAGAGGCCATGAGGAGCTGATAAATTGTGAATCAATCGAAACGCACCTGGGTCCTTCTTGGGGACCACCCCTAAAGGAGAACAAACAAAATTCTGTACCGGGGGAACACTAAACGGGCCGGCAACCCGACCTCGGGTAACCTCTTTCCGGATCTTATCCTGTACTACAGTCGTATGCTGCAAGACGGAAAGCTGGTTTTTGGACGTCCCGACACCCCGAAAGTCCCCCACCGGGATGCGGAAACCATATGAAAAACCGTTTCGTAGCACCCCAGCAGAAGTACGATCTGGGTATTCGCTGAGCCAGGGAATCATCGCCAGGGTATCAATCGGGGTTGGTAAAGGCGCCCCTCGGACTATATTAGACCTGTTTGGCGCCTCCTCTACCCCCATTTTCACCCGATTTGGCTCTGCACAAGGACTCAGGATGGGGTGCCCCACAACCACTACATTCGTGTTTGAATTTACAAGATCCCGGGGGCCTAGTACATTTACTTTTGTTGAAATTGAAGCAGAAACCCCTCTTCCCTGTATTGCCGGCGGGTCTCGGATAATCGTCTGTACCCGTACCCGACCGAAAGGGCGTCCCCCCATTTTGGCGGGAGGACTCACCAACAGTACTACCCACCAACGGCACTTTCAACATCCCCGACTCTTTCATTTTATTCCATGTCAAAGAATCGTAACAGTCCCAGGTTAAACTTCTGTTATGCTCCATCGCTTTCCTGAAAAGGTTATCATAACAGAACCATTGGTTACCTTGGTGCGATGTCGAGTACCCCATAATTCGTGACTGATATACTGGAAATTCAGGGAGCAATTCAGGCCTACGTTCCCCCAAAATTGACGTAAAAACTCCCCAAGCATTACCCCAGTTGCCAATATTCTCATTCACTTTAAAGGCGGCCATTTTGGCGCGCCAAACACTCGGATGCATCAGATCCTTTTGACCCTTAACAGTTTCGACCTCATAATGATCAACGAGCAGGGAGAAAATGTTTACGTATTCCCCCGCCCAAATCTTTTCCTTTATTACCAAAGGAACATGTTGCCCCAATTTTTCTCTACGAGAGGGTGTTGACTCATCCCTTGCGATCGGCAATGGCCGCTTACCTGCACCGGACGCTACTTCCGCCCCTCGTGGCTTGACTATCACCGCATCCAGCGCGGGCACCTTGGCTGTATCACGTTTCTCGCGCAACTGTTTCATTAGTGCTTGCGCTTCGGCAGCCGTGGCGCCCTCACTACTGTCCCCCAACCACGCTGCTAACTGTGCCGCCAACTCGGGAGGCATATCCTCAGCGGATGTCGGGGTGACTACGACCGGAATCGGATTCCCTTCCTGTGGTACCGGGGCCGGTACCGGGGCTGGCGGCTCGAGCGGGGAACAGGGAACCGGGACGTCTCCCCCGACCGGCCCCCTTCTCGGCCTCTTAGGCCTCCCTCCGGCCGGTGGACGCCCCGATCCCTCCTCACCGTCTCGCCCCGCCAACTGCTTCTTTATCTCGGACATTTCTTTCATGAGAACCCGAACCATCTGGTCAGTCGACATTCTCTTCGCGCCTTTCTTGGGCATTTTTTACACGAAGTATCTAGAAGACAAAAAGAAAGATTAAAACGCTCAAAATTGGCTCTTCGTTCTGTCCCGAGCTCACGTGCAGCGAGGAGGTGCAGCTTCAGGGCACAAGAACAAGAGGCTGTCTTCTGGTCTTGCGTCCCTTTTTATCCGTCTTCAGGGCGGGCGTATACCCGCCCCTGCCTGCCCCGAGGGCGTGGCTGGCTGCGTCAGTGTCTAGGCCAGCCCACTCTAGGGCGGGAACAGGCGCGCCCCGGCTACGCCGCTTCGGGCATACCAGCCGAGACGCGCCTCCCGCCCAAAAATGGCTTCCCGGGGGGATCGAGGCACTCAGCCATACGTTCGGGGGGACCAAGTTGGTCGCCCCTTTCCAATACCTATCCATTGCCCCTTTCTCTATCCTACTTCCCTCTTTCTATACTCCTCTTCCCTCTTGTTCCACACCTGTTCTCTCTTCTGCACTTTTCTTTTCTCTTTATACACCACTCTTGAATGTGTATGTACTTCTTGTGTCTGTTTGTACAACTCTCTTGCCTCTTTATGTCCTTCTCTTGTCTCTTTGTGCAGCTCCGTTACATCTTTCTGAACCTCTCCGGCCTCTTTCTATACCCCTCTTGTCTCTTTCTGCACCTCTGTTCCTTCTTTCTGCGCTTCTCTTGCTCCTTTCTGCACTTCTCTTGTTTCTAACTACACCTCTCTTGCTTCTTTCTGTACCTCTGTTGCCTCTTTCTGTACCCTTCTTCCTGCTTTGTGTACCTCTGTTGCCTCTTTCTGTACCCCTTTAGCATCTTTGTACACCCCTGTTGCCTCTTTCTGCACCTCTGTTCCCTCTTTCTGTCGCCTTCATGCCTCTTTCTGCACTTCTGTTGCTTCTTTCTGCAGTTCTCTTTACTGCTTCTCCACCCCTCTTGTCTCCTTCTACATCCCTGTTCCCTTTCTCTTCACCCCTCTGTTCTGTTTGTGTACCTCTGTTGATTCTTTTTGCACTAGTCTTGCTTCTTTTTGCACCTTTCTTATACATTTTAACACTCTTCTTGCAGCATTACTTTTTCTCCTCCTCCACCTTCTGGTTCTTTCTGCACTACTCTTGCTTCTTTATACACTCCTCTTCCTTCTTTCTGCACCCTATTCCCTCTTTCTGTACCCCTCTTGCTTCTTTCTGCCCCTCTGTTGCTTCTTTCTGCACTTCTCTTACCTCTTTCTCTACCCCACTTGACTCTTTCTGCACTTCCCTTCTTTCTTTCTGCACTTATCTTGCTTCTTTGTACACATCTAATATAGCCTTATAGCCCACTGTAGCGGGCTGTACTAGATATTATAGGCCCGCTCCAGCGTTAAAGGCCCAAGCTGAAGGCAAGAGCCTTTAACAAGGGAGCGGGACTTTAGTAGCCGGTATAGCCCAGGTATGAAGGGCTATAAGGCTATTAGAACATACTGCCACTAGAGGGCAGAATGTTCTATCAAACAAAGCAAAGGCCTGTCGGAGCGTGAGGGGTGTAAATCCCCTCAGGCCCCAAGAGTTGGAATGTTACTTTTGGGCTTTTACCAGCCCATAGAAGCTTAGAGACCTCCATTGTATTAAATGGAGTGCTCCACATTCCAATGTTCTAATACTCTTTCTGCAACCGTCTTGCCTCTTTCTGCACCTCTGTTGGTTGTTTGTGTACTTCTCTTGCTTCTTTATATACCTTTCTTGTTTCTTTCTGTACCCCTGTTGCCTCTTTCTATACCATTTTTCCCCCTTTGTGCAACTCTGTTGCCTCTTTCTGCACTCCTCTTGCCTCTTTCTGTATCTCTCTTGCTTTTTTTAACACATTCCCTTGCCTCTTTCTCTACCCCACTTGCCTCTTTCTCCCCCTCTCATCCTTCTTTCTGCACTTCTCTTACTCTTTGTACACTTCTGATACTCTTTTGGCACTGTTCTTTCCTCTTTTTACATCCTTCTTCCCTCTTTCTGAACCTCTCTTGCCTCTTTCTGCAACCGTCTCTCCTCTTTTTGCACCTCTGTTGTTTGTTTGTGTACTTCTCATGCTTCTTTCTGTACCCCTGTTGCCTCTTTCTACACACTTCTTCCCTCTTTGGGGACTTCTGTTGCCTTCTTCTGCACTCTTCTTCCCTCTTTCTGTACCTCTCTTGTATCGTTCTGCACCTCTTTTCCTTCTTTCTGTACTTCTTTGTACACTTCTGATGCTCCCTCTGCACCATCCTTGCATCTTTTGACATCCTTCTTCCCTCTTTCTGAACCTCTTTTGCCTATTTATGCAACCCTCTTGCCTCTTTCTGCACCTCTGTTACTTGTTTGTGTACTTCTCTTGCTTCTTTCTGTACCTTTCTTGCTTCTTTCTGTACCCCTGTTGCCTCTTTTATACCGTTCTTCCCTCTTTCTGCACCTCTCTTGTCTCTTTCTGTACCTCTCTTGCTTCTGTCTATAGGTCTCTTGCCTCTTTCTCTACCCCACTTCCCTCTTTCTGCACCTCTCTTGCTTTTTTCTCCACTACTCTTGCTTCTTTATGCACTTCTGTTATTTTTCTACACCCCCTTACCTCTTTCTACATCCTTCTTCCTTCTTTCTGCACTACTTTTGAATTTTCTGTACCCCTGTTATCTTTTTCCGTACCTCTCTTGCATATTTCAGCAACTGTCTTGCCTCTTTCTACCATTGTCTTGTCTCCCTTTGCACCTCAGTTGCTTCTTTCTAAACCTCTCTTGTACATTTTGATACTTCTCTTCACTTCTTCTGCAGCCCTCTTGCCTCCTTCTGCTCCCCTGTTGGTTCTTTCTGCACTGCTCTTGGATCTTTCTGCATTTTGTTTGCCTGTTAGTACACTTCTCTTGCCTCCTTCTGTACCTCTGTTGCTTCTGTCTGCACTTCTCTTGCTTCTTAGTTAATTATTTTGACTATGTTCAATACCTAACTATTAGTAAAATGGTAAAGCAGCAGCACCAGAAAAGTAATATTTAACATATGATCAGTGACAAATTAGTGATTATGGCACTTTGTAAGACTCTCTGGAAAAGTTCACTTGAAGTGCACTAAATAAACCAAGTGTCTTATGAAATATGAAGTGCACTCTCTCAACTTTTAATGTCTTCATTGTCTTCTGTTTAAGATATGTATGAACTTGCACATGTATTGTGATATGTCTTATGCATCTGAACATACTATACATATAAAACTTATATATACATCTATTTGTATGTTTCTTGGATTTATGATACTACTAACAAAAGGTACAGACATATGCATGCATGTTTTTAAGAAGTTATATGAAAGATTGCTGCTAAATCTTTCACTGGGCCCAGCACTCTATGTAGTGATAGAACGGTGAAGCAGTAGCACAAAAGCGAGGTTTAAGGCATATTAACCTCTTCAATGCTAATAACAAGGGTAACTCGTCATGCACTGCCCATTCATTTCAATGGAAATCTCATTATATGGGCCTGATTACAATAGCGTCCAAGTGGTTAAGAGAAGAATCAATTATAACACTACTTTGTATCAGTCTGTGGAAAGCTAAACTTCAAGTATACCACATAACTCTACTCATATTCCTAAAAGCAGTCATGCTTCTATGCATACCTATTGCCAAAAGCTTAACATATATTAGAATAAATGTGCAAATAGAAACATACCCACACTCACTAGACCATAAAGTCATTAAAACTTAACAGAGTACACTTAACATTTCAGGCACACCTATATTTATGAGGCTAATTTCAAGTGCACTTTTACACTGACTCTTCTAAAGTACCATAATCAATAATTTCTCTCCCAACATATCCTTAACATCACTTTTCTACTACTACTGCTTCACTAGTCTAGTACTAATCAGGTATGGAGCATAGCTAACAGCTAACAGCAAAGCAACCCTTCACTTATCTTTGTAGACAGTCTCCCCATATTTCTAAAAGCATGTATGCATCTATCTCTACCTTTTCCTAGTATCATCATATATAAAAGAAACATATAATCTATACCTCTATTTTATACATCTAGCATCTTCAAATGCATAACACATATGAAAATACATCAGTAAGTACAGACATGCCACAGTCACAAACCCATGCAGATCTTAAAACTTAAAAGCTGCACTTCTCATTTCAAATATACACCTAAAATAATTTGATATATTTCAACGTACCTTTCAACAGACTCCTAAAAAATAAACCGAATCACTAATTCCTCTGCCAACATGTTTTAAACCACAGTTTAGAGCTGCGGCTTCACCATTCTGCAACTAGTTATGCTATTGGACCTACACAAATATAAACTAGCAACCCTTCACAAGTCTCTGCTGTAAGTCTCACGATATTCCTAAAAGCATGTCTTTAAGTAATATACAGATAAATGTATACATTTGTTTTATACAGTGTTGGACTTGGCCCTTCAGGCAGGTTCACCCCTAAACTTTTTGCTTAGATATGTGACTTGGTGTTAGTTATTTTTGGCTTCTGCGCACTTTAACACTGTGTCCCAGTGTAAAGTGCTTGCGCACTCTGAGTGTGTGTGGGGAGATTGGCCTGCCCTCCCATGGGAATGCATGGGGAATGTAGTGTCCATGTTAGTTCCTGATGTGTGGGGAGTGCAGGGTCGAGTTTGGTATGTGCGGACTTGCGTAATTAAATGCTGCGTGATGGTGTGTGCTGCATTAATGTGTCTGGTGTGGAAGTGCCACTTCTAGAAGTTGGCATGTCTGTGTATTAAAGGTGAAATGACTGTCTGGCTAGTGATTGACTGGAGCTGGCTGGTGTGCCTGGCTCCAGGAGTCAGGATGGGTGTGCCCCGGTGGTGAATAGAGAGATTGACAGTCAGATGGGTGGAAGGAGTGCACCTGGGACCTGAATAGGGCTGTGCCTTCCCTACACAATGCTGGCTCCACCCCCTGTGGTGCGTCTGATGTCCCTAGCCTGTCCTGTGAAAGGGGAGAGGGGCTGAGCACAACAGAGTGATCAAAAACCAGTTGCATGTGGTTTGTCCCTACCCCTGTGCTACCAGACAAAGGAATTCTTTGTATAAGAAGGGGCTGTGACCCCATACAAAATGTTCTCTTCCTGATCCTATCTTAAGGGGGGCCTGCTGCTGCTGCTGGGTGCCAGGAGGACCACCACTGGGGGCTGCCTCCCTGCCTGGAGGACCCTGTGAGCTGGCCCCTGGGCCCAGCCTTTGCCCCCCTGCCTTCCTAGGAACTCTTGCTGGACCTTGTTCCTGGACTTTTGGGACTTCTGGGGCCCGCCAGCTCCTGGGGAGTGCTGGTCTCCCTCTCCAAAAATAGCGTGTTGCGCCGCTGGTGTGACAATCCCTACCTCGAGGGATTCCCCGGCGTGGGAATCCCCCTTTTTGCTTATTTTCAAAGCAGGTGCCCACCCTGCATTTTGCCCAACAAGTTGGCCGAGTTTTGCTGTACGGGTGCCCACCCCGCTTCTTTGCTGACTTTTAGTGCCTATCACGGGTGTCCACCCCATTTTATTCTTCATTCCTCGGGTGCCTACCCCGGATTGCAGCCAAACAAGAAATAAACCCCTGCGGGCCGCCTTGCTGCCTGCAGTGACCCGGAAGTAAAGGCTGTCAAACCAGAAGCTGACAGGAGCCCACCCCGCGCTCCGGTGCACAAAGGAAGTGAGGAGAAACGTCCTTGCTATCGAGCCTACCCCGCCTCCCAGGACGTCCCCGTGTCGGGAGAAGAACCAGGAAGCGTTCTGGCTCCCCAGTGAGTCTCTCCCGAGGAAGAGAGCCCCGCCCGCTGCCTTTAAGAACACCTGGCCCCAAGAGCAGGACTGGGTGAGAGGGGGAGCTCCCCCGATCAGCCCCCACCCAGGAGCAGCGCCGGGATAGAGAGGAGTCCCCAGCAGAGGCCCGGTAAGTGCGGGCATCTCGACCCAGGGGGCACCGATTCAAGTGAGGAGCGGCCCCGGATGGTAGCAGGTCGCTCCCCTGCCCAGTGGTGGCATTTTGCTTTAAAGCCTGAGAGGCTCAAGGGGGCCTTTTCTTGGCAAGTGAGAGCCCCATGACCCCAACATAGGGGGCCTCTTGCATCTCGAGCCCACAAGGCTCCAAGGCCGCATTTTTGTATTTAGAGCCCGAGGCTCCAACGACGAGGACATTATTTTTGTTAGAGCCCAAAAGGCTCCTACATCCACAGGGGCATTTCGCGGGGTAGAGCGGCCTCGGCTGGCAGCAGCCTGCTCCCCCAGCAGATTTCAGTAGAGCCCATGAGGCTCCCGGGCACACAGTTGTTTCGAGCCCACAAGGCTCCAACGTTTAAGGGGACATTTGGTAATCTAGAACCCCAGAAGAGAGCCAGGAGGCACAATGGTGCCAGGCTCAGTTTCCCCAGCAGCCCAGCACTTAGTGGGCAGCTGCATCATTTAGGCCTTGCGCAATCATCTTTGGCTGCCTGCGCAGCCAGCCCAGACATTCTAGACATTGGGCCTGTGAGCCCCTGAGAGGCCACGTTGGCCTGGGGTCAGTTATGTGATTGTTGGCGCAAATGTGATTACTTGCCTAATGTGATTTATGCAATGCTTTATGCCTATACCTCTGCATGTGTTTTTCCTGCCTAGGAGGTTGCTTGGCCTAGTATGGTTATACTAGTGAGGTTGTGTCCATGCGTGATATATGCCTAAGGTGGTTAGGGTTGCGTAGTGTGTACCTACCGTTTTCCAGTAGTTACTGGTTATGTTTTACAAGTGCTATTTTATGCTACACTTATTCTATGTTCTAAGAGCTAATTTCTACCAAGTGCTACTCCTGACAGTGGTCCAGTGGCCCTGTCCCATGTATATAATCCCCTGTAAATATTGCCCAGTGCCAGTTGGCACAGTGTACCTGTGTGATGATTATCTAATGTGTTTTATGGTAATACAAAGGCTATTTTTATATATAACCTTGTGTGGAGTTCCTTTTGTGGTGTGCCTGGGATGTTGTTGTTGGTGGGTGCGTACACAAATACTTAACTTACATTGCCTCCGGGATCAGCCTTACTGCTTGTGACAGGTTGCTAAGGAGATGAGCAGGGGTTATCTTTGGAGTGTAACTTCCTTGCCCTAACTAGAGTGGTGGTTTCTGCCAACCAGAAATCCCATTTCTAACATACATCTAACATCTTCAGATGCATAACACATACGATAATATATGTGTAAGTAGAGACATACCTCAGTCACAACACCATCCAAAGCTCAAAACTTCACAGACTACATTTCAAACTTCAAACAGACACTGAAAATTATATGAAATATACCTTTCCACACATCATGCAAATAATATGTCTACAAACATATCTCAAACCTCACTTTTGTGCTGCTGCTTTACCATTCTACAACTACTTATTATATTACACCTATCCAAACACAAAGCAGGAACCCTTCCCATGTCTCTGCTAAAAAGTCTCACCATATTACTAAAAGCATGCATGCATATGTCTGTACCACAACACTATCCACACCTGAAATATTCACTGAACAAAATTCCAATTTCAAGCGAACACCAAAAATTATCTGGCATATTTCAACTGCACCTCTCTAGAGACTTAAAAAAAGAAGCCTAATCACTACTACCTTATGCCAACATCTTTTAAACCACACTATTATGCTGCATCTTCACCATTCTACTACTACTTACAGTCTTGAGCCTACCACATAAAAAGCAACAACACCTCTTTGTTATACATCATGCACCTTCAAATGAATAAGACATATGAAAGTACATGCAGAACTAGAGACACAGTTCAGCCACAAGTCCATGCACACCTTAACACTTGACAGACAGCACTTTCAATTTGAAAGCAACACCTAAAATTATGCAGTATACACTAAAACAGACAAACATAATCACTAATTCATCTTCCAATATACACATATTACTATAAAGAATCTATTGTAAACAACAATAATACAAACTACAATACACATCTCTACATTTAATAATTATATTTCAAACATCACAGTTCTTGAATCATTTTTAAAGATTAAAAAGAAAAGTAATACATAATACACTTTACAAATATATAACTCACTTTCCAATTGATTTGTAGAATATTAAATATCACAGACTCATACAATATTGTCTTATATACACAATCAATGTATTGCACCACTCTCAACAAGGTAAAACCAGTAATGGGAAACATTCCCTCTCATTCTCCACACAAATAAATGTAAGTAACAAATCACATTGCTTCTTACATAATTACAAATTGTAAAACACATTTCTATTGGGTAGACATGTAAACCCTTACCAACTGACTTCTAAAAGTGAATTTTGGAGTCGCAAATCCATACTGGATTTTCAAACATATATTCCAAATAAAAATACTACTTTTTTATAACAACACACCACTTCTAAAGATAGGACTGACTTAGGAAATTATACTTTAATAAGATCTCTTATATATAAATTACAATTTCACATTTTAAGTCCACAGATACGTTTTAAGCCTACCCCCATTCTGCTTAATGCCAGTTTCCATAGTAACAGTTCATGGAACATTCAACTGAACTATTAGGTCCCAAGTTAACCATATTTTCAAGCTCAGCACACAAGGTTACAAATGCAAACAGCAGGTGTGGTTGACTTTTACCAAATATGACCTTATCCTATCTACTGTATATTTCAAACATTTGTTACTAACCAAAGGGAAACATGCTTTTTAAAGAAAGTAATATGCACCCTATTTTTGAGTGTACAATGTTCTTAAACAGCCAATCAATTCTCTTCTTTTTTGATAACAGCATCTTGTCCATCATTTTAGATACCTCCAATTCTACCAACTAACTACCTCAGCTACAGACATCTTTTCTTTACTTCCAGACATCCCTTCAAGATGCTTACAGTATGGATTGTTGGGCCGAGCTATATTCTTTGGTGCAAAAGGTATGCTGAACGCAGAGGTATTGATAAAGACCTAGCTTTGCAAAATGTGGATATTAAATGGATTGCACACAGAGGATTAGAGTGCCACCAATTGATGCCTTTGGTTAAAACCTTTTTGCATCTCCAACCCGCTGACCTCATGATTGTGCACTGTGGTGGCAATGACCTAGGCACATTGACTGGGGTAAGACTGGAAATGCTCATTAAGGATACCTTTACACAATTGATGTTGCTTTTACCACAGACTGTCTTTGTATACTCTAATATAGGCCACACACAGAAATAGAAGTGGTCAAATCAATTCTGCCAATAGATTGAGAATGCTAGGAAGAATGTCAATAAAGCTGGTTCTGCTCACATCAGAGACCATTGGATGGGCTCCATATATAACAACAATATACGTTTTATTTAGGTGACATCTATATAAGTGATGGAGTACAGTTCACAGATCATAGCAACAGAGTCTTTCTCAACAACCTAAAGCTGTGCAGCCCCACTTACATGTAGCTACAACAATCTCATAATAAAAACAAGGGCACTTTTTAGAACCACCCAATAAAACAATAGCGAATCTTCCTCTTATTTAAACATACATACTTTTTTCTTATTTTTTAAGGTTTCGTGAATATTTCACAAATCTGCAAAAGCATGAATTCAATTTACTACAACACAATACATTTTTCAGGTTTAACTATTAATTTTTAATGTTATATATTTTTAACTACTCCTTCAATTGTAATCTTGTCATTAACTTCAATCACAGTGCCTCTTTAAAACAACTTCACAAATACAACACTACCTTCTAAATTATATACTACTAAATTATTTATTTGAGGTGAATTCATAAATCCAACATGACATTACACGTGGGTCATGCTGAGAGCCGCATTGGGTTCGCGACTCCAAAATACAAGAAAAAAAATGCCTACTTTCAGTATCTGGTATTCACCCCGGGACCCCCATCCCCCGGGGCCTGCCAGATATTTTTCTTTTTAATTATGGAGGGGGTCATGTGACCCCCCTCATGAGGTCAATTATATATTACCTACTGGCGTTAGGACCTAGTTACCATAGGGAAATGGTAACATTCTATTCGCAATAACTTTGGTGCTGATTGACGAATCTTCGCTAAAATTTTAAAAACTAATTCATATCAGCTCCTATGTTGAAGTTTCAGGGGGGGTGATTCGTCAAGAGGGGCCGAGAAAAAAGGGGGTCCCAAAACGTGTTTTCTCCATGGTAATTTCCATAGGAAACTTTAGACAAGGCTACAGGTTGAACGGGTGAACGAATTACCCCAAATTTGGAAGGGTCTTGGTCTAGAAAGCACGCTTTTGTTCATTTGGCGTAAATCTGTTCAGTAGTTTTTGAGAAATATCGAAATTTACAGATATAGATTTTTTGGAATTCTGCCAACTGATTGTCTGAGGCGTTATGAGCACGAGCCTGCTGCTGATTGGCTGCGAGCGGTTGCAACTAGGAAGTGTTGGCCGCCATTTTGTGATTCTGTTAAAGTGAGTAAGGGGAAAAAGGGCAGAAAAAAGTGGGAAAGATGAGGGTAGGAGCGGTGTGAGGTCTGTAGGGGGGTTAGGGTGTAGATGGAGTGTGAAGCGAAGTATTCACCCCTACCGGTGTGAAACTGCTGTTTTGCCCACTGTGAGATGGTGCTGAGGTGAGGTGCCGGTACACTCCGGGATGAAAGCTTGCATGTAGACTGTGTGCTGAGTGCTGTGCTTGGGTGCTGGAGCATACTGGCCGAAGTGAAGTATTTACCCCTACCGGTTTGAAAGTGCTGTTTTGCCAACTGTGAGATGGTGCGGAGGTGAGGACCCGGTGAACTCAGCGATGAAAGCGTGAGCCTAAACTGTGAGCTGAGTGCTTTGTAGCATCCTAGCAGAAGCAAAGTAGTTACTCTTACCGGTGTGAAAGTCCTCTTTTGCCTACTGTGAGATGGTGGTGAGGTGAGGTGCCGGTACACTTGGGAATGAAAGCATATGCCTAAACTGTGAGTTGAGTGGTCTGTAGCATACCGGCCGAAGGGAAGTATTTACCCCTACCGGTGTGAAAGCGCTGTTTTGCCCACTGTGAGATGGTGCAGAGGTAAAGGCCTGGTGAACTTTGGCGATGAAAGCATGTGCCTAAACTGTGAGCTGAGTACTCCGTAGCTCCCTGGTAGAAGTGAAGTATATATTTGTACCATGTGAAAGTACTGTTTTGCCCACTGTGAGATGGTGGTGAGGTGAGGTGCTGATACACCTTGGGATGAAAGCATATGCCTAAACTGTGAGCTGAGTGGTTTGTAACATACTGGCAGAACCAAAGTATTTACCATTACCATTGTGAAAGTGTTGTTTTGTCTAGAGTGAGATCGTGCAGAGGTGAGGTACCGTTAAACTTGGGGATGAAACCGTGTACCTAAACTGTGAGCTGAGTGATATAAATGGTTGTGCTCTGTGCTGTGTAGCGTACTGGCTGTTGTAGCATATGTGTGCAGGTGGTGTTAGTATGCATTTAGAGTATAGCGGGAGTGGAAAGCAAAGTACTCACTGGTACTGGTCTGAAGAGTCGGGGATGAAACTGTGAGTGTAAGTTATGAGTTTATTGTTGTAAAGTGATGTGCTGTAGGATACTGGCTGCAGTATTATACTTGTGTAAGTAGTGTTAGTGTGCGTTTATACTATACAGGGAGTGGGAAACAAACTAGTCACCCCTACCGGTCTGTGGACTCGAATGAGGTGTTTTAGGAATCAGGAATAAAATATAATCATGAAGAATATTAGGTAGAATATTGCAATGCCACAGAAGAAAAATGGTGAAATGAGGTGTGTCTAAGAAAGTGGGTGTGTGTAATAAAGGCATGGAGTTTGGAAATTATATTGAAAGTGTCTTTATTTAAGTGCCATAATTGGACCCACTGGTGAAAGAGCTAGGGCATCCAGTTGATGCAAAGTTGTAGCACTTCTTTTGTATGCTCCTGCATCAGTGAATTGTATATTATATGTTACAGTCACATGTGACATAATCAATAGCTATTACACTTGAATGACTACACCCTATAAGGAAAATAAAGGTAGGATACATTTGCCACATGTATACTTTAAGAAAAAAAGAAATAAAAAAGAAATTGTAAAATTTAATCAATAAACTTTTTAGGTACCTTGGCAGTGCTTTTTTGTAACACAAAATTAACAACCATAGAATAGTCAACAATCTATTGTACAGTAGATTCAATGTGGTGCATGTCAGAACTGGTACTAGTTCTACCCACATTGTAGCTTTGAGGATGAATACAAACATTGCACTTCTGGGAAGCACATTTGTTACCTTTAAAGTAAAATTATACATTACTGTCTTCAGCTGTTTCAAAAAGAAATCTTGTTTAGAGAGCTAAGGCATCAACCTGAGACAAACTCCAACCGCTTCTGTTGTAGTCAAATTGAAGCTCCTGTATCAGTGAATTGCACATTATATGTTAGAGTTCTATGTGACCTAGACAATAGCTATTAGACATGGATGAAAATATTGTATACTGAAAATAAAGTTAGTTTACGATTACTACACTGTGCCAACCATTTGCTAAACAAAGTAGTCTTTTTTCATTTTTATTGTGAGATTCTGAGCAAAAGTTGACTTTGAGTAAATTTGTGTGAAAGGGCTTTGTGAATAACTGGGAGGCAGAGAGGTGTATGCACAAAGAATAGACGTGGTTTCAAAATGGGTATCAGATTTAGGCTAATTTATTAAGTAAATAGCGTATTTGCATAGGCCAAACATCACCGATCACTGGTTAAAGTGGAGAAATAAGGGGCAATAAGGAAGATAGAGTTCAAATGTCTGAGTATACTTAGAAAGTTGTTGTATGAAAGTAGTAGGATTGAAGTGTATTATAAAAAATGTAAAGGAAAAAGTAAACAAAGATGGAAATAAAATCCATTCAAGAATAACGTGAGTTTCTTACAAGTCTTAGAGATTCCACTCCAGAGGTTCTTCAGCGGCTTGAGATTCATAATGTTCCAAGAGACTATTGTTGCCTGAGGAAAGCGAAGCAATCCAATTCATATCTTAGAAGGGACAGTAATGTTCCTCGAATGTTGGAGCGGCAATTTGAATTGGCAGGCAACCTGCGATGTTGTGAAAGGTCTCACGTTGCAGGAGATCTTTCGCAGCTGCGCAGAAATCCCATTACGCTGCAATTCCTTTTTGCATTGTGTTCGACATTTCTCCACTGTCAGAACAATCCCGTTCATGGTCTTCAAAATAATGCATTACCTGCTTGATATCGGGAGCGATTGTTGGGATGTTGGAAAGACATACATCCATTCACCAGTCAAATGGGCAAGTTTTGCAATTAAACGATGGTTGTACGCATATTGCATAAGTGTAGATAAATGTTGTGTTGTAGCTAGCACTGATAATAGATAGAGGCAGTGCCATTTCTAGAAGTAGAATTAGTCGTAGGATGGCCGCAAAGAGAGCGAGGATTGTGGGCACTTTTCCTGTTATTCCAGAGATGATCGAATGAATGCAGTCTGCTGTTAAAGGAAGAACAGTTTGAAAGCGTGTTAGAAGGCTGTAGGAGAGGGTGTTAAAAAAGTGTGCCAGACCTTGAGTGTGACATGTGTTGTAAATTGTGTAACAATTCACAAAGTGTAAAGGTGGTTCATATTTAAGGGAGTGTATTTTACTTAAAGTTTGTGGTATCTGCAGTCGATGTATTTCTTTTGCAGAAGTGAGGGAGACTACTGTTCTGAACAAAAGTGCTTTGAGTTTGGTTTGTTTCTTGAAATCTGTTTTCAAACTAAGAATTAAAGGCCAAGTTGAAGTTTGGGAGTTAGTTTGTGTGGGTGGGAATAGACATTGCCACAGGAAGTTACTCTGTTTAAAGCAGCAAGGACATGTGGTGTGCCAGCTCACATTCCGTACGATGGCATGTTATTGAGAAGCCGACAACGGCTGTTAGACAGCTGTGTGAATGATAGATGGATTGTGGGAGTTGGCGTGCTGTTGGGCAATTATATTCTTTTTGCACAGATTATCCGAGTGTCCGGGCTTTCTTTAGCGTATGCGCGGAGGAGTGTTGGAAATATATATATATATATATATATATATATATATATATATATATATATATATATATATATATATATATATATATATATGTATATATATATATATATATGTATATATATATATGTGTATATATATATATATATATATATATATATATATATATATATATATATATATATATATATATATATATATATATATATATATATATATATATATATATATATATATATATATATATACATATATATTACCTACTGGCGGTCGCCAGTAGGTAGTTATAGTTAGGACCTAGTTTCCATAGGAAATCCTCAACATTCTATTTGGAATAACTTTGGCCCTGGTTGAAGAATCTTAGCGAATTTCTCAAAGAAGATGGCTCAGTCCGCTGCGCTCCTTCCCTAAAAGTTTGGGGGGGATTGGTCAAGTGGGGGCTGAGATAAAAGGGGGTCCCAAAACGTGTTTTCTCCATGTTATTTTCCATAGGACCTTTAGACTCGGCTACAGGTCGAACGGGTGAATGGATTTATAAGAAATTTGGCAAAACTGTACAGTCCGGCTTGCAGATTACGCTTTTTTTGGAATGGTGTAAATCCGTTCAGTAGTTGTTGAGAAAATTAAAGTTAAAGAATATTTATAGGAACATATTTATTAAATTTGCATTTATTTTATTTATGTATTTCGTGTAATATGTATGCAGTATACTTGAATTTGCACTATTTTGCACAATGAATCGAAGTTTGCACATGTACATAAGATAACAAGAATATTTATACTGGAATGTATAATATTGAAATGTACATTAATGCCCATTGTAGTAAACACAAAAAAATATGCACGGTCACTTTAACACTGTTACTAAAAAAAGTGAAAAAAAGTTGGTACAAAATTAGTCAGGTGACTGACTCACGGGTCATGTAATCAAGGCACTCCGGTGCAGAAACGCGTAATGACCGACAGGAAAACAACCAAATAAAGATTATACTAGGCACTGAATTGGGTCCGTGCTCCATGTTCTTCTGGGAAAGGAATTTGCAAGAGGCCGGCTGGCAGTGGAGTTTTTGTGATTGATATATATACACTTCAATATAGTCTTTTATGATTCAAAGAAGGGTTGCCATCATTATTGATTTCCCTACTGTCTTCTTCTATTCATAGTAATTAGATATTTATATTTATTGCTGTAGTCTGTTTTAGTATTTATACCATTTTGCGTATTTTGCACAATTAGGATGTTTATATTTACATATTAACTGCTCAATCTTTCATATGTTATTTAATTTTGATAATTTTTCTATACTATTTATTGATTTTTAACCAAATCTATTAACCAAATAGTGTGAATTAAGCCTCGACACTTCTACCTCACTCAATTACCTCAATTACCTACTGGCGGTCGCCAGTAGGTAGTTATAGTTAGGACCTAGTTTCCATAGGAAATCCTCAACATTCTATTTGGAATAACTTTGGCCCTGGTTGAAGAATCCTAGCGAATTTCTCAAAGAAGATGGCTCAGTCCGCTGCGCTCCTTCCCTAAAAGTTTGGGGGGGATTGGTCAAGTGGGGGCTGAGATAAAAGGGGGTCCCAAAACGTGTTTTCTCCATGTTATTTTCCATAGGACCTTTAGACTCGGCTACAGGTCGAACGGGTGAATGGATTTATAAGAAATTTGGCAAAACTGTACAGTCCGGCTCGCAGATTACGCTTTTTTTGGAATGGTGTAAATCCGTTCAGTAGTTGTTGAGAAAATTAAAGTTAAAGTCAATTATATATCTATAGGCGCGCACACGTGCGCGCACCCAAGCGGCTGCGCGTGAGCGGTATTTTTTTTGGCTGCGTGACGTCTGTTAACGTTCGATTCGAAGGAAATCAGGAAGTTTTGTCCGCCATTTTGTCACTGCGAGTAAATATATTGTTCATTTCAAAGCGTTGAAACATGGAAAGGGGAGAAGGTAGAGATTGTCTTCCTGCGTAGGTTTTCTCAGGGTGTGCAGTAAGGCCCTTAAACGCGAAAAGATATAATTTTTCTCCGAAAAAAAAATACGGGGTACGCGCACTCGGTCGCGCACACCTATTTACAAGAGTGTGAAAATGGAGGTAAATCAGAAGTTTGAGTGGTTAGATATAAGGTGGCTCTGAAAAGAGCCCTTGTGTTAATTGAGTGTTTTCTGCATTTATAAGTAAGTACCGATGCAGAGCCTGATGTTGCAGAGGAAGATTCTGTTTCCCTCATTCGTGAAATGAACACCGTCTCTCCTATAGACGTCTTGCATGTGGTAGCGCAAGTTGTTGTGGTAAATAGAACCCATGCTATAATCTCTGAGGAACGCAGAAACAGATTTATTTACATGTCTCCTTGCTTTCTCAAATTGTGCACAATGGTGATTGGACCAATTCCATTTCTGTCTTTGGCATATATTGGAATATACCAAGGCAGATCGAGGAAAAAGTGTCATCAATTGTCGAAAGGTGTCTTTTAGAAGCATTTCCAGACCTACCCCAGTGGTTGTGCCTAGATCGTTCCCACCACAGTGCACAATTATAAGGTCTGGTTCTGGGAGATGCATAAAAGTTTTCACCAATGGAATTAATTGGTGACATTTCAATCCTCTTTTGGAAATCCATGTTATGTGTACATTTGGTAAGCTGAGGTTGCAAATTCGTCTGCTTACTGCATATTTTTCACTCCAGTGAATAACTGTGTCCTATTAGCCAGACCTTCATTTTCAAGGGATTTGTAGTCGTCCTCCAATCGGTTCTGGAAGTGGAATGGTAGTTAGAAGTTGAAATTTTAAATAAAGAAAAAGGAAGAGGCTGGGTGTGGTTAAAAAAATAAAAATGATTGGTTGATTGTAACAAGTGGAGAGTGAACAGGTCAATGTTTATGTTAAATGAAAAGTACTATTGGGTGTGAAAAAACAAGACATGTAACAGAGTTGTGGATTGGCAGGTGTTTCTGGAGGGAAAATAGTGTTATTAGTTAGCTGTAGAACGTTGAGAGATGAACTTTTGACCTGTGCCTTCAGCAAGGTGCAGAATGAGGTGTAACCATGGAAACAGCCGGAGATGGCAGTTGGTGATGGGTTCACTCTTTGGTGCCTCTGCATCTGAGTCTGTTCTCTGGTGGCTGGAGGACAACTGTTTGTTATTGTGGAGATGAAAGGGTGATAAGGAGAGAAATACGACATAGCGTCTGGCCTGTAGAAGCGTGGGAGCAGTGATTAACTCTGAGTGAAGCGGAACTGTGTCGGTGCTTAGTAACAGTAAAAAAAAAAATGTTAACAGTGGTATAACTGTCTTTACGGTGCGCTACCTACTAAGAAAGAGTTCAAGGGCCGTACTTGGCTTGGAGGTTCTAGTATCAGTAAGTGAGTTCAAGAAAAGAAAACATTCAGGACTTTATTTATGAAGGCCTTGCGCCACCGGTGCGTTACTTTTTCCCATTTTAAAAAATGAGGCCCCGGCGGCGGAAGGTCTTCATAAATAAGGTCCTCAGTGTCTACAGTTGAGGGTATGTGGAACCCATGAATAGTTTTTCAATATGAAATCATTTCAGTTGAGATTATGGATTAAAAGAGAAACCGTGAATATTTGAAATGTTTATTTAGAAATGTACTATTTTAAAGGCAAATCATTATGTAATCTGAGTACAGAAATTGCAAAAAACACAGTAATTGGTATTGTCAGTAGTACATGGAATACAAACGCTATAGTTGAAGAAAAATGAATATAGTTGGAAAAAAACATTGTACAGTCTTATAAGGAAGTATATTATATTTTAATAAATGGAAGAAGGTTTGTGGCCTTTCAGTTTAGGAACGATATATGAAAATGCAAGTGGTTATACATCATTACTTTATGAATCAGCTGTCTAACAACACAAAATCATAATGTCCACTGTTAGTAAAGCAAATAGGTCTGTTCTTCAAAAGAAAATATGGAAAATAACGTGAAGAATATAGAAAACCAAAAGGAAATGAGGACGTCAATGGGTTGTTTGAGAGTTATTGAAGCATTGTTTAGGCAAAATAGGTAGTTTCTGCGTGTAACAGGAAATCAGTTTTATCATTTGAAATTATGTCAGCTATCCAATGGAAAAGAGTAAAGCAGTACTGATAATCTCTTATAATCGGAGCCTCTTTTACCATCAGAGTGCAGGTCGGTGGGTTTTCGATGTAGCTCGCTGTTAGGAAAGAGTTAATTGTCCATTGTGTAGGCAAAGTATGCAGCAAGTGCCTCTAACATGAAATCACTGTTATCATCTGAAAACATGTCAGCCATCCAATTGAGAAGATCAAAGGAGCATTCATGATCTGTCATTATTGGAGGGTCTTTTACCATCATTGGGCAGCTCGGTGGGTTTTCGATGTAGCTCTCTGTTAGGAAATCTTGCGCCGCTGCGAATATATTCCAATGACCCAGAACTCCTTGTATCGCTGCAAAGGCCATAAACCCTCTGTTGTAACAAAGCTGTTCATGATCAAGTAACGGATTCATGAGGTGATTGTAATTCGGTTCAGGAGGTACCAAATTGCAGAGACATAAATCCAGGGCCCACGTGAAATCACAGCTCAGGCAATGAAATACAGGCTGCACACAGGTGAAATACGAATATCGAAATGATAATCGATATGATGCATTCAAAGTCGAGAGTGGTAAGATGCCGTAGTAGTCAAGCATCCTCTGGCGAAATAGTTCTAAGTGGCCCGGCTCGTTTGCGAAGGCAGGAGGGACATCCATTTTGAATTTCCCAAGATGGTAAAGGAAACGGCGCAGCACCGCTGGTTGTATAGCAACTCCACAGAATTAGGTCGCCGGCTATGCAGTGGAGAGAAGCAGAATGACTTGATACATTTTCTAAGAGTCTAGTCACTTATATATTGCTTAGTGGTTATTAAAAAAGTAGCTTTTTTTGAACTGGAGGATGCGTTAAAAAATAAGGGAGTGATTTGAGGGAGTTGTAAAGCAAGGTCAATTTTTTTTTACATCAATGCTGTTTTCTGTGAATGTTAGCTTCGTGAAAGATATGTGTGTGAGCAGATGCAACGTTCAGTTTTAAATGTGACAATGGCGGTCTTGTTCATGTCTTCCGATTCAAGGTCGGTATTCGCTGCCAAATACAAAGATTAAGAAACGCATGCGTGGGGTACATAGTGTGCATTCTTAAAGGAAAGCAAATGAAGGGTTATTTTTACCGCGTTAGCATTGTCGTACAAAAAGTTATAGTGATTTCTATTATATGTGAAGAAAGTGTCACTGATGAAGACTGAAAATAAATCCTTATAAATGATACGGACTGGTGTATTTTAGAAAAGGTTTGTAACATTACATGAATTGTGTAAAAAAAATTATGTAATTGAAAGTGTATGGTTTGAAAATGAAAAGTAGAGGTTTATAGTTCATGTTTTGAAAGCAGTTCTAGAGGGTCAGAAGAAAGTGTATGGTTTGAAAATGAAAAGTAGAGGTTTATAGTTCACGTTTTGAAAGCAGTTCTAGAGGGTCAGATGCATGATAGATTTATTAAAAATAGAACATGTTTTTAAATAGTATTTTGGAAAAAATATGTGCCTTTATGTACTATTTACATTATGTGCCTGTTGCGTATTCTTTGAGTTTTAGTAATCCTGTGTCTTATAAGTTTTCTAGGGGCGGTTTGAGGTTCATGGTGGGTTTGGGCAGGGAGGGTAGGTTGGGGGTTTGTAATAGGGGGTTCGGCTGGGGTGGAGTGCGGAGTTTAGTGAAAAGTGAGGGGGGCTGGGAGTTACGGTGTTTGGTAATGGAGCAGAGTCAGAGGACGCCACATTTGTGTTATGGGCTGCCACGGAAATATGTATTTATTCTCAGAGGTTTATTATATTAAGGATATATATTAGCATGGTGGCTCTTGTCGTTTTGTGGTTCTGTGTATGTTTATAATGCTGGCTCTGTAGTTTTTGTTTATGGACCTTATTGCGACACACAGGGGACCTACGTTGCACAGTTGGAGATCAGAGACTTAGGAAATAAAACTTTATAATTGTAAGGGCTGTAAGCGATAGAAATCGCCCGTTCTCGGTGTAAAAAATATCACCGCTATTGGTGGTATTTTCTACGGTGTTAGTACTCGAAGGAGACTAGTAACATATATGTGAAAAAAAATTATGTAATAGGCTCAGCATTTTACATTATCTTGGAAAACAAAAGTTGCTTTTACATAGCAATAAGTCTCTTATAATAAAGGGACGGAGTGTATATAGTGCTATTTAGTACTCTGCTAGGTGATTGATGTCGAATATTTCATAAGAGGAGGCTTTAAAAGTTTTACGATAAACTGGTTTTCTAGGGAAGTGGGTGGAGTGTTCCGTGTAAATTGCAGAATAGAACCTAGTAAGAACCAATTGGAAGTGTTGTTTTAAAGTCACATGACTGCACATGCGTGTCTCGACGCGATAGGTGGGTGCGCGCACCCGGTTGCGCACTATAAGAAAGCGGCGAGAAAATATCAGCTAATATGCTCTTCAAGCTTGTTTTGGTACAAAGAGTTAGTTCTGAAGAGAACTTTTTTTTTTTTTTTTTTTTTTTTTGGAAGCAAGTGTTATGATGCTTTTGATTTCTTAAAGTTGCGACGACATTTTTCAGTATGTCATACTATCCAAATAAAGTGAAGAAATTTAACTTTTCTTGGAGCATTTATGACTCTCAATTATTTGTTTAATTAGAGTAAAGCTTTGCTCTCCGTATACAAGAAGTTCTCCACAGTTCGTGCATTTCATGTGCACGTTCGCCAGATATGGTCTCAAGTCCATCTCAGCACTCGATGGAGATACAGGTCGTCCACCGGAAGATGTGTTGATTACTTCTGATGGTAATAGCGTGGCCTCCGTTTTTCTTGTCAAAGGTGGTCGCTCATTTTCATCATATTCGGAAGATGAATGCGGAACGGTAGCCATTGTACCGAAGTCTTCGGGAAGATGTTCGACGTTGTTGTCTCTTGAGAGTAGAAAAGAAAGTGATGGAAGTGGGTGGAGTGCTGCGTGTAAATTCCAGAATAGAAACTACTAAGAACCAATAAGAAGTGTTGTTTGGACGTCACATGACTTCACATGGGAGTGTCAGGTCCTGTACGCGATAGGAGGGTGCGCGCACCCGGTCTCGCACTAAAATAAAGCGGCGAAAAAATATCTCATAATATGCTCTTGGAGCACGTTTTATTAGAAAGAGTTAGTTCTGAAAATAACTTTTTTTTTATTTTTTGGGGGGGAAAGAAGTGTTATAATGCTTTCGATTTCTTAAAGTTGCTACTACATTTTTCAGTATGTAATAGTTTGAAAATGAAGTGAAGAAATTTATCTTTTCTTGGGGCATTTATGACTTTCAATTTTGAGTTTAATAAGAATGAGGCTCTGCTCTCCATACAAAAGAATTTTTCCACACTCGTTGCATTTCATGTGCACCTTCGCAAGATATGGTCTCAAGTCCATCTCAGCACTCGATGGAGATACAGGTCGTACACCAGAAGATGTGCTGGCCACCTCTGATGGTAATAGCGTGGCCAGGGCTTTTGTCGATGCTTTTGCATAATGTTCAGGATGCCTTTGTTTAACATGCCGCTGCATGGTGTGTGCAGCAAAGGAATATTTTTTATTTGGATTTCCCCTTGAGAGCTCCGAATTGCATATCGTGCAGGTTACTTTTGGCGCATTCACTTTCTTTTGATCTTCAGGATAAGTGAAAAATTGCCAAATGAAAGATTCCTTTTTTCTTCTTAACGGTGGTCGCTCATTTCCTTCAGATTCGGAAGATGAATCTGGTAGGGCAGCCATTTCAGCAAAGTCTTCCGGAAGATGCTCGACGTTGTTGTCTCTTGAGAGTAGAAAAGATTGTGAGGAAAGTGGGTGGAGTGCTGCGTGTATATTCCAGAACAGAAACTACTAATAACCAATTGGAAGTTTTGTTTTCAAGTCACATGACTTTACATGCGCTTCTCAGGACGTGTAGGCGGTGACACTATCTAGTTACGAACGTGATTACATACTTAGGAACTAGCATTCAAAAAAACTATGAAATTCACTGAAAAAACCATAGGTTTTACACACGTTATAGTTAGGAAGTAGCATTTGAAAAACCTATGAAATTCACTGAAAAAACCATAGGTTTGACACCAGTTATAGTTAGCTGGAAATTTTACTGACACAAAACCAATGAAATTCCACGTTATAGTTAGTTGGACTCACTATAACTTGCGCGTGTAATGCACTGCTGATATATATATATATTCACTGAAAAAAACATAGGTTTTAGCCCATATATAGTTAGGGATTAGCATTTACAAAACCTTATATACTCGCACAAAACCATTGAAATTCGCATATATAGTTAGATGCAATAACTACTATAACTATATATCGCGCACCCGCAACCCACTGCTGATGATGTCACATATTACATCATTCATGACATGGTCAGTGACATCACTGATGACATCACTGATGACATCTCAAATGACATCACTGATAAAATCACTGATAACATCTCATTTGTCATTACTAATCACATCACTGATGATATCATTCATGTGATAATACGATCAACCTCTTCAGACTCTAATATAACCTTAGATACACTCAGTGTAAACAAACACTCACAGACTGTCACTCATCCATGGAGTTACTCACACACCTAGTCAGTCATGCAAAGAATCAATCCCACCTCCATTTCCTCAACTATACAGTTATACACACCTTACTTAATCAAACATATACTAACACATATTTACTCTCTTATACAAGCACTGATACAAGTTCACAATGATCCATACAGCCACTCACACATTCACTGGCTCTTATGCACAGTTATTTATATATGTCAACTCTTACATGTACTGTGTTTTACATATGTACTTACTTTGACATGTAGCACTGAGAAATACAATCACTCACCAATACACTCATGCAGACAGTCAACCACCCATACAGCTATTTCAACATGCACTTTTGAACCCATACATCTAGTGAATCAACTGCTCACACATCTATGCACAGAGTCACACACCTCCCAGCCACCCCCACACACACACTCACTCTCCCATACAAATATTTGGGCAAACAATCAATAACCCATATAGTTACTCATATAGCTACTGATCAACACATGCAGCAGTTTACAGAACTATAGAAATAATGATGCACAAATTAAGACAGTTTGGTCACTAACCCATGCACTCAGTGAGACACATTTAATCATTCCCTCATACAGTCAGTCATGCACCTACTAAATCCTTCATCCGAACACTTATACATCCACTCATTCTTCAATATGTAAGACATATTTTAACTTTACAGAAACATACAGTCACTGGATGTTGTCATTTGAGATGTCATCAGTGATGTCATTTGATATGTCATCAGTGATGTCATCAGTGATGTCACTGACCATGTCATGAATGATGTAATATGTGACATCATCAGCAGTGGGTTGCGGGTGCGCGATATATAGTTATTGCATCTAACTATATATGCGAATTTCAATGGTTTTGTGCGAGTAAATTAAGGTTTTGTAAATGCTAATCCCTAACTATATATGGGCTAAAACCTATGGTTTTTTCAGTGAATTTCAATGGTTTTTTAATAGCAAATATCAAAAGCTGTCAAATGTCAAGTACGTGATAGGTAAAAACATTTTCGTGTTTATGCACGCTGATATGCTTTGAACGCTGCCCCCCCCTCTTTTCTCTTAGTAGTACTCTCTCTTTGCAGATAGTGAAGGGTAGTTAACGCAGGCCTTTGCCCCCGTTGTAATCCGTCGTGCCTGCTTGTCTCTCCATTTGATTGATTGTTATCCAAGCATTTACTGTTTTAGAATTGATTCTCTTTGGTTCATTCTCTATTTACAAACAAGCACAGAGTCGCAATACTCTGTTTAGTCTTTGCAGATAGTGAAAAATCGTGTAAAAAAACAAAAGTAATCGAGCAAAATCAGTAGGCCACTAATGGGATCTCTTTTTGACCTCGCTAAAATAGAAACATTAGGAACAACCCTTCATGAGAAATACGAAACTAGTGAGATGAACTGAGCTCCACACCATGATGGCTGCAAGACAGCTCGGCTCCGCCACCCACCCCGCCCAAAATAACAATAAACTCTATGCAAATATTATAAATATATACAACACACCAGCAAAGTAACAGGGTAAAACATTTTATTAAATAACTATTTACATAACTATTTTATACGTTTAGTTGCCCGATCCGGCTAGCTCAATCGATCGAGCATGAGACTCATGCACTCTGATCTCCTTGGCCTCAGTCAACCATCAATAGTAAGATTTTCATACATGAGTGTACGTTCATGGTTTTGGTCCCTGAGTTGCTTCGATGTCACTGCCTTGCACAAATGGCATAAGTCCTGGATGTAGGGTCCCATAGTTCAGAGTTCTGAGCAGCGCTTGTAACACTGTCTAAACCTTATTTGCACCTGCTGCAGCTTCACTATTCTCAAAGTAAGTGGGGGCCGTTTGTGGACCTGACTGCATTTGAAAACAATGTGATACGGTACCTCCCTAAACCGCTTGACGGAGGCCCCCGAGGGGCAGTGTGATGGCGCGGACTCGGAGAAGACGCTTGGCTCCGACCCCCTCCCCAAGTCTTGTTGCCCTGGTGTAGCCTGAGATCGCACCCGACATAGGCGGCCAGCTCCCGGGGTCAAGCGGAACTTTTTGCCTTTTGGTGACTCTTCCATTCTGAACATTGTCCCACAATCCGTTTGACCTGAAACGATTACACAAATAAAACATTTGTGAGTTTTAAATTTCCGGAGAAGTGTAATTCACCAATACCTTTCTCTGTAGATCTTTTTCCATTAACAATCCCAGTTCCATCACCCGCCCAGGATATAACTACTGTTAGTTGTCATTTTTGCTTCTGTTTTAATAAAAAATGTTTTAAGGTGTTTACTGTTTTTCTTGCGATGTATATATTTATAAGTTATTAAAGTGTTATAATCCTACTAATTTTTTATCGATTATTGCTCTTTGAGATATTCCCTGTCACAGGGAATATCTCAAAGAGCAATAATCGGACCCTGTCTACAAACAGAGAAGAATAGGAATATTCTGTCTCCCTTTGCAGATAGTGAAGGATAGGTAATGCAGACTTTTGTCCCCCGTTGTAATCCGTCATGCCTGTTTTTCTCCCCACTGATTGATTGATTGGCTGGACATTTATTGTTCAAGGAATAGTTCTTTCGAGGTATTCTCTGTTTACAAATAACGTGGAATAGAAATATTCTGTCTAGTCTTTGCAAGTAGTGAAGGGTGGGTAATGCGGACCTTTGTCCCCCGTTGTAATCTGTCATGCCCATCTACTCCCCACTGATTGAGAAACTAGTTCCACCCGGACCATTTATTAGAGGTACATCATCTGGCTCAACCGGAGAGTACCCCTAATAAAGAAGACATATGTAAAATACGAAGTAATCACTGTATCCTAAGAAACAGAAACTTTAGCATGAAACACACTTGAAAAGGAAGGGAAAGAAATTGAACAGAATCAGTAGGCCACTGATAAGTTTTTGACTTCGCTAGAAATAAGAAACATGGAAGTGGTGAAAAAAGCCAAGCTTGACGTTACGGCAGCCACGAGGTAGCTAGGCTCCGCCACCCCCCCACTGCTCCAAGCATGTCTGTCCCACCGCCCGCCACACCCATTAACGGTAACATGAAATAGATACAAACCAGCAGATACCTACCCCCATTCCGGAAACTCCCGAAGTGCAACAGGACCACGGTTATGCCCATCCGGAAGATGAGGCCTCGATACGTGCAGGGCGGGGCCCGGCTAACCGTCATCAGCCGTGGGGTGGATGGCCCAAAATGTACTGGTCTCCCGATTCCCTTCTTCTGCCGCCTTGCAGGCCACGGGGGATGTCTTGCCTCTGCCTCCGACCCCCCCCTCTTATCGCCTGGTCCGGACATCACAAATATCAACGCCAGGTGTCGGCACGTTTGCTGAATACTGTAAAGGTTTTCCTACACTTGGCGACGTGCTCGCTGCCTTGAATTCCTGGCGTGAGTCCATGAAGTTTCAGTCAACAAGGCCGGAGGGTGTTCTTCTAGACTGGCTCGCTGACCCGCTTCCCACGTGTGCTTGATATCAGCTCCCCGTTCGGGCCTGAAGCGGCGCCCTGCAGGCCACGGGGGGATGTCTTGCCTCTGCCTCCGACCCCCCCCCTCTTTTCGCCTGGTCCGGACATCACGGATATCAACGCCAGGTGTCGGCGTGGGGTGCGCTGGGAGGGAGAGGTGGCGCAAACGAGCCTCTCCCACCCCCACAGGTGGGGGCCCCTCAGATGCACCCCCAACGCTCCACTCACCCAACAAAAGGGTTCCTCCACTCTTGCGATGCAGCGGCGCTGCACTCACCCGACAAAAGGTCTCGTCCACTATTGCGAGGCAATGATGCTCCGCTCACCCAGCGGGGGTCTCGTCCACTGTTGCGGTGCAACGACGCTTCTAGTTTCCTGCGTCCAGAAACGTTCTCCTCAACTTTGAAGATTCTATAAGAGCCACGGGGGCCCCGGACCCCCGATGGGGAATGACTGCCATGATCACCCACGGAACGACCACGACGTAGCCGTGGGACTACCTCCACTGCTTTGGTGGCCCGCCTCCCTGCATCGTTGGTGCCGTTGGTGGTCCTGGGCTGGCTTTCCCTGAACCCTGCTGGCGGCTGGATCGATACCGGAGAGTGCTGTGGCCCCGCCGGGCTGACAAAATGGCGGCCAGCACCCTGTATCCTGGACTCGTTGTTGACGGGGACACTGGCCTACCACACAGCGCGTTTGCTGAATACTGTAAAGGTGTTCCTACACTTGGAGACGTGCTCGCTGCCTTGAATTCCTGGCGTGAGTCCATGAAGTTTCAGTCAACAAGGCCAGAGGGTGTTCTTCTAGACTGGCTCGCTGAACCGCTTCCCACGTGTGCTTGATATGAGCTCCCCGTTCGGGCCTGAAGCGGCGCCCTGCAGGCCACGGGGGGATGTCTTGCCTCTGCCTCCGACCCCCCCCCTCTTATCGCCTAGTCCGGACATCACGGATATCAACGCTCGGTGTCGGCGTGGGGTGCGCTGGGAGGGAGAGGCGGCTCGAACGAGCCTCTCCCAACCCCACAGGTGGGGGCCCCTCAGCACCCCCAACGCTCCACTCACCCAACAAAAGGTCTCGTCCACTATTGCGAGGCAATGATGCTCCGCTCACCCAGCGGGGGTCTCTTCCACTGTTGCGGTGCAACGGCGCTTCTGAGTTCAACTAGAAAATGAGTCCTGCCTCCAGAAACGTTCTCCTCAACTTTGAAGATTCTATAGGAGCCACGGGGACCCCCGATGGGGAATGACTGCCATGATCACCCACGGCACGACCATGACGTAGCCGCGGGACGTCGGCCACTCATGCCAGCGCCGGCCTCAGTCTTGAAATGACCAAAATCCTGCAAGACTACCAACTTGATCAGTTCCGGTGGGACACCAGTATGACCCGGTAGGAGAGATTGTTGCCTCCCACCCCACTTTGACTGATGGTTCATGTCGGCAGTCCCCTCTGCTACCCTTCAACGAAAACTTTTGGACTGCCGAAAGAGGTCCCGGTCCAACCACGAGTTGGTGGAGACATTTTGACTATACTTGGACCTTCCTGACCTCACCCAAAATGGCGCTGGTACAAATGAAACTCTCAACTCCTTGTTGTGCCCCAATTGCTCAGCCTTGATATCATGAGATATGTATGCAGTTTTTAGTACATGAATTGATATGGGATAAGACTGATTATATGTTCGGACAATGAATTGATCCAGGATGGGTATTGATTATACGTTCGAACAATGAATTGACATGGGACGGGTACTGATTACACGTTCGAACAATGAATTGATATTAAGTTCTAATGCATCATTGATTACTGTATTTATTTTTGAAGGTTCGAATTGTCGACACTTTTGGTACTTGCTCACAATGAATTATCGATATGATTTTGTTGCACTTGTCGCACTTTTTACTATGAAATCAACGACCACTGACTCTCTGTTATGTTTTCCACAAATAAATACTCCCCCCCCCCCCATTTACAGTTCCAGCCTGCTCCGTGGCCGGCCCACGGGGTTGTAAGCCCGTATTTGGGCACCAACATTTTTATTAAAGGTTTTTGAAAAAGCAAACGTAGTTGTAACGCGTAGATTGGTAAGTTTCGAATAAATGGCCATTGTTTCCGATTTTTTTTTATTTTTTTAAAAAAGCAGGTGAAATGAAGCAGCTCAATTAGTTAAGGGTTAAAAAGTATAGTACGCAGAAACATTGAAAATATGAATGGTCCAGGTTTGTTGTGTGTTTTTCATTTTTGTACAGCATAAAGCAATCGATAAAGATCCTGGTATTTAGCCTCTACTTTATATGCTACCTGTATCAGGGAAGTTGTTTTAAATGCCCCTAATCCACCCCGAACGAATGTCACCTGGCCCCCCTAGTACAAACGAAAACGACCCCGTACCACTGTAGGTTATCTCTCTTCCTCAAAAATGACAAAAATGACTTTCTAGGACGTTTTGGACATTGATGATTTTCATATGATCTATTTATTAAAGTAATACTCATCTCTCTGCATGAAATTAATTTTCCACATGCTACACAAGTCAATCTCATCTGCCTAAAGTTCTTTTACAGATTTGGGACAGTTTCCCTTGCCTCTGACTCACTTATTGCTAAGTCATTGGTGGATGTTTTTGCCGGTCGGGGATTATCCACCAAATCTCAAAGTTGTGCTTTAGAATAATTAAGAGGGTGTCACCTCTCCATGTGCCAATGCATGGTATGATTACCATAGCTATATTTTTTTTCGGTCCCTCTCGAGAGTTTTTTTTTTGCAGATGAGGCAGGTAACGAACCTGGCATTAAATTTCTTTTCATGAGAAGGAAAAGAAAAAAATTGCCAGATAAAATTCACTTTCACATGGGACGTTCTTGGCATTTCTTTCAGATACTTTTACATCACTGTGTCATTTCTTTGTCTATCCTGGTTAAAGCAATTTCATGTAAATAGTTGTTTAAAAAGTTTTTTTTAACGTGTTTACTTTGTTGTATATATTTATAAGTTATTAAAGTGTTATAATCCTACAACTTTGTTGGAGTGCTATATATTTTTAATGTGACACATAATTGTGAAGACTTTGATGTACAAAAAGGCATCCCTGGAATCTTCCGCTTCAGGCTCGGTCCCACACACTCTTACAGTGAGAATCCCCTCCCCAATCACAATACAGGATCGTTATCAGATAGTAGGAACGCGTGTGGTGTGACATATCTCATGAGGTGGCGACCTTGATCTACTGTACCTAATTTGAACAGGGGTGATTATTTACAGTTGGGGCCATAAACTACATCCGCAGGGCTAGGTGATAGCCTGGGACCAGCCTGGACAATCATACACAGAGGAAGAGGAGTGTCAGAGGGTGCGGTAGTGAAGAGGGTGAAAGGCAGGTGTCGGGCGGGCACAGGGTGTGATTCTCAGGGAAGAGCAGCGCAGATGGGGGGAAGTTTATGGCCTAATGCATGAGAGAGAGAGCGGGGGTGACCAGTGCGTGGGGAGATGCTTGCGAGGGTGGGGAGCCATGCTGAGGATCGGCGGCGTGCAGAGAGTGGGTCTGGTCAAGGCATCTAAAATGGCTGCCGTGCACGACAAAAGTGTGGCATTGGAAAAAAAGCAAGATGGCGCAGACAATGTTTATCAATACGAATTAATTTATAACAATCATTTTTAACAATATATATTTACTCGCAGTGTCAAAATGGCGATCAACACTTCCTAATTTCCTTCGAATCGAACGTTAACAGAAGTCAAGCGGCAAAAAAAAAACGCTCACGCGCAACCGCTGGAAGACAAGTATCAACATATATGAGCCTCCTCAACCACCCTCAGGAAACATAGGGGGTCAGGATACATCTCCCATACCCCCTTATACCCAATACTCACATTGCTTTTTCCTCCATCTAGTAATTTAATTAAATCGAAACACAAAATGGCGAATTCCCGTTTCGCTACCAGTTTGCGACCCGGTTCGCGAACCGAGAAGCGCTTCTACCGCGAAAAATCAAATTTTTATTATTTGCCCCACGGGACCCTTTAATAACCCCAACATCATTCCTAGGGGCCAAGAGGGGTCTACCTTGCCCCCTTTCATTAAATTCCCCCTTCGTTTTTCTCCTCCTCTTGTCTCTCGATCCTACCGAGAGACAAGATGGCGGCCGCACCGGACTGTTTAGAATGTTGACAGACACCGGAAAGCCAATCAGCTTCGCTTCGCAAAGCTCCGGTACGCGAAAAGTACGCGATCTGGAGCGCTATCTGGGACGCTGTCACAGATATATCTGTTTTTTTAAACGTTAATTTCTCAAAATCCAATGGAGCACATATATTGAGACCCAGCAAAGGCACATCGGGCTATCAGTCCCTATAATTTTGCCAAGTTTCGTGTAAATCCATTCAGCCGTTCGAGCTAAAAGTGAGGCCAAAGGCCCTATGGAAAAATGAATGGGAAAAACGCATTTTGGGACCCCCCTTTTTTCTCGGCTGCCCCTTGACAGAACCCCCCCACATTTCAGGGGCTGCTCAGAAACAAGATGTGCCATTTTCCTGAAAATTTCAGCCGATTCCGTCCACAAACGCCAAAGTTATTAGACATAGAATTTTCAAAAGTTCCATAGAGAAAAAATCCTAAAGGTAATATATATAATATATATATATATATATATATATATATATATATATATATATATATATATATATTTCCTTAATTCACAGCCCTCCAGTGGGCATTTTAGTGTCATTTATCAAATTAAATCTGCTTATTCTGCCATTCTGCAGCTTGACTACTAACAATTCCGAGTCAATGCAGACCCAGCTTTCAGTTGCAGTGGTGGTGCTGTCTTCACGATAGGACTGCCGCTTCAAACAGCCAAACCAAGTATGGCCACAAGTTTGAAAATGCACTCCCAGGCAGGTGTTGTGTGTAATAAGACTAAAAATCGACATTTGGCACTGAAGTTCCTTTCTTTAGCCCAACATGTTTCAGACCTTCTTTGGTCACAGGCAGGAATACAGCTTTCCACATACACTCCTGCTGCACCTCCTATTAGCATGTTAATTAGCAGTATTGCACGCTAGTGGTCTCCCAAGTGAGCTTCAAACTTTTCAGAGCATGCTGGTATTCGTAGTGCTAACAGTTTTTTTATATCCTTTAGTAGGTGAGTACTGCCATGTAAAATCAGTTTCCTTAATTCACAGCCCTCCAGTGGCTATATATATATATATATATATATATATATATATATATATATATACAAGAATACTGGCCCTGCACCTCCAGCTCATATCTGGCGAACAGAAACCACGGCGAGTCCCAAGTTTTCAGGCAAAAGTTGTTTTATTTCACCACAGCACAACGGTCTGACGCATTTCGGGCGGATGCCCTTGCTCACAGATAGTCTAGCTAATGTGTGCCATTTTTTAAAATGCAATAGTGAACACCATGTGATCATAGACAGTGAAAACATACTACTTAACATGTCTATGGTTATCCGATTCGTAATGGAAGGCCAATGAGTAATATTGCTAAACCATCAAATAATTCATACATAATTCATATACTGAATAAATTCAGAAAATTAAAAAAAAAAGAGAGAGACAATCATCCATACTGACAATTTCATAGGAAAAATATATCTGCATGAATGCAGGATATTAATGAGGTAGTCTGAATTGTATTTGTGCAAAAAATGCAGATGTAAACATATAACAAACGTGCAATATATATCGCAAATGTAAACATATTGACTTTGCAAATATACGCATTTGATAATATATCGATTTATTTATTACCATATAATATCATAGTGAGGTAGATCAGTGTCGAGTGGCTTAATTCACATAACATAGCATTACAATAATGTAATGAGTGGTAGCTAAGTGTTGAGTTACATAGTAAATATTTCCCATTATCATGAGGTAGGTTAGGTGTTCGTCGAGGTATAAAATCCATAGTGCTATTCTGTGGTAATGTACTTACATAACGTAGGCATTGCCTCATAATATATTGAGTGAGGTAGAAGTGTCGAGGCTTAATTCACACTATTTGGTTAATAGATTTGGTTAAAAATCAATAAATAGTATAGAAAAATTATCAAAATTAAATAACATATGAAAGATTGAGCAGTTAATATGTAAATATAAACATCCTAATTGTGCAAAATACGCAAAATGGTATAAATACTAAAACAGACTACAGCAATAAATATAAATATCTAATTACTATGAATAGAAGAAGACAGTAGGGAAATCAATAATGATGGCAACCCTTCTTTGAATCATAAAAGACTATATTGAAGTGTATATATATCAATCACAAAAACACCACTGCCAGCCGGCCTCTTGCAAATTCCTTTCCCAGAAGAACATGGAGCACGGACCCAATTCAGTGCCTAGTATAATCTTTATTTGGTTGTTTTCCTGTCGGTCATTACGCGTTTCTGCACCGGAGTGCCTTGATTACATGACCCGTGAGTCAGTCACCTGACTAATTTTGTACCAACTTTTTTTCACTTTTTTTAGTAACAGTGTTAAAGTGACCGTGCATATTTTTTTGTGTTTACTACAATGGGCATTAATGTACATTTCAATATTATACATTCCAGTATAAATATTCTTGTTATCTTATGTACATGTGCAAACTTCGATTCATTGTGCAAAATAGTGCAAATTCAAGTATACTGCATACATATTACACGAAATACATAAATAAAATAAATGCAAATTTAATAAATATGTTCCTATAAATAGATTTAAATATATTATATATATATATATATATATACATATAAAAGAACATTTAAAACTTTGTGCAAAAAAACGCAGTACATTCGAATCATATTAGAACATTTGTCTATTTTGACTGTCTATTTTGACTGTGGTTGTATATAGTCAATGTAGACCCATGGTTTGCATTGTATTTTTGGTGTCACATAGGTTCCCCGACCATGTTGTTATTAGTGATTTTTAATCGCCTCCCATTTGTTGTAGTGATACTCACCTGTCGAAAGGAGCCTGTATAGACAGTAATATATTTGTGTTATAGTGAAAAAAATAGTGCTAAAAGTGAGTTTTCATCAGTGTTTTAAAAGAACGTATTTAAAATTTGAACCTCTACGATAAAAGCTTTTATATTAGCTACTTGTCCATTGGTTTGATTGTAAGGTCTTTTTTAAAAATATTCAACATAAATGTTCATTTCTTTACTTGGCCCACCCCTTGGTAATTATTTTCATTTTACGAATTCAATTTCTTTACAGTTGTTGATAACGCGAGGTGGACCCATGGTCCCTTTTATAAACAAGTATATAGGTCCTCCGTGATATTCAAACCATTAGGGTGTCTGGAATACAATTCTAAAATATACCTGTTTTCCAGTTTGCAGAGTTTGTCTTCCCTATTTCCTCCTCTCTTATTGGAAGGAATACTGTCTATTAGATAGTATTTTAAAAGTTTTGGGTCTCCTTGATGGAACTTATTAAAATGGCGGGCAACGGGCAAGTTGGGTCTCGGATTTTAATTGCTCGTATGTGTTGTAAAATTCTCTTATGCCCTTGCAACTTGGTACTTCCCACGTACCTAAGCTCACAGGGGCACTCCAGAATATACACAACATAATCGGGTTTGCATGACAGGGCTTTGTTGATGTTTTGATCATCTTTACCAAAAGCCGTTCTAAAACTAAAATCAAATTAAATCTGCTCATTCTACCATTCCATAGCTTGACTACAAACAATTCCGTTGCAATGGTGGTGCTGTCTTCACGATAGGACTGCCGCTTCAAACAGCCAAACCAAGTATGGCCACAAGTTTGAAAATGCACTCCCAGGCATGTGCTGTGTGTAATGAGACTAAAAAACGACATTTAGAACTGAAGTTCCTTTCTTTAGCCCAACATGTTTCAGACCTTCCTTGGTCACAGGCAGGAATACAGCTTTACACAGACACTCCTACAGCACCTCCTATTAGCATGTTAATTAGCAGTATTGCACTCTAGTGGTCTCCCAAGTAAGCTTCAAACTTTACAGAACATGCTGGGATTCGTAGTGCTAACAGTTTTTTTTATATCCTTTAGTAGGTGAGTACTGCCATGTAAAATCAGTTTCCTTAATTCACGGCCCTCCAGTGGATATATATATATATATATATATATATATATATATATATATATATATATATATATATATATATATATATATATATATATATATATATTATATATAGGCTTAACCGCCGAAACGCGTTGTTGTTGCCAATAAATCTTTACCATATTTGCACAGAAAAGGTGTCTGGGCTATCAATTCGTACTGAACTGATTTGTGAAAGCTCTATATATATATAAATATATAAATATGTATATTAATTTTCCATGTTCCCCCAAAAGGAAGGTGAACCGCACTCATAGCGTTGCTTGTTACTCAATATTTCATTTATTCATTGGTGTCTCAGCATGGCAAACCTGAAGCCTTTCGTTCTGCATGGAACTTTTTAAAAGGTGGCCAAACACCAATCACAACGTCGCTTCACACACGTTAATGCCCGCTTTACTTTCACATCCTCCAGTGGATACTTTTATAAGTGCATTGTGGGACATGTGGTTCCGCTCCCGGTGAGTGAATCATACCCTCCAGTGGGTGGTGTTTTTTTCTTTGCTGTTACACCCGCATTTCTTGTCAATTTAGATGTATTATTCCCAACAGTAATTCGCTACTCCCTAGACAGTCCCCATTTTCAAGGCTGCAGGGAATCCAGTACCGGAGACAGTTTGGCGGCACCGCATTGCCCTGTAACGTTTTCACAGGCTATAAACAGTGGTCCAAGGCGGGCAATGATGGCTCTCTTGAGATGGTGCATCTCTCTTAGGTGGGACCAACCGATAATATATTTTCCATGTTCTCCCAAAAGGAAGAAAGTGAGTCGCAATTGTATGGGGCTTTATGGACCTCTCAAGCCTGTACAAAATCCAGTGTAGGTTCCTTCGCAACTTGGCGGGGCTTCCACAATCAACGCCTTTAATTCCTCTTTGCCACGACATGGGTTGTCTCCCAATAACAGACATGGCAAGGTATAGAGTAGTGTCTACTTGGAGGCGGTTGTGGACCACGGAAGAGTTGACACTCTATGCCAAAGAGTTAAACGAGGTGAAGGCAATTGGGGGCTCTGAGCGAATTCCCTGGCTCCAGTCGGTGAAAAAGAGCCTGTGTGACATGGGACTTAGTCACTTGTGGGTTTCGCCTAGCTTAAATAACTTCCCCTCTAAAAAGGAATTTAAGAGCTTATTCTGGGCCTCAACTCGCTCCTCTATGGCACATGCATCCAGCTCTGAAAACCTGACGGGGCGTTTCCTAAGATTCAAACTGGACCCAGCACGTGAGGCATATTGGGATCTCATTTCTAGGCCACTGGACAGGAAACTGTTCCATCAATTTCGAGTGGGTACATTACCCCTTAATTCCTTTACCTCATCCTGGAGCAACAACAATACCAATCTTTGTAGCCGTTGCTCCGGTTGTAAGGAAACAGAGGGGCACTTTCTGTTCGCCTGTCCCCAATATAGTGAACCCCGTTCAAAATGGCTAAAACCCATTTTTAAACGAATAAAATGTAAAAAATCCTCCGAAGCCATATGGGCCTTAAAAACAAACACAACTGAGTTTATTGTGATATGTTTGGCTAAATACCTGGGCTGGGCATGGGCAATCAGGGCAAGAAGGAATTCAATCATCACATGATTAAACAAAGTGTGTAAAGTGTGTAAAGTGCATAGTATCTTTTAGCAACTGCCACATAAATTTTTAGGTCTTGTTAAAAGTAATGTCTTGTTTCCTGCTATTCAATGGTTTAATAATTTTTTAACTTTGGATTCCATTTTGTGTTTAGTCTGTTGTTTATATATAGCCATTTCCATTTTATAAGACTATATTTATTATGTAGAGACATGTAATTGTGTTTTAAATGTTTGTCAAAACCGTCTTTTATGATTTTATTATCGAAATAAAGACATTAAAACCTGAACCTGAGTCGCACTTGTAGCGTTGCTTGTTATTTAATATTTAATTTATTATGATGTAATGTGTGACGTCATCAGCAGTGCATTGCAGGCGCGCAAGTTATAGTGAGTCCAACTAACTATAAAGTGGGAATTTCAACGGTTTCCAGCTAACTATAACTGGTGTGAAACCTATGGTTTTTTCAGTGAGTTTAATAGGTTTTTTAAATGCTAATTCCTAACTATGACTGGTGTGAAACCTATGGTTTTTTCAGTGAATTTCAAAGGTTTTTTAATAGCAAATTTCTATAGGTATGAAATGTAATATTTTTTATAATGAATCTTATATTGTATATTTATGTAATACTATTTTTATTATGTATATTGTTCATTTTTTATTTATTTTTTTGCCCTGAAGCGCTCCCGGTGCGTGTCCCGGTGAGCGCACCGGTAAGCGCTGTCTTGCGGCGCACCCCAGGGCGCGTACCGCTGAGCGTCCCGTTAGCGCTATTGCCGCGAACGAAAACATCATCGTGAAGTATCACGTAGCTGCGTCCGCGTGATACACACGGCGTAAATGCACCCAGAAGCACTCGAGCGCATACGATTGCGCAACGTAAGCATCCGACGCGCTTACGCCGGGGCGCTCCCTGGGGCGCGTTGCGTAAGCGCGTCGGGTCAAATGATGAAAGCCCTGGTCATGTGACCTGAAAATAACACTTTTCATTGGTTCAGGACAGTTTTTTTTTCTAATGATGAAAGCCCCCACCTTTTTTCCTCATTCTCACTTTGTACTTTGAGTGAAGAAGACCTGTTGATAGACCTCTCTGTACCTTTTTGGACTGAAAAATGGCTTCAGTAGCAGCAGCAGCAGGAGCCTCTCAGCCACCACCACCACCAAGAGGACCACCACAACACCACAGTGGCGGAGATGAAGAAGAGGAGGAGGAGGAGGAGGAGGGGAGGAGGACGTTCCTGCCAGAAGATAATACCCCATATAGGCCAAAGCAGCACATTATCTGGGAGTTTTTTTCCATCCCAAAGGACCTCAAAAAAGTGAATGCGCCAAGGGTTACTTGCCTAATCTGTGGCACTTAACGTTCAAGGGGGAACCCTAACAAGAAATACTCTTTTGGCAATAACACCGTGATTCGCCACATGCAACGCCGGCATCCTAACAACTATGCTGCGGCTAAGGTCTGAGAACTGGCCAGAAACCCTCCCCAATCTTAACCCAGCAACTCCAAAAGAAAGCAACCCACTCCATTGGGACCAGATACAAGGGAGATGGTCCCAAACAAACAACTCCAGTTTGGGGAATACAAAATCAGTTGTATTTTTTGTGGTAAAACAATTACCTATGGTGAGCAAAGCATAAAGCTCATCAACCGTGCTGGTGACAACCACAATTGCCCCAAAAAACCTTAATTATTTCCTGATTTTTTTTTTGCTCCAGTTGAGCCTTTTACAATTCCCTGTTTTTTGTTTCTCCCCATAAAAATAACAAAAAAATATAAAATTGTTCATAAAAGCCAAAAAAAGTACAAAATGTTCGAAAAAACAATAAAAAAATATAAAACAACAAAAAGAAGAAAAAAACTGTTCTTTTCAGAACTACCTCCAATTTATAAAAAAAAGCTACATTCTTTTTTCCCCATGGTACGCTCCCCGGTACGCTCCCCAGTGCGCATACCGGGCGCTCCCCAGTGCAAATCGAAAAAAATAAAAATGTTTTGCCCCGCGGGGCTCTTTTATGGCCCCCACATCAAACCTAGGGGGTCAGGGGGGTCTACTCTGCCCCCTTTTGGTCATTTCCCCCTTTGTTTTTGCCACCTCTTGTGTCTCGATCCTACTGAGACACAAGATGGCGGCCGCTCCAGACTGTTTGGAATGTTGACAGACAACTGAGAGCCAATCATCTTTCTGTGCGCGAACTTGCGTAGCACGCTGGAGCGCGCCCCGGTGCGCAAAACGGGGCGCGCTTATAGATATATATATTTTTTGGAACCTAAAATACTCAAAATTCACTGGAGCACATATCTTGAGACATAGCAAAGGCACATCGGGCTACCAGTCCCTACAATTTTGCCAAGTTTGGTGGAAATCCATTCAGCCGTTCGGGCTAAAAGTGAGTTCGACCGCTCTATGGAAATTAACATGGGGAAAAGACATTTTGGGACTCCCGTTTTATCTCGGCCCCCGCTTGACGAATCCTCCCCAAAGTTATTCCCAATAGAATGTTGTGAATTCCCTATACCAAATAATCCCAACTATAACTACCTATTGGCGACCGCCAGTAGGTAATACATATATATATATATATATATATTACCTACTGGCGATAGCCAGTAGGTATATATAGTTAGGATTTTTTCTCTATGGAACTTTTGAAAATTCTATGTCTAATAACTTTAGCGTTTGTGGACGGAATCGGCTGAAAATTTCAGAAACATGGCACATTTTGTTTCTGAGCAGCCCCTGAAAATTTGGGGGGGTTCCGTCCAGGGGGGGCCGAGAAAAAAGGGGGGTCCCAAAACACGTTTTTCCCATTCATTTTCCATTGGGCCTTTGGCCTCACTTTTAGCTCGAACGGCTGAATGGATTTGCACGAAACTTGGCAAAATTGTAGGGACTGTTAGCCCGATGTGCCTTTGCTGGGTCTCAATATATGTGCTCCAGTGGATTTTGAGAAATTAACGTTTAAAAAAACAGATATATCTGTGACAGCGTCCCGGGTAGCGCTCCAGATCGCGTACTTTTCGCGTAACGGAGCTTTGCAAAGCGAAGCTGATTGGCTCTCCGGTGTCTGTCAACATTCTAAACAGTCCGGTGCGGCCGCCATCTTGTCTCTCGGTAGGATCGAGAGACAAGAGGAGGAGAAAAATGAAGGGGGAATTTAATGAAAGGGGGCAAGGTAGACCCCTCTTGACCCCCTAGGAATGATGTTGGGGTTATTAAAGGGTCCCGTGGGGCAAATAAAAAATATTGGATTTTTCGCGGTTGAAGCGCTTTTCGGTTCGCGAACCGGGTCGCAAACTGGTAGCGAAACGTGAATTCGCCATTTTGTGTTTCGATTTGATTAAATTACTAGATGGAGGAAAAGCAATGTGAATATTGGGTATAAGGGGGTATGGGAGACGTATCCTGACCCCCTATGTTTTCTGAGGGTGGTTGAGGAGGCTCATATATGTTGATACTTGTCTTCCAGCGGTTGCGCGTGAGCGTTTTTTTTTTTTTTGCCGCTTGAATTCTGTTAACGTTCGATTCGAAGGAAATTAGAAAGTGTTGATCGCCATTTTGACACTGCGAGTAAATATATTGTTAAAAATAATTGTTATAAATTAATCCGTATTGAGAAACATTGTCTGCGCCATCTTGCTTTTTTTCCAATGCCACACTTTTGTCGTGCACGGCAGCCATTTTAGATGCCTTGACCAGACCCACTCTCTGCACGCCGCCGATCCTCAGCATGGCTCCCCACCCTCGCATGCATCTCCCCCATGCACTGGTCACCCCTGCTCTCTCTCGCATGCATGGGCCATAAACTTCCCCCATCTGCGCTGCTCTTCCCTGAGTATCACACCCTGTGCCCGCCCGACACCTCCCTTTCACCCTATTCACTACCGCACCCTCTGACACTCCTCTTCCTCTGTGTCTGATTGTCCAGGCCAGTCCCAGGCTATCACCTAGCCCTGCGGATGTGGTTTATGGCCCCAACTGTAAAGAATCACCCCTGTTCAAAGGAGTTACAGTATATCAAGGTCGCCACCTCATGAGATCCGTCACACCATACGCGTTCCTACTATCTGATAACGATCCTGTATTGTGATTGGGGAGGGGATTCTCACTGTAAGGGTGTGTGGGACCGAGCCTGAAGCGGAAGATTCCAGGGATGCCTTTTTGTACATCAAAGTCTTCACAATTATGTGTCAGATTAAAAATATATAGCACTCCAACAAAGTAGTAGGATTATAACACTTTAATAACTTATAAATATATACAACGCTCCAACAAAGTAAACACATTAAAAAAAAAATTTTAAACAACTATTTATATGACATTGCTTTAACCAGGATAGACAACGAAATGACACAGTGATGTAAAAGTTTCTGAAAGAAATGCCAAGAACGTCCCATGTGAAAGTGAATTTTATCTGGCAATTTTTTTCTTTTCCTTCTCATGAAAACAAAGTTAATGCCAGGTTCGTTACCTGCCTCATCTGCAAAAAAAAAAACTCTCGAGAGGGACCGAAAAAAAATATAGCTATGGTAATCATACCATGCATCGGCACATGGAGAGGTGGCACCCTCCTAATTATTCTAAAGCACAACTTCGAGATTTGGTGGATAACCCCCGACCGGCAAAAACATCCATCAATGACTTAGCAATAAGTGAGTCAGAGGCAAGGGAAAAGGTCCCAAATCTGCAAAAGAACTTTGGGCAGATGAGATTGACTTGTGTAGCATGTGGAAAATTAATTTCATGCGGAGAGATGAGTATTACTTTAATAAATAGATCATATGAAAATCGGAAACAGTGGCCTTTTATTCGAAACGTACTATTCTACGCGTTACAACTACGTTTGCTTTTTCAAAAACATTTAATAAAAATGTTGGTGCCCAAATATGGGCCTACAACCCCGTGGGCCGGCCACGGAGCAGGCTGAAACTGTAAATGGGGGGGGGTATTTATTTGTGGAAAACATGACAGAGAGTCAGTGGCCGTTGATTTCATAGTAAAAAGTGCGACAAGTGCAACAAAATCATATCGATAATTCATTGTGAGCAAGTACCAAAAGTGTCGACAATTCGAACCTTCAATAATAAATACAGTAATCAATGATGCATTAGAACTTAATATCAATTACTTGTTCGAACGTGTACTCAGTACCCGTCCCATGTCAATTCATTGTTCGAACGTATAATCAATACACATCCCGGATCAATTCATTGTCCGAACATATAATCAGTCTTATCCCATATCAATTCTTGTGCTAAAAACTGCATACACAACATGATATCAAGGCTGAGCAATCGGGCACAACAAGGAGTTGAGAGTTTCATTTGTACCGGCCCCATTTTGGGTGAGGTCAGGAAGGTCCAAGTATGGTCAAAATGTCTCCACCAACTCGTGGTTGGACCGGGACCTCTTTCGGCAGTCCAAAAGTTTTCGTTGAAGGGTAGTAGAATCTTCAAAGTTGAGGAGAACGTTTCTGGAGGCAGGACTCATTTTCCAGTTGAACTCAGAAGCGCCGTTGCACCGCAACAGTGGACGAGACCCCCGCTGGGTGAGCGGAGCATCATTGCCTCGCAATAGTGGACGAGACCTTTTGTTGGGTGAGTGGAGCGTTGGGGGTGCTGAGGGGCCCCCACCTGTGGGGGTGGGAGAGGCTCGTTCGAGCCGCCTCTCCCTCCCAGCGCACCCCACGCCGACACCTGGCGTTGATATCCGTGATGTCCGGACCAGGCGATAAGAGGGGGGGGGTCAGAGGCAGAGGCAAGACATCCCCCCCGTGGCCTGCAGGGCGCCGCTTCAGGCCTGAACGGGGAGCTCATATCAAGCACACGTGGGAAGCGGTTCAGCGAGCCCGTCTAGAAGAACACCCTCCGGCCTGGCGGACTGAAACTTCATGGACTCACACCAGGAATTCAAGGCAGCGAGCACGTCGCCAAGTGTAGGAACACCTTTACAGTATTCAGCAAACGCGCTGTGCGGTAGGCCAGTGTCCCCGTCAACAACGAGTCCAGGATACAGGGTGCTGGCCGCCATTTTGTCAGCCCGGCGGGGCCACAGCACTCTCCGGTATTGATCCAGCCGCCAGCAGGGTTCAGGGAAAGCCAGCCCAGGACCACCAACGGCACCAACGATGCAGGGAGGCGGGCCACCAAAGCAGTGGAGGTAGTCAGCGCCTCCGGCCCATGGGCACAGACCACCGAGTGCAAGACATTCCTCTCCAGTGTTGTCGCAGCCAAAGATCCCGTTGGCCTCGGCTCCTCTCCTGGTGCACCTTACGTGACGACCCTTTTGTTGGGTGAGTGGAGCGTTGGGGGTGCAGCTGAGGGGCCCCCACCTGGGGGGGTGGGAGAGGCTCGTTTGCGCCGCCTCTCCCTCCCAGCGCACCCCACGCCGACACCTGGTGTTGATATCCGTGATGTCCGGACTAGGCGATAAGAGGGGGGGGGGTCGGAGGCAGAGGCAAGACATCCCCCCCGTGGCCTGCAGGGCGCCAGAAGAGAAAGGGAGGACCAGCACATTCCGGGCCGACCATCCCACGACTTCTCCGGCTGATGGCGGCTAGTCGGGCCCCGCCCTGCACGTGTCGAGGCCTCATCTTCCGGATGGGCGTAACCGTGGACCTGTTGCACTTCGGGAGTTTCCGGAATGGGGGTAGGTATCTGCTGATTTGTATCTATTTCATGTTACCGTTATTGGGCGTGGCGGGCGGTGGGACAGACATGCTTGGAGCAGTGGGGGGGTGGCGGAGGTTAGCTACCTCGTGGCTGCCGTAACGTCAAGCTTGGCTTCTCTCACCACTTCCATATTTCTTATTTCTAGCGAAGTCAAAAACTCATCAGTGGCCTACTGATTTTGTTCGATTTCTTTACAGTGTTTACTTCGTATTTTACATATGTCTTCTTTATTAGGGGTACTCTCCGGTTGAGCCAGATGATGTACCTCTAATAAATGGTCCGGGTGGAACTAGTTTCTCAATCAGTGGGGAGTAGATGGGCATGACAGATTACAACGGGGGACAAAGGTCCGCATTACCCACCCTTCACTACTTGCAAAGACTAGATAGAATATTTCTATTCCACGTTATTTGCAAACAGAGAATACCTCGTTAGAACTATTCCTTGAACAATAAATGTCCAGCCAATCAATCAATCAGTGAGGAGAAAAACAGGCATGACGGATTACAACGGGGGACAAAAGTCCGCATTACCTATTCTTCACTATCTGCAAAGGGAGACAGAATATTCCTATTCTTCTCTGTTTGTAGACAGGGAATATCTCAAAGAGCAATAATCAATAAAAAATTAACAACTTTAAGGTAAATACTCACAATATGACTACTCAATGAAGTTAAAAAGTAACGGATATAGGTACTTGAGAGGTTTTCGGTCGCATATAATCTACAATATACACTTGTACATATGAGTCTGATACAGGGCGGATCTCTGTATAACTATGGATAATTAGATATTAGGATGGCATACAAAGCTCCCAACCTTCTTACTTTTTCTCTTAAAGGGTTTCAAATTGGGGACAAATATTAGGCTGTGCTCTAGAGGTTGACGGTGTTGCTCCACTGGTACTCGGGCCTTCTCATGAAGCAGAAGGAGCCGCTCTCAATCTCCTTAACTCTTCCCTTGCAAAGTTGACCGGATTCTTAGTCTGCAACTGCTTCAGCATACTTGCAGTTCCACACAAGTCCTTTTTATTGGGGTCTCCTCTTGAAAGCAGTCTTGCATATGCGGCAAGTAACTTTTCTGGCATTTACCTTTTTTAAGACTTGTGAAAATTAATTTCAAAACATTCAATAAATACGGTGTTACTATGCATTGTGTCAAATGCTTTATTAAAAATATGCAGAAAATGTTCCCTTTATTTGTTGTTAAGGTCTTTACAAGAGAATTTGAATGGAGAAAGTAGGAGATGAATAACACATGTAGGACGTTATATCTCAAACTATAAAAATTGATAAAGAGGGTGGACCAAAGTCTGCATGATGAATGCCAGTGGAAGCGTTTCAGGCACATTGCGAAGTTTTTAAAAAATATAAATATTGTCAAGTTTTACTTTGACTTGTGATGTTTGATCTCATTTAGTCACTTCAATCTAATTTTAAACACTAATTTTCTTTTTGTTTTGCAGATTAACTACAATACTTATTTTGGACTCCATATTATATGTTGTTTATTATATTATTTTGTTACTTATAGTTCTAGTTATTTATTGTAGTGTTATCTTTTAGTTATAGTTCTGGTTATTGTTTTAATAAAAGTTAATTAAAAAAGTACATACGTCTGTTTTTTTGTGGGGGTAGCAGTCATCAATAGAAATGATATTTATAATTTGAAGTATAATGCTGAAGTTCACTCATTAGCAACATATTGTGGTGAAATTTTAACCTATGTGCTGACGTAAGTGTTCCATAAACTACTACTATGGTAACAGGCAAAATACTGTTTGGGGGTAGGGTAAAAATCCGATAATCAGGCCTATCAGCGACTAAGACAGCAGGCCAAGTCTCTTTTGCTCAACGGCTCCCTCATGGGACGAAGAAACGCCCTTTTTCACGAAATAGGAATATTTTACTTGCAGGACAGTTGTTAATTTCCCGTGAAAATACATTAGCCTGGAACATTGTTAGTGATAAACTGTAAATGCATCTGGGTCCTTTGCTTAAAAAAAAAATATAAAATATATTTGTGAATTAGAATAAGAATATATGTTACAGCTATAGATATTTGCTATTAAAAAACCATTGAAATTCACTGAAAAAACCATAGGTTTTAGGCCATATATAGTTAGGGATTAGCATTTACAAAACCTTAATTTACTCGCACAAAACCATTGAAATTCACATATATAGTTAGATGCAATAACTATATATCGCGCACCCGCAATCCGCTGCTGATGATGTCACATATTACATCATTCATGACATGGTCAGTGACATCACTGATGACATCACTGATGACAACTCAAATGACATCACTGATGACAACTCAAATGACATCACTGACAACATCACTGATGACATCAATCATGTGATAATACGATCAACCTCTTCAGACTCTAATATAACCTTAGATACACTCAGAGTAAACAGACACTCACAGACTGTCACTCATCCATGGAGTTACTCACACACCTAGTCAGTCATGCACTGAATCAATCACACCTCCATTTCATCAACTATACAGTTATACACACCTTACTTATTCAAACATATACTAACACATATTTACTCTCTTATACTATTCCTGATACAAGTTTTCAATGATCCATTCAGCCACTCATACATTCACTGGCTCTTATACACAGTAATTTATATATGTGAACTCTCACATGTACTGTGTTTTACATATGTACTTACTTTGACATGTAGCACTGAGATATCCATTCACTCACCAATACACTCGTACACAGTCAACCACCCATACAGCTGTTTCCACATGCAGTTTTGAGCCCATAGATCTAGTGAATCAACAGTTCACACATGTATGCACAGAGTCACACACCTCCCAGCCACCCCCACACACTCACTCTCCCATACAAATACTTGGGCAACCAATCAATAACCCATATAGTTACTCATATAGCTACTGATCAACACATGCAGCAGTTCATAGAACAACAGATATAATGATGCACAAATTAAGACAGTTTAGTCACTAACCCATGCACTCAGTGAGACACATTTAATCACTCTCTCATACAGTCAGTCATGCACCTACTAAATCCTTCATCCAGACACTTATACATCCACTCATTCTTCAATATGTAAGACATATTTTAACTTTACAGAAACATACAGTCACTGGATGTTGGCATCAGTGATGTCATCAGTGATGTCATCAGTGACGTCACTGACCATGTCATGAATGATGTAATATGTGACATCATCAGCAGTGGATTGCGGGTGCACGATATATAGTTATTGCATCTAACTATATATGCGAATTTCAATGGTTTTGTGCGAGTAAATTAAGGTTTTGTAAATGCTAATCCCTAACTATATATGGCCTAAAACCTATGGTTTTTTCAGTGAATATATATATATATATATACGTCAGAAAAGGTCCCCACAAGTATTTTTGGAAACACAAAAGACTCGCACTCCAGGGTCCGTGTAGGTATCGTTTATATATACGTTTCATAAAGCACATCATGTTTTGCAGAAGTAAAAGTGATGGTAATTGTATGCATAATATTGTCTTGTGCATTGGGATAATTAGGGAATTCCTTTGATTTTGCTTATGATTTTGCTTATTGTGGTCCCAAATTTGGACAACATTTCCTATATATTTAGCCACTGTTTTTCATTTTTCTTTTGAAGTCAAATCTGTTAAGCAGAGCATTATCTGAATTGGACCCTGCTCACTAGCAGTCTAAAATCATGTAACTCTTACTGAACAACTGTGCATCAGGTCCAATGTCAAGGTTTTCTGTAGAGAAATTGCAGGTATTGTCTTGAAGCTCAACCAAAGGGGATGATGGACGGAGTGTTGAACATTGCAAGCGCTCACCCTCAGTCTACTGATCTGGGTTTAATCATTCATCATTCTTTAGCTCACTCCGTCACCCCAGTTCAGCCTGAACTGCTACGCCATGACTTTCCTGGACCGGAAACAGGCATCCTGGGACCGGTTTCTGGCTAATCAGGCTTCATCAGTCAGACTAGCTTGAATCCAGTGGCAAAGTGAGCAGGGGACCCTCATCTGGGCATACCCTGCCAATTTAGGGCGAACAAAGTAAAACCAAAGGGGAAGATGGACAGAGTGTTGAACATTACCGTCTTGAAGTTCAAAGGGTCAGAGAGAAGTGAGGTAAAGTTTCTTCATACTTGAATCCAGGTTCAGGTGTATAGGAAGCTTTCCCTTAGAATTTGTTAACAAGAACAAATGTTACAGGACCATTTTGTAGATTTTGACATTTTCTTGCATTAGGACATTTGCTGCAAGATTGTGGAAATCTCAATTAAAAGAACACAATTTTTAATTTCTTGGAGGAAATTACTTTGCATAAATGGCACAAATAAGCACACTTGTATTCTTTATATGAGCTACTATGGTGACAGCTTCTCCGAAGGCATAGAGATCACAACAGGGCCCACAGTGATCTCTAGAAATGGTGGGTGGGAGTCAGGCTGGGTGGCGAAGGTAATTACCTTTCCCCAACCTGATGGAGGTAAGTCTGCCCACCATACCCTAAGTTAGGCCAATAGTCTCTTTAATGTATACGCCATGCCTTTTGCATGCCTCATTCTTGAAGGATTTGAAGTCACAGCTAAAATCTTCCATCTGAGCATGTTGAGATGAAAACTGTATCAACAGCCCCTTGTTGAATTTAAAAATATATATTTATGATGGGTATTAGTTTTAAATTATTTTAGGAAAGCAATGTTTAGACAAAGAACATCATATTTAGATTGTCCTAAAAATTATTCTGGGAACTGAACATAACAACTCCTTTTCAATGAGCAATAGGAAAGTGGTGCACTCTGTTTCTAAATTTGCTGAAGAACCTAATTAACAATTTTTCTAGGAGGCACTGGTACAATATCAATAGAGGGTATGGCACCTTATCAAACATCTGTAGAAGAAACAGCTCTCAGTTCAATACATCTGTTGCTTGCTGACAACACTTTGTGATCCCAGTCTGTGTTGAGTTATCACTTGCGAACAAATGTAAATCCACCAGAACTTTTTGTTGTGTGTTTGTCTATGAGAAAATATTTTCACTTGTAGAGAATGGGGGTAAGGATAATCCCAGATGGAGAATTACAGGAGAGCAGCCAACAAGGAAGAGTTTTTGAAGTGCCATGCCGGTTTAGGAAAAAGGTAGGCAAGGCTGTTAGATGAAGAGTGTGGAGAAAAAGAAAACATCAATATAGTAGTCGATAATTCAGTTATTAGTAAACCTTGTGGTATATGGAGTCCAGAAAATAGTCATACCGGCCTGCCCCAGTGGAATCATGAGGAGGCTGACTACCTAGGTGAAATCGATTAGGATATTGGGTGTTATTGTAACCAAGAGGTTTCCCAACGGCCAGTCTAACGCTCCTCAACTATTTCTCAACATTCTATTGTGCACTCACAAGAGTTCCAGGATTGAACCACAATCCAAGAAACACAGGGGAGAGACAAACTATAACTGTGAACGGATAACATAAGGTGAAAACAATGTACATGATAGGGAGAAATAACAACAGTGTTTATATATATATTATAACATATCTCTCAGAAAAATTATAGGCTGATTCATTTGCTGGATGTGAGTGAGAAAGTCTTTGCCAAAATAATTATGGTTAGATTGAAGGATTGGGTGGAGAAGCAGTCGATTGTGTCTGCGGAACACAGCGGCCTTACGGAAGGCCACTCCATGATTGACACTGTTTTGCCCTATGGGCGTCTGCATGAAAGTCAATTGAGCAAAGAAGGATGCTGTATTGCTGTATTGTGGCCTTCAGGGCAGCGTTTGACCTAGTAGATTGGAAGTGCCTATGGGAGACTTTGAAAAAATATGACGTCCAAGAAGGACTTCTGGTCATAATACAGGAGTTACATAGAGGGAATTGGGGTAAGATTATTAAGGATACGGTGAGGACTTTGACATCGAAAATAGCAATAAAAACGGCCTAAGACAGGGCTGTGTAATGGCCCCTCTACTTTTAGCCATATTCCTAGCTGGTCTGCCATCTCTGCGGGCGATAGATAGAAGTAGAAGCCTGAAAATGAATGGAAAACAACTATCGTGTTTATTGTATGCAGATGATTTAGTAACACTTGACCAGACAAAGTTGGGTTCTACAAAGGAAGTTAAATGCATTCAGAGAAAAGTGTGTAGTAAAGCATTTAACTGTAAATGTGGATAAAACCTAAATATTATGCTTTGGAAAAAGAGATCCTAAGTGCAATTGGTATTTGGGCCCATGAAAACTAGAAATTGTGAATGAGTACAAATACCTTGCCGTCTGGTTCATCTGATAGAGACATCTAGCTGCAGATTCCTTAACTTAGAAAATCCTGAGGCCATCAGACTGGACCCGGAAAACGTTCCGCAGCAGCACCTCTGCACGCTGACGTTAGTTTTCTTCTTTTCCACGTCCCAATGTAGATCCTTGAAAATCAGTGATTCCTTGGCCTGTTTTTTGGGTCTACTTGATGTCTCCGGGGGTCACGGAACAGTGTGCCTTCAGACTTTAAGGCGGGTGAGACCTGTGCACGTCAGATGTCTGCCACAGACCCACACCCCATCTGAATGTGGTGCATAGGAGTGCCCCACAACTCCAAAGAGTGTGCCACCTGTCAACAAATGAAACTTAAGTCCTTTATTGAGTGTCGTATGAAATTGCTGGCCGCACAGCTGTCCGGGTCTGCACCTTTGCGTCACCGCTCGCCCTCTCGGGATCAGGTCTATTCCCAAGGTCGTGCCCGCAGACATCATTCAGAGGTTTGTAAGCACAAGTTTAAATCATGGAGGTCTTCCTCCCATACGTGTGATGCTGGTGCCCATTCTTTTTGATCCCTGCCAGGCACGGGCGCCTGGCAGTCAACTTCTCTGTACCCTCCCTTTGCGTGAGTTGGAGCGATGCTGGCCCAAATAGAGTCTTATTCCAAAGCACTCCACTCTTACTTTGGGTCACCCCCTCTCCCTGGTGTGCCTTCGGGTCCCACAGAGGTGGAAGGCAGTCCTTGCTGGCGGATTCATTCCCGGCACCGGCTGCGTGCATCTACTCGGGTTCCGGAGCTGATACGACACTGATGGGACATGGCCAAGAGGTCACTCCCGGTCGATCCCATCCAGCCCACCCCTTCAGTCACCACATAGCCCTGTGCGGCTTCCAGCCATGTTGACGAATTTCCTCCCTGCATATTGCGATGGGGTCGACGTCAGACGGCGCCCAGGCGGAGTCTCCTTCGGAGGTCGTCGGCGTCGAGACGACTGCGACTCGGCATTAGTCAACGCCGGTGCTGATATCCACACCTCCTCTTTTGCATGAGGTTGGTGTTCCTCTCAACTGCTCAGACGTCTAAGCAACTCCCACACAGCATTGGTTGACACCGGTACCGGCGCCTATGCCTCCTCTTTTGCAAGATGTTGCGTTCCTCTGGACCCCTCAAATCTCAGGTCATTTCAGTCCATGATGCAGGTACTTCTGGCTCTTCCACTTTTGCTATCTAGTGGACGGGTGAGTCTCCAACCGTCTCCTACCGACGGTTTACTGTCGCCTCCCAGGATGGCAACTGAGACTAGTGCTGCCTATGCACGGGCTATTCACAGGGCGGCAGCTATTCTTCAATTTCATCCCCCTGTGGTTACCCTGCCTTCTGATCCTTTAATGGATCTTCTCCACATGGAGCCTGTTGAGGTGGAGCCTTTACTGACCCTAGGGGTATCTTTGTTTGACATCATGCTTGGTACATGGGTGAGGCCTTCCTCTGGTGACTCTGTTGATCGGCCCATTGCTCGTCAACACCGTCCTGCCCCGGAAGATGCACTCTGCCTTTCCCTTCACCCTAGAGCTCACAGCCTAGTTGTTCAGAAGGTTTTGACTTGCAGTCTTCCTCCACCTTGCCCTTGTTAGCTCCCACTAGGGAGTCTAGGTGGTTGGACACATGTGGTCACCAGCTTTTCGCCTCTGCCAGTGCTGACATCCGTGCATTAAATACGGCTTGCGTGTTCACACGCGTATCCTCTGCCCTTTGGGACTTGGTCGAGAATTTCTTCCTTCTATTCTAGAAGGGCCACAGGCAGAATTACTTCACCTTCTATTTGATGGTAGGGGAATGGCACAATTTTCCCTCCAATCTTCCCTTGATGCAACTGACTCGGTGGGACGGGCTCTGGCTCGGTCAGTGGCTTTGCGCCACAATGCATGGCTGCGCGGCAGTCGTTTCCCAGACAATGTTCGGGATGTTCTTAGATATCTGCCATTCAATGGCGTGGACCTTTTTGACCGCCACACAGATTCTGCAGTCTCTTGTCAGGGCTACCGTATATCTTGCGGCACGACTTCCTGCCTTGTGATATGTTTATCTTCTGCATAGGTGGTGTTGCCCTGTTGGTTTGATTTCTCAAAAAAAAAAAACGGGTTCTTGGATAGTGCCCGGATAGTGTGGGTGGTTATCCGGCCATTTCAATATTCAGTTCATTCAGATGGCTGGTTCTGTCATCCTTCCACTTCTCTGAATGTGTATTGTGCCTAAGAGGACCCCCTTGCAGGGGTTGAGACTTACCCTATGTGGAGTATTTGCTGGCTATTGGGTAACTGCTTTAGCCTTGGTACGCTCCTATGGAGTTCTCCTCACGGACATCCTTCTGGGGGTTAGGCTGTCCTAGTTTTCTGCTGTGATCCTCACGCTGGCATCGCTCTATTACACTTCAGTTGCAATTGGCTCCAGTTGTCTGTAGTGCTTCTAGGCCTCGGCATGGGTTCCTTGCCGTGCGGCCTCTACCTTGCCTGCCTTGACGAGGTCTTTCTGTTATTTCAGCATTGCAGTGGTCCTCTTGTCTATGATGGTTGCTCTTCTTTTGACAGCCACTGTCTCTCAGGGGCCTTGTTCCCTTCAGTTCAGACGCAGTTCTTTCACGGCTGAAGCCTGTCCTTGTTTTGTGCCAGGGACAAAAGCTGCTGTGCGGCATGCTTAACACTATTGGCGCAAACTTGGGTGCACCATGGTATGTTGGTTTTCATATGGTGTTTGCGTTGTTGCTGCTATGGTCAGCTCTTACTGGGCTATCTTTCAAGGTAGCGAATTTACCATGCCCGTCTCTGCTGTACATTGTCTTATGACCTCGTTTTCTGGCCACTTTCTCAAAAGCAGTTTTCACACATTCACTGCTGCTTCTGCACAGGTGTTTTCCACGCTTCTGCTTTAAGTTCATACTGTGGACAGTGTTCTCTTCCGGATACTGGCTTCTTGGGTCCAGGGACTTTTAGGTTAGTCTGTTGGACTGTATCCACTATCGTGCCTAGCTCCATCTCCTTCTCTGTCTTGCGGGGACCATTGTTTCTCCCGGGCGAGGGTCAGATGTTGCTTACGGGCCTGGACATTGTCCTGTCCAGTTCTGCTTCCACATGACTGTTGGTACTTATCGCTTGCCCTAGTCTATTATTGTGTTACGCTTCATTTTTGAGCATCTTTCTTCCTATTCTATATTTGCTATGTGTTCTTACACAGCAGAATCTTGCAGGCAACGTTCCCTCATGCGGTATCCTTGGTCCTTGACCCAGTGTGCTTGTACTATGAGCTCCTATATAGGTGTCCGGCTTGCCTGGTGCCCTTTTTGCCGCTTGCTTTCTTGCTATTGCGTCTCTCGCATCTGGGTTGGTCACGGACCATACAGGAGGGTCTTTGCTATACTTCATGTGGTTCTAGTGTCCACAGGGTATGCTTATCTACCTTCCAGTCTTCCGATTGACTATTGTTCTTACTGTAGTCCTTTTTTGGGCGCTTCTGCTGGTTGCCGTCGGCCCTTTCACATGTCAGTGACAGACCGACTATGTACTGGCATGTCTTCTGTTTCTGGTACTACCGGCACTTTCTGTCCGTGGGTTGGCATCCTGCCAATGCTGTCACACCTATTGTAGCTGGTGCGGGTTTCAACAGTGCTTCTTTCCACTGTTGTGCATACTGAGCCGGTATGCGCTGACTCTGTCATACCAGTTGCTATCTCTCTGTGTCTTTCTTACGGTCTGAAAGCCGGATCTTGCGGATCTATCTGACCCTGGGCTCAGTTCCACATCTTTGCGTAGTCATGAACCTTCCTTTTCACACCTACATATCTAGTATGTGTTTTCTTTCTCTCACCTGGTATACATACAAGGGTTTTTATGTTGTTCTTCGACAGCTTGTGGTGCCTTTGCCTCCCAATGTTTTGCGTTCTTTTATGAGCTTCATGGTCTGGTGTGGCTGCGCTGGCTTGCTGTCCCCACCGTGTTTTGTCACCTTGTTGACAGCTACGTTCCCTATGGAACTTGATGGGGTTCCATCGCAGACCCACCTCCTCTATGGATATGGCTTTAGTATCTAGTTAAGGAATCTGCGGCTAGATGTCTCTATCAGATGTACGAATTACTTGCCTCGATAACGATGTATCTGGTAGAGACACAGTCTAGCCGCAAATTCCTTAATGCCCGCCCGTCCTCCCCATGCTGCAAGGACCTTTTCAGGTTGGGATTTCTATACTCGCCTCCCTCCGGTTGGCTTGACCCTTTTGCAGGGTGAAATTTCCCTTCACTCTGTAACAGACTGTTTCATTCTGTTTTCATTGCTATACTCAGCCCTTTTCTCTGGAGTTGGCGGTATATGGCATGTGTCCATTCCAACCTATGCCTGGATTGTACGGTGTGAAATCTATTCATGTTTTTCCGTCCCCCCTCCCCTTCTCCATCGCCTTGGGGTCTCTTACCACCCCTGCGACCCATTGGTTCAAGTCTATTTGCTATGTCACATTCTATAGTTCTCTTATTGGGGTTATGACATCTCTTTCTGGTGACGTCTTGTGGTAAATTGTCCTTGATCCTGTGTTCTGGATTTGTTGTCCTTCATGATTATACATTATGGTTGCGGACTTTCTGTTGCCTGCAATGCTGTTTTTTCACTTCTTCATCTACCTTCGACAGTGGTTTGGCATTCACTTTTATGGGGTTGCTTCTCAGTGCGGTGCTCTGCTCTTCCTTTTTTTGACTTTTCAAAATACAGTGCCTGGCACTGTCCTTTATGGTGCTGTTTTTCACCTTTCACAGTTTTTGATGGTGGCTCCGCGTTGTGGAGCACAAAGATTTCTCTGACGAAAACTGACGTCAGCGTGCCAGGGGGGCATATATGGCTCAGCTGACGTCATGTCCGTGTACGACATCAGGGCGGAGCTGTGCGGCGCCGCCTCCGGTGCACAGAGGTGCTGCTGCGGAAAGTTTTACAGAGCCAGTCAGATGCCTGGGGATATTTTAAGTTAAGGAATCTGCTACTAGACTATGTCTCTACCAGATACATTGTTACCGAAGGTAAGTAACTCGTACGATAGGACCCTAAAGTGGCATACGCATTTAGAGGCGCTGAAAACAAAGTCCCTCGCATCAGTATGTGGGTTGAAAAAATGTAATCGGCTCTATGGAGATATGTCCCATAGACCGCTGAGAAAGCCTACAGTGCGATGATACCCCCTCAACTACTTTAGGGGCACACGTTCTCTACCTAAGTGGTAAATGCAGATGGGATTTTGAGGAAGTGAAGTGCATAAAATCCCTAATGTCATTGCCAGGCTCATCTATGATCCAGGCATTCAGATTTGAGCTAGGGATGACATCATGGAATGTACAGGCTCAAGTGGTCCTGCTGAGGTTTTGGAAAAGATTGGGACCAGGAGCTGACCAGAAGGTCTCGCTATGGTGTAAAAATGAGATACAGTATAATGATTTAAAATGGGCCAAAGAGACCAGAAAGAAACTATATTCTGTAGGCGGGAACCTGAAGGTGAGATTATATCAATATACATTGCAAGCAGAAACCACTAAGGGTGAACTCAGATCCCTAGGGCAGGAACTGTCTTGGAGGCACAAGTTATGATGAATAGGTGGGTAAATGAAGCATTGTATCAATACCTGTATACATTAACCAATCGTTGGCTCTGATGCAAAGTATCAAGATTAAGAATTGGTATCAACCCTTGGATGATAAATGAGAGAATAAAAACATAAATGATGCAATCTGATGGCAATTGTATATTTATGATAGGCATGAAATGTGATAGCCTGCATATATTAGTGGACTGCTCAAAAGTATTTGCCCTGCGGAAATTGTTTTTACGTCCCATTTTTGTTTAAATATGGTACTGTATCCCGGGCCCATGCAGTAGAACTTCTTGTAGATATGCCTAACTTTCACATCGCAATGGCAATTGGGAGATATATGAATGCTATAAAAAGATATTTTATGGATAAAGGAATTTGAAGATTGTAAGTTATGATGGAATTGAGTTTTAGACGGTTTTAATTGCTGCAACATTTTTAGTAGGGGTGAGCGGAATTTGCGTAATCGCGATACGCAAATCTTCGCGAAACGGTAAAAACACTCGGAATTGCTTGTTCGTGATGCTTATTTGTGGTCCGCAATTGCTGTTGGCGTGCTTGGGGGAAAATATCTCGCGAACATGCATTTTGAGAACACGAACAAGCAAAAAATGTTGCGAAGTCGCAGAATGCAGAATTTTGGGCAATTTCCGCGAGCGGAATGGAATTTACTGCTCAGGCCTAATTTTTAGACAACAATTTGTTTGATATTTCCTAATAGAAATTCTTATAACGATTTTGAATAAGTACTCAATTAACTTTCATGCTGGTGTGACCATAATGAATATATCGAGTAATTGCGCAAATATGTAATCCAGTGTCTGGAAATCTGCACTGCTTTCTTCTTTTTCTTACAGGATATTTATCTTAATGGTACTAGTTGATGATATTGTGATGGTTTTCCATTATTTACAAACAAACTTCATGTTTTTATGTTGTTTAAAGACCAGTGGTCATAATAACCGTTTCTTTGACTGACTTGTAGAGAAATCGCTCAATGTACAACTCCACCAATTTTAAAGGTGTTGCTTTCCTACGTTGTCCTTGCCAAGAGTAAATTTCCAATTGTGTGAGAAAGTTAGAGAGGAGTTTGTGAGTAAAAACAAATGTATGCTTTTAGATGTCCACTAAATCACAATGCACTCCACCACTGGAATTCTTAACACCCCTACGACCCCTAGAAGTAGATGTATGCACTCTTTGTAAAATCTTTGTGAATAAATATTTTTACAAGTGCAAACAAAATTCAGTGAATTAGACATGGTTTGACTCTCTTAAAAAACAATTATAGGAGTATGTAAGACCAAATAAAACTTGCAAATATGTTTGTGAGCGAAGCCCTAGGAATATTGAGCACTACGGGCCACATACATGTTTTTAGTGGTCATAAATGGCTAATCTGGCCATTCGCCACCACAAAATAAGTCTGTGGCATGTACAAACTCTATTCTGCGAGTCTGCAAGCTATTACTGACTCGCAAAATAGCATTTGCGACTCGCTGTTAGGAAGCGGCGTGGCAAGGGCGTCCCTTCCTAATAGCGACTGGTAGTACCATGTTTTGGCACCGAAATGTGGTCACAAAACATTCACATTTTACCGCCAATGGAAAGTTAGTGGTAGACCAGTCGCAAATGGGAGGGGGTCCTCAAGGTGCCTCTTCCCTTTTGCGAATGTGGGTAGAAATATTTTTTAAGAGCAGGCAGTGGTCCCACGGACCATTGCCTGCTCATAAAAAATTAAACTGAAATGTTTAATTTGTCTTTTTGAAACGCATCCCATTTTCTTTAAGGAAAAAAGGCTGCATTAAAAAAATACTGATTCATGAAAAAAGCAATCACAGACATGGTGGTCTTCTGATCCCAGCTGACCACCATCCTGGTGACTGCCGGCCATTCCCAATGGATCAAATGCGCCCTGCCTCATGAATAATAATGAGGCAGGTCCCTTGGGAATCACAAACAGTGTCTCAGACACTGTTGTACATTCCATTTTGCGAGTCACAAATTGTTAGTTGCAAAAAAATCGCAATTTGCGAATCACAAAATGGAATGGCTGGTTATTAGGAATAGCGATCCTAATTGCAATTCTGTGAATCGGCCTGTTTGCAAATGCAAAATAGGTTCACACCTGTGGCCCTTACTTTCAGTGTTAAAACCAAAACCTGAGATTTCACAACGTAGTGGGCTACTGACTTTAAATCATTGATTGGCTCATGGTGCAATATGTCAATGCGCAACTTGGCAGCTGTGTACAAGTTTTAGAAGGTTCAGCAAACTTTTGTTTAATGAATGAGTCTAACATTTAAAAAGGTTGACATTTCACCATTTATTAGAAGAAGCTGAAGAAAAACTGCATTTATATAATTGACATGACATGTGGGTGATAACTGGATGTATTGCAAACAGATGTGCAAATGCTTTCCAGCAAGAGCTTAACCAAAAGGCACTTTAAATGTGAATTATAAGATTAGACTCTAAGTTCAAATTGCCTTATCCCATGCCAATATTTGTGAAACCGTGACTCCCTCTAAGTTTCTTCTCATCCTCCAGGCACCCCAGCGAGAACCTGACTAAGAATTCCTAAATGAAACTAGTCCACTGAAAGGAATTCTTTGAGTAGCACTGTATATGAGTATTACCAAGCAGTACCAAACAGCTGCGTATTTCATTGGTTTCACAAAATGTGGAAAGGAAATACATAATGGACTTGTATGTTACTTTTGAAACAAGCAAACAGTGCCCCCGAACAATGCTCTTAAAAGCCTCCCACTCAACCAAGGCCAATGTTGTAGATCCCAGTTTTTTTATACAAATTATTCTGTATTTCATCCCCCCAGATTCACGTGGAACAATTGATCTTCCATATTTTTATACCGGCTATATAGGATATACCCCAACAATCAAACAACAAACAGGTCAATAAAAAGGCTGCCCACTAAATCCTTGCCCTTCACACAGTTACAAATGCCCATAGTCCACAGACCACATGGCTCCATCAACCCAGGTCATCTACTTCACAAGGAGAAATTATCTGCATTACGGTGTTTGAGGCTACATGCAATGTAGTATCTGAATTTGTGTCCGAATCTGATGCAGGCGATCCTGGTCCATCATTGCCAAGCTGATCTCCAAGCTAGTGTCTTCCAGACTTGCCACAACATTCAATTGACCTTTCAGGGCCTGTTCCTGTGAGGGATAGCTAGGTGATGCAGGACCAGGTCAGTTCCACCTTAGCTGCTGCTTTGGAGAGCACCCCGCTGTGCTGTGCACCTCTGTATGTTTCAGATGAGTCTCAATCCAGGCCCAGACATACTTAGGGTCTATGAATAGCTGCAATCCAGTGTTCCCAAAGACCTTCAGCTTATCCAGGAATAGCTTTCAATACTTTACCTCCAGCTGTCAGACTCTCACCTTTGCAACCAGGAAAAAAGAACATTGACGCTGCCCAGCCAGTGTAAACTCTGGGAATATCATCACTCTATGATTCTCAATGAGGATTCCCCCCTTGCCCCGGGCCATTCTGAGGATGTGATCCCTGTCTCGCTAATGCAACAGGCGGGCCACCACTGTTCGTGGCAGGGTAAACGGCTGTGGGGAAAAGCTCCCCCTCCAACGTGAAGAATGGAGAAAGACCATCAGGCACTTTCTCTGACATGATCCAATCTTCCAAGTAAGATACCATATCCTGTCCTTCTCCAGGAGGGCCACAAGGCGGATGTTTTTTAGGCATGCCCTGCCCTCTGCATCCTCTGCTCTATTCTCCAGGGATTGAATTCGCTCCACTACCTCGGCCATCTGGGTTGAAATGCCCCTCACAAAAGACTGCAATTCAGTGACAGTGAGCTACATTGTCATCAAGTGCTCTGCTACCTTGAGGTGGTCATCTCTGAGTATGCCACGTCCATTACTACAGCGTCCATTTTGTGCTCTAGGGCCTACTTAGTGTCCCTAATTGCTGCCAATATGGAACCCAGTGTGGTAGGAGAGTCCTTGGTGGAGCTGTTAGAGCCCCATTGGTGTCATCGCAGCAGCCGTTAGACGGTTGACCACCTCCATCAGCTCCCTTTATTCTGGCGGTGCAGGCAATAATGGACATGGTCGATGATGTGCGAATTTCCTCAGTTGGCGCACTCGCAAGTCCTCCATGCTCAACTTAAATCTAGGTGGACCACCCTCCACCAAGGAGCGTTTCCTCATAGGCCTCTCAGGGAGCAGTTCTAGCCACAGTCACCCCCAGAGTCCCAGATGAGGTGACAGCAGCCATATTAGGGGAACGAGGAAACTTCCACAGACACAGAGGGATAATCACAAAGTCCCAGCAGCTGCACCCCTGCCTTTCAGGAGTCTCCAGGGTAGGCCCTGTGTGCATCTCTTGCTTCTCAATGAAAGACTGTCGAAATATGAAGACCTCAGCCACTTGGAATGAGGGGAGTGAGGTGGTGATGCAGGGTGTTTTACTGTAGGAGGGCTAGTTAGGGCCCAATGTGCAAACTATGTGGTATGTCCTGTTGGAGCACTGCTGCTGGGGCTTTCATCTTTTGTACACAATTCAGGAGGGGCACCCCCCTATCAGCTCCCAAAGAAAGCATTCCAGCCAGTTTAGTCTGCCTGGCCTCACTCAAAACCGGGCCTAGAAGGTCAGCAACACCCACTGTGGCAGAAGGTAAGTTGTACAGCTCTGTCACACTGGTACCGCCAGCCACTCTGCAGGTCCTCCTTTCCCTCAAATCTCCAGCTATGATGATGGTAGCAGGTCACTCTACCCAATAGGCCTCTTCCTTACAAGTTCAATCACTTTGCTAGGCTCCTGTCCTGGGCCACACTAGATCGGGGGGAGCCATCACCCTGCAGCTCAGGGTCCCCCAGGCTCCTTGCCTCACCCTCTAGCAACCTGGAAGACCCTCACTGGGTTGCTTCTTAGTGCTTGAAAATAAGCAAGTGAAATAATGGCATTTTGGGGTAATACTATTGGATGTCCCTCATACTCGACTTTGTACTTCAGGGAAGATGAATGGTCCTTTGTTTTCTGTTTCTTTATTTATTTTATTTTATTTTTTTTTTTTTCTTTCACTTTTTCTGTTAATTACGATACAGTATTTACAGTACAGAATTTTCACACCGTTATACATATATAATACAACCATCTGCATACCTGTAACAAAAACCCAAAACTAAAAAAAGAGAACATAAAGATGGAAAAACAAGTCAAAACTAATCAAAATCTGACATAACCCAAAATTTTTAGATCTTTCTACTCTTCCACTGTTCGATGGGGAACCAGATCTTACCCCCCAGCATTCTTGCCCTTCTGCCTTTCCTATCGTAGATAGCTTTCTCCAGATTATATATGTGTAAAATCTTTGCTATCCATATCTGAAACGTCGGTGCAGATTTGTCTTTCCAAGCTTTCGCAATAATAAGTCTAAAAACTGCTGTGACCACAAACAAAAATTCTGGATGTATATTATTATCACCTATACAGATGCCTAATATTATCAAATCATCTGTTAATTTAACTTTTAACCTCAGAAATTTCTCCAGAAATACCTCTATTGCCAATTTTAGAGTAAAAAGCTGTGAACACTGTGAAAACATGTGCGTGATATTAGCGCTCGATGAGTTACAGCGTGGGCAAGTTATTCCAGTGCTGCCCCCCATTGTGCAATTCTAGCTGGTGTATGGTATAATGAAAAAATGGTCTTGTAATGTTGGGTTTGTAATGTTGCTGAGCATAGTATGGTTCTTCCTAGGTCTAATGATGCTTGCAGAGCTTCCGGATGGGCCCTTACTTGTTCCACCCATTTATTGCTATATTTCTCCCTATCATCAGTTTTGTATGCCTGTAGTTCTGCGTATAATTGCCTAACTGAGCCCCGTAAACTGCTCCCCAAATAATCCATTATCCTGCAGCTTGTCATTCCTACTGCTCCCCCCTGTTTTGTATGAAAGTAGCTTCTTATTTGTAAATATTTAAAGAAGTTGTTCCCAGGTATTTTAAATCTATATTGAATTTCTTGAAATAGTAAGAACCCCCCTTCCGCATCCAGCATGTCTCAAAGGGCCCGATGTAGGTAAATCTTTTTTACCACGTCTTAAATACCGATTCATACCGAATCGGTATTTAAGAAGTGGTAAAAAAGAGGAGGGCAGATGTAGGTAATTAATTACCGAATCGGAAGGAATCGGTATTTACCGATTCGGTAAATACCGAATCGGTAATGCCCATTGATTCCTATGGGCATTGAAGCCCATAGGAATCAATGGGCATTACCGAATCGGTATTTACCAAATCGGTAAATACCGAATTTTGCAAGGGTGCAGGGGGTGTCACTTTGACACCCTCTGGCACCCCAATGACAGGCATGTGATGTGGCACACATACATGCCCTAAGGGCATGTCTGTGTGTCACATGGCACAGGTGTGCATGCACAGATGTGCAGGCACACCTGGCTTTGGTATTTTACCACCCAATTGGATTGGGTGGTAAAATACTGACTCCTAAAGGCCTGTGGCACTGTTTTCAGTGCCACCTACATGTGGAATTTATCGATTCGGTAAAAATACCGATTCAGTATTTTACTGAATCGGTAAATTTCCGAATCGGTAAAATTACCGATTCTTAAATAAAACGTCCCCTACATCTCAAAAGTCTAATACCGGTCGGAAACGGCCAAAATCGGCCGTTTCCGACCGGTATTAAGGCTCCTACATCGGGCCCCTAATTTCTTAACTCCTCTACCATCCCACTCTTTCATAACAGCATCCCTAAAAATCTCTGTCGGGAGATCGCTATTCGTGTATAACCTCAAACATCTATTATATCTTCCCAGTCCTACCTTCTTCTTGATAGCCCTCCAAATTTTGTATACTGCGCTCAAGGTCTTGAATCTTGTATGTTTAAAATAGGCAAAATCTACTGTAGTGACTAAAGCGTTCTCTGCCCTTTTTCCCAACAGTGCTTTATAGACATTCTCTGGACATGCACCCTCCTCATGATGATCACTGCCTCCTAAAAGCCCCTTGGAATATTGCAAAACTGCCGCCCAATAGTAAAATCTGAAATCCGGTGCCCCCCAACCACCCTTCTCCCTTGATAGTGTCAAAAATCTATAGGCCCTACATGTCTTCCCTTGTGCCCAAATTAATCTATTCACTGTTGCTTCTATTTTATTAAACCATATGCCATCAAAAAATAAAGGAATTGCTCTAAACAAATAAAGGAATTTAGGGAAAGTAACCATTTTGATGAAATTAATACGGCCCATTAGTGTCAGATGTAAATTGTTAACCCTCTCCATATTTCTTTTAACCTTCCCTAGCAGTGGTTCCATATTAATCTCTACCAATTTCCTTAACTCCGCGGTCACCCTGACTCCCAAATATGTTGCTTCCGGGACTACTCTTGCGTCTATAAGTGTTGAGAATCTATTCTGTACTACCTGTGTCTTTCCTCTATTTATTGAATACCCTGAGAACGCACCAAATTTCCTCGCCTCCTGTTCGATTTCAGTCAACGCTCCCTCCGGTGCTGATGTTGTAATAGCCACGTCATCTGCGTAAGCAAATAGTTTGAAGTCTTTCTCATGCATTGTAACTGGGTGGATCCTATAGTTATCTGTAAGTCTTCTCAAAAACGGATCCAGATAAATGGCAAAAAGTAGGGGCGAGGCTGGGCATCCCTGTCTAGTCCCCCGCCCAATCTGTACCGTCTTTGAGTAGGATTTATTTATTCTTATCCTAGCCGTAGGGTGTCTATAAAGTGCCTGTATTGCTGAAATAAATCCCTTACCTATACCTGCCCATCCCATAGCCTTCCATAAGTAAGCCCAAGAGACCCTGTCAAAGGCCTTCTCGGCGTCCAGAAAGATCGCCGCGACAGGGTCTCCAGAGGCCTCTGCTGCGTCTAAAATAGTGATCATCTGCCTGATATGTTGGGTAGTCCCTTTACCAAGTATAAATCCATGTTGTTCCGGGGATACCACTTTCTCTATAATCTTACTCAGCCTATTAGCTAATGCTTTGGAGAATATCTTAGCGTCAGCATTTAGCAAAGTAATTGGCCTATATGAGCCTGGTTCTGTTGGCGGTTTATCTTTCTTTAGGATCACTATAATGTCCGCGTTGGCCCATGAATGTGGAATAATTCTACCTCCCTGTGCCAGACAACAGATTGCCCACAGATCCTTACCTACAACATCCCAAAAGGTTTTGTAAAACTCTGCAGGTATCTGGTCTTGTCCTGTTGCTTTGCCCGACGGCAAATTAGCTACTGCATCTCTTATCTCCTGAACCGTCAACAACTCATCTAATTTATCCCTCTCTTCTATACTTAACCCTGTCTGTGGCCTTTGTGTTAGATATTCCGTACTTTCTTCATCTATAGCTCCAGTACTTGCGTCTTGCTCATATAAAACCTCATAGAACCTCCTAAACACCTCCTGTACCTCCTCCACCTTGTTTACAATTGTCCCAGTGCTATCCCTAACTTCTTTTATCTCCCCTGCTGCTAACGTTTGTCTGGTTCTAATTGCCAGCATATGACCAACCCTCTCATTGAATTTGTGGCACCTCTCCTTTTTTGCTAGGTAGTTCCTTGCTAACTTCTGCGCTAATGTAGTGCCTGTTTCTGCTTTCTGTGTTTCCAAATCCAGTAATATCTGTTCAAAGGGGTCTTGCTTGCTTACTGCCTCCACTAGAGCCTCTTCTAGTGCCACCAGGGTTCTAATCTCCTCTTCCGTTTTCTCCTTTTCTCTTCTACTTCTTGCAATTGTATAACTTAATGTCTCTCCTCTTATACCTGCCTTAAAGCTATCCCATACTACATCCGCAGAGGCCGAGTATCTATTGATATCCCAGGATTGTATTATCCATGCATTCATTCTTGAAATATACTCCTTCTCTTTCAGCAACCCTCGTTCGAATGTCCATATAGATCTTATTATTTCTTTATCTTGGGAGATTGGAATACTTAGAACCAGTGGATTATGATCTGACACTATTCTGGGGAGCCGTTTTCTGTTTCTGTAGGCAGCCCAGTCTGCAGAGATTTCAGGGATGAAGATGCTCATATTGAGATGAGGAGGATATTTTCCCAGCTCATAGATCTGTCCTGGAAAAGGGGATTCAGTTACTGATGTACCACCTCTCATGTTGCAAGCAGAGGTGCAGGACATGATTGAGGCTGCACTATCAAGGACTTTCCCCAAGACGAAGAGCATTTGCACTTTTGCAAGGAAGGTTATGTATTCTTCGGATTCTGATAAGCCATCTACCTTATGGTAAATACCTTAGCAGAGTAGAGATGTAGGACATTTTGTCACATATTCTGGATAGTTTTGAATCCCTCCTTTTCATGTGGATGAAGGAGGGAAAGTCCTTTTCCTCCAGTATGGGAAACCATGCGCTATGGATATGCCCTTCCATGGATCCATTAAGGGCATGGCTATGGGGGAATGGAAGGATTTGGATAAGATTGTGGTGCCTTGCTTTCTATAAAAACGTTATTTACTTGAGGGTGCTGACATGTGTCCTCAAAACAATAAAGTGGATGCCATGTTTGCCAACTTTATTGGTAGGAATTTGATGAATCCAGAGGACTGTTCCCCTTCTGATCCCTCTGATAAAATAGAAAACTCAGATCTGAAGAAGACGTTCCGGGAGGAACATCTGGCTCTGAAAGCTAGCATGTGTGCCATTTACACAGCCCAGTTGGTAATCAAGGAGTATGCCAAAGTGGTAATAGCTTTTCAAGAGGGTCTTCAGTTTTTGGAGCTGACAGCAAGTATGGTGGAGCAGATACCGTTGCTAAGCGACATAGCCTCTGATGTGACCATGATGTTGAAAATATAAGCTTGTGAACAGATAATGGCCAGACAAAGTTTATGGATGAGGGAATGGAAGGCAGGGATTAGAGAAAAATCTTCCCATCCAAAACTACCTTTTCAGGATAAAATTCTGTTAAGAAAACAATTTGATTCCGTGATTTCTAAAGCATTTAACCACATGGCTGCTGTGGGGATTTTTGCGCTGTGCTGCAAATTGCGATTCTGGTGCAGATATGACGAGCTCAGCTCGTCATCAGCACACGACACCCGTGGGTGATGACGAGCTGAGCTCGTCATCAGCAGCGAAAGGGTTAAAGACCGCAAACATGCCTTCCAATATAAAGGGAAATCTGGGTCCAAAGCATTTTGGGACAAGTGGGCCTCTGCCTCTCTTCAAAAGAAGTATAAGTCTTCTACCTTCCGTAGAAAGAAATACCAGCCAAGGTAATTTTCTCCTAAGACGGAGTTGGGTAAGAGGGCTTCACACAAAAAGAGATCCTGACTAGTATGGTTTATCCATGCTAGAGACAGTCATTGAAAGAATTGAAAAGTTTGGGACAAATTAGAGGAAGGATGGCTCGCACACCTGGTTTCTACAAATCTTCAAGAAAGGTTGTGAAATAGAGTTAAAGATCAATGATTTTCTAAAAAGTGGGTCCAATGTGTGTAGCTCTTCTGGAAAGGAGTCATTATGGAAAGAACGATTTCTAGGGTGCCTCAAGCAGAGAGGGGCATTTGATTGTACTCCATCCTTTTTCTGGTACAGATGACTTCAGGGGTGTTCAGGCCCATACTAGATTTAGAGTCTGTCGATTCCTGAAAGAAATCAGTCCATTTACATGGTGACATTGCAGTCTGTAATGCCTTTGATAAATACAGAAAATATGTTGGCATCAACAGACATAGAGGATGCCTAATTGCATGTTCCCAGGGATTCTCATCAGAAGTACCTATGCTTTACAGTAGTTAAGGATTATAATCAGTTATGAGTCCTTCCCTTTTGCCTCAAGTCCTCTCCAAGTGTGTTCAACAAGGTTCTGGCACCTCTGTTCATATCCTTCATGCAGAGGGAATTTTTGTCCATGCATATCTGGACAATTGGTTGGTGCAAGCTCCATCTAAAAATCACCAAAATCATGGGTTTCTCATCACTTGGAGAAAATCCAATTTAGAGCAAGCTAAGAATTTATTAATGCCTGGGCATGGGCAATAGATGCCTTGTCATATCAATGGCCAAGGGGTTTTCCCCTCTTTCACTAATTTTAGTAAGGGTGAGGAGGGAGCAGGCTCATGTGGTGTTCATTGTTCCTAGCTGGCCCAGAGCCAAATTGTTTCCTCTATTGATTGCTATGAAAGTGTCTCAGGAGCGGACCTTTTCTGCTTGTTTCTTCTCCTGTCGAGTTTCCAGTTCTCAGGAAGGAAACCCTAAGGAAGCTTCACCTGATGGCTTTACTGTTGAGAGGAGAGGATTGAGGGGTCAGGGGACCCAGAGAGTTTAGCGGAAACCCTCTAAGCTTAAATAAAGGCTGTTCACTTTGCATTCACATAATAGACATTGGAAGTTCTTTTCTCTGTGGTGTGAGACAATTGATTTAGACCTCTGTTAATTTGATGTCGATCATGGAATTTTTGCACAATGGTTCAAGGCTGCAATTGACTGTGGCTACCATTAGGGTTCAATGGGCAGCTGTAAGGGCTTTCAGAAATCCTTGGCAAAATCTGAAGGATCATGGTGGTCTAGTTTGCCACAGGTGTTCTATCCCAATACCAAGCACCCCATGCACCACCTTCCAGTCCCTGCTTAGAGCATAGCTACTCAGGATGTTATCTGCACTGGTGTAACAGGAGTCATGTATAGAGGATTGCAACTACTACAATGATCTCATAACTGCTGTGGTGTGTTGACTGCTCCTCGTCTTTCTGACCAATCAAATAAAGGGAATACACAAATTGACAACACTAGGGGTGGTATATTGCCCTGGAAAATGGTATAACTAAGGTAGGCTTAAATAGTTAGGTTGCCCGACTTGTCTGAGTAGCTGACCTCTCACTCACCCAACCCTTGCTATAGGAGATCAAGAGCAGAGGTGCTGGCGGAACACTCTGCCAGAAGAATTGGGAATTGCTGAGGGAAAATAATCGATAACCCAATCGGGGTCCGACAGTTAGCCGCAGAGAGGAGTGTGACACTGGTGTTGCACTTAGCTGAGGGTACCTGTCCTGACCAGTATCTGTCCTGTCCTGATCCGCATTGGTACTGTCCTGATCTGCACCTGTCCTGTCCTCTTGACACCTGAATTGTTGGGAGTACTGTTTTCCTTTGGCCAGCCCGTGGCAAGGGTTGGTATTCACACCATTCTAGGTAAATATAATCTGTGCATATGTCATTGTACTGTTTCCCTCTCTCACCCTTCCCAAGTATCAATGTCTAATGGAAATCTCACACTATTTCTACAGTTCATCACTTTGATTAATTTTTGCTTGCTGAAAACTCTTTAACTGGACTTTTGTGGACTCTTGCAAATAAGAATTTACATAGATAAAGTGTTTAAAACTTTCCCGGGTCTGTGGCTATTTAATAAAGGTAAATGTTATTATCTACCTATTATGCTAACTCCTTTTTTGATCCCTTAGGACTTTAAATACAGGTGACAAGGATTGGTAAGTCAATGCATAGAGGTATTAAGTCCTAAAGTGAAACAAAATTCTGATAGGCAAAGGCAGGATTACCTGTTCAGAGTGTGTATGTTTATGGGCCCAGGTGAGTATGGTAATTGAGTAAGTAACTCCGCGCGCCATCAGTAATACTTAGCAGAGTAGTGGTTAGGGTTTAGTTAAGATAGGTGTTAGTTGTGTATTGATAATTGATTTTGTATTGATTTCATGTATTAACCAAAACCCTTTCCTATTGTTTTCTGGAAGCCACGGGATATTGAATAGCGGGTGGTAAATGGAAGCCACACTACAGTGAGGTCACTTGCTTGATGAAGGAAGTGCATACAGTTAGGTAGAACTTAAAGCACTAAATTAGGAATTTCTGTATAAATGCATACATAAGTGATTGCAGAGGAGTGCGCTGGTGACACTTTGGCCTTATATCACATAAAAAGGGTATGCCTGAAGGAGTAACAGGTTCTTTAATGCTTGTGTGAAGAGTAAGCAGAAGAGATTTACTCATAGTGAGGGAAAGGTAAATGATAGGGATTGACTCGCAGTAAAAGAAAATTATCTTTCATTTGAATTTAGTCAATCAAGCACAATGGCAAATGTTTTATGTTGTTAATAAATGAAATTTGTATTTAAAAGTGAAAAGAATTAAGTTTTGTATTTCCTTGCAAAGGAGGGAGTCAGTTGCTGTGTTGCACTGATGTCACAGGCAGCCGCGCTGGTATTGGTTGAGACAGCAGGTGTGTAGCTAAGGTAAAATTGTACAGGAGGGGTGAGTACAGGAGCATGAGAACTCGTCTTATGGGAAAAGCCGCCCAGCCATTAGTTGAATTTATTTGAATTCTAATGATGATTGAATATTAGGAAAAAGCATTTAAGTAAACAATTGAGTATAACTGCAAATACAAATTTTCAGTTCAAATTATATGTGGCATCTAGACCCAGCAGTTATAGGGAATCATCCTGATAGAAAATATTTAGGATTTACTAAAGAACAACAGATTAGAGGAAGACCTTATATCATGTACAGAGAAAAAAGAAAAATTGAATTTTTCAAGAAAATAAAGAATTATTTAAAAAAGGATAAAGCCATAAAACCAGAGAAGGGATTATCATTCCACCACCAAATATGCCAGCATCATACATGGTGGTAGGAAGGGGCTACCACACCTGTGTGTGGTTCGAAAACTGGATAGAATATACAAAGGAAGATGGTATTTTGGCATTTCCAGGGAATGGTACCTTTAATGGTAGAATTTTGTACAATTTGAGAACACGCATGAATGAGTTAGATCCCAGACCTAGATTAACGCAGTATGAAGCATTAGAGGAGTGGGGAAACAGAGGCTTTTGAGCGTGATAGGCCCAGAAGTGACAGAAATTGGAGTAAATTCTATCCCAGATTTACTAAGGAAATGAGCGATAAGCAAATGAAAAGATGGAGACAGTCCATGATAGTGGAAGGAATGTATCCCGTGTAAACCTTAGAAGAACCATCAGGAAGTAACAGCACAGAGAAAACGAGAAATATAATAATTAGTGGTGATTTAGAAGATGATTACCTAGAGGATTTATTGATGAAAAATCCGCCACCTTTCATGAAAAAGTAATTCCTAGTGCCCCGTTCTTGAAACCACCTTTGATTCAGCAGGTTATACATAAAACCACACCGGAAAAGGTATTACAAGAAAAAAAAGAGAAGCAATGAATAAACAGAGAAGTGAGTTAATTCAGAAAATTACCCAATTGAATACGAGTCCTGAAGCCCTAACAATACCAGTAACTATAAGTCCTGTTGTTCATGTCAAAAAGGTTTTATTTGCATAATTTGGTAAAATTGTTACAACATTCACATAATAAATACCAGTACAATTTTATTATTAAAATGCTAAAATTATTGTCTCTCGGCCTCTGTTTTGTTTGTGGCAGCGTTCATGAATTCCGAGGGTTGGAATTACCATTTTTGCCCGCCAACTGGGAGTCCTCCTGTTCTGTCAGTTCTAACAGTTTTCTTGCTTCTGCCAAGAATTTAACTCCACGGCATGCTAGAATTATGGAGGTACCTCCGAACCAACTTGTGACTGCGTGTCTGCAAGATCGAATGTTTAACACATTGAAGATGGATTTCAATAACAGTCGTCTCTTTATTGTCCTGTTGTTCCTTTGTATGGAGATAAACAATCCTGTCCTAAAACTCCCATTCTGACTACACCAGTAGTGCAACTTACAAAGGAAACTTTAATAATTGATGACCAGGCAAGAGAGTGCGAGCAGTGATTTCCCTGATGGATTTACCTATAAGAGAACCTGTGGGTGGTTAAATCAGGAAAAACACTTCTGGAATCTCTAGAGAAGTACAGATGGAAACATCTACAGGAACGAGAAGTGCCACAGTCGTAACCCCAGAAGAAATAGAGAGGTGGTCTCGAGAAGTAGAAAAGCCGAAATCACAGCCAAAAGTATTAGACATTTTTAAATTAAGAGTTGAATTAGAAGAAATGATTGCTGGAAATGTAGGATTGGAAAGGTTAAATACATTCAGTGAAAAGAGTTGGTATTCATATGTAGGAGTATCACTCGGAATACTAAGACGTTTCATGAGAAATTAATGAATTTGGCCTGTGACATGGGAATTGACATAGGTAAATCTAACGTATTACAGAAACCTTACCAAGTTGAATTTTCTGACAAAGATGTAGAAAACACGAATGTGTCAGGACGGAAATTGCAAATAAAAGAATTGCTGTTGTTGTTACAAAAATGGGGAGACCTAGACAGGTGGAAAGCTAGATGGACAAAGAAAAAGGAAGAAGCTCAAACAAATCGCACTACATCTGAATATTTACTGAAAGAACCAGAAAAGGTAGAAAGGTTATGTCCCATGAGAGAAGTCCAGGGAGGAGGTTATGTACATGTCCCAACAGGATATTTTGTCATTCACAAATGATTTCCCAAATCTTAGAGAGAAACCTGTAGAGTGGTACAGGCAAGTCGAAAGGTTTGTAAAGGTCTCAAAAGCATTGTTAAAAGATGTAGATGGTTTATTTGACATTGTTGTTCCTGCAGATTTGTAGACAGAGTGTAAAATTACAATAAATGAGCCCAATGACGAGTACCCTAGAGACAGGAGTCCCGTCAGATGACGTCATGAAAAAGTACCATCAAGTAATAACTTATTTAATGGGAAAAGTACCCCCAAAAGAGACAGATTGGACAAGGATAGACAGAATTACCCAAAACAAAGATGAATCAGTGCCTGCATTATGAGCGTCTTTTGCAGGTATTCAAACAGTACAGTGAGTTGGAAAATATTGATACGAAAGATATGACACAGATGATTAAAGATCGTAAAATTTGCTGGCAGGCAAAGCCTGTCGGTGAGATTCTCAAATATGCAAAGTATTGTGGGGATGAAATTGATAATAGACGAAAGAATTAGAAGAGAAAATAATGTGGGTAAAATTAGCAGAGCAACAGGAACTCCAGCTGAATCAGTTGAAAAATAATTTAGGAAAAGGAGAAGGACAAGGGGAAGGAAATGGGGGCAGACCCACGGGAAGACCGAACAGAGAAGAGGCAAAGAAAATGTTTCCCTTTCACAAGTGTGGAAAATTGGGGTATTGGAAGAATGAGTGTAAGGCTGTACAAAGTAATATTGTCCAAAATGAAAATTTAAATCCACAGATGCAGAATGGGGTGTCAAGGAACCAACAACAACAGGTAATATAAAACCAGTTACCACTTGCCCCTATGCCAGATTCTGGGCCAAGCTAAATACAGTGTGGACACCACAAACTGGGAGGGTAGTAGCAAGAGAGACGCTGTGACATCACAATTTCTTTTACATGACACATTTTTCGAAGAAGATAGTTTCTGACGGTGCCTCAGAGGGGAGGAAGAGGAATGCATACTTGGTGTATCCTTGCCGGTAGATCAGTCAGCTCCATACATTGAGGGAAAAGTTGAGGGAATTGATGTTACTTTTTTGTTGGACACTGATGCTACCCAGTCTACTGTGAGAACAGCAGACGTTCCAAACCTACCCCTCTCGGGAGAAGCAATCCAAGTAGAGGGCGTTTCTAATAAACAAATTAGGACCACTGTCACAGAACCAATGGAAGTAAGAATGGGCAATTTTAAAGAAATGCATACATTTGTCGTTTGTGACTCTAGTCCAGTAAACCTGTAAGGTAGGGACTTCCTGTGTAAAAAGAATTGCACAATCTTTTGCACCCCTAGCGGTGTTGCAATTGAAACCCCAGATGAGGATGGAGTCTATAAATTAATGTTAGCTAAAGAGGAAGCTGAAATTAAAAAGATTAGTATAAAAGATTTACCGGAAGAGCTGCAGAATACAGTAAATCCTGATATGTGGGATTTTACCGGAGAAGAAGTAGGATTAATGGCAAATGTAGATCCGATAAAAGTGACAGTGAAAGACGGTGCAGTTTATCCAAATACTCAGCAGTACAAAATGAGCACAAAAATAAAAGCAGGTGTTGCCGCAGAAATAGAGCGGTTGGTTGAGCAAGGCATTTTAAAAGAAATAATGAGCAGTCCATGTAATTCACCTATAATTGGCATAAAGAAACCGAGCGGACAGTAAAGTGTCATGCAAGACCTTCACAAAATTAATAACATTGTTGTCTCATGCTGTCCAGTTGTGCCAAATCCAGGAGTGATTCTATATCAGATATCGTGGGGAGCAGGATGGTTTAGTGTAATTGATTTATGCCATGCCTTTTTTTCCATCCCGTTGCATCCAGACAGTACATTTTTATTTTTGTTTAAATTTGACGAGGATGTCTATGTCTGGAATCGTGTTCCTCAAGGGTAAACTGTAAGTCCATCTATTTTCAATCAGATTCTAAAAAAAATTCTTGAATCTTTGGTGCTGCCCAGACAGTCTGTCCTGGTGTAGTTTATAGACATCCCGTTGGTGGTGTCTAAGACTTGAAATGACTGCATTGTTTACACAATTGCATTACTGAATAATTTGGCCGGAGGACATGAAGTGTCACCTGAGAAACTACAATTTTGCTCCACATCTGTAAAATATCTGGGGCACCAGATAGAAAGAGGTGTCAGAAGAGTAACATCAGAAAGGATCAACATGGATCTGCCTCAAACAGAAAAAGAAATCAGAATGTTTCTCGGAGTGATAGGTTACTGCAGACAGTGGATTGTGGGATTTGCAGTCCTAGCTAAGCTATTGATACAAATGATAAAGAAAAGAGAGCGAGACCCAGCAGAATGGGATGAAGCGAGCATGATTGCTTTTCTAAAATTACTAAACTGTTTGTGTTCAGCTCCAGCATTAGGGATGCCTGATTAATTGAAAGAATTTGCACTGTTCTGTGATGCACGAGACAATTGTGCTCTTTCAGTTCTGACCCAAACTCATGGTCTAATGCGACATACTGTGGAGTATTTTTCTGCTATACTGGATCCAGTGGCATCTGCATTGCCGTGATGTCTGAAAGTGGTAGCCGCAACCTGCATGAGTATTGAACAAAGTGAGTCCATCATAATGGAACATCCGGTAACTGTGTATGTTCCACATGCAGTTGTGATTTTATTGACAAGAACACCCACTCAGTACCTGACTCTTAGTCGGCTGACTAAGTATGAAAGAGTCATTCTAGGTGCGAAAAATGTGACAATTGCCAGATGTACTGTCTTGAACCCAGCAAAACTATTACCTAATTCACATTTTGAAGGGATAAGGAAAGAAGTCGAACATGATTGTGTCGACCTCACAGAATACTGTACTAAACCAAGCCCAGACATACAGCAAGAGCCACTTAAAATTCAGAGTATGAGCTATTTGTAGTTGGCTCATGCATGCGACATGAGGAAGGAGGATTGAGTGCTGCCTATGCTGTGTGCACATTGGATGGTATAGTTGAAGCATCCTATTTACCTGGGGTCAAGTCTGCACAAGTAGCTGAATTAATCGCTTTAATCAAAGCTTGCGAAATTGGGCAAGAACTAGAAAGTAACCATATACACTGATAGCCAATATGGTTATGGGGTTGTGCATGACTTTGGCCAACTTTGTATACAAAGAGAGTTCATGACTTCTTTAGGTACTCCTATGCAAAAATGGACATTTTGTAAAAGAGTTGCTTGAAGCGATTCAATTGCCAAAAGCAGTGGCTGTGGTCAAGTGTGCTGCTCACCAATCTGGAAATGACAGGGTGACAGCAGGTAACTATTATGCTGACCAGGTAGCCCAACATTGTGCCAAATACCAAATGGCTGTAAACAGTAAAATAGATGCATCCGGAATCAGTTGCCAAATTATGTTACTTGAAGGTGTGGGAACGTGGGATGAACCGAGAGAGTTACAAAATGAAGCAGAACAAAAAGAAAAAGAAGAGTGGGAAAGAATAGGCTGTCAGAAAAGGTCTGAGGATGGTGTTATTGTTTACTTGGATGGGAGACTTGTGTTACTAGACTGTATGCTTGCTCCTATGGCTAGGATGTACCACGGGGACACCCATATTGATAAAGATGCAATGATAAGACTGTTCAGGCAAAATTGGTTTAATGCGAGGTTCAGGAATATAGCAGAGAGTCTTTGCCAGAGGTGCTTAATTTGCCAATGAATGAATCCTGGTAGGAAAACCGTAGTTTGCCCCAGGAAGATTGGCAAGGCAGAAGGCCTGTTTATAAGACTGCAGATTGATTTCATACAACTATCTCCTTGTAGAGGATTGAAATATGTCCTTGTCATTGTCTGCCTATGTCTAAAATGAGTGAAAGCATACCCTACCCTGGAGGAATGATAGCTTAACTGTAGCCAAACTCCTGTTGAGAGAGCGCATTCCTTGTTTTGGTTTTCCAGTAACGATTGAATCAGACCGAGGGTCTCATTTTAATAATGAAATAATCTATCTAATCTGTGAAGCATTCCACATTGAGCAAAAGCTGCACTGTGCATACCACCCAGAGACTTCTGGAGTGGTAGAACAACTGAAGGGCACAATCAAGTCAAGATTGGGAAAGATGCATGAATCTACCCGATTAGAGTGTCCTGATGCTTTACCTCTTGTTCTGATGGGACTCAGAAGCATTCCAGACAGGAATACAGGCTTGAGTCCCCATGAGATACTCATGGGAAGAGCAATGCGGCAAGCGTGGGTACCAGGACACAAGCTGATAAATAAACTGATGATTTAGTGCTAGAGTACTGCAAATAACTGGCTGTTCAAGTGTGTTCTATCTCTCACCAGGTTGGGCAAGATGCTGTGGCCAGACAATCAACTCCAGCACATGACCTGAATCCAGGTGACTGGGTAGTGATAAAGGAACACACCCGAGAATCTTGCCTAGCACCACGGTTTTGGAGAGCCACAACAAGTAATTTTGGTTACCACCACAGCTGTGAAGTGCAAGGGAATACCAAATTGGTTCCACGCCAGTCACACTAAAAGAGTGACAAAACCTGATGAAGTAGAAGCTGAAGGTTGTACAGCTGAAGGGTCCTAAGAAATTGATCCTGAAGTAGCTGATGAGGAACAATCGAGCACCAGTCAGGATGAATGGATTCCAGTAGTCGACATACCTGAAGAGATCATAAGAACCAGAAGTCAACCCTATCTAGATAGATAGAGTGATAGTGAGGATGAGACAGGAGTAGAAGAATGCACTCAGATTACAGAAATCAAAGCCAATAGTTATTCCAATGAGGATCAGATAAGAAAAGATCAACATACTCAGACTTCCAAAACAGCTAACAGAACTCCGGAGTCTGAGGGGGGACAGACAGGAGTTAGAGCAAAAGCTCAGGTGGAAAACAGTCAAGAGATTAAAAGACCTGGGCAGGACCGGATAAATGTAGAAAAAGGTGTTCAGGAAGAAGAAGGCGAACAAAGTCAAAGTCAGCAAACTCCTGAACAAGGTCAGATTAGTCTAGAAGAGCGCATCCAGGTAGAACTAACAAAAATAAGCCCTGGACAAGGTCAGATAGAGAGGAATTCAGAAGACAATAAAGAACAAAGTGTGCTACAACTAAATGAAAGTAAAAGAGCATCTGAAGAAAATCCAAGCACAATGCCAGCTAAAAGACTCAGAAAAGGAGATAAGTGGCCTGGGTTTATTAGGAGACTGAAATTTCGCCTTAAAACAATAAATGAAGAACCAGAAAAAGTCAATGAAATAACTAGCCAAGCTGGACCATCCACAGAGAACCCAAGGAGGAGAAGTCCATGACGGAAAAGACTGAATAATAAATACAAAGGCCCTGAATGGAAATATGTCATCCTTGAAGATTTTGAAAACTTAGAAATAAGTGATGAAAGGGATGACAAATTAATTGTTGATCAGATTGACCAAGAAGTGAGACCATCCTGAAAGAAAATTCACAGGTATTAGACTGTGTAAAGTTACAAAGAGGGGCTAAGTCTCCTTAGTCAAAATGGCTGATTATAATGCTGTTGGAAAACTGAAAATAAATTGTATAAAAACATGCTGTAGAATATGTACATGTAGTATATTGATAGCACTCATCGCATGGTTAGGACTGACAGTAGCTATACCTTATACAACGAGTGAGAATAGACAAAATGGCACTAATACACATGAAAAGGTAGACACACATGAAAGGGTAGATAGCTTTAAACAAAACAGAATAGATCTAGAAGCACCAGAAGAGGTAGAACTACACTATAATAGAGCTGATAACAGAATAGATTTACATGTATTTGCTAATTTGCTAATACACTATGTAGAAGCTATGGAAATTAGTGATTGTTATGTGTGCATGAAATTGCCCACATCAGTCTCAGAAGGGGTCACCTATCATCATTTACCTCTGACATATGGTATCTCATGTAGTATCTTAGCTAGTGTGTTTGACAGAACTAGAAAATTGCAGTATTACTATTCTGATTTTGATGTAATTTTCTCTGAAGTTCCATTACGTAGGAATCTAAACCCTGTCCTTAGTACTAGAGATTCAACACATTTTATGGGTGAATATTTTCTAACAATGAAAGCATTAGATATAGCTGGAGAGCACAAAGATAATTTAACATGTATACTACATGAAAAAGAGAAGGTATTTTTGTATTTAGTTGAGAAAAGGAGACAGGATTTCCATAGAAAAGCCACTGGACAGAAACATAAAACTCCTAAGTGGGCTGAAATTAATTAATTTACCAAAATGGCAAGACTCATGCTGGTATGTTGCTGGATTTCGAAAAGAAAGTGAAACTCTTTCTCGGTAGAGCGAAAACAGATTATTATAATAATATGTTCGTTGGTTCCAGTGAATGTGAACACAATTTTAAAGTAATTGGGGGTTGGGGTTTCAAAGATGGCACTGAACCAGTATTTCCTGGAATTTATTATATTTGTGGGAACAAGGCATATTTTAAACTGCCTGATCATTGGTATGGGAGTTGCTATTTCAGAATAGTATTCCCAAAGGTATATCATGTAAAAAGAATCACTGGAAGCAATGAAGAAAGTAAAGGACTAACACAAAATAAAAGAGCTAGTTTTGCGGAAATTGTAGGTGATATATTTAGTGCATTAATAACTTCAGTGGGAGTGGTTCTGAATACTCAAAGAATTCTGATGTTCAATGCAGAATTTGTTGTGGTAAGATCAATGGTTTTAAAAAATCGACTTGCTCTTGATATATTACTGGCAAAAGAGGGTGGAGTCTGTAAAATACTGAAAACGCAACATTGTTGCACATACATTCCTGATGAAAGAGTTGAAATAGGAAGTATGCAAGAAACATTACACATTTGAAAGAGAATTGAAACCACTGGAGGTTGGTAGTGCATGGAAGAGGCTAACTAATGGTCTCTGCTCTGTAGGTAGTTGGTTTTCTAACATAGGAAAATGTATATTAGGTAGAATACTGATGTCAATATTAGTTGTAGCCCGACTGAATTTAGGGATAATTATTTTGTGTAAGTGCTGCAGAAACAAAAAGAAATATACAGTAAACAAGAAAGAAAAGAAGAGGAATTTTGAAGAAATTGAGCTTGAAGAGTTGAATGGGAATCTATATAAGAAAATGAAAAACGTGCAAAGGAATAATGAAAAGGGACCTAATAGAATGTTTCAGGAAATAGAATTCGTAAAATGTTAAATGTTGGCATTCGGCTCTGTAATTGGTGATGGTATAGATTACCATCAAAGAGGGGATTGATGGAGCAAGGTTTCATACGTAAAGAGACTTGCTCGGATTCAATCCTCTCAAAATAACATATAATTTATTAATCAATATGTTTTATCTTACTAATAATTTCACCCCACAACATTTCTATTATCTAGGGGCAGTTGGCTATGTGCTATTACTAACAGTAACTCGAATGACTTAATATGGCCGCCAAAAATGCAGGAAACTTACTGCGCATGTGTCTGTCACACACACGTGGTGTGACGTATCTTTCGCTTGATGGGAATTTCTTGCAGCTGCGCACTAGAATTAAGAGTGGCTGCTTCATGTTTCACATACTAAAGCACCTGCTGCTGCTTTGACTACATTTTGTTAGTTATGCTTAACTATTAATGCTATAGTTAAAATAAAGTAATGGGGATAGAGTAGAGATAAGTGGTATACAGTGCATTAATTTATTTCCTTGTTCTAAATTGTTTCTCTTTGACTTTGCTGCTAGCTCGTATTTGGGCCTGAAGGGTGTTTGTGAACCCCATCTTGAAAGAGCTGCATCAGCGCAGACTAATGTCTGAAGCATTGGCATTGAAACTCAGCCAAGTCCTGACTTACTTGTAATATTCCTGGGAAGATGACCACCTGACCCCTCAAGAGGAAAAAATTATGAACTGATCGAATTGCATTGCCCTGGAAAATGGTATAACTAAGGTAGGCTTAGCTAGTTAATTTTTTATCGACTTGTCCGAGTAGCTGACCCAAAGCATGCTATAGGAGATCAAGAGCAGAGGTGTTGGCGGAGCACTCTGTCAGAAGAATCGGGAATTGCTGAGGGGAAAGAATCGATAACCCAATCGCTATCTGACAGTTATCCGCAGAGAGGGGTGTGACGCTGGCGTTGCACTTAGCTGAGGGTACCTGCCTGCCCTGACCTGTATCTGTCCTGTCCTGATCTGCATTGGTCCTGTCCTGATCCGCACCTCCTGTCCTGTCCTGTTGACACCTGAATTGTCGGGAGTCCTGTTTTCCTTTGCCCAGCTCGTGGCCTGGGTTGGTCTTCACACCATTCTAGGAAAATATAATCTGTGGGTATGTCATTGTACTGTTTCCCTCTCTCACCCTTCCCAGGTATCAATGTCTAAAAGAAATCTCGCAATATTTCTACAGTTCATCACTTTGATTATTTTGTTCTTGATTGAAAATTCTTTAACTGGACTTTTGTGGACTCTTGCAAATAAGAATTTACATATATAAAGTGCTTAAAACTTTCCTGAGTCTGTGGTTATTTTATGAAGGTAAATGTTATTATCTACCTCTTATGCTAACTTCTTTTTTCGATCCCTTAGGACTTTAAATACAGGTGACAAGGATTGGTAAGTCAATGTATAGAGGTATTAAGTCCTAAAGTGAAACAAAATTTTGATAGGCAAAGGTAAAGGCAGGATTACCTGTTCAAAGTGTGTATGTTTATGGGCCCAGGTGAGTATGGTAATTGAGCAGGTAACTCTGCGCACTGTCACTCCCTTATGTGACACTTACCTTTCCTAAATTTCTATTGGCTGAAGCATATTTTTCTGCATTTGCAAATGCTTGTTCCTCATCTGCTTCTCTTATCAGTTTCCCACCGCCGAAATATTGTTAACATCGACTTTGGTGGAACTATATTTTCATAAGGTTTTACCTTTTGCTAATGCAGCATATTTGTATAACAATTTATCACCCAGAGAGATTAAGTGATTCGCATAGAATCACAGGATGTTGGGCGGCGCCGCTGAGACTCGATCGAGGAACTCCAGCTCTGGGTCAGCACCTCTGGTCGCTCTGTCACATTCTCTCTACTCCTGTGTTATCCGTTAAGGAGTTCTTTTCTTCTCACAGACTATGAGTCATGAAAACAGCTCTTTATTTATTACATAAGCGAAACCGATGTATTACCAACGCTTGTCTTATTTTACTGCTTGAAAGGGTCCTCCTTTATCATGGACTGTGCAAATAAAGCTTATGACGGGGTCAATGTAGCAGAATGACACACAAAGTCAGATTGCTGGTGATGCGTGCACTTTTATACATCAAGCTGGGGCTTTCATGCTGATGGGTGCCAGAAATTGCCTTTTCCAATGATTGTTATCTTTTGCAGCTACTTGAAATACTTTCATAAATTTTTTATTTCAAATTTGAGAATAATATTTACTTATAGTTCAAAAGAATATTAACGAGTTCCAAACAGCTTATTTGATTATTAACTCTTTCTGCCATTCTATAAAACAGTTGCATAACTACAGGTACGCCATGTTAATTGTCTGTGGAGATAACAACACAACAATCCTGCATCGATTGGAGCAGTTTACCAACACCACTTTGACTATGAGGTGTTTGCCAACATAACAAGGTAATCCATTGAGGCTTAACTCCCTTTAAGAAATGTGAAATTGCTTAATGACAACTACACAGACCAAGTATGTTAAATAAAGACTTTATTGGATTCCTGTGTGTTTTCACAGACGTCGAGTAAATGCATCAGACATCGGCATACTGAGACTTGCTTTTGTGGTCGCAGTTGCCTTGTTCCTTCCAGGTTTAATTTGCCTAATGTTACCAGCCCAAATCCCAGGTCAATCATTTTGTGTTTTACGTCAAAGAGCAAGGGTTGCAACATATAACCTTCATTCAGCCTTTGGGGATATGTACACAGAACTAACCAGGCATGGCGTTTAGCAGCACCTCCCTTATGATCTTCTGCACATGCTGTTTGCCTGAGCCTAATTATTGCACATTTTCTGTCAAAAGTATGCTGTCAGTTGCTCATACAGAGTACTGGCCATCAAGTTTTAGGACAAAACAAAAGAGAAGGCTTTACTGTTAAAACAATGCTCAATGACAGCACCATAATAATGTGAGCATCTTGTCTGAAAATCAGCACTGTAAGATTCTTTCAAGGTCATTAGGGTAATTTGTTTGACCCTGTAGATTCAGCGGAGGATATTAAATCATTGTTATGCTTGGCTTGAGATAATAACTCTGTATATATTTTGTTCTTCCCTTACCATGCTGCCATGTAGTTCTCAGTTTTTAAGTATATTTTCATATTTTTCCTTCTTTTTGGGCCCCATGACTCACCTAAGAGCAATGTCCTTACAACAGCAGTATTCTGCCATGGAAAAATTGGATATCGCTCAGGAAGTAATCTAGTAACATGTATGTATGATCACACGGAACGTCTTACTTTTAATTGACAATCAGCTATGCCTGTGGCTGCCTGTGGCTTTCCAAGTTTCCATTGCAGCTTCAATTAAATACTCTTCATTAGATGGGCCATGTTCAAAAGTTTGAGAATGTGTGATGAGTTAGGAAAAGAGTAATAAAGGTATTTCCGTGCCACTTTTTTCTCCCACTCATTCATCTTTTTTCCAAATACTTGGTCATTCCTGTAGGACAGTGATACTTGAACTGTGGTATGGGGTCCCTTGGGGGTCTGTGAAGCCCCCTCAGGTGGCCTGTGTCTCAGTGGCGGCTGGTGGATTTTTAAAGTGGTGAGGCGAATAATTGTACCCTAGTACAATGCGGATGCGAGCAAAGCGAGCGAGCCTGAACTGAAAAAAGGAGGGTGCGGGGGGGTTCTCCCCCCGCAAGAAAATTTTGCAAAAAGTGGATTAAAATGGTGGCTTTTACACCACATATTTACTGCAAATTGTTGTATACACAGGATCCAAATATAGCATTTTAAAGCACAAGTGTGAAGAAAATATTAAAAGCATATCAACAATGTGCCCAATACTCTAACTGGTCTGCTTGCAAAATGACCCCCAAGCCAATCACATACAACCAATTGAAACAGGACTGTAAGTGTTTTCTACCTGTAACAACTCTGCCTCTTTACTGAATTGGTTGAGGAAGTCATCAAGGTTCGCACGAGAGCCGAGGCCAATGCAGCCTTGTGGACTCTGCACACACATCTTATCTGCCGCTCTCCCTCTGCTGATGCCACTGGTACCCCACTCCGCCCACCTGTCATTAGGTGGGCCCAAAGAGCGAGCTGCATTTCCTGAATGCAATAGTGATACGGAAAGCACGTCTGCTCAAGAAAATGCACTATACACCTTTCCAATATAGACCCAGCAGGGTATGTGTAGTGCTTTTTCTACTAACATGGCCAACTAACTCACTAATCACTCAGCCATGGTGCTCATATTAAAGATGCAAACTTGAGTCGGCACCTCTTTTTTTGGTGTATATTGTAAGCTGACTTGCACTTAGCAGCGCATCCCGAACAAGTGTGTGGAGATATCCGGAATGAGTGAAGGTGAAGTTGGCCCAGTACCGGTACTACCTCCACCATGCAGTCCACCACACCCGTTTCCAAGGTTACCACATGTATGTATGTATGTATGTATGTATGTATGTATGTATAAACTATTTTATAGCGCGCTCCGTTACTGGGGAGTATCCTGGCGCGGGTAGTGGAGAGGCAGACAGTGAGACATACAAGAAGAACTTAACTTACACTCTGGAACAGATGTGTTTTCAGATGCTTTTTAAAAGCAGCCACTGAGGACATAGAGCGTAGCTGGAGAGGAAGAGCATTCCAGGCCCGGGCCCCGATCACTGAGATCGATTGGCCACCAAGTCTTGCTCGTTTGAAGCGGGGAAGATACAATTTGTGCAGGGTGGAGGATCTGAGGGTACGTGCAGGAACATAGCTAGTAAATCTCTTCCTCAGATACGAGGGGCCTTGATCATGGGAAGCACGAAAGGCAAGCACCAGTGATTTAAATAGAATGCATTGAGCAACCGGAAGCCAGTGGAGCGTGCGCATCTCAGAGCGAACGCTCTTCCATCTCGGGATGTTAAGTAAGAGTCGGACTGCCGCATTCTGGACAATTTGAAGACGTTTTACCAAATAGGCCGGGATGCCACTGAACAATGCATTCGCATAATCCAGCCTAGCCAGTATAAGTGCTCTAGCAACCGTCTCCTTGGCATCCCTAGGGAGCAGAGGGAAGAATTTGCGGAGCATTTTTAGGGTAGCAAAACAGGTGCCTGTAAGTTTTTTAATATGGACCTCAAATTTGAGATCCTCTGTGAACCAGATGCCGAGGTTTTTTGCAGGTCTCCCCATTTCCTTCGGGCAGGGAATATTTGGAGGCCACAGTGAGTTCTTAAACGAGGTGGGGAAGGAACCATAAAACAGTACTTCAGATTTTTCCTCGTTGCATTTCAGCTGGGCCTGTGTTAACCAGCGAAATACAGCGGACAAGCACAGATGAACTACCGATGTGTCCAGATTGTCATCCGGCCAGGTAAACAGCAGTTGGGTATCATCTGCATACCCTATTATCTTGGCACCAAACTGTTCTGCCAGAAAAACCAGGGGGGTTATATAGACATTGAACAGCAGGGGGCTAAGAGTAGACCCCTGCGGCACCCCTGTAAGCAGTGGTTTAGGTTCAGAGGCGTGAGGAGGCATCCAGACCTGCTGAGTCCTATCGGACAGAAAAGAAGATAGCCAATCTAGGACAACCCCCCCAATACCAATGGCCGACAACCGGCGGAGAAGGAGCTCATAGGAAACGGTATCGAACGCGGCAGAGAGGTCCAATAAAATTAGGACCACTCTGCCACCTCCGTCCAGACATTCCCGGATTGACTCAGTCATCTCCACCAGCGCCGTCTCAGTGCTATACGCCGCCCTGAAGCCTGATTGGGCGGGATGGAGGGCATTAAAGATGTCAACAAAGTTCTCCAGTTGTTGAAGGACTACCTTCTCACAAATTTTCGTAAGTGCCGGAAGAAGGGAAATGGGACGGTAGTTCCCGGGCACCGACACGTCCAGTCCGGGTTCTTCAAAAGCGGCAGCAGCTTGGCCTGTTTCCAAGCTGACGGCACCTCTCCAGTGGCCAGGGAAAGGTTAACTATCTGCGTGATCTCAGCGCAGACTGTTTCCACCACCTCCGACAGCACCCGGGCCGGGCACGGATCGGCTGGGGAGCCAGACTTCAGGGACTGAAGGAGAGGGAGAACGGTACACTCCTCAATTTGCACATAGTTCGTGAAGTGCTGTCCTGAATTTGGACATGGTAGAGGACCCAAATCAGCAACTAGGTAATCGGCTGGGAGGGCTGCTAGAAGGTCCTGCTGAATCCTCGTTGTTTTCGTAATGAAAAAGGAGGATAGCTCCTCACACCACTGCGCAGAGGACGGGAGTGGAACAGCATCAGCCACAGGGGACATAAAACTTTTAACAATAGAGAAAATCTCTCTGCTATTGTTGTCAGCCTTGGCAATGCGCCCTGCATAGAAATTCCCTTTAGCTACCTTGATGGCTGTGTAATAGTCTTTCTGGGCGAGTCGCAGAGCGGATTTAGCTTCAGAGCTATATCCACATCTCCAAGCTCGTTCTAATTTTTTACACCCCAGTTTCAGTTCTCTCAGTTCCGGGGAGAACCAGGGTTGGGAGGGAGAGCGCCTAGCTCTGCACACCGTGCTTTGCTTAGTAGAGGCGATAGTCGCCTCTCGAGCCCACTCATTAAACTCACATACTGCCACGTTCAAACATGAGTTAAGTTTTGGGCGGGTGCTGGACAAAGCCTGTCTGAACTCGAGTACATTAATCTTTTGGGGGTGACTGATGAGAGATGGAAGACTGGGTTCGGGCAATTCCCATATGAATCTGACCAAATCATGGTCCGACCATGTAGTCTTTTCCACAATAACCGACTGAATGGGAAAATTAGAGCAAACCAGGTCGAGTAGATGACCACCCGCATGCGTTGCACCAGTGACCCATTGCTTAAGTTGAGCAAGCTCGAAGATTTCACCAAGTCTTCGGGCTTCCGGGGCGTCCGGAACATCCATATGGATATTTAAGTCGCCGACCAGCAAAAACTTAGGAAAGCTTAGGGCGCGGGGCACTATGTATTCTTCAAAGGAATCCAGAAAATGGTTAGGCTGGCCCGGTGGCCTATAGATCAAAGATCCACACAAGGTAAAATGAGGAGAAGTTTTTATAGAGAAATGAAGAACCTCTGCCCTAGCATCCGCAATCGGAGGCTCAGAGGTGAAGCTCCACCACTCCCTAAAAACGACTGCTATCCCCCCCCCTCTACCTAAGGGCCGATCAACCCTAACAATCTTAAAACAATCTTAAAACCCATGGCGAATGGCGTAATTTTGTCAGCGATGAGGCAGCCAGTCCAAATGGGTGGCTGGAGGCTGTTCATGCAAGTTGCAGGTAAGGGAGAGAGTTGCCCTCCTCTGTGGTTTGGGGCCCAGGCCTGTGCATCTGCTGCTGATCTTTGTCCAACTATTCCTTTCTTTACCATTCTGGGACAGCCACGTGCATGCCTGACAGTTCTGCAAAGCACATGAAATCATGTGAGTAGAGTGCAAGAAGCATGCACATTAAGGTGCAAGAGCACCCGGTCTATCTGCCGGTGTCAGTGCTGTTTGTGCACCTCTTGCCGCCTCATCAGGGGTGCTGCTTGTGAAGACAAGGAAACACACCAGAAGATTTACAATCAAGGAACGAAGAGCTGTGCATCCATGGAGCCTTCCATGTATCAGGCTCTTGTTGTGGAATTCCAACTACACTGAGTGGAGAGGGGAGGTGGCAGTACCACACCTATGGAATTGGAAATAAAAATGCCAAGCATGGGGCTCAGTACCCTCGCTCTCATTACCTTAGCCCAGGGCAGTAGCAGGTCTATACAGTGTATGGTAATCAGGCAGTGCCAAAAGAGCTGGTATTTCAGGTCAGTGCGTGGACCATCTTTTTGGCTTTTTGTGGGCCTGCTTTAGTCTGGGGGCCCATTTTTTACTGTTGATTTCTCTGGTATCAAACAATGCCTACAGCAAGCACCAATGCATGTAGTCCACTATACCTTTAAAAACACCTACACTACACTGCTTGTCTTAACAAGTTAAAAACTGCCCCAATTTGAAAAGGTGGGACATTTTCTTAGCTACCTAATTCAGTGTATGTGACCACCTTTACTTTGGTGCCTGGGCCTATTTTCTATCACAGTCTGTAAAGTCATGTGTAGGGGCCATTTCCCACCCACATTACCTTTTCAAAAGACCTGACTGTTCTTTTCCTGTAATTTATGCAAATGCCATTACTTTCTTGGGAGAGAAAAGGTAGTTAAGACAGGGCAACAGATGAGTGCTGTGAGGCAGGAAGGAAAAGAAGGAAGGGCAAGCATTAGGGTTATTGAAAAGAAGGATAGAGAGACACAGAGATTAAGAAACCTATCTACAGGAAGTAAAGAAAAAGAAACGAGAAACGGAAGTCTAAGGTGTAAGGAACAAAAACGGGAGGGGAGAGGGGTATACGAAGATGAGAGAAACGCAGGTAGGAAAAAGAACAATGGATAAAGAAAATGGAGCAGAGTAGAGACGAGGGAAAAGAGAAGAAAGAAGGCCAAAACAACAGAGAAATGGAAAAGAGATGGGAGCGGGAGAAAGGGAAAGAAAAAGTGGCACGAGAGAACAGGGGAAAAAAAGAGGTGGAGGAATTAGTGGAGAAAAATATTAGAGAGCTAAAAGACAGGAATAATATAGACTTTGGAGAAAAAGGACCAGAAGAAGGAACATGCCAAATATATTTCTGTGATTCCAATAGTGTGCCATCAGACCAGTATTTTGGTTTCTCTCTGAGATACAATTTAATCCAGATAAATGGCACAACAATTGACATACACCTAAAGCCTGTCAGTTTGATTGGCGTTGTCACTGGGTGTTAGCTGTTTAAGACAAATGAGTAACAACAATGATATCCTATAAATAATTAACACTGTAAAGGTTTAAATTCTGAAATAGTGAGCCCGTGAATTAAATAGAATTGAGGGCTGTGGAAGGAGTTTTGGCCATCAATTATGTGTGCTTTATGTTAGATATGTTTCTACTTTTTCTCTGCATATCTTGTCCATCTGCACATCTTCAACCCCCTCTCTTTCCTCTTCAGCATCCTCTTTTCACTCTTCCCCGAATGCCCTTCCTCGCGTCTGTCACTTAACCGCCCCCCAACATGCACTGCACTCTTTCAAATGTTGAGTACTTAGACTTCTTTTACTTTTGCCTTGCAAATATTTTGACATCAGTGTACCCCTTCACACACTTATCCACAGAATTTCAGATACAAATGAAATACACATTTTTCTGTGTGCTCTGCTGAAAGGCCAACCCACTGACAGGCACTTTGTCTGGCTTCAGCCTGAGGACCCAATCAAAGCCCCTTAAACACCTGGCATGGCTCAATCTTCAAGGTGTGCACAGAAAATAATACAGATAAACAACAACATTATAAAATAGCTAACTCGTGGGGAATGAAAGATTAAGTTAAGCATGTAAAATAAGAGAGGAACTAAATCGCTGAAATGCATTCCCTCTATGTTTTTTGTTTTTAACATTTGTGGTTTGCAAGTCAATCCATGTTTTTGGCATCAGTGTTAACTTAGGGGCATGCTAAGTTCACTAAGTGACCTTATTAAAATTAAAGAAAGAATCAGTGTGCTTTTAACCGTAAGTGCATAACAGATGCTATCTATTACCATAAATATTACTTTATGTGTTTTTCATATCCCTGCTGTCCTCTAGTTTATTTACCGTTGCATATGTTTTGGTTGTTTAGGCTTGCACTGGTGGTTGTAATACAAGGGGAGAGGAGTTGGCCTAACGGCTAGGGTAGTTGACTTCGAATCTGGGGAACTGGTTTCGAGTCTCTGCAATGATGCTGAACATCCTGTGATTCAATCTACTTAATCTCCCCGTGCCTAACAAAAATGAATGTCTCCTCAAGTAATGCAACTGGTGCTATGTAAAGCGCTCTGATACCCGATTCGGTTCAAATTTGCGCTATATAAAACTCTGTAAAAGAAATAAATAAAGGGTGTGCTCTGGTGGTTGTAATACAAGGGCATGCACTTGTGGGTGTAAAATTAGGGTGTGCTCTGGTGGATGTAATACAAGGGGTTGCACTGGTGGGTGCAATGCAAGGATGTGCACTGGGAGGGTAATGCGAGGGTGTGCACTGGTGAGTGTAATAAAAGGGTTTTCACTGGTGGGTGTAAAACAAGTGCGTGCACAGGTACAGGAAGGTTTAATACAAGGGTCTCTTACGCTTCTGAAGGTTGAGGTTTTGAGTTCATTCTGGCCGACGCTGGCATGTTCTACTAATCTGGAACATCAGACAGCTGACTGACGCAATCTAGACATGGCGGTCTTTTTTCATGCAAGCTCTGGAGAGGTCACGTGTGGTGTTGGGTGATTCAATTTACACTTGATGAATGTCCCACAATTAAGATACATGAATTTGTTAAGCCACCCAGGCCCGCATTAATGTACAACTGCTGTTCAGCACATGCACCTCGCCTACATTTTTCTTCCTTGACGTTTACAAGTAAAATATTAGGGCCTACTTTTTAAACACTACTATTTTCAATGTTAGAGTATAAGTGTTTCAGAGTTCATGCAAAATAATCTGATGAAGTATGCTGAAACGTTTCTTCGTGTTAAAAAAAGACACGATCTTGAACTCTGAAACACTAATATTCTAACAATGTTTATTTTCCAATCTTTTCGTGACAAGCATTCCTGGCCTGTGCGCTGTCATTTGAGCCAGGGTCGACCTTTGACTCTTCATTTCAGTTTTATCATAGCTCACCCACCTCAATAGTGCTCTTCGTTCCTCTGTCTCGGAAGGATCACAGGAGGGGCCAGCTGAAAGCTCAAAGGCTTTCCTAAACTCTGCAGAGTCTGTTGCGCTGGATTCAGTGAAAGCACTGCACTTGATGAAGCAGCAGCGCGGGAAGCTATGGATTGAATTCTGCGCATTATGCTTTGAAAGTCGAGCTGATGCGACAGCATTGTGGGTGGCAGTCGTTGTGTTGGGAAGAGCCGGCTGGACATCCCAGTTGAGTGGGCTGGAGCTTTGTGCTGCCAGTCCCCTGTGGCCTGTTGATGCTCTTGTGCAAAGAGACAGCTTGGTGACAGCACTTGCTGATTTTCGGTGTGAGTGGTGAGGTTTTGGTGCGAAAGAGCCCATTAACGGTCATGAAGGGCCGAAAAGCTTGACTTCAAGAACTTAAGAGCCACACCAAGCGTTCAGGACCTGAGAGGCTTTACTTGGAGGTCCAGGACTCCCTGATGACTGGCACAGGAGCTATTGGGGAGCCTTTTATATCACTGAGTCCCAGATCAGGAGGTCAGGAGACTAACCCTCTGTGACCCTGGGTACAAAATTAGTTGCAGGTCCAGTTCTTTTTCCCCAGGGCAGCAGGTCAACAGAGCTGGACAGCAGTTCCCTTAGAGCAACAGTCCAGCAGAGTAGCAGTCCATGTAGCAGCAGTATTAGCTGGACAACGGACAAGTATTGAAAGCCCATACTCTACTTGGAATGGAAAATAATTACAGATAAAGACCTGGAATGTAGCTGGACTAAAAAATAAGTTAGACAATTTGGAATGGCTTCATTTCCTAAAGTTTCTCATTTAATTTGTCTACAAGAGGCGTGGCTTAAGGAGCCTTTCCACATTGAGGGCTATTCATCTATAATAACCCCAGCCATCCCTTCATCTAGTGAAAGAACAAAAGGGGGGTAGCAGTATTGATATCCATCTTAACCACACTTACACTTACAAAGGTATACACTGGTTCACCTTATTATCAGACTCTGTGGCCGATTATGATGGCGGACGGACCTGAGTCCGTCCGCCACCATAGAGTAGGAGGGAACCTCCACATGGCCTGAGGAGTTCCCTCCTGTGCAATTAGGATGTGACCGCCACCCTGGCGGTCACATCCTCTATTTTTATCATTGCGGCAGGTGCGGCTTCAAGCTGCATCCGCCGCAATGGTAAAAATGCATATATTGCATTTGTATGCAGAAAGTGGCAGGCACTGTGTGGTACCTGCCAATTTCTGCAAACAGATGCTGGGGGGTACCATAGGTACCCCCCCATGTGCACCCCCCAACCCCCCTTCACCCAGGGGGCCCGCAACGGGCCCCCACAGTGAAGTTACACATGCTTTTCCACGGCGGAAAACGCGTCACGGAAAAGCATTTGAAACAGCCCATTCTAATATGGCTGACGGTGTCTGAGAGACACCGTCACCATATTAGAGCTTTTCCGCCGTGGTTGTAAGCCACCCGCGGCAGAAGAGCTGCGGATGGAAACCAGGACCCACCAGCCATCCTAATGTGGCGGTGGGTCTTTGGCGGGTCCGCTGCGGTTTTTCCGCATCCTCCGGGCCGGCGGTGGCTTCCGCCGGCCCGGAGGATGCGGAAAAACCGCAATCGTAATAGGCCCCTCTGTTCTTACAATTGAAGATAACCCGGGAATTACCCTGATTAATTTCCATAATAATAAATTAGACCCTTCAAAAAGTTTTGTGTTATCAGACATGCTGACTGAAATAAATGTATTTGTCATCAGTATTAAGAAACCTTATATTTCTATTTGGGTAGGAGATTTTACCATCAGAATATGCCAAGCAACTAATGATGAATGATGTGGTTATAAAAATAGTTTTAATAATGGGCAACCACACTTTCCACATGAGGCATCTGGAGAAATACTGAATAAATTGATGTTTAACCTTAATATAGATCTAATGGTCCAGAGTAAAAGGAGAAAATAGCATGGTGCTACCAACCTTTAGACGGGGTAGCTATTCCGCAACTATAGCCCAAATTTAATGTCTAAATATAGCTTGGTAATGGATGAGTCATTTAGGGTCAAACCCAACTCTTGTGTGATCACTAGCAGTTATTGTTAGTCCTAAATATTAAGACTCAACATGTGAATGGGGCACAGCTGGCAGAACATATTGATACAGCAGGCCAAAATGTGATTAGCTTAAAATGGACAGGTATTAATGAAATTGCCCTGTTAGAAAATGATATTAAAGCTCATAAAGATGATGGTTTTATTTGTACAGAGTGGAGCCCCCACACGCAAAAAGTTGTTATACCCTTTTGTAAACTTACAAAACCATTTAAGCCAGCTTAAAAATGTAAATTAAATCTGGTCATCTAGCTAACCAAAGTCTCAGGAAAGCCTTACAGGTAACACCAAGGAATAGGGAGTAGGTAAAAAGAAAATGCTTATTATACAAAAACGCTTTATAGAATAGAAAATCTCAATTGTGTGTATAGAGGCGTGGGAAGCCCTAGAGCAGGCAGCCAAACTCAGGAATAGCACTTTGTTTTGGAAGACTATAAATCAACCATTTCTTAGAGATTTAAATGATCCCACGATTGAGACTCATGTCCAACCAGAAGACTGGCTGAACCATTATGGTAGAATCTTTAGTCATGATTAAAGATCACTGGTCAGCCCGCATGATGATATAATTGTGGTTGACCATCCTTATCTAACTGCATTTTCCCTTGATGAAGTCCACCGAACTCTTGAAAAGAGTGCTAATGGTAGGGGGTCAGGCCCAGATGGGGTCCCTAAGGATGCTTATAAATCACTACCTGCTCTCTGGGGACCCATTCTTACACAAGTATTGATTGCAGCTCTGAAAGGCTATTATCAAGCCCTATAGTCCCGATTTTTAAAAAAGGGAATAAGGGGGACGCTCAGTGCTGTGTTTGATTTCCCTCGTTGATACATCTGTTAAATTACTAGGAAGGCTCTATTAGAAAGATTAGAGACTTGGGCAGAGGCAAATAAAGAACTTACTGATTCACTGTATGGATTCAGAAGTAAAATTGGCAATCTAGAACAGGGGTTCTTTTCTGTAGTGAGAGTTACTTCTGATCAGCGAAAATCCTCATGACCTGCTAAAGGCCAAGCAGCTAGTGCATTGTTCCTAGAGACCCCCAGCCCCATTGATTTGCACAGTGCACATGCACTGTTAAGTGTATAACATCCACCTCTAATTTAAAATGTTCCTGTTGCAGATAATGCTGTAGAGTACCAAGGCTGGTAGGAAGCTTCAATTGGCTGAGGCCCCACCCAGAGATCTACAGGAAAAGGGTTGAATTCCCACTGCCTACTTTCCTGTCATCATTACAAGGTTCATACCAACCTGTAACCATTGCACCTGTCATTCATGCACCTGGATGCAGACTGTTGTTGAATTGACCAAATGCATTGTCTACTGTTCACTTTGACACTTGCTGCAAGCAATACAAAGCGCAGGGGTCATGTCAACATTTTGTGAGAGTATAGTAACATCATCAACAGGTCCTGGTGCTCTGGGTTTGAAAAACGTGTACAGTGTAACCTTATTGGGACTGAGGTGTTTATGGCGCCTGTTAATGCGAATTGTGGAGATCTTTAAAGAAGTCTGCCACCTGGATCAGTGCACATTGTGCTGCAGTGTTAACACTCCTCCACCTGGACTGCAGCCCACATCATAGAGCAGTGCATTTCCCCAGCCCCATAAAAAATCCTTGTCTCAGTTTTTAGTGACGCAATGCTAGTGTCCCTTGTTTGCTTTTAGGAAACATCTGGAGGTTGATAAGGAGACCATCACCTACATTAAATAACAAACAAGACATAGGTACCTCTAGCTTCCCATCAGATATCCAGAACTGTATCCAGCACTTTGTTACCTGTGGACAGAATGATACACTTTGATTAACAGCGCCTTGTTTGCCCATATCACCTTGCGTGCCTTTCCCCATCTTTACTGCAGGGCTATAATTCAAGGAGTTCAAAAATCGGAGTCAGGAACTGTATTTAACGTTTCTTTGCACTGTAAATAAATCAAAAATTAATTCACGAGAGGTACTTTATTTTCAAGTTTGAAAACTTGGTGGTATTTTAGCATTGCTGAAAATATTCTTTTTAAGTTCAAGAAAATTTTATTTGATATTAAAACGAAAAAAGCAAGGTGTCAATACAAGTACAGTAAAAGTATAAAACATTGGAAATGTAAAAAAAATACATCCATGTGAGATGCTGCTTTTAATTAATACAGCGTTTCGTGGTGCTTTCTTAAATAAATAAAGTACCTCTTGTGTTTTACATTCATCATCCATTCCAACAATAAAACAGTGTTTGACATGGATATGTATTTTTTTAGATAGAGCATTTATTGCAAGTTAAACCACAAACCAGAGTTAGGAACCTTATGCCGGCCCCAGGCCTAACACTGGTTATGCTCTTCAGTCCAAGGTGCTGGGAGCTGCACCGCCTGTGCTGCGTTATGCAGCTACATGAAACCCAACTGCATCCCTGGGCCTTACAAGGTTCCAGTGAAAAGGGGGCTGCCCGGCCACAGAGGTTGTGTGTTATACAAGTATAGTATGGGACAGCATGTAATTGTATGTACATGTATTTATATAGCGCAAATCGCCGACCCGGTATCTAAGCGCTTACTTAGGGAACCCGTCCTGGTATTCCCCTGCGAGATAACCCCGGCAGGGTATCCGCAAAGTGAAAGCCAGGCATCCCGCCCCGAGGGGCCGTTGTTGAGATTAAGAAAGCAGAAATCAGGCTGATCATTTCCCAGTGACCAGTCAATTACTGCTCGTGCCAGACTTTTGCAATGAGGTCACCCCTGCCGCCCGCCCTGCCCCAGTTAAGCTCAATTCAACCAATGTACGCAGCTTGTCTGGTTGAGGGCAGGCAATATCTGCAATAGGCCTAAAAAGAAAAAAACAATAACGACAGTCCACATTTACTTTCAACGCGAGGCATCAAAGTGCACTAAAGTGGATGGTTGGGCTGGAGCTACTCACTGGGTGTCAGCCAGCTACTGATAGCTCGCGATTGACTGGTTGGAGGCCCCTGCTTTAGAGCAATGCTTACATTCAAAGTTGCTACTGAGTAAATATACTATATCCAAGAAAGGTCACGTGTTTTTATGTTTCGCTGATTTTAGCAGCCCATTTGACCTAGTCTACCATGATAAGCTGTGGAAGACTTTAATAGATATGGGTGCACCACCTGATATAATCTTTTTGTCACAATTGTATGATCATTAAATTACTCTGGAATGCTATGGTGTAAATGGTCAGTGTACCACAAAGTTCAACGTTACAAGGGGAATACGTCAAGGGTGCGCTCTTGCTTCCTTTCTATTTTCATTGTATATAAATGGGAGCATGAGTACTTACCAAAATTGCCAGCAGATTCGCCTAAAGTTGGCAATTGCTCAACCCCATTACTTTTGTATGCCGATGACGCAGTATTAATAGCTAGGGCTGGAAATGGCCTACAATGCTTAATTTATGGATTTGCAATATTTATGGAGGGCAAAGACATGAAACTAATCTTTAAAAAAACCTATGTTATGACCTGCGGTTCAGGAAAAGTGAGGAAGAAAACCCATTAACTTAATGGTCAGGCACTAGTGGAAGTATAGAGTTTTTCCTATTTGGGGCTTCAATTTTCCAACACAGGCTTGTGGAATTCACATTTGAAATTTGGAAGACTGAAATTATCAGAACTTCAGAGGCAATTTTTAGATTTGCATCTAAAATTGGAAATAAACCCATTAGGGAACTGCTACAGCTTCATAAGAGTAAATATGTTTATAGTGCTGTCTAAAGGGCCGCATTGTGTGGAATTTCTAATTGTAAGGCATTACAAATACTGGAGAATACGTCTTTACAAATAATATTGGCAGTACTCACTTCCACTTCATCGTATATTGTTCATAATGAACTAGCCACCCCCTATATTGAAGATTTTAATAATACTGGTGGATTTCTGACTTAGCATTTTGAACATGTTTGAACTAAGTTTAATTAAGATATAATTGAAGGCTGTCTTGCCATGAATTGTAGAGACAATTTCCCTTAGTTCAAACATGTGAAAAGCCTTAAAAATAATAGGAAAGAATTTCTCTCTGGATGACCCTACAAATATTTTATACTATATTAAAAAAGAAATAAAAATGCTTTTAATGGGAAATAGTAACGCAGCACTGGAATCAATGGGGGGATACTAAGGGAACATTGCAAAGATATATCTGAATTAAATAGTGTAATGAAATGCCAAGTTATTTATTACTTGTGACTAACACTGAGGAAAGGTTTTATCTTACACAGCTTAGTTTAGGAACACTACATTACATAGTAGCATTTCCAAGAATGGGTGAGTGGGAAAAGAGTTTACCCAAATGTTGGGGTAATGGGATAACTGCCCAATCTACAGAGCATTTTTTATTGTTTTGTATTTTTTACCAGGATAGAAGGAAATATTTTTAAAAACCTTTATTTAAAACACAATGGCCCTGACTACGATGTCAGATATCATAGTGGTCTGGAAACCGCCCGACTTTAGGTCAGCAGATCTGACCTCGGTATTACAATGCATGCAACCTCCCGTAGGGTGGTCACGAACATGCATTTTATAATGGAAGCTTGTGCTGCGGGCGGAAAAAGCCTGCAGCACAATCTTCCATTTGTTTAGTGCCCCCATTGCAGAAGGCCAGGGGGTAAGAAGGCAGTGCCAGGGGCCCCCCAAAACACTTTCAGACAGCCTTTCAATGTCGGAAAGAATTAAATGAAAAGGACTATCAGAAACTGACATCTTAATCCTGACAGCGGAGCCGAGCCTGGCTTTGCTGTCATTTGGAGAATATGGTGTTTTCTGCACACCAACAGGCTCCTTGAGCCATCAGGAGCACAGCAGATGGTCTCTCCACCCACCACAAACAGATTGTTTCATTTTATGGAGGCTTTCGAATATTTATTTCATTTAGATACTATAGAAATAGGTTTTGCAGTTTTTAATTTTATTACCTTGGCTATTAAGGAAAATGTAGGCCTATTTAGAAAAAGTATTTTACAGACAGGTTTAAACACGTTTATCTCATATCTTTGCGCATTATACTATATTTTAACTACATTACTTTTCAAAAAATCTGTTTTTATGTGTCTATAATGGATTTATTTCTGTGTAAAGATCTATTGATTGATTGGGATATGCCTACAGCTCCTTCACTGTCCCTTTTCGGCAAAATGTATGCCTATTTAGAAAATGTATCTATACTCTATTTAAACAAGATTATATTAAAAACAATCTGTTTTATGTATCTTTTATGGATTTATTTCCGTGTAAAGATTTATTGATTGATTGGCATACAAATACAGCTCCTTCACTGTCCGTTTTAGGCCTTACCCCTGGCATCAGACCAGTTGAATGCTCAATGATGTCACGCTTAAGTAACGATTCAAGTTCTTTTTCAACAGTTTCTTGTAAAGCAAAAGCAATTCAACTATGTCTCTGAGCCACATGACCAACATATTTATCAATATGCAACTTTGCTTTCATAGGCGTAAACTTTTCTAAACTTTGAAGCAAGAAAGGGAATTGACTTACTATTTTGGGGTGAGCATTCATATTGTTACTCACAGACATCAGTCCCATATCAGCTGCTGTACTGAAACTGAGCAGTCTGGCACTTGACTCTTTACCTTGAACCACATGAATGGGTGCTTGCACCTTCGATTTCTTTTGTTTCATTGTTGCTACAAATGAACCTTGACATTTTTTAATGAGTGTCGATGCAGCCCATGTGCATATTTTGGTTTTTGATATCGTAAGTCGGGGCAATGGATATAATTAATTGTATGTCTCTTCAGGCATTATGTTTATGGATGCACTAATGTCAATGGTGAAAGGAGTGGAGCTGCCATTT